>NC_136072.1:512307257-512907257 GCF_964261635.1 Lissotriton helveticus | reverse complement strand
GCAGCTAATTAATTTGATCTCTGACGCCACCTAGAAGTATTCCGTGCCTCTGTATACCAAGACAGGTGAATCCGAAGACTTTGGGCGTGCCCCTGGCGCCGCTGGGTTCTACAACCCGGTTCTTCAGTGGATTGTCTTAATTGTGAGTTTGGCCATAAAATTCCGTGACTTGCATACGTTAAGTGTTTGCCCGTCTCCATGTGCAGACCTCTCTTATTTTCCTCTCCACAGGCGATGGTGAGCATGTTAAAATTCGAACAGATTATGTTCTAGTGCCAAAGAATCTAGAGAAAGTGAGGCCCTGGGTAAACCCACCCTGAGAGATTACTTGATTAATAAAACTATGGTTGGGCTAGAGCCATACTTGTTATTAGTGAAGACTCAGTAGGAAAAATCCCTTCTAACGAAATCCCGTATAGGATGCATCAGGAGTTTTTTTGTTTCTCAGCTGGCCAGTATGCTATATCTCAAATGCAAATCTGCTTGTGTGATGGGTCTTCTACACAATGTCTTGAGAACTTTATATTATTTTGTATTTATTATGCAATGCTTCGTGTCTTTACTTGCTGCCCATTTTAAGAAACCGGGATCTGAGCGAGCACAGGCCAGCCCTCTATTTTTTACGAATGTTGCCACAGCAGTCTGTTTGCTGTTGGAGCTTTCCTAATAAATTCCCTTCTGTGGCAGAATTCATGTAAACCATTAGCCTGTTTCATATGTATCATCAATTGCAAATTATGAGCATATCTTCTTTTTTAAATATTTCTCTCCCCTCGTTTTTTTTAATTTTTTTATTTTTATTAGCATTTTTTAAACAGTGCGATACATTGTCTCTCAGTAATAAAGAATACATCATGCATTGGAGTATGGGACCATAAATCTGTGTAAATACATTATTGACATAAGAGCTGAGTATTACATATAGTAAATCATGGGTCGCAGAGTACTTTCTGGGCGAGGCTGCATCAGTCGGTATCAGAGCCAGTGTCCTCTGCATCAGAAGGTGGGTCACAAATGTCTCCTCTATATTTATTCCATGCCCCCCACACCCTTTTCCACTTCTTAGGACATCTTCTGTTCCGGTACACAGCCCGTTCTGCAATCATTGCAGCGTCCATGTCTTGTTTCCAGGTCGCTATGGATGGAGGCAACCCCCCACCCCACCTTTGCGCTATATTCCTCTTCGCCACCATCATACCTATTGTCATCCAGTTCTGCCCATATAGCGTGAGATCATTGGGCTCCCACACGTTCAGGAGGCATCGTTTGGGGTCTGGGAGTATGGATATTTCCTCAGATTGTGACATGGTGCGCATCACTTGAGTCCAATATTGCGCAATTCGGGGGCATTCCCATATTGTGTGGTAGAAGTTCCCTATTTCCCCGCATCCCCTCAGACAGTAAGGGTGTGCAATCCTTTTCATCTTGTGTAGTGCATCCCTTGTGTAATAGGACCTGTGCAATATGCATAGTTGTACTAGGCGTAAACGCGCGGGGATACCTATTTCTTTTGGAGAGGAGGTCGCCTCCTGCCACTCCGTGTCGTCCATGTCGCCACAGTCATGTACCCATTTCTTCCGCAGGGCCTCTAGGGGGTCAGGCAGATTATTTAAAATTTTTCTGTAGGTTAGTGATGTTGCTTTTGAAGGCATGAAGTCCGTCAGTAGTCTGTCCTCTAGTGGGGACGCCTCTGGGATATCTGCGCCAGGTTTGAACACCATTGTCAGGGCATGACGTATCTGTGTATATCTGAAGCGCTCAGTCAGTGCCAGCTCATATTGTTGTTGTAGTGTTTCGAAAGGTAGGACGTGCCCTCTCTGCCACAAGTCTCCAATGGTGGAGATGCCAATTGCATCCCAACGGTCAAAGCCCTTGGATTGCCGCAATAGTCCAAGTTGTTTTATGTCCCATAACGGGGCGAGCTGCGTTAACACTCCCCGCCATTTCAGTCTGCGCAACGCCGCGTGCCACACGGTGAGTGTGTGCCGTAGTGGGCCGATTTTCGATGCTACTAGCGAAGCATCGTACAGGGGAGTCAGCATTCCGGATAATCCCAACTGCGCCCTGTCCGCCTTTAGGGCCGGCTCCGACTGGGGAAGATGAAGCCATTGATTAACAATCTTTAGCTGTGACGCCCAGTAGAACAGAAGCACATCTGGGAGCGCTATGCCTCCGTCGTACCAGCTACGCGTGAGTTTGGCTTGCGCTATTCGAGCAGGTTTAGAGCCCCACAATAGCACTGAGACTTGCGCTGCTATGGTTTTAAAGTATGCGGGGGGGACCGGATAGGGAGTGTTTTCTAGAGCATATAGAAAGCGGGGCAGGGCCATCATTTTGAATAGGGCAGCCCTGCCCAGCAGTGTCAGCGGTAGCGACTCCCAGTGTCGAATGTCGCGTTTGAGGCGGTCAAGGGGGGGCTGCAGGTTTTGCCTGTGGAAAGAAGCAGGGTCAGCTGTAATGTGTATCCCTAAATATTTAAACCCGTCGACCGAGACCCGTAGCGGGCAGGTGTCTGGCAGGCTCGGCGCCGGACCGCGCAGTATATACATGGAGGACTTTGACCAGTTGATCGAATAGCCGGAAGCTCGACCGTAGACCGTGAAAACATCTAATAGCGTGTTGATCGAGCGCCTGGGGGCAGTGAGATATATCAGCACATCGTCGGCGTGCAAGGAAATTTTATCTTCCCAGTCATTCGTCCAGCGGATACCCTTGATCGTTGGTTCCCACCTTACCCATTCGGCCAAGGGTTCTAGGACCATGGCGAACAGCAATGGGGAGAGCGGACAGCCCTGGCGCGTGCCTCTGTATAAGGGAAAGTCCTCTGAGATATGGCCATTCGCCGCCACATGTGCCATCGGCTTTGCATAGAGTAGACGGATCCAGGAGCAAAATTTTGGGCCAAAACCGAAGTGACGCAGAACCGCAAATAAAAAGGGCCAGTGGACTGTGTCGAACGCCATATGGGCGTCAAGGGACAGTATCACCGCGGGCTCTAACAGGTAGTTCGCCCGCGCAAGTGCACCATGCACCCTGCGCAGGTTAAGCGCCGTGATTCTGCCCGGCATAAACCCGGATTGATCTTTATGTATAAGTTTGGTCAGATAAGGCGTGAGACGCTGCGCCAACAGTTTCGCAAGTATTTTGGCCTCAGCGTTAATGAGGGAAATTGGGCGATACGATGTACATTGGTCCGCTGGTTTCCCCGGTTTGAGGATCGCCACAATCGTGGCTGTCCGTTGATCCGGCGGGAGTTCTCCTGTCTCTAGGCTATCCTTGAACATGTGCAGCAGGTGTGGTGCAAGTGTTTCCGCCTGCTGCTTATATAAGTCTACCGGTATTCCATTGGGCCCCAGCGCTTTACCCGTCTGTAGGGCTTTAATCGCCAGCGTTATCTCCTCGGCCGTTAAGTCTACGTCCAAGGCCCGCATCTCCTCCTCAGTCAATACTGGCATTTTGAGATCTTTGATATAAGTGTATGCCTCATCTTCCGAGATTGTGGACGTGGACGCGTACACTGTTTTATAGTGGGTCGCTAACGCCTGCACTATTGCACCAGGATCCCTAGTGGGGGCATCGCCCTGCACCGTCAGATGTGCTATCCACCTGTCACGTCTGTCTCGTCTGTCCAGCCAGGCCAGTAATTTGCCCGCTTTGTCCCCTATCTCGTAAACCCTATGTCGTGTGGCAGACAGTTGTAATTGGACCTTCTCTGTGAGGTGTGCTTTGTAATGTTGTGTTGCTGTTCGCAAAGCGCGCGCTGTAGTGGGGTTTGGATCTTCCGCATGCTGCGCCTCAGCTTCCGCCACCTCCGTTTCTAGGGTTAACTGCTCCACCTGTCCCTCCCGCTTAAGCGCTGTGATGGAGACTATTGCACATCCCCGAATTACTGTTTTATAAGCCTCCCATAGAGTGGCAGCTGAAGATACCGAACCCGTGTTGTCCCTGAAGAATTGTTTTGTTCCCACTCTCAGCTCCTTTTTAACCTTAGGGTTATGAAGGTACGATGCGTGGATAGGATAAATCCGACGCCGTGTGGGTTGATGATGTGTATAGGTGAGTAACAACGGGGAGTGGTCTGAAATACCTCGTGGTCTTATTTCAATTCTGGAGACAGTACCAGGCCCACCCGGAGAGCTAAGAAAATAATCGAGCCTAGTGAGTGTGTTATGAACGTCGGAGTGGTGTGTGTATTGTCGGCCCTGGGGGTTGTATTTCCTCCATTGGTCTTCCAGTCCCATCGCAGTCATGAAACTTGCCAGGCGTGTTGCGTTAGCTGGGGCCAACCTCGGGGGGACCCTATCCTGCAGGCTATTAGCTACCAGATTGAAATCACCCCCCAGAAGTAAACCGCCCTCGGGGAGCCCAAGTATAAAAGTGGTAAGGTCTGCTAGGGCTGCTGCCTGTAGTGTTGGCGGAATGTATACCGAGACTATGTTGATGGGTTTTCCCTCCCACTGTGCGTGTACAGCGGCAAATCTTCCTGTCGTATCCGACCTGACAGTCCCCTCGTTTTTTAATTATCACGTTATTGCATATGGTTATGTATTCTATTTATTATATTCCTATTTTTAAGAATGTATGTCTCATCCTTTTATAATAATATATATGATCTTAAGTGAATGTATTACATGAATGTTTTAATTTATGGATCTTTTAAGGCCATATTTTGAGCTGAATCGTTTTTTTTTTTTTTTAAATCAAATTAAATTAATGTCTCATGTAAATTTCCCCCTTCACATCCATTTTTCTCACATCATCTTTCTTACATCTTGTCTCACTTGATCCCTTCTGTTTCCTTTATATTCTATTCTCACACACAACGTCTTCCCATCCTCTTCTCTTCCTCAACACCTTCACCACCTTCCACTATCTCAAGTACACTGATTTCTAACCATTGTATTTCACATGCTACTCTTTTACACTTTCAGTGTGAGTCGTGCACTGCGTAACTTCCTTACAATTTTGAAAGATTTTCAGCTGTGCTCCTGGGATTCACTCCCCACCAGGAGTGTCAATACGAAAGCTATAGGTTGCAGTCCTACGGGATGTAGAGCTGTCTCCCTGGGCACTAGTTAATTGCTGCGTCAAACCAGCTCAATTTCAATCAAAAAGAGTTTCTTCACTTATGTTTCTTGAATTCAATTATGTTTTTATTTGCTTATTTCATCCTTGATGTTGTAATCACATCTGATTTCATTCAATAATTCAAATTTCTTGTAGATTTAATCATCAATATCCATGTTGTACATCACAATTGTACCCAATGCATTTCGGCGTACAACGCCTTCATCAGGGGGTTATCTAAAAAACAAACAAAGTGTACATGCAGATTGTTTACTTCATGGGGTGATGCATGATTGCATACCTATACCAATGCTGTCATCTTTCACAATACACTTGGAGTGCCTATATTTGTATATACATCTGTATTATGTGTTGTGTATCTCTAACCGTTGATGTAGTGTTAATCCTCATTTCAAATTAACCTTCTTTAATAGCCGACTTACTGGACATCTCCCTTAGTAGTCAATATCATTAAACGACTTTGTTTGCCCATGATGTTAACATAGCCTATTGCACAATCTCATTCCTTTCGACTAGGTTATGCGTGTGGTCTACTTCTGATTCAGTAATCAACTCCAGACCTATGTGCGGTGTTTTTACCGTTTGCGCTGTGAAAGCTGTTGTATAAGAAAGCTTGTCACTTTAACAATCTCTCGTATCTTTGAATTCACAACATTAGTAAACCGCACTCGTGAATAAATGCTATTCTTCACGTTCTCAAATGGCCCCTTTACTGCCGGTTACGCTGTTTGCTGAACGTGAACACTCGCTTTTACAAGTCCCTGCTATACGAGTTTCGCTCACCTTTCTACGGTTCTAAGTGGTTTCTTTCCTCGTACTTCCTAGCTCGACATTTGCGAGTGGGTCAAACGGCTCAATCTGTAATCGTGTATCGCGCTACTGCAGCTGAGTCTGTTTAACGCGCGTGCACGTTACTGTTCTCCCTATCTTAAAGGGAAAGCGTCCTTTTAAGCGCTTGTGTGCAAAAAACGTTATTGTTCTTCAATTACCAGGATCATGTGTAAAGATATGCAGAAACAAAGTATACATTTAAAATATCTACCTGCTTTACTAAGCTTAAAGGTGCATATAGTGAGGGTGAGGATAGTCTGTAATCTTAAACAAGGAATACTATGAATCTCAAGTCTTACCTCATCTACAGGATGAGAACATTTATATGCCACTAGACTTCAACCCTACTAATGAAATTAAGAAAACTTTGCAACAAATCTTACAAAGAGCAATCGATAAAGGCACCATTAATGAAAAGGATAGAAAATACCTATCTTAAGACAATCCAGTGAGCCGTAGTTTTTATATGGTACCCAAGGTACACAAAGATCCACACAGACCACCTTGCCGCCCGATCGTATCCACCAAAAGGAGCCTGCACGAACCTGTCGGTAAATGTTTGGATAAGTACTTACAGCCACAAGTAACCAACACCAGATCATATATAAAAGATACCACTGGTTTTCTCAATAAGCTCATGTCGATAAACATCACAGAAGAACAAACCACTCTATTGGCCACTATTGATGTAAAAGCGCTATACACTTCGATCTCACACCGCCAAGGCCTAGAAGCAGTAGAGAAAGCATTATTGCACAGCGAATATGCAGAGGATTTACAAATCTTCTTGATGGAATTAATGGAATTCACACTGATGCACAGTTATTTTACATACAATGGAAAATGGTATTTACAAAAAAGTGGAACTTCCATGGGAAATTGTGCAGCCCCATCGTATGCGAATTTGTACATGACAGCTTTTGAAGAAGAAAATATATATAATAAAGAGGAGTGGAAGACCAATATGGAGTTGTATGTCCGCTTTATAGACGACATATTCGTCATATGGAAAGGTTCGAGAGAAGCATTGCAGAATCAAATAGAAGCGTTGAACTCAATTGATGACAGAATACAATTCATGTGGGAAATACAAGATGAACTGATTCATTTCCTGGATGTGTAAATTACAAGGAAACCCACGGGTTTTGCCACCAACCTATACAGAAAACCCACAGACAGAAATAACTTTTTGAGATATGAGAGTCACCACCCTCCATCATTAAAACAGCACCTTCCCTACTCGCAACTGCTAAGGGTAAACGAGTGGTCTCGGAACCGGAACTACAAGAAAGACAAACAATAATCATGACACGGCATTTCAAAAATAGAGATTACCCAGACCAAGCATTACAACAGGCAATTCTCTGAAGCAACAACAAAACTAGAGAAGAATTACTTAAACCAACTTCACGAGAAAACTGACAATCGGATAACGTGTGTCAGCAAATATTCCAACATGAGCACTCAGTTTAAAACTATCATACAGAGACATTGGGCTATATTGAAAGTGGAACCAGATTTCAACAACATATTTGCCTCTGAACCTCTGTTTGCGTATACAAGAGCCAAAAATCTAGGTGAAATCCTGAAACAACCGATGGACAAACACCGTCTGTAACATACAAAGGCACAGCACCATGTACAAATTGCAGTAATTGCCATAATATTATCGGGCGCAATCAATTCCCACACCCGATTTGAAAGTAAACGCAACAAGTGATACGACAAACATCATTTACATGTTAAAGTGCCCATGTGGCTCAGTCTACGTGGAACAAACAGAAAGGAAGTTGAAAACGAGACGGAATGAGCATAAAAGCAACATAAGGACAAAGATGATGAAATCTACCATTACAGCCCACTTTCTAGATGCCAAACATCATATAAGCCAACTGAGAGCATGTATATTGGAAGTGGTACAGAAAAAAGAAGGGACTGACAATAGAAAAAACCTCCTTAAAAGAGAAAATTATTGGATATATCATTTAAACTCATTAAAGCCGCATCGGTTAAATGAAAGAGTGGAATTTACATGTTACCTGTAAAGAACTCTTTGCATTCCTGTTACAGTTATGAAACTCACCCGAGTAAAAACCTCATAGATCATGGTCATGCTAGGCATCTTATTGAATGTATGTAGTTACAATATAGTGTAATTTTATTTCTCCACAGACTAGCCTCACCCTCACTATATGCATCTTTAAGCTTAGTAAAGCAGATAGATATTTTAAATGTATACTTTTTTCCTGCATATCTTTACACACGAGCCCGGTAATAGAAGAACAATAAAGTTTTTTGCACAAAAGCTCTTAATAGAACGCTTTCCCTTTAAGATAGGGAGAACAGTAACACGCACATGCGTAAAACAGACTCAGCTGCAGTGGCACGATACGCAGATCGAGCCGTTTGACCCACTCGCAAACATCGAGCTAGGAAGTACGAGGAAAGAAACCACTTAGAACCGTGGAAAGGTGAGCGAAACCCTTATAGCAGGGACTTGAAAAAGCGAGTGTTCACGTTCTGCAAACAGTGTAACCGGCAGTAAAGGGGCCATTTGAGAGCGTGAAGAATAGCATTTATTCACGAGTGCGGTATACTAATGTTGTGAACTTAAAGATACGAGAGATTGTTAAAGTGACAAGCTTTCTTATACAACAGCGTTCACAACGCGAACAGTAAAAACACCGCACATAGGTCTGGAGTTGATTACTGAATCAGAAGTAGACCACACGCATAACCTAGTCGAAAGGAATGGGATTGTGCAATAGGCTATGTTAACATCATGGGCAAACAAAGTCGTTTAATGATATTGACTACTAAGGGAGATGTCCATTAAGTTGGCTATTAAGGAAGGCTAATTTGAAATGAGGATTAAAACTACATCAAAGGTTAGAGATACACAACACATAATACAGATGTATATACAAATATAGGTACTCCAAGTGTATTGTGAAAGATGACAGCATTGGTATAGGTATGCAATCATGGATCACCCCATGAAGTAAACAATATGCATGTACACTTTGTTTGTTTTTTAGATAACCCCCTGATGAAGGCGTTGTACGCCAAAATGCATTGGGTACAATTGTGATGTACAACATGGATATTGATGATTACATCTACAAGAAATTTGAATGATTGAATGAAATCAGATGTGAATACAACATCAAGGATGAAATAAGCAAATAAAGACATAATTGAATTCAAGAAACATAAGTGAAGAAACTCTTTTTGATTGAAATTGAGCTGGTTTGACGCAGCAATTAACTAGTGCCCAGGGAGACAGCTCTAGATCCCGTAGGACTGCAACCAATAGCACTCTTTTACACTTCCCATATGTCTCAATCCATTGATACTGAACGTTCTCTATCTCACT
Source organism: Lissotriton helveticus (assembly GCF_964261635.1). Taxonomy (NCBI): domain Eukaryota; kingdom Metazoa; phylum Chordata; class Amphibia; order Caudata; family Salamandridae; genus Lissotriton; species Lissotriton helveticus. The sequence goes on along the minus strand of NC_136072.1, from coordinate 512,897,962 downwards.
CTCCCTTACTCTCACCCCTTTTGTTTCACATAATTTACCTCTCACACGCCTTCATGTTCATCACCCTCCTCCAGTCCTTAATTTGAGGCAATGGTTTCCAGTGTCCAGCACCAGCACTTAATTATCAGCACCAGAGCTTTTCATGAGCACCAGTTAAGGACACATTCATTTAAGGGGAGATTTTGTGATGTGCCCAGAATCACAGGATGTTGAGCCCATGCTGAGACTCTAAACTGGTTCCCCAGCTCCGAAGTCAGCAGCTCTGGCCATTCGGCCGCATCCTCTCCCCACTTTCATGGTGAGTTATTGGTTCTGTTTTAGGCGGCACAAACAGTTGGTGCAATCTGCCTCCTGACAAAAACCATGGCACTTATATTTGTTTTACAAATTAACCACTACCCTCTTCTCATCATCAGGTATTATGTCTGTCACAGCTTCCCTTCTTACATCAAGTCTTACCCTTCTCACAGTGTTCTTTGTTTCCATAAACCCATCCTATTACCCATCTTTTCGTTTATACGATTATCTTTTATTGAAACCTTCCCCTCACATGCAACCTTCTGTCCCATGTACCCTCCTTTCCTACCAATGCCTTCCACTAAATTGCCCTTTTCTCTCACATACCTCTCTCTCACTCTTCTCTCATATTCTATAATCTTCATTTTACCCTGCCTCGACTCAATCACCCCCCTCTCGTTCTTATGTCATGTCTCTCACAAGGTGATGGATGTGTGACGAATGTGTGTCTTATTACCAAGAATAATGTTTCTATGGTGAGATGTTCAGGCCGGCACACAATGAAGCATTAGATACAGTACACATTTGTGGTACAAGCTAAAAATACTGAGGGGCATATTATCAAGGGCCTTATCTCCACTTTTTAAGCTTTAAAAGCCAAAAAAGCGCAGATAATATTTTCACCCTATTTACAAGGCGGTACTAAAACGCATTAGCGCATGTTAGCAGCCGTTTTCCCGATGCCTCGCTCTGCATCTCTAATGAGATGCAAAGTGGGCGTCACTGGGCGTACCCCTCATGGAAAACCATGTAAATTATCGCTTTGTGCACATTGCGATATTTACAAGGTGTCCCACAACACGGTTAGCGATTTTAAAATCCACGCTAACCATAGTTTTTGCCGAAAACTAACGTCTGCTGAAAACCTGACTTACCTGCATTATCCAATGGCAGGTGGATCGTCAGACTGAGTACACCCTGGCCTATCAACAACACTTTTGCCATTCCTGTGGACTTTTTGCTGGATTTCTGGTGATACCCCTCCTACAACGCCGCTATCGCTGAAAATTTATCGTCCTGGAGAAACGCATTGTTAATAACGTGCTAACCGGGCGATGAATTCCAGAGATAGCCGGCGATAAATAAAAAAGCGCTAAGCACGCTTTGCAATATTTATCGCCGTCTGTTGCTGATATGCCCCTGAGTTATGGAAAACAAAGTAAACAAACAAAGTATGTTAGGGGTAAACAGGAATTATTCTCTTCAATATGTGCCTCGCGTACTTCTTTCGATCTCTAGTAGTACTTTTCTCAGTGTTTGTACACAAATTGTCATTATAGTTTGGACATTTGTATAAAAGTAAATTATCTCTTAAGGTAGGAGGGCATCCAACTTATGTTGTACTGCTTGGGGCTATCAGAAGTGGAAGAATCCATGGAAGGTTGCTAGAGGTGAAAGGAACTGTCTTGTTCATTGTTGTACTGATTTGTCTGTTTATTTGTTTTTTTGATGTAGGATTCCATTTATGAGGTAGGCAATATTACTCCAGCTGACGATATAGACCTAATATATTGTTGCCTATTGAATAAATAAACAAAACGCCAGGGTAATCTGGGCGCCCTGTGTGTTGCAGATGGTAGACCTATGCACATGACTTCCCTGGTGTAGATATCCACGGGTGGGGTGGCTCTCCAACCTTCTGTCTTCCACGGGGTTTCTTCAGTGTCCACTGGGAAGGGTCCTTCTTCTTTAACATTGCAACCGCGATTTACCTACTGACTTGCACTGATCCCGAGGTCGTGTTCCCACTCTACACACGGCTTCCATGGGGCTCCTGGTTATTTACCTTGGGTGGTTCCTTGGGTCCCTGGCAGTTCTACATCTTCTGGGTATAGTCTTTAGTCGAATCATGGTCCGCATACCACTATCTTAGTTTATGGTTTGGTCTCCCCCTAGTGACCAATGTGTATTTTGTGCTAATTACCTGTTTCTATTGAAAAGTATTGTGCATTGTGTATATCTCCAGGTAGGAGATATATGTATGTGATAGTGAGTGTCTTATAATAAATACATATTTTTATAAATACACTGTGTAGTTCTTTTTCACTTAATCTACACCTATACGATTATGGTCTGGTAAAACAAGCTGCTTTACTCCTTCTGGACTTAGCCTGAAGGCTGCTCTCCACAGCTACCACTTAGAGAGCTTTCTAAGGTTGTCTAAAACCACTAAAAGCGCCATCAAGGTTGTCTGGATTGGTGCAAGGAGCCCACATACATAGGTGTACACCATATACCATGCCAGCTTCTCACACAGACTACATGTTGCTCAAAACCAAGCAGACAGGCTTATTTTTAGGCAATCCAGGAGTTGCCATATTGCCCTAATACTGAGAGGTCTTCCCTGGTTCCTCCTGGGACAAAGGAATGCTTTTAAAACTTGCTGTATCACCATCAAAGCTCCAACCATCAGACTAGGTGCCTCAATTCATTAAAACCAGATTGAAGAAATACACTCCTCCCTGCAAACTCCATTCCTCCTCTTCTAATTCACTGATTAGATCTACATTTAAGAAGAAAAGCATGGAAGGTATCATATTTTCCGTACAAGCTTCCATGATTTGGAATTCACTGTCTTTAACTCTAAGCAGGTTGACAGACTATTTGAAGTTCAGGAAAGAACTTAAGGCCTGGCTATGCAGGCAAGCCCAAAAACAACAGTTGATGGACAGAATGCAGAACAATGTCATACATTCACCCCAGTACAGAGATCTGGGCCTAAATCCATCGTTTTTTTGCTCACCACACCACCCCAGTTCAGACATGGCCATATGCAAATCAGCTTTGACCCTGTGCCTCATGGGAACAGTCCAGCCCGAACTGCTAAGCCATGACTTGCCTGGATCGGAATCAAGCATCCTAGGACCGGTTTCTGGCTATCAGCCGTCTTCAGCCAGGATAGCTTGACTCCAGTGGCGTGGGGTGGTGTGGTGAGCAAAAAAACGATGGATTTAGGCCCAGATCTCTGTACTGGCGTGAATGTATGACATTGTTCTGCATTCTGTCCATCAACTGTTGTTTTTACATTTGACACCCCGAGTGGACGGGTATGCTCAGACGTGAGTCCCGTGCTCTCTGGTAAAAACCTTGTCTTAAGTTGGCGAAATGATGAAAAATGCATTATTTCTCCTCATTTTTGCTCTTTCCATGTGTGCTGCCTTGTGCAGCACACATGGAAAAAACAAAATGCTATGAATTGTTTATGTACAAGAAGGCTCCCCTTCCTGTTCATAAACAATCTTTAAAAAAATGCCATTTTGTGACTTTCATGTGTGCTGCTTTAAGTAGCACACATGAAAGTCACAAAATGGCATTTCAGGATTGTTTATGTGCAGGAAGGGACACCTTTCTACACATAAACAATCCTCCCCTGCATGCAGACACCCTTGCACTATGGTGCGAGGGTGCCTGCATTGGCGCTTCACTGCTATGTGTAGCGCCATCGTAGGGGGAAACGCAAGACTGCACTATATCATTGTAAATATGGTGCAGCCACGCATTTCAAAAGTGGTAGAGTGAGGTGTTGAGCCATGACGGCTAACGCCTCACTCCACCACTTCTATTGTACGTAGCCCCCTAAGTTTCGGTGTGTCATCAGCATCAGATCTGTTTCATGATGTCATTCGCTGCATAATACAGCATGTCATGCATGCCTTCAATTACAGAGAAGTTATATTGGTCTTTGGGGCCAAATGAAAGGATACATGATAAAGCTCTTACACAAGTGTGCTGTTTACCTGCTGATGCAGGTCTCACTTTGAATGAAGAGAAGCGTGAGTTCCACAAAACAAAACTCAAATTCTTTAGCCATATTTTCTCTGATGGGTGAATTACTTCACATCAAGATAAAGTATAGGCTTTGTCAGCCACCTGTTCCCCAACAGATGTGACCATGTTAAGCTCTTTCCTTGGCATGGTCAGCTACTGTTCTAGGTACATCCAGAATTTTGCTAGAATAAACGCCCCATTAACAAACTTAACGGATCTAAATGCTTCATTTCAATGGTCACATGAATGTGAACAAATCTTCAAGAAAATCAAACATGCAATTGAGAATGTCCCTGAAATGGCCTAATTTGATCCAAAGCTGCGTACAGAAGTTGTTGTTAACGCAAGCCCAGTAGGGTTGGTCATGATTCTTGCCCAACAGAATGGACATCCAAATGCTCGAAGGCAGATTGTGGCTTATACTAGCAGAAGTTTGTCACAAACTGAACGTGCCTATTCACAACCTGAAAAGGAAGGCCTACGTGTGGTATCGACTTGTGAACATTTTCATGTGTTTATCTATGGAAAGAATTTCACTTTTGACACAGATCATCAAGCAGTGTGTATCATCTTTGCCAATCCCAAAGCCAAAATGCCCCCTTGGATTGAGATGTGGGGCTTGAGACTGCAGGAATAGGATTACACTATTGTGCCCTGACCAAAGAAAGATCAAATAACTGCTGACTACTTTTCACAAGTGCCATTACAGTGTCATAGCACCACGTCAAAAATGGCTGAAGCGTACCTTAACTTCATTGTAAAGTCCAGACTGCAGGAATAGGATTACACTATTGTGCCCTGACCAAAGAAAGATCAAATAACTGCTGACTACTTTTCACGAGTGCCATTACAGTGTCATAGCACCACGTCAAAAATGGCTGAAGCGTACCTTAACTTCATTGTAAAGTCCAGTACACCTGCCACAATATCAATGGAACAAATACATCATTGCTGCCACAAGCACAGACTAGTATGCTAATACTCAAGGACATTATCCTGGAAACAACACACTCGACCTTTTACAAATGACAGTGAATATCAGAGATTCAAAAATGTGAAAGATGAACCTTCTGTTACCCAAGAAGGTATCGTCTTATGAGGTTCGAGAATTATCATACCAAAGAGTTTGAGACAGCAAGTCATTGAAGGGGCACATGAGGGACATTGTGGAATTGTCACCTCTGAGAGAGCTCTCCAAGACTGAGCTTGATTTCCTCATCTGGATGACAGGGACATAAAGGCCTGACATTTGTGCAACTGCTTATCTCCCAAAACAACCCAACATCCATTGAACATGTCTGATCTTCCCAAGCATGTGTGGGAGAGAATCTCTGTTGATTTTTTTGACCCATTGACCATGGACATCATTTAATTGTAGTCATTGATGAGTATTCTCATTTTCTCTTGGTAGAAGACATCTTGTCGATCACTCAGGCAAAAGTTATCGAGAGGATAGGTGGTATTTTTGCAGCATGGAGCGTTCCTTCAATTCTGATGTCCAACAATGTCCTACCTTTCAACAGTTGAAAATTCAAAGACTTTCTTACTCATCTAAATGTCAAGCATCAAAAAAGCACACATCTTCGGCCACAAGTAAACAACATTGAGTGTTTTATGAGCACCATAAAAAAGACCTTTCAGCGTGCTGCACTGGAAAAGCTTGAACTCAAATCAGCTCTTCATTCTGCTCTTTGTGCATACCGGTCGACTCCTCATTCACCCTGATGTTTGAGAGAGCCATGAAGACCAAGTTGCCATAATGGACCACTAAAAGATTGATTGATGATGATGAACATCATCAAACAGATTCATGTCACAAACAAAAAATGAAGATCTATGCAGACATTACCAATGTGTGAGGAACACTTGCTTTACATAAGGAGACAGAGTCCTTGTCAGAAAGAAATGAAAATACAAGTCTGATTTTCCTTTTGATGCTGACCCCCTGAGAGTTGTGACTAGTAAAGGACACATGGTGACTGCTCACCATCCTGGAGAGTCCATTACGTGAGATTCTTTACATTTCAACCACCTGCTTTTACATTCACCAACTACTGATGTAAGAAATGAGACTTCAATATCTGAGAATCCTAAGAGCCCAACGACTACACCTGTATTACTGTCACCAGTGCCAGTCAGGGACACTTCTCCTGTATCTCCGCAGCCTCACATGACAAGATCTGGGTGATTGATTTGAGCACTAAAACTACTTATTGAGGAGTTGTGCTGCATACATATATATGACTATTTGCACTTTTCATTCAACAAAGGAGGAGATGCAGTGTCTTGTGAGTTAGAGATGACGGGACCCATTTGGTTTCTAATGGACTCCATAGATCAGTGGGGTGTGGTTGATAGAATTCATGATGTGGAAAGTTCAGTTAACAGGTACACGCTGAGGAATAAAGACATGGTATCCCAAGCTCTGTTTGTGGCGTAATCATTTGCATGCTCTGAGGCTGGGGAGGACGCTACTGTACCATTTTCCATTTGGTAATTTGGCAGGCCTTTTAACATGCACAAACAGTGACAACAATTCTCTCTTTTCTCTTCCACACATGAAAGGGGTTTCCGCGCCATAGCCAGTGAAAGGCTTTAGAATGTACCATTTGTCTTTAAAAAAAAATGGTCTGGAATCTTTCAGCTACATGCATTAAGGAAACAGTTTGCTTTAAAATGTGATATAGCAGCAGGCACAAAGGGTGAATAGGGGGATCGAAAATATCTCACGGCTGCTGCTCATATATGCTTTAGAAAGTCTCAGCATAATGCCTTTGAGAACTCTTGAAAAGATTGAGTCAGGAAAATTGTTTTTAGAAAGGAATGCAGCGTATAATTTGCCGGCCCAACTAACTGCTATTCTTTGTACGCGAGCCTTGTTATCTTTCACAGCAGGGTTACAGAGGAGAACTCTGCCAACTACCTTTTTATCAGCTGGTAATGGGATATTGGCATGAGCTGAAAGGAAGTCCTTGCCTAGAACGCCCTCATCCTTCTGACAAGAAGGAACCACCCTACCAAGGTAGACCTGTTTAAGTGATAATTTGGCCTGTCCTTGCATCAACTCTCCACTTCAGTTTTTTTTCCTTGAAGGATAGCCTCATGGATAAGAGTGAAACAGGGCAGCAACAATTTACAGCTTAAGTATTTGGTGTTGCCCAATCCAGCAGAACCAACTAGAATGACAGTTGAGTGACACACAACATGTGCAGATCAGAGAGCTATGGATAGACTGCCATTCTGCATTTGTTTTCTAAATTATAAAGCAGATACTCCTATACATAAAAATCTGGCCTTGGAGATATAAAGTGGTGCATGACCCTGGCAGTTCAGTCAGAAATGCTTAGCACCAATTTTGAAGGACGGGCCTTATTGCTAGCATGACCATTTTCATCTGCAGCAAGGGTGTGGCCTTTATTCAACTCTTTCACTCTTGCTTGTTGTTAGACTTGACATCTTTGGCATGATTTTCCCTGTCTTTTTGCGTCTGACCTCCTGTTTTTTGGCTGTGTGCTGCATTTTGTTTTTTGCTGGTTTTAGGACTCTGGACACTTTACCACTGCTAACCAGTGTTAAAGTGCAAGTGTTCCCTGTGTAAATTGTGTGGGTGATTAGTTCATCCATGATTATCATATTTCATTTACTAGTAAGTCCCTAGTAAAGTGCACCAGAGGTGTCCAGGTCCTGTAAGTAAAATGTTACTAGTGGGCCTGCAGCACTGATTTTGCTCCCCAAATGAGTAGCCTTGCAAACATGTCTAAGACCTGCCACTGCAGTGTCTGTGAGAGTAGTTTTAAACTACCATTTCGACCCGGCAAGTGCACCCACTTGCCAACCCAAACCTTCCCTTTTACTACATGCAAGTCACCCATAAGGTAGGCCCAAGGAAGCCCAATTTGCAGGGTGCAATGTATTTAAAAGGTAGGTCTGTGGTGTTTTACATGTCCTAATAGTGAAATACTGCTAATTTAATGTTGCACTATTTTAAGTGCAATCTCTCCCATAGGGAAACATGGGGATTGCCTTGAAATATCTTTTAAGTGTAATTTCCCATTGAGAGCAGATAGAGATTATGGGTCCGATTCACAAAGGTAAACTGAGGTGAAAGTCTAACTTTACGACTTTTGGTATTCACAAAGGGCTTTTACGAGTAGGAAAGTTAGACTTTTGTCTATGTTTAACTTAAGTTTTGGTCTTAAGTTTAACTGAGACCAAAAATTAAGTAAAACTGAGACAAAAGTCTAACTTTAGTACTCCTAAATGCCATTTGTGAATACCGAAAGTCGTAAAGTTGGACTTTCGTCTCAGTTTAACTTTGTGAATCAGGCCCTTGGAGTTTGGGTCTCTGGACAAATATTTTAAAAACACATGTTTGGTGAAGTTGGTTTTTAAATTGCTTTTTTGAAAATGCCACTTTTTGAAAGTGGGCATTCTCTTGCTTAACCATTCTGTGCCTCTGTCTGTCTGTAGAATACATGTCTGGGTTGGCTGACAGTTGGAATCTTGTGCATTCACTCTAGACAGTCACACAAAGGAAGGTGAGGTGTGCCTTGCTTATCCCGAGGGGCCATCACCAGTTTAGTAGGTCTTCCTGAGCTAGAGTGGTGGTATTTGTTGTCACTGACACCTGAATAGGGCTGTGCCTGTCCTCACACAAAGCTGTCTCTTCCACCCTGTAGGGTGTCTGGAGCCAGGTCAGGCAGAGGTAGAGTCTTGCACACTACAAATACTTTTCTTTGAAGTTTGCCTACTTCAAAGGAAGAAAGGGGTATAAGTATTGGACCTCTGTCACCCCAAAATCATAACACTTTTGGACTAAGGACATTCTGCCACGAAGAAGAGCTGGATGTTATAGGAGGGACTGCCACTCTGCCTGTTGCTTTGTTGTGCTGGCCTGCTGATTGCTGCTTCTGTCCTGGGAGTGAAAGGAATGGACTTTGCTTTCTGTATCCTGCTTCTAAGGGTCTCCAAGGGTATGTGCGTGCTTGCCTCCTGTTCAGAAGTCTCATGGCCATCAAAAACTTCACCTACCAGTGCCTGGGCTCTTATGCTGAGAGCCCTGACATGCCATGTGGTGCCAAATCCAGTTCTTGGGCCCTTGGAAGTGTAACCTGGTGCCCGTTTTCTAGATGTAGAACCAGTAGTGAGGCTGAAGAATCGACACAGCCACTGCTTTGCGGCTGAAAAATCACAGAAGCCCAAGTCTCGATCACCTTGTCACCGACATCATTGTATAAACAGAAACAGTGGTTCCTGTGGAATGATATAGTAAATAATGATACTACTTGTATGCACAATCGCAATGAAAGGTTTAAGTCGGTATCCAAAGGAGAAGAAACCATATACACCTCAATTTCTGGTAATAACAATTATTATTTATGTATATAATAATGCATTGTTTTACAAAAAAACAGAGCAATAGTGCGTAGTGTCCCCAGTGAACATGGAACCTAAAACATTAGTGACATATTTGTGACATATACACTTGGTTTCCAATATTTTGTAAAGCCGACCATCATAAATGATAAGTAATGAGAACAGCGTCTTTATAAAATAAGCGCTGATAAATGGTTCGCTTTAAATTTTGTTGAAGGTGTTTCGGCCACTTATGCAATGAGGGGTCTCTTCAGGACCTAGTGATGTAGGGACATCAGAGGCAAATGTTGTCTATCTGCGTGAAGGACGTGCACCTCAAGAAAGTGAAAGGTAAAGGGTTACTCACATGGGACCCAGCTGGGCACCCAGTGTGAGGGGAGGGAGGCTGACAGCGAGATTAATAACACAGAGCAACAAAGCTTGATGTAGATAATTGAAGTGGTGTGCAGGAACACGACGGTCCGTGTAATCCTTTTTGGTCTCAGAAAAGAAGTTATTCAAATAAGCAGGAAGAGTACAGTTGGTCCAACCAGCGGTGTTCAGAATTCCAATTACTTAATGATTCAGACACGACAATCTGTGTATCTGTAATTTGACATATCTTCAAAAACCAAAGGCGCGTGCAGCCATTAACCGCATGTATAGAGCCGCATGTGTCTGTCTACACTTGTCTCATAGACAACCTTCGCCTCAGATGTCCCTACATCACTAGGTCCTGAAGAGACCACTCATTGTATAAGGGATCGTTGTAATGCCGTCAACAAAAATTAAAGCTAACCATTTATCAGCACTTATTATTTTATAAAGATGCTGTTCTCATTACTTATCATTTATGATGGTCGACTTTACAAAATATTGGAAACCAAGTGTATATGTGACAAATATTTCACTAATGTTTTAGTTTCCATGTTCACTGGGGACACTACACACTATTGCTCTTTGTTTTTTTGTAAAATTTGCATTATTATAGACATAAATAACAATTGTTATTACCAGAAATTAAGGTGTATATGGTTTCTTCTCCTTTGGATACTGACTTAACCCTTTTATTGCGATTGTGCATACAAGTAGTATCATTATTTACTATATTATTCAACAAGAACACTGTTTCTGTTTATACTTAGACTACCCTGGTTCCTTGTGAGTAGGTTCTCCCTTGTCTCTTGTTCTCAACTGTGATCATTGTGGCACCCACTCTGACTCAAACGTAGCCCCTGCTTCGCCACTGAAGAAGCAATGCAACACCTGCTTCGCGTCTGTGAAATCGGTACAGCACCTGCATTGCTACCATCACATTGACGCAACGCGCCTGGAACTTCAATGCATCTTCCTTTAACGTCTCTCTTCATCGACGCCCCCAGAAGTAAGGAACCAAGTCTGCATGTCCTAGGATCAACTTATCACCTCCCCTTCCAGTAAGGCACTTACTCATTTACCTCTCCTGACTGTAAGGAACCAACGCATCATTTCCCCTGTCTAGCAGTAAATAACCGACGCATCACCTCCCATGACAATAAGTGACCGACGCATCACCTCCCCTGCGGAGTAAGGAACAGACGCATTACTTTTCTTTTACAGAGCCTCACCTCCCCTGCGCGTATTTGGTCTTTGATTTTTGACGCATCCATTGTACTTTGTGCTAAAAGAAACACATTATAGATGTCTATAAACTGAAGGCGCTCAGTCTTTGAAAAGTGATATCTTGACTTGTGTATTTTGGATTGTTGTAGTTTTGGTTTGTTTTATTCAGATACATATTGACTATGTTTTTAAACTGGTGCAGACTGCGTTTGTAGTGTTTTCTCTGTTTTAAGTTTCAAGTTTATTTTTATTTGCATAGTTACTGAAAACCATTGCAACATAGCCAATAAAGCTGATGTTGAACTAAAAATGCTGTACAGAGGTTAAAGTAGACAGTGTAACCGTAAGTGTGAATCAGTGATTCACATAGTAAAGTGCAGTGCCGTCATTAAAATGCATTACTAAAACCCGAAATACACGTAGTAAGGTACCGTATGATGCATACATATATGGCAGTGATAGCTCCTGAATTTGGCACCTGCTATAATTTTATACATGAAAAGGGTGCACTTTTCTTCTTGAAACAAAGAGAAGCAGCGACCAGCCTGCGGGCCAGTGGTTTCACAGGCAGCTTATTGCTAACATTGCTGAGGTTGGATTGTAATTTTAGGCATTTTTTGTTTGGCCAGTGTGATCCATTTTACCATTCTACAGTTCAGTTGCGTGGCCCCCGGGTCAAAACATGTCAGCACCGCTTGCCTCCTGGTGAGAATTCCTTTCTGCTTGAAGTTGGCCTTTAACAGCTGTGACCTCTCTTGCTGCAGCTCCCTGCATGTGCAGATTAAGTGCAGGATGTCTCCTTGTTTCTTATCGCACAGCCTGCAAGTGCTTTGGGTTAATGCCCTCAGCCAAGGTGGAAGGTGCTAAGTACATGGAAGAATGCCCGGTCTATGCCTTAGGACTTTTATTTTTATTGGTTTAGGATAACCCTGATTTAACTATTTTTGACGTGCAAGTGTTTTATAGGAATTTAGGGTCATCCAGGCATGAAATCTGGCTGAGAAAGTTGTCTTGTCCTCCACCAGTGAGAGTTGTTTATGCATTTCCAGACCAATTTTTGTAACGTTAAATGGTGAAGTTGTGTGTTCCAGAGTTCTGTGAGCCTGGTGGTTTCTACAGGTTCCTGTAGGTAATTTTTTGTGCTGGAAATTTCCCTGTGCTGGAGATTTTGACATAGCAGTTGATTTAAGGTGTTTGAGGTGAGGATTCTGATCTTGTTCCAGCAAATAACATAAGATCCATGCCTAGCCAGGGATTGTTTTGATAATCCGAACTCTAGCCTTATTTTAGCTAGTGAGTTGTAGGGCGGACGGTAAAACATAGTTTTGTATGCTTTAATCAGTGTGCTGTCCAGTAAAATGGCATCTCTATCCTGCATTGCTTCATTGCCATAGGTTATCCTAGGGAGTAGTTTGGCTTGAACTACCTTCAGGAGCGGGCTCAGTGCAGGCCCGCCAATTTATTCGCAAGATTTTTCATCGATATTGCTATTACCAACCCTCTCTTTCTTATTTCTTCTTTCTGGTGAGCGAAGGTCCCTTCTTTATCAATAATAACACCTAGGTACTTGCATTCAGTTGTTGGTTCAAGCTGTGTACCTCCCAAGTGCCATCTCCTCTGCCCATTCCTTTTGTTATTTATCGTTATGTCCATGTCTTACTAAGGCTAATTTTTAAGTTGTTCTCTGTAGCATAGTTCTACATTTCGATGAGTAAATGTTGGAGAACAACATAGTTATGGCAGAGCAGCACTACATCATCAGCGTACATACGTTTAGTCAATATTTTGCCCCCTAGCCTAGGTGCATGTGAGTTACAGGTGTTAAGAGCTTGCGGGAGGTCAGCCATAAATAGGTTTAACAGGGTGGGTGCAAGCACGCAACCCTGCTACAAACCTTTGGTTGTAGGGAGTTTTGAAGAAATGTGAGTCGAGCCGCCCAGTTTCACCTGAACCCAGATGTCTCTGTGGAGAAGTCATAAGATGTTTAGAATGGCCTGTGGGATTCCGCTGCGCGCCAGCTTCTTCCACAGTCTGCCCCGCTTGAGGTTATCAAATGCAGCGCTAAAGTCGATGAAGCATAGATGTTGAGGGAGATTGGCAGTGTTTTCACTTAGTTACTGTGTGTGTATGTGCAAATACTTTACCCATTGCCTCCGAGCTAAGTCTGACTGCTTGTGCCAGGCTTCCAAGGGGTGAACAGGGGTTATCTTAGCTGTGTGACTCCCTTACCCTTACTAGAGTGAGGATCCCTACATGGACAGGGTGCAAACCACTGCCAACTAGAGACCTTATTTCTAACACTGATTTTCAAAAAGACAATATGTGTGTCAGAGAAGTATTTGTGTTATGTTTAATTTAGATAGGATGAGGATCAATTAGACTTAAGAATAGAGGGCATTTTTGTCACCATGACATGATCGCTAACTACTTGCAGTCAAAGCAAGCTGCAAGAACTCAAATGAAAAAGGAACAGCCATGGGTCACTCCACTGTATGGACAACCCTTTGGCCAGACTATAGTTATCGTATTAGCAGTGTTGCACCTGACATCTATCTCAGATCACTCTAGATATTGACACAAGGGAGCATATTTACAACAGAATGGAGAACTGCGGCGTTAACCAAACATTGCTAATGCCACGCTTCTCCATTCTGAAAACACATGGATGCCCCAAATTCACAAGAATGAGGCGCACCCCTGCATTTCCCCTAGCGCAGACGCTAAATCTAGCTGTCTAGCGCCAATGCAGTCACCCTTGCACCATAGTGCAAGGGTGTCTGATTTAGGGGAAGTTTTTGTTTATGTGCAGGAAGGTGCCCCTTCTTGCACATAAACGATCTAGAATGGTGAAATGTAACTTCTATGTTTGCTGCATTGTACAGCACATATAGAAGTTGCAAATAATCATTTTTTAATGATTGTTTATGTGCAGGAAGGGACACCTTCCTTCACATAAACAATAATTCATGGTGTTTTGCTGTTTCCTAGTGTGCTGCATAATGCAGCACACATAGAAACAACAAAAGCGAGGAGAAATAGAGCATTTCTCCTTGTTTTGCCATGTTAAGACGGTCTGGCCTAAATTTTGGCCTCCTATTTATACCACCCTTGTAAATAGGGGGCAGCGTCAAAATCAATGGATGTTGCTTTGGAACGCCCATTGCAACACCCTTTGACGACCCCTTTCACGCTAAGTGTAGCATGAAAGTTGGCCTTATTTACAAGGAGGCATTAAACGTTAAGTGGCTTAACGCTGCCTTGTAATTAAGGCGAAGCCCCTATCGCCACAGGAATGTCACAAAAAGTGACGTTCCTGGTGTGATAGGGGCTTATAAATATGCCACAAGGTGTTAAAAGGAAAAAAATACTCCTTGCGTAGATTAAGCAAGCCTTATCAGCAGATGCTTCCTTTCATTTCTAGCTCCATACGCTGGAGGTAGGCCACATGATAGTCAACTAAAGTGTGGAGGTTGAGTAAAGGTCTGCTTTTCTATAGTGTCTAACATAGCCTGGTAGCCTGGAATATAGGTACTAGGTTGGAAGCCAGGCACACAGCTCATAAGGGCTACAAACACAAACTATACACACTTGGGTTCCTCCTTATTGATTTTGTTGTAATTGTGGTTGGATCCAAGCAAAGAGATTGAATGTGACTGTAGCACTGCAAGACCGGTCCTAAATTGTTTCCATGCATCCAGACAGGCGGCGTGCACTGGATAACGTTCCATCCCTTCGCCTCCTGGCAAAACAAGCCCCATCTTCTAAAATGACCCGTTGGAGGGAAGGGCCTAATTATACCAACCAGAGAAAGCAATTGGCAACTGTTATTAATATTATCCATTCTGTGCTGTCGGCGGGAACTCAACTCTGGGCAGTTGAGCAACTCAAAATTGTGGCAGTGGTGTCCTGTCAGTTCATTGCTTAGCTGCTAACTTGAATTGAAATTGTCAACTGTTTCAGTATAAATGGCCACAGTGTGCCAGGACTATTGCTCAATGTAGTCTAAGCAAACCTAAGGATGTTTACTGAGTGGTGCATTACCACAGGCCGCAATACATACCATGCATGTACCGCCAACCATTTTCACTTTCCAGCATTCCTACTACTTCTTATCCTCCTCTTCTTCCAGATGTTTCCACAACGTCTTTTGCTAAGTTTATCAACATACATTTATGCACAGCTTTTTAAGTATTCTTTTGTTGTTTACTGTCCTCAAGCTATCTGGGACAGTGAGCACATTAAAGCAGATGGAAGTTAGCGTGTTAAAAATGTGACAGAACCCGACATAACAAGGCACTCATGTCATTTCAGAACACGTCTCAGTTTTGACTGTTCCTCTTTTCTGGGGTACTCACCAGTTTAGAAGACGTCTTCTTGCTCTGGCTGACACATTTTGGGGGCAGTCATGTCCTGACCGCAGCAGTTCTCGCCCTGTCTCTGTCCCTGCCTTAACAACGCCTGCTGTGACCCTGCGGCTAGCAAAATGTTTATTGTAGTAAGTCAAATATATATTTCAGTGCTAACCCTCGAAACCCTGTTCAATAACATTTGGAATGAAATATATGGACATTTTAAAAACTGAAGAAATCATGAATATAAATAGCAAAAACATAACGCAGGAGGCAAATATAATGAATTACACTGCAGGACAAGCATAGAAATACTGTTAAGATTTCTGAACAGATTCTGCCAGCAAGTAAGGTGGAAATTACCTTGAGCAGTGGTTACCGACCTCTGGGTAACACAGTGGACAATCCCCGCCTACCAAGCGTGATGGTAATGATGACTAAGGACTGATTTGTATAACAGCTTTTCTTCTTGGCAAGTCAAACACCTCGAGAACTCACTACAGAAGAAAGAGACTGGGCTGAAGTGATTTTTTCTTTTTTTTTTATAAATCAAGCTACATCTCACTAACTGATCAAGTGTTGGGTTTGATGTGTTTCATATATTTTTGTTTTTTCTTAATTTTTGTCTGCAGGAAACTGGTTCAAGTAGAAATTGGCTTGTACATTTTACCAGGTAATATTAGGGGTGAGTGGAACGTTTCATACCACGGCTGAATTTTGTCCACTTCACGTTACTCTTTAACGCGGAGTTCTGCAAATTGCAGCATGGCAGAACTTTTCTCCCGAGTATGCGAACAGGCGAGCATGAGCGAGATTTGGCGCTCCCTAGTGCGATTTACTAATATGGACGATCGCCTGTGTTTCCGAGCTGTCGTAGTCAGAGTGCTGCCGTTTGAGTCGATTTGCTACCACTTGAGCAGATTTTCTACGCGAGCACCATCAAAATCTACTTGAACGGCTGCATGCTCTTGCGCACCACATGCTGCCAATTGCACTGATTGTCAGCGTAGCTCGCGCTACCATCACTGAATTGCAGTGTGAGCTGCAATATTTCCACCTGTTTGTGGAATTCTGCAGAATCTCACTGAGTTTTTAGGTAACTCTGCGGAATTCCACAGAGTGAAACTCTGAAAGTTCCGCCCACCCCTAGGTAAAATGATCTACAGCAGCAAAACATTGTCTGCTCGAACTAGCCTTCATGTGGTATCTCACGTGATTTGAGTAAGAAAAGTATGCCTTTTGGAATCATTTGCATCCAATCAACTGGTAACATGTATTTCACATAAAAAGTGTAAAATGTAACAAGTTCACTATAATTATCCATGTCATGCAGTTTAAAAATTGGAATTTTACCCACCCCTGAGATCCAACAAACTGCAGGTACTTTGGGGCATATTTACAAGGAAATGGCAGAGAGAAGAGCTGTGCCAAATTTGGCAGTGCAGTGCTCTTCCATTTCTAAGACACAAGGATGCTCAGTATTAAAATCAATACGGTGCACCCCAATGTTTTCCCTAGCCCTGGTGCTAAAAACAGCTGCCTAGCGCCAAGGCAGGCACCCTTCCACCTTATTGCAAGGGTGTCTGCTTTGCAGGGAATGATTGTTTATGTTTATGTGCAGGAAGGGATCAGTGGCGTAACAAAAGTTGAAGGGGACCCCCCTGCAAGGTACACAGAGGGCCCCCCCTCTGGATTTAATCAGGAGCACTCCGGCATGAGTACAGTGCTGAGGGGGCCCCCTGCAGCTCAGGGGTCCCCCGCACTGTGGAGGATGCAGGGGCCTGTGTTACGCCCCTGAAACAGGAGAGAGTAATGGTAAGTGAGCATGATGGCGACACAAAAGGGTGAAGGAAGAGCGGGAAGGAGAAGAAAGAAGATCAAAGGCAAATAAGTGTGACAGAGAGCAGTGGAGGAAGAGGATACAGAAGCACCACAAAGCAAAATACTGAGATCCAGCCAACTACTGGAGATAGGATCTATGTCCGCTTCAGTCACACACCATGGATGGACTGTTGCCTGAGGAGAGTATTTGGATAAACCTTGTGTGGATGGGGGACTTATCAATGTGCCTAATACTTCAGAGGTGAATACTTCTAAAGATAGAAATACACATACTCAAGATATGTAGGCTCTACATGTTTTTCTTGTCACTATTATAGCATACATGGCTGTTAGAAATGGGCTTTCTGGTTGGCTAGGGTAGGAACCTAAGCCAGGCAGAACCCAACACTCTAGTCAGGGTAAGGGAATAACACACCCAAGATAACCCCTGCTCACCCCCTTGGTAGCCTGGCAGAGCAGTCAGGCTTTTCCTAGAGGCAATGTGTAAAGAGTTTGTGCAACACACACACACCAGTGACACACTAGGCACACTACAAAAAGAGACGACACACAAGGTTATATAAAAATATCACCATAATATATATTAGACATATAGACCACAGTCACATAAATCACTCTACCAATCAGGCACTTGTCATAATACACATAGATCATAATTCATTTTGCCAATTAGTCCTTTGTCATTATATCACCAGAAGTGCATTAAAGTAAACACTCATAAGTTGCACATGTCAGCAGACTATAATGAACACATTAGGCATAACATCCCAATTAGTGCAATAAAGTAAATACTCATAACTTGCACTTTGGTCACCAGACTCCTTGTATCATATGTAAAACACAGGTGACACTTGGGATCAAATGTAAAGCACAACATCAGGGCACACAAAAGAATGTAGGGAAATATCATCAATCACCCAATATTCTTATGCCCAAGTCACCAAGTCACTCTTTACCTAAGGACATGGGCTAAATACCCCACTTTTATAGAGAATTCATACGGACAGCGCCCTTGCACTTCCCCTTCTACCCTTAAGGTGATGTTTCTCCGTGTGATTCGGGTGCAGAGGGTCTCGGTGGAGGTCATCCCCTGCAGTTTCATAAGTGAACAATGCCCCCACCACTGAGAAAAAACACCACTGCCCACTCTTGCAAAGTGGGCGACAGGGAACTGACTTGGTCGGGACCAATCAGTAACTGTGCAATGCTTCGGGTACTGAGCCGCTCACAGGCACGTAGCCCTTGCGAATATGTGACGAAATCCCGCATTCAAAAATCCCGCATACCATGACTCCGCATTAATTATGACGCGGAGCCATTACTCCGCAGTACAATCACTCCGCAAAATTTAACCCCGCATATAACTTTACAACGCATGCCTTTACAACGCAAAGGCATGTGTGGTGAAGTTATATGCGGGGTCAATTTAGAAAATGTACTTACACTGTGTATATATATATGTATATATATATATATATCCAACGAAACAGGAAACCCAATTGAAGAGGCCACAGAAAGTTAATATTTGCTCACACGTTTTAAGGACAGCTTGCAGGCAGGCAAAGGGGCAGCAGGTCACATCATAATGTTCGCCAGACGTGTTTCCGGGAGTTAATTTTCCCTTCTTCCCCAGGAAGCATCCACTCAATTACAGCCGGGCGGAAATACGGGATATGGAAGAAAATCCAACATCAACTCCTGTGGCCAGGTCAAGATCGTCAATATCATTGACACCAGCAGAGGCACGGGAAACTGTGCCAAACATCCAAGAGAATTTTGGCCACATGAAACATACTTGTATGCACTGTGGTGCGTTGATAGCATGTGGCAACATGAGTATCAATTCAATAAACCTAGCTTACAACAATCATAATTGCCCTAACCGCCCCCAGTAATTTTTTTTTTGCTCCTGTTGAGCCCTTTTCAATGCCTGTTTTTTGTTGTTTCCCCCCCAAAAAAAACCAAAAAAAATATAAAATCGTTCAAAAAATACAAAAAAAACAATAAATAAAAAAAAAAAATATATATATATAAAATAACAAAAACATTAAAAAAAAAAGTTCTTTTCAGAACTACCTTCCCTTTCAAAAAAAATTGCTAGAATGTTTAGCACTCTGGCAAGCTCTATTTCTTTTGGTTCGCTTCCCGGTTAGCTTCACGGTACGCGGACCGGGAGCTAACCCAAAAAAAAAAAAAAGAGTAAGTATAAGGAAAGTAAACAGAGAGTGATGTTAAAAGAAAGACAGCTATAGGGAGTAAAGAAGAGATACTGTTTAATAGATCTATTTACCGAAGAAAAGACGGAAGAGGGTATACTTGTGAAAAACAAAATAGATAAGGAAGTGAAAGAAAAAAAAAGAGAGTAGAACAATAACAAAGAAGAGTTTCTTGGAGAATGTGAGTGAATGTTCAAAATAAGATTAAAACATGGGGAATAACAGAGAGAAAAAATAGAAAACAGAAAACAAAAAATAACAGAAAAAGATAAATTGAAACAGCAAAGAAATGTAAGTAACCTAGGGCCAGATGTAGGTAGGGTTTTACCGGTCGGTAACGGCCGAATTCGGCCGTTACCGACCGGTTAAAGGAATTTGAGATGTAGGGGGCAGAATCGGTAAATTTACCGTTCGGTAAATTTACCGATCGGTAATTTTACCGAATCTGTAAATATACCGTCGGTAAATTTACCGACCGGTATATTTACAGAATCTGTAAAATCGATATGTAGGTGGGACTCTTATGAGTCCCACAAGGCCTAAGAAATCGGTATTTTACCATCAAATTCAATTTGATGGTGAAATACCGATTCAGGTGTGCATGCACATGTGTGCATGCACATCTGTGCCATATGACAGGCAGACCTGCCCTTAGGGCAGGTATGCCTGCCATATGGCCCCCGAACCTTTTTTGGGGGTGCTAGAGGGTGTCAAAGTGACACCCCCTGCACCCTTGCCAAAAATCGGTATTTACCGATCGGTAAATACCGACCGGTAATGCCCCATTCATTCCTATGGGCTTCAAAGCCCATAGGAATGAATGGAGCATTACCGGTCGGTATTTACCGAATCGGTAAATACCGACTTTTAAAGAATCGGTAAATCCACATCTGGATTTACCTACATCTCGGTACTTCATATTTACCGACTCTTAAATACCGAATCGGTAAAATTCGGTATTTAAGAGTCGGTAAATATGATTTACCTACATCTGGCCCATAGAGCCATATCATCAACATAGGCAATAAAAGTTTTGCAGCTTTTATCGGCAGAAATGTGTCGCTAAAGCCGCTTTTGCGGCAGAAAACTGCCGCTAAAACCACTTTTGCACCAGTTTTCTGCCAATAAAAACAGCAGTAATTTTATTGGCTGTGTTCATAATATGCCCCTTAGTGTGCTTCAACTACACAGAGAAAGCATTATGAACAAGTAGTGATAGAGTGATCAGTCAAAGACACTAAGAGTAATAGAGACGGAGTGAGTGAACAAGAGTGAGGAACTATGAGAAGAGAGGGACTGAGAAAAAGAGTGGAAGGAGTTGAGTAAGTAGGTAATAGAGAAAGGAATGAGGGAAGTAGAAAAGGCAGGAAACTGAGGGTTAAAGAAATGAAGCAGTGGAACTAATAGAAGTTAAATGTGATAGAAATGTAACGAAAAGAGTACAAAACATTTACCTTATAATTGTCGTTAAATTACTCACTTTTTGTTTTTATACTTTCAATCTGTGAAAGAGAGAACAAACATTTGAAAAATATTAAAACATGTATTTAAAAATTACAAAAGACAAGGGAAAAGATTGAAGGACAAACAGTTTTTCAACAACTTTGACACTTACAGAAGCTTCTGCTTCTCCAGGCCCCCTACACAGTCCTAAAGATATACATTTTAAACTAACAGTATCTTGTTGCAGATGAAGTGAGGCCTATCTTAAAACATGGTGCATCTTTTGCATTGCTGTTGTCTCAGAAAAGTGTCGCAAGACACTAAAATTTTAAATGATTGCTTCAGGATGCCAATAAGATGTGTCCTATCCAGAGGTTTGTTTGAGGTGAGGCCTACTCAGGGTTGCAGATGAAATTTAGAGTTGTTGAAGAGTACAGAGAAGATAATACATTTGCAGGCCTACCAATGAAGTGAGTCATGTCCACTGCACTCTTGAACAAAGGCCAAACCTCCTCTGTTTCCCTGGACAGACCTAAACTTGATCTGCACAATGTGATTCGTAATGATAGGAAACACAGGTGATGTAATTGAAATACGTGCAATTTCTTTTGCTCATTTCACAATCACATCACTTGTGTTTCCTTTGCTTAGGTATCTCATTGTGCAGATGTAGTCCAGCATATGAAAGAGTACGCAGAAGTGCAGCACTGCATGCAACAACTTTGACACTTACAGAAGCCTCACCTTCTCCATGCCTCCTACACAGTTCTACATATACATCATAAATGGAAACAGTACAGAATTAATTATACATGTTAAATGGTTTATTTTTGCTGTTCTCAGAATGTATCAAAATTCACTAAAAACAGTGACTTGAAGGTATTCATCATATAACAGCGGGGGAAAAAAACACAATCAAAATGATTGTGTTTAAAACACCCATACAACATAACAAATCAGAATTCAGAACTCCTTAAAGTTAACTTACTTTCCATGACGTCAAAGGATGTCCTATGAACAGCTTACACTCTGTTGTGCTGTTATTACTTTCAGCCCGCCACTTTCTGAAAGAAAACCTCCATCGTTTTTAAAAACATGTTACATGCAATAAATGACTTCTTGCTCTCTACCACAAGTTTCCACAAGGCCAAATCTTGTCAGAGCCATTTATAACTCTTGGATTTGTTGTAAGCCAATCCCGTCATTTGGCATTTCCGCAACTTTCAGAATTAAAATGTTGAAGATCATTTTCACAATCCTGGAATAGTAATATCTTCCCCTTCTTGCTCAGTCATGTTCTACATTTCCTATGACACTGATACTGCTTACTATGAAGCAGACTTACACTACCTCTATGACTACTACAATTATTTAATTCTCTACATCACTTTTAATCACAAAGCAATGTAAAACAGTAGACAGCATTGCAGACTTACATTCCCTCTACTCTATGTTTTGATTGGCTGCTTCAATTAGCTTATAAAAAGAAATAGTTTTTCTGAACTCATTCAAAGTGCACTTATTTCTCCATGACGTCCAGTCTTATGGTTAGAAGTTATGTCTCTGAACTACACTTATCCTCAAGGCCAAATTGTGTAGGAGCCATTAGAACTTCTTGAAATTCCTCAGAGCACATCCCGAGATTCTTTCCCTAAAATTTTGGTTTTAAAAACACCAGGTAAGAGTTTTTAAGGTCATACGGCAATTTTTTTTTGAAAATTAAAACAGAATCATTGCAGAATGACCAGCCATTTCTAGACTTTAAATAAGCTGTGTAATGTCCTGATGTTATTGAAGGACCGTCATGATATATAATTGCTACAGTTACAAAAGTCCTTCCTGATATTGACAACTGTGAAGCCACAAAATTTTTAATCAAAGTTGTCAATTTTGTTCCATCAGGCCTACATCGTTGGAACATTAAAATAACATACTGGCCATATGTTCGTATAAATAATGTGGACATCATTTCAGATTTACATTGACTACACTCCATGTTGTGATCAGCTGCTTTTACTAGCTTATTAAAGGAGACTGATTTACTGTCTGGCAAAGTTAAATATATAAATCTTTCTGAGTCTACACTAGTAGTACTTGATACCATACAGTTCTCGCAGTCATGCTGCCATTGATAAGAAAGCCCAAACAGCTGATCTACATCTACACCTTCAGCATGCAATACATCAAGCATATACATTAAAAACTCCTGACAATCTTGCTGAATATTTTGAGAGAATTGTGTTTGGCCTGAACATCTGTCTAACAGATTTCGAATTCAAGACATACTTTCTATGTTTATTCTATCAGTGCTACATTTCTCTAACACAGAATTTAACAAACTGCAAAATCTTTGATCAGAATTGACCACAATCTCTTCTTTTACATTTTCTAGAGAAAACAAAACATTAACCACTACATTAGCATAGCAGTTGACACCAGAACTGTTTTCAAATTGAAAACCAACAACATCTTCAACAGAATCCTTTTTGTTTCTGCTTATAATTTCAGGTTCATCGACTTTTCGTCTTTTTGCTACAACCTCCCCAGTATTGGTCACATTTCTTCGTTTCCGGCCTACCACACGTTTCTCAAACAAAGGATATTGAGGCAAATGTGGCGCATACTCTCTTCTTAACCTATTGTATTCCTTAACACAATCTAGATCCGCACAAATGCTTGTGACATCACACTCAATCAAGTACAATCCCGATAAAGTTCTAACTCGTGACAATGCCACATATGCCATACCCTCCTTGAACACAGAACTGCCAATATTCACCAATGCACTGTCTACACTTAAACCTTGCGATTTATGGATTGTCACCGCATATGCCAAGCAAACAGGAAACTGCTTACGGCGAACATATAAGACTTTTACAAGCAAAAATCTAGCAGAACAACAACCAATTAGCTGTACTTCCTCAATGCCATCAAATTTAATTTTTAAAAATTCAATTCCATCTCTATTTCTGTATTTTACAAAATCAACAACATTACCCATTGATCCATTTACCAGACCTCTTTCAACATGTAAATTCCTTCTTAAAATTATACGGCAGTTCAAGCACACATTCAGAGTCTTTTCAAAACCTGCAGTTTTAGATATACTCTTCTCTAATGAATCCAATTTTGTTTTCAGATTCTCAGACAAAATAATTGTTGATCCCATATGCTCTACTCTGTCAATAGCTTCCAGTTTCACAATCTCTTGCTTTTCTAAATGCAACATTTTGTTGTTGAATTTGGCACATTCTGCAAGAGTTGGCATCAAACATATTCCAGATTTCTTCTCAGTAATTTTCTGAAAAATATTCTCAGGCACAACATCTTGTTCTGGATATAAATTTGACAGTAATCGTGCATGTAAAGCTTCTTTCCCATGCTCGGTCACTTTTCCAATTCTAACATCTTGTAGAATAGTCTTGTAAACTTCATCCTTCGCCTGACGCATATTTTCATGCAGTTCAGCATAATTGAAGTTTAACCATATATTGACGTTGCCAATGCTGCCTAGGCACTTCCTGGTATCTTCATGCGTGAGCATTTTGAACACAGGTTGCCCTTTCACTGGTGTCAGATGCAGAAGATCTCCGAAAACAATGATGTGTTTGCCACCAAATAACACATCATACTCTGTTTTGAGAACTTCTTGCATTCTCAAATGCACAAAGGCAAGCATGACATTGGAAACCATGCTTACTTCGTCAATGATAAGAAGTTTCATTTTCCTCAAGATTCTTGAAACTTCAAAACAAGCATCTCCAGATAGCTTGTGATATTGTAATTTGTTGTCATGCTCCACTGGCAGCATCAGTAAACGATGTAAAGTAATCCCTTTAATGTTATGTGCTGCCAGTCCAGTTGGAGCGGTGACAACACAAGACAGCGATGACTCTGTCCTTTCCTGCAAATAGCATGAAATTGCTTTAATGAGGAAACTTTTTCCAGTTCCCGCTTCTCCACTCACGTACAGTCGGACAGGCTTCAACGACGTACATGAGCACTCTTTCTTGTCATGACTTAATCCATGATCAATTTGCATGGTAACTTCGTCATATATTTTCCTCTGCTCAACGTTGAGTTGTCTTTCCAACTCTTCTAAGTTAACCGCATCCTCCTGAGCATGTGCCATGGCTCTTTCCACTTCATTCATAGCAGTGGCAGCTTCATTTTCGATAACAGGTCCTCCTAGTGGATCCTGACTCAATGAAGCAGAACTCTGACTGTCCTGAGAACTGTCTCTGGCAATCTCGGCTGCAATCATTGCTTCCTGCTCAATTTCCGCATTCAACATTTGTACATATTTGGGAAAAGCAGGACATTCTATGGTCTCCTTGGCGGCATTGAAAGAGTCTTCGTAACAGAGAAAATCTCCAAGCAGTTCCTCTTCTGCACGCCAAGGCTTGAAAAGTTGCAAAAGTGCTAAATAGAAAAACTCCTTTTTTTCAGGAGATTCGCCACTCAATTTTCGATGGTTTACCAAGTGGCATTTTCTTTGCTTGACCAGACATCCCTCACTTCCTATTACAGCATACACTCCTTTCTCAGTATCTTCTTTGATGTTCCTCTTGAATATGTAATTTTGAAGAACCTCATACAGACAAACATTCTCGAGGTGAATGCTTCGATTTGGATAATATGTATCCAACAATTTGGTCTTCAAAATGTCGGTACTGTTTGGCTCCTTTTCTGCCAAATACTCAATTTCCCGCACAGGTTTGAGAACTCGATTACGCGTTGCAGCAAGACCAAGACTCGCCCAAATGATACTCCTGGACTTGGCATAGAGACTTGCTGAAGACAACCGGTCAGAACATTCGTACGCTCCGATTTCTCGATGCGACAACATCTTCAGACTGAAACTGTACAACTTCTTGCTGAGGCTCTTTTCATGGGAAATGTCCTCCCACATATCCTTCAATTCTGTCTTCTCTTTTTTGGTGATGTAAGACGTCACATACCGAGCCACAGCCTTACAGTTATCAGCCACAAACTGTATATCCATGTTAGCATTCCACATGGACAAAATCACCGGGTTGTAGTCGTTGATGTACTTGGAGTCTTCGTTCCTCTTCAAATTGTATGTGTTTTTAGGTGATTTCTTCATCACATTATGTCGCAGCGAAGACATCAAACTGTTTACTCTTCCTTTAGAAATCACCGGTCGTGGAAAGCCGAAACGACATTTGGTGTAGAACTTGTCCTTGTTTCGGAATTTACGACGACAGTACTTTCCACATCGATGGCTTTGGAAACGCAGAACTTTTTCTCTTAGGCTTTTCTTCTCCTTTGCGTTTGGAACAGCACACGTAGAATACTGTTGTATAAAACTCATCACTGAGTCTTCTGGATCCGTTCCAAATTTAGGTGCATCCTTGATCCACAGCAACATATGTATATGAGGAGCACCTCTTGCTTGGTACTCCTTTCTCCAGAAGAAATCCAACACCTCTCCAAGAGGTGGATTCTTCTTATTCATGATGAAAGACATCATAGCTTCAAATCTATGATTGAAGTACCTACATACATTGACTGGATCCAAAGAGCACAGTTCTCCGGGTGTCTTGAATTCGATGTTTTCTACGTTAGCATTTGCCTCTCGTAGAAATTCAAGTAAGTCTTCCCAGCCATACTCGGCACAGCTCAGAGTGAGGAACCATGTGGGAGTACCTAAGTTCCTCAGCATACATTTTAAATCACCATGACGACGGTACCAGTACTCATTAGTACCACGCTGACACGCCATGAGATTAATCAGGTGAGAATCCAAAATACTGTCTTGGACATTGACTTTATCCATAAAGTCACTTGCCGAGATGTTTTGCATGTGTATACCACTTTTCAAGATGTGGTTCACTGCATATGACAGTCCAGACAGATCGCTTTCAAACAGGAGATGAAACAAATAAGGAATGCATTGTCGAAACCTAGCATCTCCTGCATACAATCGCAAAGTCCGGTATTCAGAAGCAGGAATTTGATGAGGTCGCTCATCATATCTTCCTCCCTGACCTGTTGGAAAAAGCTGTGGGAAACACCGAGCTTCCAAACTTTCCTCCCAAACACTAATGGGGCTCCCTTTGGCTTGTTTCATTTGAAACAACTCAATAGCATTCCCCATGACTTCCTTGGAATGCAAAGGATGAACACTATAATGTTCATATATTTCTTCACTAGTAGAAGTTTCTACTTTCTCAATTTGACCAGCACACAAATCGCTATCCTCTTCCTCACTTACTTCCTCTTCTGCAACATATACATTCTTATAGTATTTATTATTTTTTTTCAAATACAATGTTGCCTTTTTAACTTTCCTAACATCTACTAAATCTTGCCATATTTTCTTATTCTTTGTCGGAACCCCATTAACTAAGATAACCAGAGGTTCCTCGTCCACTTTTTCTACTCCAATTGTGTTAATGTTTTTCTTCAAATCTAGAGGCAAATAAACAACTCTTCCCTTTAATCCTCTCTGTAAATCTGATGGAGGCAATTTCCCTGTCTTTGGCTCCATTCTTACAATAGCCTGAAAGGGATGGATACTTTGAATCAAAATAGATTCATAAGTATTTAAATCCTTCAATTCAGAAGGAATCTCAACCAATTCCAGATTATTATGAACTGCTCTAGCAGGCATCTGGTTTTGATTTAATTTGCAACAACAATAAGTACACACACGTTGATCCAATCCCAAATCAAAACAATTTTCTACCATCAAGTATGTTGCGAAATCCTTCCATTCACTATTATTTTCACTTTTTGCATATAAATCGACTAACTTAGTCTGATTCTTATAATAAGTGCGTCGACAACACACACAAGTGAAATTTGGCCTCTCACTTGATTTGACCTGAAACGTGGCAATTTCCCTCTGGAAATTATCTGTACTGGAAACCTGTACACTATCTTCCACATCACCCGCTTCTTCTTGGTCAATTTCAACATTCTCCTCTTTACTTCCAAAGTAACAAAACTCAATTTCTTCACATATATTCTTCACATCTATTTCAGAACCATGCAAAAGAGCAGCACATAATTTTTTAAGCATAATTGCTGGACTCTTAGCATAATACAACATTCTAACTAATTTCCTCACTTTATTATGATGCACTGCTAGCATCCTGAAATGATGAAAAACACTCTGGCATACTCTCCTGGAAAGACAAGCCAGTGAATGACCATGCAAACCTGTCACTTCTCTCACTCTGCAAGGATCTAATTCTTGCAACAACCTTATTTTCTGCTTCAAACTTTTCTTATTAAATGACCGTACAAAATCACAAAGCAAATTGATGGAATCCTGTCGCACACTGCAAATACTACTACACTTCCAGGTGTACACAGGACCCTTAGCACGTCTTCCTAAAACCTCATTACCTAACACCTCTTCTGCCTCTGTTGTCACAAGTTTTTCTTTTTCAACTGGACAACCATCTTTCACTTCATAAGCACGACCACTGGTGTCAACTGCATGCACCAAATCATTATCCTGGAAATAACTCTCCTCATTGAAAAATGCCTCACAGCTTGAACTATGCATCCATTCTCCAGAAAAAACTTCACAAAAATTACTACGATTAACTATTCTCTTCCATCTACTATTTCTTTTGAAATCATAAATTGCCTTGTTTAGCTTCCTAATTCTATTGATTATCAAAATAAATAACTTACGTTTAATTTCAAATGCCTGATCAATAACTTTCTCAACTTTTTTTTTCTCTTATAAAAAACCACTTTCTGTTGACCTTTCTTAATATTTTTTAACAAATTGCCAATTATCCTGTTGTGGAACATTCGTTTACGAATGTCCCTAAACTGTTGTTTCCTTCTACTATCATGCACAGAGTTATCTCTTGCTCTAGCAGTAACATTTTTGATTGGCCTTTCCTTTCCATTTGAATTGCTTCTCTTTTTCTGGACTGAAACATTTTCTGTAGTAATATTTTTTTTACTGCAAATATTTCTTATGAATGTTTTTGTACTCTTACCCGGTGCTTTCTTGTTGACTTGACAAATCTTTTTGTTAGAGGACTGCTGATTTTTTTCAATCACCTGCTGTCTTTGACGTTTTGCAGCCTTTCTCAGTCTTTCTTTCGTTGGCATGGTCAAATGCTTGAAATGATCTGCAGTTGAATCTGTGGTAAAATATATTAAAAAATGTTATTAACCACTATTACCCAACAGTACATCAATAACAGTAATCAAAAACTTAAAACACTACTTTACATTTTTACATATAAGATTTTTTAGTGTATGGCAATTTTAGAATACAGAAATAGCAGAAAAGAAATGGAATTTATATTCATGTTACCTGTGCTATCTTATATGTGAATCTGATCTAATTTTATGAGCATATTTTAATATTTTATTGAAGACACTACACATAACCTGTTTTTGAAGGTGTCTTTATTTTTAAATTAAACGGTTTACATTTTTACTTTTTATTTATTATAAATTTTAAAAATAAATGTTTATAGTTCCATAGGATCAAGCAGGTCAGCTTCCCACCCTATGTCATATAATTCGGACAAATCTGCATCCTCATCACGTTCTTCTTCATCCTCAGGATTTAAATCATCCAAGGGATCAACATCCACTGATGTTTCAATTACAAGTTCAATGATGAGGTCAAAATCAACTGATTGCTGATTGTCGCTCATGTTGATGTTGTCTTTATCTTTAAAGAAAGATAACAACAATGAGATGTTGCAGAGTAAGAGACAAATCTCAGAGATTATAATAGTAAAATTGTTTAACAAGAGTAACATTTTGCAGCTATTATTTAGCCATGTCCAGCGATGCTGAGCAGGTGAAGCCTATGTCTAATTTTTCAGTGAACAGGACTCATCTCTTCTTAACCTTGGATAAGCCTCACCGACTCTGTGTCCCCTGCACATACTTAAATGTAAAGGGGCAGATTTATGTTAAATGGCACATCCCCAGGCATGCACCAGTTAACGTGCACCGCTGCTCCGCCACCCATGGTGTGCCACATTTACAATCAGATAGGAGAAAGCTGCGTCAAAACCCTGCGCCTGCTTTAAGCAGGCATAGGTCTTGACGCAACATTGTGGAGATGGGGCACCCCTGAGCCTTGCTGGAGCTGCATCGCACTTGCGATACAACTCCAGCAATGCGCCACCTTTACAGCACAGATACGTCACGCATCTGTGCCATTTTTGCCCCATGCTGCGCCGCATTGTAAATGCAGCACACCATGGGTGGCGGAACAGCGGCGCAGGATGACTGGCACATCCCTGGTGATGCGCCAGTCATCATAAATCTATCCCTAAGCTTCTTATCTTGTTACAGATGAACCGCCATATGTATCATCAAACTATTTTGCATTTCCTAAATAGCGAATTTTAAGGAATAAATAGCAATTCTTTACCATTCCTAATTTGCAATGAGCAAATTGCTAATTGCAAATTACCCATTCATTTCCATGGGCTAGGAGGCTCATAGGAATGAAGGTGCAATTTGCGATTAGCAATTAGCTCATCGCAAATTAGGAATTTTTCCAAGGGTGCAGGGGTGTCTCAAGAACACCCTGCTGCACCCCTGAAAAAGAAATTTGGGGGCATATGGCGCACATACATGCCCTAAGGGCATGTATTGGCGTCATATGGCACCTTTTGTTTTTTGGAAAAAAAGCTTTTTGAAAAGAATTCGCAAATTACCACCAACTAAAAGTAGGTGGTAGTTTCCAAATCCTTAATGTCATTTTTTACATATTTTTTGTTTGATACATTGCATTTAAGGAATCGCAAAATTTGCAAATCCTTCAGTGCAATCGCAAAATAAGGAATAGCAAATTTTGCTATTCCTTATTTTGCATCAAACTTGTTTGATACATACCATTTGTCTAATTAGCATTCGCAAAGGCCGAAATTCGCAGAATTTTGATCTTTCCGAATGGTAATTAGCTTGATACATATGGCCCGAAGTGAGGCCTGTCTTGCAACATGGTGCATCTTTTGCATCACTGCTGCATCGGTTTCATGTGGCACGTTTTTTTTACACCATGACACATCTGCCTAAATGCATCAATTTGTAATTTTGTCGCCTCATAGCAAATCTTTTGCACCGCCGCTGCATCACAAAAGTGACGCACAGTGGCGCAAAAGAGGCATACACCTATCATAAATCTGTCCCTAGCATTTTAAATGATTAATTCAGGATGACGATAAGGTGTGGCCTATCCAGAGGTTTGTTTAAGGTGAGGCCTACTCAGGATTGCAGATTAAAGTTACGCTTGATGAAGAATACAGAGGAGATAATACATGTAAAGGCCTACCAATGAAGTAAGTAATGTCCACTTCATTGCGCCAGTCATCATAAATGTATCCCTAAGCTTCTTATCTTGTTACAGATGAACCGCCATATGTATCATCAAACTATTTTGCATTTCCTAAATAGTGAATTTTAAGGAATAAATAGCGATTCTTTACCATTCCTAATTTGCAATGAGCAAATTGCTAATTGCAAATTACCCATTCATTTGCATGGGCCAGGAGGCCCATAGGAATGAAGGAGCAATTTGCGATTAGCAATTAGCTCATCGCAAATTAGGAATTTTTCCAAGGGTGCAGGGGTGTCTCAAGAACACCCTGCTGCACCCCTGAAAAAGAAATTTGGGGGCATATGGCACACATACATGCCCTAAGGGCATGTATGGGCGTCATATGTCACCTTTTGTTTTTTGGAAAAAAAGCTTTTTCAAAAGAATTCGCAAATTACCACCAACTAGAAGTTGGTGGTAATTTGCAAATCCTTAATGGCATTTTTTGCATATTTTTTGTTTGATACATTGCATTTAAGGAATCGCAAAATTTGCAAATCCTTCAGTGCAATCGCAAAATAAGGAATAGCAAATTTTGAATTAAGGACATTTTAAGTCATTTCCACATGTGCAGTGTTTTCAAATTTTGATTTGAAAATCGTTTTTAGGGAAAAGGAATGGTTTGTAAATTTATGACAAGGACATAATGGTGTATGCTTCTTTATAAGGCATTTCACTGTCTCTGATGTCATTTTTCCCATATTACATTATAAGACCTTTCCCCATGGAGCATATTCCTTGTAAATATGCTCCCACCTGTGCATGGTGAATTTAGATTTTGACTGTTTGAGTCACATAGCCATGTTAAAAGTGACCCAAAAAAATTGCAAATGCTTTAAAAAAACACTTTCATGTGTCTTAAGGACATTTTAAGTCATTTCCCCATGGGCAGTGTTTTGTAAGTGGCGCAAAAGAGGCATACACCTATCATAAATCTGTCCCTAGCATTTTAAATGATTAATTCATGATGACGATAAGGTGTGGCCTATCCAGAGGTTTGTTTAAGGTGAGGCCTACTCAGGATTGCAGATTAAAGTTACGCTTGATGAAGAATACAGAGGAGATAATACATGTAAAGCTCTACCAATGAAGTAAGTGATGTCCACTTCATTGCGCCAGTCATCATAAATGTATCCCTAAGCTTCTTATCTTGTTAGAGATCAACCGCCATATGTATCATCAAACTATTTTGCATTTCCAAAATAGCGAATTTTAAGGAATAAATAGCGATTCTTTACCATTCCTAATTTGCGATAAGCAAATTGCTAATTGCAAATTACCCATTCATTTCCATGGGCCAGGATGCCCATAGGAATGAAGGTGCAATTTGCGATTAGCAATTAGCTCATCGCAAATTAGGAATTTTTCCAAAGGTGCAGGGGTGTCTCAAGAACACCCTGCTGCACCCCTGAAAAAGAAATTTGGGGGCATATGGCGCACATAAATTTTAACAACATTCCTTTACCTCAAAAACGATTTTCATGTCATAATTTGAAAACACTGCCCACAGGAAAATGACTTAAAATGTCCTTAAGACACATGAAAGTGTTTTTTGAAAGCCTTTGCAATTTTTTTGGGTCACTTTTAACATGGTTATGTAACTCAAACAGTCAAAATCTAAATTTACCATGCACAAGTGTGACCATATTTACAAGGAATGTGCCCCACGGAGAAAGGTCTTTTAATGTAATATGGGAAAAATGACATCAAATGTCCTTAAGACACATAAAAGCGTTTTTTGATTGCCTTTGCAGCATGTTTGTATCACTTTTAACATGGCTATGTAACACAAACATTCAAAATCTAAATTTGCCATGCACAGGTGGGAGCATATTTACAAGCAATTTGCGCCACAGAGAAAGGTCTTACATTAAAATGGGAAAAATAACATCAGAGACAGTCAATTGCCTTATAAAGAAGCATACACCATTATGTCCTTGTCATAAATTTAAAAACAATTCCTTTTCCCCAAAAACGATTTTCAAATCATAATTTCAAAACACTGCACATGGGAAAATGACTTAAAATGTCCTTAAGACACATAAAAGCGTTTTTTGATTGCCTTTGCAGCATGTTTGTATCACTTTTAACATGGCTATGTAACACAAACATTCAAAATCTAAATTTGCCATGCACAGGTGGGAGCATATTTACAAGCAATTTGCGCCACAGAGAAAGGTCTTACATTGAAATGGGAAAAATAACATCAGAGACAGTCAATTGCATTATAAAGAAGCATACACCATTATGTCCTTGTCAGAAATATTATAACCATTCATTTTCCTCAAAAACGATTTTCAAGTCATAATTTGAAAAGACTCCACAGCTCCTATGCAGAAAAACACCCTGTCAGTACTAATACTTCACATTTTCTCCAATTACATTTTCTCAAAGAAACAAAATCTATTTGTAAAACACTTGAGACAAAGCAACATTTGAAAAACACAACTTTCTTCATAATTTTCTCCTTAAAGCACACTATTCTCTATCTAAATTAAAGAAATATTTTCTCACCTTAGCAAATACTTTGAGTTTGAAAACAGTCTCAGAAACACACCACACAAAAGGTATGCCCTCCAGAGTCTGCAGCTATCAAAAGCACAGAAATGCTGTAATTCTTCACACATATCTCTCATGTCACCCAATCAAAACTCTTCCCTCACTTTTTTTCAAATGAAAACCCTTCCCCCCTCTGCCATTTCATGCCTTTTCTGCATGGCAACCACCTCTTGGAAGACTTCTGGTGTTTGCAAGTTCACACAACAATGTTGCAATTGAACTCTGAACTCTCAGTGCACCTGCATATCCAGTGCATTCTTTCATTTAATGATTTTTTCTTGACCACTCAAAATACATCTTTCAAACAACTCATCCATGCACCCTAACTTTCTGTTTTCAGCAATCAAAATCCACCAATCACTGTTACTGCTTCATTAACACAGAAACTCCACAGTTTTTTTCATTTTAAACTCTTATTTTTTCAACTGCCATTTCATTGCCACACTTCATCTGACTGCAGGAGAAGCTTCTCTCACCATGTTTTCTGTCTGGATTGTTGGACATAGTTACATCTATTGGGCTCAGAGGTATGCTGAGAACAGGAATTTACCTAACCTCAATTTACAAGATGTGGAAATTAAGTGGTTTGGCCACAGAGGATTAAAATGTCACCAATTGATACCATTGGTGAAAACCTTTATGCATTTGCCAAAACCTGACCTGTTAATTGTGCACTGTGGAGGTAATGATTTGGGCACTTTGACTGGGGTAGGTCTGGAAATGCTTTTAAAGGACACCTTTGAGCAATTGATGGCACTTTTTCCTCAGACTGCCTTGGTATATTCAAATATATGCCAAAGACAGAAATGGAGGTGGTCAAACCAATTTTGTCCACAAATTGAGAAGTCGAGGAAGCATGTAAACAAATCTGTTTCAGCTTACATGAGAGACCATGGAATGGGCTCCCTGTACAACAATAACTTGCGTTACTACATGCAAGATATCTACAGAGGAGATGGAGTTCACTTCTCAGATGAGGGCAACAGAATTTTCATTCTGAATTTAAGACTGTGCATTGGTACCTACTTATAAGTACCTAAATGTACCATAAACCCAAAAGCTCTTCTCAGAGCTACCCTACATCTGATCACTCACAATTATTATTTTACTCTAACTTTTTTCACTAATTTTCAACAAAGTACGCTCCCTGGGGCGCTTCCCGGTACGCGAACCGGGAGCTAACCTCGCTAAATTTTAAAAAAAATGTTTTTTTATCGCACATATGGGCCTCCTCAGCTACCCTCAGAAAACCTAGGGGGTCAAGATAAGTCTACCGTGCCCCCTTCTACCCATTCTGAACATTATTTGCCCTCCATCTTGTATCTTAATTCGACCGAAACACAAAATGGTGGACTCCCGTAACGCTTAAGGTTCGCGAACCGGGGCGCTCACCAGTTCGCGTACCGGGTCGCTCCCTGGGAAGCGCACCATCAAAAAAGGTGGGAAAGTAGTTTACAGAAAAACGACTGCAGACAATTTCACCAAATATAGATTACCTCATACTACATACCAATGCCTACCATTTTCACAAATTTGATTGAAATTCCATTTAACCATTTAGCCTGTAGACCTCTCTAAATACCCTGAGGTAAATTACTTCACAAAACACATCTGAAGTGTTGGAATTGACAACCAATTAAAATGTTACTTTAATTTTCTACTTTTTTTACCTGACATTTGATTGGCTATGTACCTGAATATATATAAAGGAAGAGAGAGAAACACAGCCATTTTGACTACTACTTCCTGAACTACATTGCAAGAGCATTTTCACTGACAACTTAAACTTTTTTTTAGAAGGTGAGATACTATTTTATAAATTTGAAAACATTTTCAGATAGTTATATACTATCCCTCTGTAAGAGTTAGACATTGAGAAAGGCTTCTTTATTATAATTATGGATTGATTTAGGTTTCTGTGGTATAATTATGAATTTACTTAGGCTTCTTCTACTATCCCTCTGTAAGAGTTAGACATTGAGAAAGGCTTCTTTATTATAATTATGGATTGATTTAGGTTTCTGTGGTATAATTATGAATTTACTTAGGCTTCTTCACAGGCACTTTTTAATAGTACTACTTCACGCCTGAAACCATACAGTGCCCATAGATTACGATTACTTCTCTGTTATAAACTCACAAGTACCTGTCTGAACTTAAACCCAACAGTGCCCTATCACTACTGATATATTTATTTTTTATGCAAATTACAGCAATAAAATGGAAGGTGAGCAGAATGTTTCCTTCGAAATTGTTCTGGACAGCAACAATGAACAAGTTATGGAACCCATTGATGACTTAGAATTCATGGATGAGTCACGGGACTATGAATTACTTCAATGTGTAGAATCTGTCGATCATTTACTCCATTATGATGACGGTCAAATGTGGGAACTTATGTTCACTCAACAAGAGGACATATCGGACAGTCAAATGCTAGACGTTCTATTAAATTTTGAAAAACAATCTGAAAAATAAAATTGTATGTAATATTAAAAAATTGTTTGAGTCTTTAATCATTTTTATATGTAATTCATAAACTAGTTAAATGTTAGAAATGTTATTAAATTTTGAAACACAATCACAATAATAAATAATTGCTTAAAAAATAAAAAAATTAAAAAATAATCAACAAAACCAACAATCAATTAACATACAGTATTTGAAAAGTCTATCATTCATTTTTCATTATAGTACGCTGCCCAGAACGCTTCCCGGTTCGCGAACCGGGCGCTACCCACGCAAAAAAACAAAAAAAAAGTTTTGTTTTTTTTTGCCCCGCGGGGCCCTTTTAAAGCCTCCACATTAAACCTAGGGGGTCAGGGAGGATATACTATGCCCCCTTATGGTCATTTCCCCCTTTGTTTTGGCCTCCTCTTGTCTCTCAATCCTACCGAGAGACAAGATGGCGGCCGCTCCGGACTGTTTAGAATGTTGACAGACACCGGAGAACCAATCAGCTTCGCTACGCGAAGTTCCGGTACGCGTAAAGTCCGCGAACCGGAGCGCTGCCCAGAGCGCGCTTACAGATATATATCTTTTTTTAAACGTTAATTTCTCAAAATCCACTGAAGCACATATATTGAGACCTAGCAAAGGCACATCGGGCTACCAGTCCCTACAATTTTGCTAAGTTTCGTGCAAATCCATTCAGCCGTTCGGGCTAAAAGTGAGGCCAACCGCCCTATGGAAAACTCAATGTTAAAAACACGTTTTGGGACCCCCCTTTTTTCTCGGCCCCCCCTTGACGAACCCCCCCCAAATTTCCAGGGGCTGCTCAGAAACAAAATGTTCCATTTTCCAGAAAATTTCAGCCAATTCCGTCCACAAACGCCAAAGTTATTAGACATAGAATTTTCAAAAATCCCATAGGGAAAAAATCCTAACTATATATACCTACTGGCGACCGCCAGTAGGTAATATATATATATATATATATATATATATATCAAAGCTCACTCCCTCCCGGTCCCGGGTGGAAATAAGGACAGCACACACGGGAATTCTTTACAATGGCAACTTTTACTCGCACAGACGCGTTTCGGAAGCAGCGCTTCCTTCCTCAATGTTTGTTACACCGCAATGCGCGATTCGGCGCCATTTATTTCAAATCACACAAACAACTTGTATTGGCAAACATAAAGAGAGGACTGACGCATAAGCGCCATCTTGCTAATGCATTTAATCCTGCAAAAACATACTAGTGATTAAATAGTACTCTTTCATTCAGTAATTGCTATAATTCATAATTATTTAGAAATTTAGAAAAACCTCTCATATTTACAACAAGAAATTTACATAGTGGTATTGCCGTGGATCGGCAGATCCCTCTCTCATTAATACGCTGGGTAATGGATTAAAAATCTTGCCGTGGATCGGCCTGTGGCAACACAAAGGTTGCCATTTAAGTTTCCAATAGCCCCGTATAATCATTTTTGCCAATGTCGCATGTTAAATTTTAAAATATTAACAAAGTTGCAAAATATACCACAATAATCCTGAAAAAACAAAAGAAATAAGTATGTAGTGCAGTGTATATCAAAACGATCATCATCTCGTAGTTCAAGGCACTCAGTAGTGATCAATTTCAGAGAGACACTAACGTCAGAAACCATTATCATTTAACTGTTGTTACTTTCATATTTACACTGGAAATACTGTGCGGCATTGTTATCTTTTAACTCCCTAAATGTACAGTCAATTCCTCCCCACAATTTAATCCCCAAGGGGCTTTTGTTTGGCAGTCTATGATGTATCGGGATTCTAATCTGCGAAGTTTTTGCAGTTTATCCCCTCCCCTGATATTATCAGAAATCGCATCCAGGCAAAAGTACTGTAACAGATTCCTGTCGCTCTTGTGTTTGATCGAAAAATGTCTGGCGACAGGGTATGTAAAATCTCTGTTTACTATGGCTCGCATATGTTCCAAAATGCGCAATTTCACGGGGTTTATAGTACTACCTATATACCTAAGCCCGCAGGGGCAGAGAAGGCAATAGACCGCAAAGGGGGAGGTACATGTAAGGAACTGGTTGATTTTCTTCTTCTTTTTAGTTCCACAACCCATGATTTCATAAGAATAGACCCTTTTGCTATTGGCACAGGCTTTGCACCGACCACAGGGAAAGAAGCCCTTAGCATCTTTCAGGTTACCCGTGCGTGTAGGGATAGGTGACAGATGGCTATGTACCAAGGTATCCCTCAGCGAACGCGCCCTTTTAAAGGTAATTAAGGGATTGGCAGGTATATCACTCCCTATTATGCTGTCCTTTTGCAAAATATGCCAGTGTCTTTTTAGGATGCTCCTCAATTGTTGACAATCTTTGGAGTAAGGTGTAATCATCCTGAATTTTTCTTCCTTGGTACATAGCCATCTGTCACCTATCCCTACACGCACGGGTAACCTGAAAGATGCTAAGGGCTTCTTTCCCTGTGGTCGGTGCAAAGCCTGTGCCAATAGCAAAAGGGTCTATTCTTATGAAATCATGGGTTGTGGAACTAAAAAGAAGAAGAAAATCAACCAGTTCCTTACATGTACCTCCCCCTTTGCGGTCTATTGCCTTCTCTGCCCCTGCGGGCTTAGGTATATAGGTAGTACTATAAACCCCGTGAAATTGCGCATTTTGGAACATATGCGAGCCATAGTAAACAGAGATTTTACATACCCTGTCGCCAGACATTTTTCGATCAAACACAAGAGCGACAGGAATCTGTTACAGTACTTTTGCCTGGATGCGATTTCTGATAATATCAGGGGAGGGGATAAACTGCAAAAACTTCGCAGATTAGAATCCCGATACATCATAGACTGCCAAACAAAAGCCCCTTGGGGATTAAATTGTGGGGAGGAATTGACTGTACATTTAGGGAGTTAAAAGATAACAATGCCGCACAGTATTTCCAGTGTAAATATGAAAGTAACAACAGTTAAATGATAATGGTTTCTGACGTTAGTGTCTCTCTGAAATTGATCACTACTGAGTGCCTTGAACTACGAGATGATGATCGTTTTGATATACACTGCACTACATACTTATTTCTTTTGTTTTTTCAGGATTATTGTGGTATATTTTGCAACTTTGTTAATATTTTAAAATTTAACATGCGACATTGACTGGCAAAAATGATTAACAAGGAGTTACGAGTCCCATTTATTCCGGCGCCATTTTGGGCGAGGACGGGCAGGTCCAGGATATAGTCAAAATGTCTCTACCAACCATCGACTATGATGATGTTCATATGCTGTATTTATTAGAGTAACACTCATCTGTCCACATGAAATTAATTTGCCACAATCTAAACATGTCATTTTAATCTTTCCAAAGTTCTTCTAAATATTTGGGACCGTTTCCCTTGCCTCTGAAGCTCTCAGTGCCACTTCTTTGATGAATGTACTAGCAGGTCAGGGGTTCTCCTCCAAATCTCTCTTTTATGCAGCACTATAATTAATTGGTGCCACCTCTCCATATGACGATGCATGGTATAGTTACCACAACTATATTTTTTTTCGGTTCCTCTGGAGAGTTCATCGTGGCAGATGAAGCGTGTAACGTACCGGGCATTTACCTTTTTTTGCATGTACAGGAAAGGAAAAAAAAATCGAGCGTCCGAGTTCTAAGGTGTCCCAGGGCCATTTTAGTGGACCAGGCCCAAATCCAAAGAACAGGCCGCCATTTTGAGAGTCCTCTTGCAGCCGCCTGTCGCTGTAGCATCAAGAGCAGCCGAAACTCAGCTGAATGGCAACTGAAACGGTAAAGGGGCGCCCCACTACAGCAGACGAGCCTCCACCTAGGAAGGCCCATTCACGCCGGCTCCCCCCCCCCCCCCTTCGGGCACCCCACGCCGTTATTCGGAGCAGTATTGTAGGATGGCCACACCAGTGCGGCAACTTGCTAGACATCACCTCGGTGGTAACCGAATCTCAACGCCTTGTGGTGTCTTCTATTCAGAAAACATTGTTATGCTGCCTTCGACCTATTCGCCGCAAGTGCGCACACAACTCAACTGCATAGCTTGCTAGACACCACCTCGGTGCCATCCGGATCTTGGAATGTCAGCGCCTTTTGGTGTCTTCTCTTCAGAAAATATTGTTGCGCTGCCTTTGGCCCCATTCGCACATCAGTCCGCTACTGACGCCATCTCACAGGCTAATGGGGCGCCCCACGCCGACTTTCAGCATTGTAGGATGACCACACCAGTACAGCAACTTGCTAGACATCACCTCGGTGCCATCCGGATCTCGGCGCCCCACTGCAGATGAAGTGCCTCTCAACTATGAAACCACCACGGTGACATCCGGATCTTGGCGCGTTGTGCTGCCTTCGGCCTATTCGCACATCGGTCCGCTACTGACGCCATCTCACAGGCTAATGGGGCGACCCACGCCGAGTTTCAGCATTGTAGGATGACCACACCAGTACAGCAACTTGCTAGACATCACCTAGGTGCCATCCGAATCTTGGCATCTCAACGCCTAGTGGTATCTTCCATACAGAAAATATTGTTACGCTGCCTTTGGCCCCATTCGCACATCAGTCCGCAACTTAGACATCACCTCGGTGCCATCCGGATCTTGGCATCTCAGCGCCTTGTGGTGTCAGTCAGAAAATATTGTTGCGCTGCCTTTGGCCCCATTCGCACATCAGTCCGCTACTGACACCATCTCACAGGCCAACAGGGCGCCCCACGCCGACTTTTACCATTGTACGATGGCCACACCAGTGCCACAACTTGCTAGACACCACCTCGGTGCCATCCGGATCTTGGCATCTCAGCGCCTTGTGGTGTCTTCAAATCAGAAAATATTGTTGCGCTGCCTTTGGCCCCATTCGCACATCGGTCCGCTACTGACGCCATCTCACAGGCCAACGGGGCGCCCCACGCCGACTTTCAACATTGTAGGATGGCCACAGAAGTGCGACAACTTACTAGACACCACCTCGGTGCCATCCGGATCTTGGCGCGTTGTGCTGCCTTCGGCCTATTCGCACATCGGTCCGCTACTGACGCAAACTCACAGGCCAACGGGGCGCCCCACGCCGACTTTCAACATTGTAGGATGGCCACAGAAGTGCGACAACTTACTAGACACCACCTCGGTGCCATCCGGATCTTGACGCGTAGTGAAGCTGCAGCAGCTGCAAATAAGCTTCAGACAGTGTTACAACCGCTGCTCAGAACTCTCAACTATGACACCACCTCGGTGCCATCCGGATCTTGGCATCTCAGCGCCTTGTGGTGTCAGTCAGAAACTATTGTTGCGCTGCCTTTGGCCCCATTCGCACATCGGTCCGCTACTGACGCAAACTCACAGGCCAACGGGGCGCCCCACGCCGACTTTCAGCATTGTAGGATGGCCACACCAGTGCGGCAACTTGCTACACACCACCTCGGTGCCATCCGGATCTTGGCATCTCAGCGCCTAGTGTTGTCTTCTATTCCGAAAATATTGTTGCGCTGCCTTCGGCCCCATTCACACATCGGTCCGCTACTGACGCCATCTCACAGGCCAACGGGGCGCCCCACGCCGACTTTCAGCATTGTAGGATGGCCACACCAGTGCGGCAACTTACTAGACACCACCTCGGTGCCATCCGGATCTTGGCGCGTTGTGCTGCCTTCGGCCTATTCGCACATCGGTCCGCTACTGACGCAAACTCACAGGCCAACGGGGCGCCCCACGCCGACTTTCAGCATTGTTGGATGGCCACACCAGTGCTGCAACTTGCTGGACATCACCTCGGTGCCATCCGGATCTTTGCGCGTTGTATTGCCTTCGGCCTATTCGCACATCGGTCCGCTACTGACGCCGCCTCACGTGCCAACGTATTTTCTCCGCATTTTATACCCTATGCCGCATAACAGGTCATGTGACTTGTTTATAAAACTTTTCATTGGTTCATTTTACTTTTGGTTTCCTAATGATGGAAGGCTTGATCATATGACCTAAAAACAACACTTTTCATTGGATGAAAACTTTTTTTTTTTCCCAAACGATGAAAGCCCCACCTTGTTTCTGGATGTTTCAGACTGAAGCTGGCGTCAGCATGAGAGCACCACCATCTCGTAGCTCCGTCGTGGTCATTCCGCGAGCAATCATGGCATCCGCTCCCCACCAGAAGCCTGCAGGAGTCGGGGCTCCCAAAACTTTTGATGAATTCTCAAGGCGGAGGGGACGCTTTCGAGAATGGGGTCCAAGACCTAGCAGACAAGCGTCCGATTTCCAAGGTGTCCCAGGGCCATTTCAGTGGACCAGGCCCAAAAAGGAAACAGCCTGCCGCCATTTTGAGAGTCCTGTGACAGCCGCCTATCGCTGCACCGCAAGAGTGGGCGCAACTCAGCTGAATTGCGGCTTTTGACACAGTGGACCAAAAACGGACGGAATGGCAACTGAAACGGTAAAGGGGCGCCCCACTACAACAGATGACACTCCACCTGGAGAGGCCCGTTCACGCCGCCTCCCCCGGGGCGCCCCACGCCGTTATTCGGAGCAGCATTGTAGGATACCAAAACCAGTGCGGCAACTTACTGGACATCACCTTGGTGCCATCGTTCTGCTGCCTTGGAACTATTCGCACAACAGTTTGCTACTGATGACCCACCCCCCGCGACGCCCCACGCCGTTATTTGCTGGGTGGCAACTTACTAGACATCACTTTCGTGTCATCTAGATTTCAACGCGTTCTGCTGCCTTGGAACTATTCGCACAACAGTTTGCTACTGATGACCCACCCCCCGCGACGCCCCACGCCGGAAATCTGGACGTTGTGCTGCGTTGGGACTATTCGCACAGCCGACCGCTACTTCGTTGTTTTTCCCTAAAAATGTTTATATGTTATTACTATTTTTGTTTTCTTGTATATATTTATAAATTATTAAAGTTTTATAATCTTACTACTTTGTCGGAGTGCTATATATTTTTAATGTGACACATAATTGTAAAAACTTTGATGTACAAGGAGTCATCCCTGGAATCTTCCGCTTCAGGCTCGGTCCCCTCCCCAATCACAATACAGGATGGTTTTCAGATAATAGCAACGCTTCTGCTGTGACGGATCTCATCGAGTGTGGGCCTTGATCTACTATAACTCCTTTGAAGAGGGGTGATTCTTTACAGCTGTGGCCATAAACTACATCTGCAGGGCTAGCTGATACCCTAGGACCAGCCTGGACAATCGGACACAGAGGAAAAGGAGTGTCAGAGGGTGCGGTAGTGAATAGGGCGAAAGGGAGGTGTCGGGCGGGCACAGGGTGTGATTCTCAGGGAAGAGCAGCGCAGATGGGGGGAGGTTTATTACCCATGCATAAGACAGAGAGCGAGGGTGACCACTGCCTGGGGGAGATGCTTGCGAGGGTGGGGAGCCATGCTAAGGATCGACAGCGTGCACAGAGTGGGTCTGGTCAAGGCATCTAAAATGGCTGCCGTGCACGACAAAAGTGTGGCATTTGAAAAAAGACAAGATGGCGCAGACAATGTTTTTAAACACTTCCTGATTTCCTTCGAATCGAACGTTAACAGACGTTGGGGCATATTACCAAAGTTAAGCGATATTTATCCCTAACGATGCTTAGCAACGATTTTTTTACCGTCAGAAATTATCGCAGATAAACCTTGCTATTATCAAGGTTTATCGCAAATACGATAAAAAACGACCGCAATGCATTAATATCGCTGAAAACTCAGCGATATTCATGCATTACCGAGCTAATGCTCTTAGCCATGTTATCCACCTCCCATTGGATAACATGGCTAAGAACTGCTCAGGGCAGGTGCTAGCTTTTGGAGATATTCGCGCTTATCTCGAATATTTCCAAAAGTTGATAATAGGAGATAGCGATGTTAGCGACTGTTTCCAGTCGCTAACATCTTGGCATGCCCACTTTGCATGTCATTAGTGATAAATATCACTCACATGCAAAGTGGGGCCCAAGATGGTCGCTAT
Source organism: Lissotriton helveticus (assembly GCF_964261635.1). Classification (NCBI taxonomy): domain Eukaryota; kingdom Metazoa; phylum Chordata; class Amphibia; order Caudata; family Salamandridae; genus Lissotriton; species Lissotriton helveticus. The sequence goes on along the minus strand of NC_136072.1, from coordinate 512,853,747 downwards.
CTCCTACTAGCCGTCGCTAACTGGTGTTAGCAACAGCTAGGTAATACAGATATAATTTTATCTCCGCGAAGCGGAGCGCTGTTACAGATATATATCTTGTTTTTGAACGTTAATTTCTCAAAATGCACTGAAGCACATATATTGAGACCTAGCAAAGGCACATCGGGCTACCAGTCCCTAATATTTTACCAAGTTTCGTGCAAATCCATTCAGCCGTTCGATTATTATTATTATTTTTTTTTTTTGCCCCGCGGGGCCCTTTTAAAACCTCCACATCAAACCTAGGGGGTCAGCGAGGATCTACTATGCCCCCTTATGGTCATTTGCCCCTTCGCTTTGGCCTCCTCTTGTCTCTCGATCCTACCGAGAGACAAGATGGCGGCCGCTACGGACTGTTTGGAATGTTTACAGACACCGGAGAGCCAATCAGCTTCGCTTCGCAAAGCTCCGTAACGCGAAAAGTACGCGAAGCGGTGCGCTGTTACAGATATATATCTTTTTTTGAACGTTAATTTCTCAAAATCCACTGGAGCACATATATTGAGATCTAGCAAAGGCACATCGGGCTACCAGTCCCTACAATTTTGCCAAGTTTCGTGCAAATCCATTCAGCTGTTCGATTATTATTATTATTTTTTTTTTTTGCCCCGCGGGGCCCTTTTAAAACCTCCACATCAAACCTAAACGGTCAGGGAGGATCTACTATGCCCCCTTATGGTCATTTGCCCCTTCGGTTTGGCCTCCGCTTGTCTCTCGATCCTACCGAGAGACAAGATGGCGGCCGCTACGGACTGTTTGGAATGTTTACAGACGCCGGAGAACCAATCAGCTTCGCTTCACAAAGCTCCGTTGCGCGAAAAGTACGCGTACTGGAGCGCTGCCCGGTCCGCTGTTACAGATATATATCTTTTTTTAAACGTTAATTTCTCAAAATCCACTGGAGCACATATATTGAGACCTACAAAAGGCACATCGGGCTACCAGTCCCTACAATTTTGCCAAGTTTCGTGCAAATCCATTCAGCCGTTCGGGCTAAAAGTGAGGCCAACCGCCCTATGGAAAACTCAATGTTAAAAACACGTTTTGGGACCCCCCTTTTTTCTCGGCCCCCCCTTGACGAACCCCCCCAAATTTTCAAGGGCTGCTCAGAAACAAAATGTGCCATTTTCCTGAAAATTTCTGCCAATTCCGTCCACAAACGCCAAAGTTATTAGACATAGAATTTTCAAAAATCCCATAGAGAAAAAATCCTAACTATATATACCTACCGCCAGTAGGTAATATAGATAGATATATATATATATGTATCCAAAGCCAAGTCTCTCGTTACTGGAGCCTCCAACCCTTCAGGGCGGCCTCTTCACAATGGGCAGCCCATCAATTACAAACACAAAAACCACAAGAGGCCCATTACTGGCAACATCGGCATTTATTCCACGTTTAGCACTGCAGATTCCTTCCTGCACCTAACGTTTCAGCCTCATCCGGCCTGGCTCACAGGTAGAAGGACAGCTTTCAAAATGCTAATTGCGCTCTGCTGTGTGCATTTAAGTTCTTGTTCCTCACGTGACTAAATTGGAAATACATGTCCCAGAGTGCACGCCAGGAAAATTGTAGTAACAGCTGGAAATCCACATTTCTATACAAAGTGTTTAGAGTATTTAAAGTTGGTACCTGCATGGCTGTGTCACTCGTATTTGGAAAATACTTTAAAAGTCAGGTGAGTTAATGTTCTCTTTGCGCATTGCTGTACAATGTTCCACTGACGTGAAACAAACATAAATCCAGCCAGCACGATCGTGGATGAAAGTCATTCACCCCGAATCCCTTCCAACACGTGTGCCCTTTCGCCATAGAGGCCTCTCCTCTGTATGATGGGGCACGTGAGTGGGTCATGCTCCTCGATCAAAATCCAAAGCCAAGTCTCTCGTTACTGGAGCCTCCAACCCTTCAGGGCGGCCTCTTCACAATAGGCACGGGAGCAGCCCATCAATTATATATATAACATTTAAAAAAATACTCTTTTCACCCTTAAAACTAATACCGCCCTGCTCCCTTAAAATACCCCAGCACCCCAAAATCCTAACCCACCCTTACTCCTTAAAATACCCCAACACCCTGAAACACTAACCCATCTTAACCCTATAAATATACCCTGTACCCCAAAACACAAACCTATCCCTAAACCCTAAAAATACCCCTGTACCCCAAAACCAAAACTTACCACTGAACCCTAAAAATACTCCTGTACCCCAAAACCCAAACCTAGCCCTGAACCCTAAAAATACCCCTGTACCCCAAAACCCCAAAATACCCCTGAACCCTAAAAATACCCCTGTACCCCAAAACCCAAACCTACCCCTGAAACCTAAAAATACCCCTGTACCCCAAAACCCCAAAATACCACTAAACCCTAAAAATACCCCTGTACCCCAAAACCCAAACCTACCCCTGAAACCTAAAAATACCCCGGTACCCCAAAACCCAAAAATACCCCTGAACCCTAAAAATACCCCTGTATCCCAAAACCCAAACCTAGCCCTGAACCCTAAAATTATCCCTGTACCCCAAAACCCAAACCTACCCCTGAACCCTAAAAATACCCCTGTACCCCAAAACCCAAACCTACCCCAGAAACCTAAAACTACCCCTGTTCCCCAAAACCCAAAAATACCCCTGAACCCTAAAATACCCCTGTACCCCAATACCCAAACCTACCCCTGAACCCTAAAAATACCCCTGTACCCCAAAACCCAAACCTACCCCTGAACCCTAAAATTACCCCTGTACCCCAAAACCCAAACCTACCCCATAACCCTAAAAATACCCCTGTACCCCAAAACCCCCAAAATACCCATGAGCCCTAAAATACCCCTGTACCCCAATACCCAAACCTATCCCTTAACCCTTGAATACCCCTGTACCCCAAACCCAAAAATACCCCTGAACCCTAAAAATACCCCTATACCCCAATACTCAAACCTATCCCTTAACCCTTAAATACCCCTGTACCCCATAACCCAAACCCACCCTTAAAATACCCCATAACCCCTAAAACATGTACTCCAACACCCCCAAACTAAAACCATATACTTACCTTACACTTAAATATAAAAAACAAATGCTTTTACCATTCATGCTTTTACAACGAATTTCGTTGTAAAAGCATGCGTGGTAAAAGCATATAAGACATAATGGCATGCGTTGTAATATTTTGCGGAGTAACAGTACCTGCGTTATGATGGTATGCGGAGTAAAGGTATGCGGAGTAAAAAATGCGGAGTGAAGGTGTTTTACCAGCCCTTGCTGGGCTCCCAGTTTCACCACACTACCGACGGCCATCTGACACTGCCCACAGCGGGACGCAGAACTCTTCCGCTTCCTCCCAGGGCCGCCAACTACTGAGATGACCCCACAGCTGGCAGTCGCCAATTAGAGTGCTACGCTGGGACCAGACAGGGTCCCTTGTGTAAGCTTGTTGCTCTCCCTTCTGGGAGAGAACACAGCTGTTGGTGCTGGTGGCTGCCCTGAGGTCCTTCAGGCTGGGGAGCGGGCTCGGCCGACCTTGCCGGCCCACAGCAGGATAACAGCTGAGCTCCTCCAAGTTCTGGTCAGTGTGTCACAGTTGCTATGGCAATTGTCCTTCTGTCTCTGGCTGCATTACAATGCGGCTACCTCTCCAGAGGAAGGGGGCCGTGGTGAAGGGGGTTTTTGTGGTGCAGCGCTCCAGTGAGCAGCCTGGGCTCCCTTCCCTCTTCGGAGCAGAAGGAGCCCACATCTCCGGCTCAGGCCACAGATTTTCAAGTGCTCACCAGGCTATACTCACTTTTTAATAAAGAATAAAAGTGCTCACCTCGCACTAGTTACTGCTTTAGTACTTCCTCAGCTGGGAATAACAAGTCCAGCGCTCCACTGCGCTCTGTGAAAACTATCATTAAACTGCTCACCATGCACATTTCTCTTACCACAGTGAAGAGCACTCCAGTCCTTCATCTGCTTAAGCCAGGCGCAGCAACTGCAGGCCAACCCACCCAACAGGCATCAGGGGCAGCACTCCTCATACAGTTCTGCAGTTTCCCTTCCAGGCAGGTTCCCTTTGAGATCCAACAAGGATCATTCCATGAACTCTTTGATTTTCCCGAGACTTCCAACAGGAGGCAAGCACGCACAAGCCCTTGGAGATTGTCTTCCCAAGCAGGATACCACAGCAGGGCAGAAAGAGTCTGTCCTTTTCCTCTACCACTGACAGAAGCAGCAACTGCAGGCCAACCCATCCCTCACTCAGAAAAGGCAGCGTTCCTCTCACACAGTCCTTCTGCTCTTTTTCTTGGCAGGGCCCTCTTGTTCCTGGAAGGAATCTAAAGTCCTGAGGTTTTAGGTGCAATACCTATACCACAAATTGTCATTGCTCTCTTTGCTGTAAGGGTCTCTGAACCCAGTCCAAACTAGTCCTGTCCTCCCTGGTGCAGCATGACCACGGGGCTGAGGCAGCATTGTGAAAAAGGAGACACAGCCTATTCAGGTGCAAGCGAAACTGCTCCCACCACTCTAAATGCAGACCATATCTATTCAGCCCTGTGATGAGTCACCCAGGCAGGGCAGGGCACACCTCAATCCCCCAGGGTGACTGTCTAGAGTGAATGCACAACCCAGCTCCTGTCACACAAACACCAGACGCTGAATACACAAACAGCCAAAGGCCCACAGAATGGTAAAGCAAGAAAATGCCCACTTTCTAAAAGTACCATTTTCAAACACAGAACTTAAAAAATGCCTTTACCAAAAGGTGTGTTAATAAAGTCTGAGCTCAGAGAGCCTAAACTCAATTTTTCTATCTTGTCCCTCTAAAAAGCTACACATGTAAAAATGTCACAGTGCAACCCCAATGATAAGCCTATGGGGCAGATACCCTTTCAATAGTGAAAAACGAAATACACAGTATTTCACTATCAGGACATGCTACACAGACCAGAACATGTACTACCTTTCACATAAGATACACCCTGCTCTGGGGTACCTTAGCCTCACCAATTAGGGGAGTCTTACATGTAAGGAAAGGGAAACTTTGTGGGTGCGCTTGCTTGGATGTGGCAGTTCACAACTGCACGCCAAGACAGTAGAGTGGAAAGTCTGAGACATGTTTACAGGGCTACTCATGTGGGTGGCACAACTAGTGCTGCAAGCCCACTAGTAGCATTTGATTTACAGGCTCTGGCACACTCTGTGCACGTTACTGGGGACTTACCAGTAAATCAAATATCACAATCATGGATAACCAATCATTGTCATAATTTATACAGATACCTTATGCAACCTACCACTGATCAGCAAAGGCAAAGTGCCCAAATTCCTATAACCAACAAAAACAGGGTCCGAAAAATAGGAGGCAAAAGGTCAGAAGGGCCAGGTCTAACAATAGCTTTTCAATGTGTGCAACACTATAAGGATCAAGTATGACTAGGAATAGTATGCATGCGCTTGTGTATTTTGCAAAAGTGTTCAGTTACAAACATTGAAATCAAACTTTTTGTTATGATGCTCTCAGAATTTCAATTTGATATAAGACCAACATATATGCCACAGCCTTGAAAAAGCCCAAATTTAGAAGCCACATGAGTGAAACATGTGTCAGCTTGGAATAATCCAAAGAAACATGATAGTATATAAATATAACATTAAAGTAAAAAAAACGAGCCTATATGTAGAATCAAGTTTTAACAACTACCATTTAAAAACCTCATAAATTAATTAAGCTGGGACACATGGGGCCTCATTTATGAAAGTCTTGCGCCACCGGTGCATCACTTTTTCCCATGTTAAAAGTGACGCACCGGCGGCGCAAGTCTGTCATAAATAAGGCCCATGGTCTGTTTACGATAACCATAAGGTTTATTGAACTAGTGAAAGCTGAAGATAAGTGATAAGCTCGAAAAGATGATTTCTTCATGTCAAGAAGGGCTGTGATGATTTTGTCGTCAAATCCACAACAAAGCAAATGAAGAGAACTACTAAACCTGTTGCAGTTTTATATCTAATGGTGGCGTTTTCTGCCTCTTTCTTTCTGATGTCATAGGAAGGAACTGGAAGAGGCGTGAGTCACCTCCCCTACCTAAAGTAGCAGAGCATAATATTGGTATTTACCAACTTTACCTAACCTATGCTCGATCTCTTGTCCTGCCCGCCCCGGTCCGACTCGGCAACCAGTGCCGTTGAGCGGAGGGCGGGTCAGGCAGAGCCAGGTCACTTCCGCTAGCACAGAGCGGTTAGCGCTCTAGTCTGCTGCACATTGGGAGGTATTTAGCCCCCTCGTCACAGCAAGCGCGCAGCCGTCGCGCGCAGCGAAGCGCCTGAGACGCGCCAGAGAGAAGCCCGTCTGCGCCCGTCCGCGACAGGACGCGGCCAGGGGCCATGGCATTCCCGACTGGTGATATTACGGGTACCAGGCGGGTATATCTCTCTCACACTTTACGTCACTTACGCCCTAATTTGTTTTCTCTTAATTGTTCCCCATCATCCCATTGTTGCCCTGAAGGGCCTTTTTCGTGTAGGTCTTGCCACACACAATTTTTAACGCATAGTGTTTCCTATCAACACAGTTCTGAGAATATCACGACTACTCAGACTTATGGGGGTAGTAACCTATTGTGTAATATAAGATCTTTAGTTAAGCATTCAGCTGAGGTTTGGGATCTTATTTCTACCTACAAGCCAGATATATGTTTCTTAACCGAAACGTGGCTTAAACCTCACACCACCCCCGCTATTACTCTTGGTATACCAATGGGCTATAAGATTGTTAGACAGGACAGACCTAAAAAAACTGGTGGCGGGATAGCAATTGTATTTAAAGACGATATTTCTGTCTCTGTTTTAGATCAATGTTGTACCCCTGACTTTGAGATGATGATATTCAGGATTGATTCATCTACTAAATGTAGTAGGAAAGGAGCCTTGGTTTACCGTCCACCTGGCCCTCTGAAAAATATGCCCAAATTGTTAGTAGAAGCAATTGCACTACATATAAGCACAGATAAAGACTTCTTACTACTTGGGGATTTCAATATTCACAGTGAGGAAGAAAATAACAAGGAGGTACAATCTTTCATGACTGATATCTCTCTTCTGGGACTTAAACAACATAATAGTGGACCCACACATCAAGCGGGGCATACTTTGGACATGATTATTGCCAACTTTCCTGGTATCGAATGTAACATACCCAAACAATATCCTTGGACAGACCATTTTATGCTTGAGTTTTTCATGCCTATAAATACTCCCCGACCCACTGTACATGCCCATATTCCATCTAAACGAAGGCAGTGGCATAAAATTACTAACATCGCCTTTGCGCGAAAATACAGCTCCCCCTCTGTCATATGTACGGACGATATTAATAGCGCACTTTCGAAGTGGGATTTAGCAATCGGTGATGTAGTAGAACAAATTGCCCCGATAAAGACCTTTAAAACTAGCTCTACCAAGAAACATGAAGTCTGGTACTCGGAAGATTTACGTAGTTTAAAACGCACAGCTAGGAAATTTGAGAAGACATGGAGAACCTCTCATCTGGAAGGAGACAAAGTCAACTATAGGATGGCTCTTAACACCTATCACAAAGCCATACGATCTGCTCGCAAGCACTATATCACCGCTCAGTTAGAGGCAGCTGGTAACGACTCAAAAACTTTGTACCAGATTGTCAATACATTCCTGAAGCCCGTTGCTTGCGAAAGTGCAGACATGGCTTCACAACATCTTTGTGATAGCATATCAAGTTTTTTCTCTGATAAAATTGATGCCATCTACAGGAGAATTGAGACTACAAATACTGATGATAGCAGTCAAGATCACTCTGCTTTGATGCATATGTCATCCACTAAAGCTGTAATGTCTCATTCCTTTAATGCTTTTCCGGAAATCTCACTGAGTGAGGTCCTAAGTCTAATTACGGATATAAAAAGCGGAAGCCCGGCAGACCGGCTCCCAGCCAGACTCATGGGTCCACTAGGGAGCATACTGGGTCCTGATGTCCAGAGGCTAGTAAACCTCTCATTGACATCTGGAGTAGTCCCACAGTGCTGGAAAAAAGCTCTTGTCAGACCGATCAGGAAGAATTCTTCTATTCCATGGACCAATTTGTCTAATCTTAGACCTATCTCCCTTTTACCATTCCTGGGGAAAATCACCGAAAAGCATTCAAATAAACATCTATCCACCTATTTGGAACAATCTGGCTGCCTCGATCCATCTCAGTCAGGTTTTAGGCCAAAATATAGCACCGAAACGGCCTTGCTGTCGATAACAGACGACCTTCGGCTGTACCAGGACAAAGGTTATTCTGTGATCCTGGTACTGCTAGATTTATCGGCAGCGTTCGATACTATTTCGCACAACATCCTTATCGAACGCCTGTCTGAGAGTGGAATCGGTGGTATGGCACTGGAATGGATCAGAAGCTTTCTCTCCAACCGCACCCAATCTGTCACCATGGGTGATTTTAGGTCGGAGGAGGTTAACATCACCAAGGGGGTCCCGCAGGGCTCATGTTTGAGCCCGACCTTGTTTAACATCTATGTGGCCCCCTTGGCAGATGTAACCAGAGCTTACGGATTCCATCCAGTATCATATGCTGATGATACGCAGCTGCTCTTCCCTTTCAAACATCTTACACCGGAGATAATACAATCTTTCTCCGATGGAATGAAGGCAGTTGCAAGGTGGATGTCCTCCAATTTCCTCCAATGCAACGTTGGAAAAACGGAGGTAATGCTTTTTGGTGATGCAAAGGTCCAATGGTCTCCTGACTGGTGGCCTCCCGATCTGGGACCAGTTCCTGAGCCCAAAGCAGTGATCAAGAATCTAGGAGTCAGATTGGAACCGGAGCTGACCATGAAACATCATGTCTCCATTACTGTAGGAACATGTTTCCACGTAATAGGTCTCCTTCGGAGGATTTTTCCTTTCCTCCCTGATTCTTATAGGAGAACTCTGGTTCAAGCTCTGATTATCAGTCGTCTTGATTACTGCAATGGCCTCATGGCAGGAGCTAATGAAGAGGTTCTTAACCGCCTACAGGTGGTTCAAAATACAGCTGCGAGGTTGGTGCTTAATGCACCTCCTAGGTCTCCTTCTAGACCTTTACTACAGACACTTCACTGGTTGCCAATACGGCAACGAGTGAAGTTTAAGATCGGCTGTATAATCCATAAAGGCCTTAATGACTTGGGACCAGAGTATTTGGCAACAAAATTTGTTCCATATGCTCCTATCCGCACTCTCAGGTCTGGTGAACAGTTTTTGCTAAACATTCCTAAAATTACTAAAGCTAGGCAAGGAGGTAGGGCTCTGTCTGTGGTGGGCCCAAGTTTTTGGAACTCCCTCCCGCCCTCCTTAAAACTATGTAGGAATCATCTTGAATTCAGGAAAAGTCTGAAAACTTTTTTGTTTAGCTTATGCTAAACATTTATTCGCCGGTTTCTTATTAGGTCTCTGGCCATAAAGCATATTTCCTGTGGCTCTTTTTCTAAGCTCTTCTACCCCAGGTGTCAAAAGCGCAGAGATACTCCTTCGGGAGTTTATTCATAGCGCTATACAAACCTATAAATAAATAAATAAATAAATTCAGGTAAAAAGAGTGGTGAAGGGACTCATTTAAACACCTACAGGATTGCATAAACTTTCGTTAATGGTAATTGCGGATATTTGCCTCATTTTGTTCGAGCGATGACAACATTCTTAATGAAGGATCCTGAGAAGACTGATGGAATAATCTAGAAGAGCGAACACAGAAGCTATTGTCGGTAGGGGAGACTCGTGTTTATTACTCGTATGCTCTGACCTCAGTGAACTACAAGCGGCGAAAAAACCCTATTCTACTCTTAGTTAGTCCCCCTTTGACTATAGACGCACGGAAAGATCAAGCAAACAAAATGAACCACCACACACAGCAGTCACAACGATGCTTTCTTTTTCAAGGCAACCGTCTCGATGGTGTCTGGAAAGTATGATGTAGTATGCATGCCTAAAGTGTGTGATTCCTAAAGGTAAATTGAAAGTACAGCGGTCTTTTAATCTAGTCGTGTGTACTGGTTTCTACACATGCATACATCATGCTTTTAAATTTCCACCCAGTGCATAAACGCGGGGGGCCTCATTTATGAAAAGTGACGCATCGCTGCGTGAAAACAGCGATGCGTCGCTTTTCCTTGCGCCCTCCTTGCGACACCAATGATGCGTCATATTTACAGTATGACGCATCATGGTGCAAGGAGTTACAGATACGTCAGTATTTCTGACGTATCTGTATTGCGCAAAAGTGACGCATTGCCGGAGTGTGTCACAAAAGTGATGCAACTCCAGCAATGTGTTCTTTCACATGGTGAAAGGGCCTGCGTCAGTCTTACGCCTGCTGTGAGGCAGGCGTAAGGAATTGACGCATTTGTGTCCTAGAAGTGGCGCAGTGAAATCTTATAGATTTCACTGCGTCACTTCCATGACCCTTTCTTGCGTCAAAATGCTCCACTTGCATATATTATACCTGGCGCAGGTATAATGTGGCGCAGGGGTTTACAAAGTGACGCATCTACCTAGATGCGTCACTTTGTAAATATGGCGCAACAAGGCGCATTTTTTACGCCACTGGTGCATCACAAAAAGTGACGCACCGGCGGCGTAAAAGTGACGCACTGCCTCATAAATTAGGCCCCGTTGTTTTCAAGGGAGTGTCAGCTGAGTTGCCTATTATGTATTTGTTTTAAATTGTTTTTAAATGCATTAGGACACTACAGCTGCCAGAAATGGTTTAGGGAAGGTAGTGGGGCGCGTAATTGGCAGCCCCTCTCTTACTTACACTCCCTCTGCTGTGTCTCGACCTCTCCTCGGCCCGACTCTATCCATGAGGCCGAGTCGGCAGTACCTATCATGTTATGGTGCTGGGTTGCACTCGCCACCTGCCTCACCGCCGGCGCGCAAAACACCTCCACTAATTCTCGCTTCCTGAATCCGGTTAGACCTCACTTCCAGAACCAGCCAGGTGAGGTCACATGACATTCCCCCGCGGCGCCACAGCCACTACAACGCTGCAACGCCACCACTGCTGAGGGCAGCAGGCCCCGCCCGGGTGTCTCGATATTGCGCGCACACCCGACGCCCCAGCACTGTGCTGAGGAGGTCCGCTGGAGCTTTGGGGCCCCCGCACCTCGGGGGCCTGTGTTACGCCCCTGGAAGGAATGACAACTGTGAATTACATTTTGCTCTTTCTTTGTGTGCTGCAGAATACAGCACACATAGAAGGAGCCAATACAAGGAGAAATAAAAGTATTTCTACTGGTTGTGCCATTTTAAGGCCTGCTATTGCATAGTGTTATTTTTTGGCGCTGCCTTCAATTTACAGATCCTTGTAAATATGGGACAGCATCAAAAAGCAATGGGTGTTTTGGTGGAATGCTCACAGCAAGACCCCCTGCATGCCCCTTTCACGAAAAAAACTGCTTGAAGGGGTACAATATGGCTTAATACCACTTTGTAAATATGGAGCAGGGCATTGCGCCACAGGAACATCAGTAAAAGTGACGTTCATGTGGCGCAAGCCCTTTGTAAATATGCCACATGAAGACCAAGGAAGTGAACACAGTATTGATTACATGGCATGAGAGTGATCTTTTTGAAGTTACTTTTTGCACAAGGTGAAATATCTGTCTTTGTTTTAAGACAAGCCCTATATGGTTTGCCAATAATGTAAACACATGAATCCAACTGGCAGAGCCGGACGAATAGTTCTGATTCTGAGCAGCCAGTATTGAGTGCAACCTCTTCACACCTCAGAAATTGTAATATCCCTATATAATCACAGATGTGGCTTGACATTTTGAAATTAGTTTTGCATTTATATAGCACTTACCACGTCTGAGGTGGGGTGGAAGAGCTTTTTATGATGAGTAGCAGGGTAGTGATTAGCACAATGATTAAATGTGGTTTAAGTATTTGAACCAGTGCACACAAAATGGAATCGGCCTCATGCATTATTCCTATGATCAGGGATTAAAGATATTAGACATATTTTATAGACATATATCTTTTCATGCAGTAGATTGAAGTTAGCTGATTTAGGTTTGTAATAAGGTGAGGAGATGGAGGCTAAAGTGAAGGCGTTGAGTGGGTTAGCCATGCTATGATATAGATTAGGAGTCATAGCTAATAGAATTTTTATTTGATTCATGCAGGGGTATGATAAGCGTGCATATGGTTCAATTGAATTTATGCAATAGATTATGCTTAAAAGGGAGGTGGATACAACACCCTGGCAATTCACATAGTAGAGAGAGTGATGGGAGAGATATTCACAGGCTCATTCGCGGGGGAGTGATGGCAGATCACATACTAGTGAGAGTGGCTTGAAAGAGATTCATAGTCACGTGTTATGGGAGAGACAGGGGAGGAGATGCAAGTAGGAAATCAGATTTTGTGTAATGATGGGTCTCTTGGATGGTTTTTGCAAGGTATGTAGAATAGAGTGGAATGGATCTCTTTGAGTTGAATAGGGTGCTGCTCTGGAAGGTGTGAGTTTCTTAGTTAAGGTATTGATATTCTCTCCTGGTGGCTTAAGCGAGCGATAGAGAGTGTCATTGTAGAGAGGGCCTCTGGTATTTGTGTTGTGTCTTATTTTTAGCGGGTAAATAGATGAGGGAACTTTGTGTTAGTCCTTCCTAAAGAGAACACAAACATCCAAACAACTAAAGTTGTGCCACCCATCAATGCAAAGGGCATTCTAATTTATTTACTTTGTGTTAGATCATGGCCAGGACGCCATGGGGCAAGCAAGGGCCACTAGTCATCAACCATGGAGGTTGTGTTCATTTGCCTCGGATGTCCCAGGCACTGTCTCTCTATGCCTCTGCAACCTGGGCCAACCACCACCCTTTCAGCACATTACTCTCATTGGTAGCAGTGGTGAGGAGTCACAGAGTTTTTAGGGACGTAGATGGGAGTACTCGTTCTCGGAACTCAACAAGCACACATTAGTATAATAAATTATTGTCCTATGGTTTCTTGATTTTCTAGAAGAAAAGGCTTTTAATGCACACTAGAAAAATGTGCCAAATGCAATTTGACGTCCTGGCACTGTAGTAAGTCTGCAACTCTTTCTGACTTTGGGCCCGATCCCCACCGTGTGGTTCAGGTGGTGCCCTCGCTGGGCCAGTACCTAGCATGATTAGGTTCAAGTGCAGATAACCTCTGTAGTCTTATTGTGCAGACTTTCTTTTCAGTTCACTGTTTCTCGAAGGTGTCTCTCAGTCCGTGGCCAGTTGACACCCTGGATGCCACCCTACTCTTCTCTGCTCATCTTCACTCCCTCTTCTGGGCTGAGCACGAGTCTGCTCAGATGTTGCACCAGTCATGGTGTGGCAGCTTCAGCTGTTGGGGACAACTACTTAGGGAAGTGCTGGATCCCTCCCTGCTGGTCCAGTGAGTACTCAGTGCAACACTGCCTGAGCTAGATAAGGGCAGTCACACACAAGCCAGGCTCAACGAGGGGGTACGGCCTAGCCCGGGCCTCACTGGCTGGATGGGGACCAAATCTCAGATCATGTTGAGGTCTCAATTCATTCAGTGACTCAGGTCATGCACCAGTTTCAAATGTCAGGCACAGAGGCTCAGGTCACAACTTCACAATTCCCACCAGGAATCTAAGTGGAGAGTCTGTGGTCCGCAGGCACCAGGGCATGCAGATTGCTGTACACGGTCTTCCTGATTTTTAGACCCTACGCCCTGGGGGCTCCCATGCACCTTGCCCCTTCTAGACAGTCACTCCTCCTGCGGGGTTGGCATACCCCCTCCCTCTCTAGGGAGACAGGCTTACTTCTAGGTACTTCAGGGTAGGTGAACAGCTCGCAGACTGATGTGATACCCCCTCATCATTGGGAATCTGTCTGTAAGACAGAGAACATTTCCAGCTGTGTGCCAGTCTCTCTGAGTGTTCTGTGCAGCACTCACTTCCTTCTTCATAGAGAAATTTTAACTGGCTCAAGTGGGTTCTACTTTAGTACTGTAAAATCTAACAGGCAATTAGGCCTGGATGAAATTTTAATAATGCCTCCATAAATTGAACTTTTTTGGGAAGTTTGCATTACACTTGTTATGCGAAAATCCCCGAACTATGACATTACATCACTGCTCTTAGTTATGGAACATTCAATGTAAAAATCTACAGTGAACATACGGGAACAAAAGAATACAAGCAGTGGTTTGTGTTGCTTCGTGGTTTTTGCAATATTTATTAATGTGAAATGCTTCCTTGCATAAAAAATTGACGTAAGGGTGCATTATTCAAAATGAAGGATTTGCGTTTTGTGTATTATCTGTGTAATTGTGTATCATTTTGCATACATTTGCTGAAATTTCTCATAATTACCTTAAAAGAATTATGCTAATTTTACACCCCCCTACATGAGATGTGCATCCCCTGTCTGCACTGTCAAAACTGGACTGAGTTGGTTCTCCTTTCAAGTGGGCTTTCTAGGCTGCTGTCCAGACAAAACCTTTCAGTTGAGCGATGCATCTCACAACAGGAAAGTCTCCATTCTCCACAAAAGAGGTGTAAGCTATCTGGCTAATATCAGCTAAACTGAAGCAGTGTACAGTAGTAGATAAAACAGTTGGGTCTCATTTAGGAGGCTCACTTCACCTGTAGCCCCTTCCTTCACCCCCACCTTCTGCCAAATGATAGTGCTTTCATGAAACCTAATCAGCAGTTCCTTGCTCAGCATTAAGCAAACTGAATCTTCCCTTCAGCTTCTAGCATGTCAGCAATACATTTCCACTTTCTGGGAAAACAACCTCACCTGCATCTTGTGTAAAAGGCTAGACCAGGAGAACTGAAAATGGACTCCAAGGGCCTCCATTTCTCAGGTTCATTTACACATAGTATGCATGAACGATGAGGATACAGACGAAAACAGCAAAAATATACACTTGGGATGTTAGCACTGGGAACTGGATAAATGCATAGAAATTGAACTTTACACAAAGGTTCTACTCACGTGACACAGATATAAATGTCTGGTCACAATTATGGATGCACAAACAAAATGGTACGCTGCCACCACTGCTCCATATACTAAACCAATGAAAAAGGAATCAGACCACTGTCTGTTCAATGAGGGTATGCAGAATGTGCTCCTCCAGGTCACAGGACAGGTTCGGGTTCTGACTCATGTCAATGGACAGGCCTAAACTCTGATCACATTCTAGATTAACATGATGTCAGGGCCAAAATCAACAAGTGCTGGCAAAGCCAAGAGCTTGTGGCTTCGGCAACGTGTCTGAGCCAAGTTGTGACCTAGTTTGGCTGCTGTTCACCATGGCTAAAAGTTAGTGGCCTGGAGTGTCGTACAGTGGAGTAGAAGGAGTGGAGTGTCATAGAGTGGATTTGTTAGAGAAGAGTGTTGTACAGTGGAGTGGGGGAACACAGTATCATAGAGTGTAGAGGGGAGTAGAGTTCAGAGGTTCAGTGGCAGAGATTGCCATACAGTGCAGTGTCATAGAGTAGAGTGGCATGTAATGGGGTGGCATAAGGTGGAATGGGTTGAAGTGGTTTGAGGTAGTAGGGTGGATTGGATTGGGGTAGAGTAGGGTAGATTGGATTGGGGTAAAGTGGGGTGGATTATGGTGGGGTAAAGTGGGGTGAATTGGGGTGGGGTAAAGTGGGGTGGGTTGAGTGTAGTGGGGTGGATCGGAGTAGAGTGAGGTGGATTGGAGTAGAGTGGGGTGGATTGGCATGGTTTGGAGTAGAGTGAATTGGACTGGAGTGGGGTAGACTGGTTTGAGTGGATTTGAATGGAGTGGAGTGGAGTGGGGTGGGTGCATTGGAGCGGGGACTGTGTGGGGTGGATTGGATTGGAGTGGGGTAGATTAAGCTGGGATGGATTAGATTTGTGCGGGTGGATTAGAGTGGGTTATATTGGTTTGCAGTTGGTGGATTGGATTGTAGTGAGTGGACTCGAGTGACTGGACTAGGGTGGGCTGGATTGGAGTGAGGTGGATTGGATTAGAGTGGGGTGAATTAAAGTAGGGTGTAGGGGAGAGGATTGGATTGAAGTGGGGTGGACAGGGGTGAATTGAAATAGAGTGGGGTGGATTGGATTCAAGTGGGGCAGCTTGGACTGGAGTGAGGTGGGTGGGCTGGAGGGGATTGGATTAGCTGTAGTGGGGTAGATTGTATTTGAGTGTGGTGAATTGGAGCAGTGTGAATTGGGTGGGGTGGAATGAATTGGGGTGGATTGGATTGCAGTGATGTGGGTGAGTAGGGTGGATTGGAGTGGGGAGAGTTAGAATGGATTGTTGTGAGTGTATTGGAATGGACAGGGTGAACAGGAGTGGGGTGGACTGGATTGGAGTGGGGTGGGGTGGAATGGATTGGAGTGGGGTGGTTTGGAGTGGAGTGATTTGGAGTAAGGTGAAGTGGGGAAATTTGGATTGGATTGTATGTGATTAGATTGGTTTGGATAGGATTGGGGTGGATTGGAATAGACTGGGGTGTGTTGGACTGGAGTGGGATGGATTGGATCCAAGTAGAGTGGATTGTACTGGAGTGGGTTGGGGTGTATTAGAGGGGGTTGTATTGGGTGGAGTGGGGTGGATTTATTTGGAGTGGGGTGGAATGTATTGGAGTGGGGTGGATTGTATTGGAGTGAGGTGAATTGGATAGGATTGGTGTGGATTGGAATGGAGTGGAGGGATTGGATTGGAGTGTGGTGCATTGGATTGCGTGGATTGGAGTGGGGTGGATAGGAGATGGTGGATTGGATGGATTTAATTTTAGCGGGGTGGACTAAACTCGGGTGGGGTGTATTGGGATTGGGTGGATTGGATCGAAGGAGGGTAGGTTGAATTGCGATTGGGAGGATTGGAGTGGTGTAGTTTGTAGTGGGATGATTTGGACTAGGGTCAATTCTAGTGGGGTGGAGCAGGGTGGATTGGATTGGAGTGGATCTGATTTTGTTGGGGTGGATTGGATTGGAGTGGGGTGAATTGGATTGGACTGGAGTGTGGTGGAGTGGATTGGACTGGAGTGGGGTGCATTTGGACTGGATTAGAGTGGTGAACTGGATTAGGGCAGATTGCATTGAAGTCCTGTGGATTGGAATGGATTGAATTGGTGAAGTATGGTGCATTGGACAAGATTGGATGTGAGTGCAGTGGGGTGGGTTGGTATGGGGTGGATTGGATTGGAGAGGCGTGGATTGGAGTGGGGTGGTTTGGGTGGGGTGGGTGGGATTGGATAGGTTGGGGTGGATTGGATAGGCGTGGGGTGGATTAGAGTGGGGTAGATTTAATTGGGTGGATTGGGTGGAGTGGATCTGTTTGTGATAGATTGGAGTGGATTGAGATAGATTGTATTCAGGTGGTTGGTGTAGATTGGATTGGGGTGGGGTGGAATGTATTGGGGTGGGGTGAGGTGAGGTGGACTGGGGTGGGGTAGATAGGAGGGGATAGAAGTGAGTGGATTGGATTGAGTGGAGTGGGGTCACTTGGATTGGAGAGGGGTGAAATGGATTGGATTGGAGTGTGGTAGATTGGATTGAATGGATATGACTGGAATGGGGTGGATTGATTTGGGGTTGGGTGGGTTGAACTGGGGTGGAGTGGATTAGATATGGGTGGAGTAGGGTAGATTGGAGCAGTGAGTGGATTGGATTGGAGTGGGCGGATTGAATTGAGGTTGGGTGGATAGGACTAGGTTGGATTGTATTGGAGTGGGGTGGAACAGATTGGGGTGGGGTGGATTTGATTGGAATTGTGGGGATTGTGGTAGACAATTAGAATGGAGTGGGGTGGATTGGACTGGAATAGTGTATATTGCATTGGTGCAGTGTGGATTGGAGTAGATTGCTACTGGGTGGAGTGGAGTGGATTAAATTGAGTGGGGTGGATTCATTGGAGAGGGTTGGATTGTGGTGGGGTGGAATGGATTGGAGTGGGGTCGACTGGGAAGGAGTAGGGTGGATTGGACGGGGTGGATTGGGGTTGTCGTGTAGTTCCTACAAATCTGCAGGATTTGTGCATTGTTTGGATAACATAAACTAAGGGATTGGTGTCTAGACTGATTCCCAACACCTCCGCAGGAAATGTTGACCTATAGACCAGCTAGCTCAAAGTGCCACTATCCACCCACGACCCTAACCAGGGAGCAAATAGTTTCTGGCAACCACTGAACATGACAACTCTCAAACTCCTAAGGGATCGTGGCAACAGTACAGTACTTTGCGCTTAGTCACTCATGCTCATCTCTTCGATGAGATATATACAGAAAAAATAAAGGGGACGTTTTCAATAAGCATTTATTGAACCAGCATAATACTAGTATGAAATATGTGTGCTGCCACAACCATTAGACAGAAGCAGAGATATATGTTTATAAGCACCAACAGAGTAAACAAAAGGTAGAATTCTAACATGGTGCTAAAACAGTGAATATAGACAGGCATGTAAAAACATAGCAATAACCAAGTGTACTCCTAAGATGCGAACCCTACCTAAGTGTACCTAAGTGTGCCTAGCATGTCTGTAGGTGTGAAGCCAAGAATCCCCCTAGGAAAGAGCCAACCCAATTACCTGATGGAATAGAACAAAGGATCCCTTCTTGGTCTCGAGTTGGACACACCGCAAGGGATGTAAGACCACTGCGTGCTGAAGTTTCTGTGTGCAGGGACTTAAGCATCTTGTGTCAGCATGGATGCTTCTCCTCTGGTTTGCCCAGTGAAGATGTGGTGCATATATACCCATAAGGTACCCTTAGGGGGTCTACCTAGAATGGTAGTGTGGGCCTGTCATTCTAGGATGACAATAGCGGTGACGTTGATCCAGAGTGCCCGATTCACGAAAGTAATCTGAGACAAAACCTAACTTTCAGACTTTCGGTATTGACAAAGGGCATTTAGGAGTAGTAAAGTTAGGATTTTATCTCAGTTAAACTTAAGTGTTGGTCTTAAGTTAAATTTAAGACCAAAACTTAAGTTTAACTGAGACAAAATACTAACTTGACGACTTTCTGTATTGAGAAAGGGCATTTAGGAGTAGTAAAGGTAGTATTTTGTATCAGTTAAACTTAAGTTTTACTTAAGTTAAACTTAAGACCAAAACTTAAGTTTAATTGAGACAAAATACTAACTTTACGACTTTCTGTTTTCATAAAGGTCATTTGGGAGTATTAAAGTTAGGATTTTGTCTCAGTTAAACTTACGTTTTACGTAAGTTAAACTGAAGACCAAAACTTAAGTTTAACTGAGACAAAATCCTAACTTTACTCCTCCTAAATACCCTTTGTGAATACTGAAGGTCGTAAAGTTAGGATTTTGTCTCAGATTACTTTTGTGAATCAGGTCCAGAGTTATTATACAGAAGGTGGTAATCCTGCTGTGATACTAAGAATCCTCATGCCTAATAAATTAGGCTAGTTTTTGAAGAAAACCACACAACATTTATATTTAGCACATAACTAGGTAAAAGGTCAACACCAGGGGCTAGATGTAGGTAATTCTAATTTACCGATTCATAAATACCGAATTTTACCAATTCGGTATTTATGAATCGGTAAATTAGAAGGTGGGACATGTAGGTAAATTTTCATTTTTAATTACCAAATCGGTAACATTCGGTATTTACCGAATCGGTAAATACCGATTCGGTATTGCCCATTGATTCCTATGGGCCTTGAAGCCCATAGGAATCAATGGGCAATACCGATTCTGTATATACCGAATCCTGCAAGGGTGCAGGGGGTGTCACTTTGACACCCTCTAGCACCCCAAGTACAGGCATGTGTGACATGTGGCACACATACATGCCCTAAGGACATGTCTGTGTGTCACATTGCACAGTGTGCATGCACAGATGTGCATGCACACCTGAATTCGGTATTTTACCACCCAATAGGATTGGGTGGTAAAATACCGACTCTTAAGGGCCTGTGGCACTCTCAGGAGTGTCATCTACATATGGATTTACCGAATCGGTAAATATACCGATTCGGTATTTTACCGATTCCGTACATTTACAGAATCGGTAAAATATAGGCCCCCTACATCAGAAAACCCTAATACCGGTCGGTAACGGCTGAATTCGGCCGTTACCGACCGGTATTAGGGCTCCTACATCTGGCCCCAGAACCGTTATATAGAGCAAGGTAGGACAAACGTAGGTGACAGGTAGTGCAAACCTAGGCCTATATTGGGGTACCTTGGGGCTTATAACAGGGTGGGTTGGTTTGTGGTGGATTAAATTAGAGTGGAATTCATTGGTTTGGGGTGGGGTGGATTGAATTGGATTGGAATGGGATGGATTGAATTGGAGTGGATTGGATGGGTGAGTGGACTTTTTGGAGTGGCGTGGATTTGACTAGGCTGGATTTGATTGAGGTGGATTGGATTGGATAGTAGTGGATTGCATTTGAGAGGGGTGGCCTGCATTGTAGTGGATTGGATTGGATTGTGGTGAAATGGATAGGATTGTAGTGGGTTGGATAGTGGTGGATTGGATTGGAGTGGGTTGGATTGGATTGCAATGGAATTTGGTAGATTAGTTTTAGTGGAGTGGATTGGTTTGGAGTGAGGTGGTTTTGTTTGGATTGGTTTGGGATGGATTGGATTGGAGTGGGGTAGATTTAGTTGGGGTGAGGTAGGTTGGATTGGAATGGAGTGGCATAAACTGGAATGTGGTGGGGTGAGTTGGACTGGAGTGGGTGGATTGAAGTGGGGTGAATTAGAGTGGGGAGGATTTAAGTACGGTGGTTAGGACTCAAGTGGAGTAGATTAGTGTGGGGTGGATTGGAATAATGTGGGGTGGATTGGATTGGAGTGAGTGGAGAGGGGTGTATGTGGTTGGAGTGGGGTGGATTTGATTGGGGTGAGGTGGATTGGATTGGAGTGATGTTCATTTGATTGGCTGAATTAGATTGGGCTGGATTGAGGTGGGGTGAATTAGGGAGTGTGGTGGATAGGATGGTGTGGTGTAGATTATTGTTGTGGGGAGGGGTGGATTGATTGATATGAGGTGGGTTAGATTGTGTGGGGAGGATTGGATTGGGTGGAATGGATTGGAGTTGGTAGGTTGGACTGGGGTGGATTGGATTGGAGTGGGTGGTTTGGATTGGATTCCTGTGGGATGGATTGTAATGGGGTGGATTAGATTGGAGTGAGGTAGATTGGTTTGAAATGGAGTGGCTTAGACTGGAATGGGGTGGGGTGGGTGAGTTGGGCTTGGGTGGGTGGATTGGAGTGGGGTGGGGTGGATTAAATTGGAGTGGGGTATATTGGACTGGAGTGGGGCAGATTGTAGTATGGTGGTTAGGACTTAATTGGAGTAGATTAGAGTTAGGTGGTGTAGACTAGGGTGGATTGGATTGAAGTGAGTTGAGTGGGGTGGAGTTGATTGGGCTGAATTGGTGGTTGGAATCGGGTGGGGTAGATTGGGGAGTGGGGTGGATTTGATGGTGTGGTATAGACTGGATTGTTATGGGGTGGAATGATTGATATGGGGTGGAGAAGATTGTGTGGGGAGGATTGGATTGTTTTAAGTTGGGGTGGATTTTTTGGAGTCAGGTGGATTGGTCTGGGGATTTGATTGGAATAGGGTGGATTTTATTGGTTAGTGGTGGATTGGATTTGAGAGGGGTGGGCTGGATTGTAGTGGATTAGATTGTGGTGGTGTTAGACCTGGCATCATTGGCATGAGTCTCTCCTCCATTTTTTCTGTTTGCCTCCTCTGTTTACGATGTTTTTGCTGGTATATGCTTTGGGCACTGTGCCACTGCTGATCAGTGCCACAGTGCAAGTGCTCCCTATGTGAAATTGCTGTATTGATTTCCTTCCATGTTTGGCTTATTTGGTTTACTATCAGTCCCTAGTAGCGTGCACCAGGAGTGCCAGGGCTTGTAAATACAAATGCTGCTAGTGGGCTTGCAGCACATGTTGTGCCACCCACAAGAGCGGCCTAGTAAAAGTATGTCTGAAGGTCTACCATTGCTAGACCACGTGCAGTCTGACTGTCACGAGGACTGCGCAAGTACACCTACTTGCCAGTCCCTAAACCTTCCCTTAACTTCATGTTAGTCACCCCTATGGTAGGCCCACGGGCAGGGTGCATTGTAAGCATAAGGTAGGACAAGCCTGACAAGGTTGGCATGTCCTAATAGTGAATTACAGCCATAGTCGTTTTTCACTATTGTAAGGTAACCTGCTCTCCATCAGTTAGAATGGGCTGCCAGGATTATTAATGCTATAATCCTAGCGGGCTCGGGGAGCATGGTGCAATGTCGAGTTTGGTATCCCTGAACTCAGGGTTTAATAACGCATCCGTTTGTGTGGATGGTTTTTGGACTCTGTGTTTGAAAATAGCACTTTTAGAAAGTAGCTATTTTCTTGTCTAACTGTCTACTGGTCTCTGCTGGTTCTGGTGTGCGTGTGACAGGAGCTGGGTGGCTCCAGAGAGTCTGAATGAGTCAGTGTGGGATGAGTGGGGCATTTGCATTGAGAGTAGGGGAAGAGTAGCTCTTGATAGCCTGCCCTGCCTGATACAATGCTGGCTCCGCCCCCCTGCCAGGCGACTGATGACTCTGTGCTTGCCTGGGACTTTCCTGGCCCGCCTCCTGCCGGGCAGCTGATGGCCCTGCCCCTGCCAGTGACAATGCTGGCTCCGCTCCTGCTGAGCGGCTGAGGACTCTGCCCTGCCCAGTGAATAGGCCAGGTGCTTCGGCCTGGCAACACCCACAACAAACCCAAGATGGGGGGAAATTCCCCTGCATGGACAAAGGGATCAAAGCCAAAAAGGGGTATAAGAGAAGGACCCCTGAACCAAGAATTCAGATCACTTCTGACAAGGAAACCTGAACCAAGGACAAGAAGCCTGCTGATCTAAGGACTGCCTACCCCTTCTGCCAGAGTGCTGTTTGTTGGGGGAATCCTGCATTGCTTCTTTATTTTTGCCAAGGAACCAGGAGAGAGGAACTGTGTGTGTACTCTCACTCTTTGCTGAGAAAATCTCCAAGGGCTGGAAGAGTGCCAGTCTCCTGTTGAAGTCACAGGGCTAAAGGACTTCATCTGCTTAAAGTACTATTTGCTGGAATTTGTGAATCCAGCACCTCTGAAAGAATCCAGCAATCTCGACGCCGACGGACGCCGCCGAATCCAGCTCGACATCGTGAGTAACGGCTCCAGTGTCCCGCTTCCTCGACGCCGGCCGCCGGGCCCGATCGACGCCAGCAGCAACGCCAGTGAGTAGTGAGTTCGGCTCCAGCTCCAAGTGACCCCGTGTCTGCACCGCCGCTGATCGCATCGACTTCGAGCCCTCTCGACGCCGTGAGCGCTGCTCACTCTTGCAACATCGACATCGACGACGTCGTATCCTGCTTCATCCCGTGAGCGCTGCTCCCGCCTGACTTCGGTCGACGCCGCTGCAGATCGCCCCGACTCCGAGGCCCGATCGACGCCGAAGACGCGACGCCGGACATCTCGACGCCGCTGATCATCGAGTGCTTCACTTTTCCAAGGTACTGTGTTGTGGGGGTCTGTGCGACTCCGGGCTCGACGTAGCGCTCCTCGCGGTCGACGCCGAACCTTTGGATTAACTTTGCCTCGACGTCGTGTGACTCCCGTGTGGGTTACATTGTTGCCAAGAACTGTGTTTTAGAGAAGAAGAGTTGCTTTTGATACTAAAGACTTTTGTGCTAAGAAGAAACCGTGCTTGAACTATTATTTTCCCTTCCAAGAGTATTTATTAAGATTGTGGTATATTTTTGTCGTTATTTGGTCTTGTGCTAAGCCTTATATAAAAATCCTTATTTTTATAATACTACTGTGTCGTGTCCATTTGTAGTGTATTCACTTTATTACTGTATGTGGTCATAAATGCTTAACGCACTGCCTCTGAGATAAGCCTGTCTGCTTTGCCAAGCTACCAAGGGGGTGAGCAGGGGTTATCTAAGTGTGTGATCTCCTTGCCCTGACTAGAAAAGGTGTGTCCCTATTTGTCAGAAGTGTATACCTCTGCCAACTAGAGACAGCCGCTTCTAACATTGGTGGGTCAGCGGTGGGATTTGAACTTTGCATTTATGACCCATGTGCAGTGATTAGTGTGCGCTACATAGTGAAAGCAGACCATAGCGCAGCCACAAGCTATTTGGTAGGATTCTATTTTTGTTCTCCAATTTCCTGAAGCTTGATTTTTGAAACTGCCAGTTTTGACCATGAGTGACGCCGGAGTCACTGTCCCTGCTGTTGTTGTGGAGGAATTTGATAGGAGTAAGATGAACGACTATCCGCTAAAGAAGCTGAAAGCCTTTTGCAAGCAGTTGAAAGTTCCTACCACAGGCATTTCAAGGAGACCAGATTATCTCAAAGCATTGGAGGCCTGGTTAGAGGCCAGAGATCCCTCTGATCCGGTGGTGGTACCGACAGAGGAAGGGGAGGAGGAAGTGCCCGTGAATGGGCCTGTATCCCCTCCTGGCAGCAGTGTTTCCTCCAAAGGTCTTTCTCCTGAAGAAAGAGAAGAAAGGGCGAAGGAGCGAGCATACAACATGGAAATGGCAAAACTTAAGATAAATGGGCAGTTGGAGTTAGAGAATGCAAGAGGCAGGAGAGAAGCTGATTTGGAGATCAAAAGGTTAGAGTTTGAAAGAGAGAAGTTAGCTGTTGAGCGTGATACCAAGTTGAGGGAGTTGGAGCTCCAAGCTAAAAAGTTAGAATTGAATCCCTCTGGTGGCAGCATCCCATCTGTGCCTGCAGAAAGTAGGTTTTATTTTCCCAAAGATGTGATCAAAGATTTTCAGAAGAATGAGGATATTGGTCAATGGTTTAAAGCATATGAGTTAGCATTGTTGGCCCACCGGGTCCCTGAGAAGGATTGGGGAGCGGGGTTGTGGGGTCGCTTTGTGAATGAGGGAAGAGATACCCTGTTAGACATGCCTGTTGAGGATAGGATGTCTTATGCTCATATGAAAGATGCTTTAATGTTAAGGTATGGCCTAACCCCAGAAAAGTACAGACAGGCCTTTAGAGAATGTAAGAAGTTGCCTGGTACCACGTGGGTGGAGTATGTGTCATATTTTTGCAGAGCCATGGATGGTTGGGTAAAGGGCAGCAAAGTGGAAAGTTATGATGCTCTTTATGATTTGTTTGCTTGGGAGCACTTGTCTAATAACTGTTTTCCAGAGCTGCGCCAGCACCTTATTGATAGCAAGATATCTAACCCTAGAAAACTTGCTGAAGAGGCGGACCGCTGGGTCAGTACCAGGGTCCACAAGGGTCCAGTGGGAGACTCAGCCAAGGGTGGGCAGGGTCCCCAGCAGAAGAGTGGGGGGGACAAGGGTAAACAGAAGGAGTTCCAGAAAGGGCCCCAAAGTAATCCCCAAGGGAACCAAGGGAAGGGTTCCCAGCCTCCCCCAGATAAGAAATCAGAGGCCCCGACAGGTAAACCTGTTCGTAGGGGCCCCATGACTTGCTTCGCTTGTAAGCAGGTGGGACACCGTTTTTATGATCCTCAGTGTCCCTTGAAGAACTCTAGTGCACCACCCAGTGCACCACCACGTGTCGCCCCCCGTCAGTTGGCGAGTGTAGCTCTGGGAGGGGAGGAGATGGTTGCCCATGGTGGGGAGGGTCCCGCAGAGATGTCCCTGGTCTCTCTAGGAGACATGGAATTGGTCCCTCCACCCCCTCTGCCTAGTAACACTAAGAAATATAGGCAGTGGGTGACCATTAATGGCCATAGAGTGGAAGCTCTCAGAGACACCGGAACGAGTGTGACAGCTGTCAAGTGTCACTTGGTGTCCAGAGAGCAGGTTGTTCCCCACGCATTCTACCCTGTGATAGCTGCTGACAACTCCCAGAGAGAGTGTGAGGTAGCTCAAGTTTCCTTTGAATGGGGGGGAGTTTCAGGTACTCTTCAGGTTGCTGTGAGGCCCGCCATGCCTGTTGATTGTCTCCTGGGCAATGATTTAGAAGACTCCCCTTGGGCTAAGGTGGAGAGGGAGACACATTTGAAAATGTTGGGGGTGCCAGAGTGGGTGTGTGCAACCACTCGATCCATGACAGCAAGTAAGGGTGTTGATGGGGTTCTGGAGCCTGAAAGTATGGCCCAGGACCCAGCTGTGAAGAGAAGAGGCAGGGGGCACGGGAAACCATCCCCCGTAGTTCCCGTGGTCCAGGAGGAGGCAGACCTTGAGGGGTATGCCCTGGAACCCACAGGTGAACAAGTTGCTGAACTGGGAGACCTGCCCAAGCTGACCCACTGGCAGCAGGATGGTGGTCCCTCCAGGGAGGTATTCTGTGCAGAACAGAAAGTGTGCCCTTCTCTTGTGGGTATGAGGCAGCAGGCCTCAGCCCAAACCTCAGGTGATCAGTCAGGGTCACATTTTGTTTACTGGGAGAACGACCTCCTGTATAGCGAGCCTAAGGCTGCTGAGCCTGGGTCAGCCCGTGTGCTGGTGGTACCCCAGCGCTTCAGAGCCTTCCTACTGGGTTTTGCTCATGACGTTCCGTTAGCTGGACATCTGGGGCAGGACAAGACCTATGACAGGCTTGTCACCCATTTTTATTGGCCTCAGATGAGAAGGGATGTAGACATCCAGTGCAAGACCTGTCAGACTTGCCAGGCAAGTGGGAAAAGCGGACGGAAGCAGAAGGCTCCCCTCCAACCTTTTCCCGTGGTCAGTACCCCCTTTGACCGGGTGGGGATTGACATTGTTGGGCCACTGGACCCCAAGACAGCCCTGGGCAACAGGTTCATCCTGGTCTTGGTGGACCATGCCACACGGTACCCGGAAGCCATCCCTCTCAGAACAGTGACTGCCCCCGTGGTGGGACGGGCACTGATGGGTGTTTTCTCCCGAATGGGGTTCCCCAGAGAGGTGGTGTCAGACCGGGGCACCAACTTCATTTCCAACTATATGAAGTCTCTGTGGAAGGAGTGTGGGGTAACTTATAAGTTCACCACTCCTTACCACCCTCAAGGTAATGGGTTGGTTGAAAGATTCAACCGTACCCTTAAAGGCATGATTATGGGTCTTGAAGAACCAATGAGGCGTAAATGGGACGTCCTCTTGCCATGCCTGTTGTTTGCTTACCGTGAGGTGCCACAGAAGTCTCTAGGGTTCAGCCCCTTTGAGCTTTTGTATGGTCACCCGGTAAGAGGACCTTTGAGTCTGGTCAAAGAAGGCTGGGAGCAATCTCCCAGGAAACCTCCCCAGGATGTATACAGTTACATGCTGGCCTTTAGGAACCAGACTAGGCGCTTCAGAGATCTTGCTCAGGCAAATCTGGAGGCCAGCCAGGAGGAGATGAAGCGGTGGTACGACCAGAAGGCCACTCTGGTAGAGCTTCAGCCTGGACAGAAAGTTTGGGTCATGTCCCCTGTGGAACCTTGTGCGCTCAAGGACAGGTGGACTGGACCATTTGAGGTTGTGGAGAAAAAGAGCGATGTCACCTACGTGGTGGACTTAAAGTCTCCCAGGAACCCCTTGCGGGTCTTGCATGTCAACCGTTTGAAGCCCCACTTAGAAAGGTCCGAAGTGGGCATGCTCCTAGCTACAGATGCTGGAATGGAGGAGGAGAGTGAGCCTCTTCCTGACCTCCTGTATGCAAAAGAGCAAGATGGGTCAGTGGATGGTGTTGTCCTCTCTGACACACTGACCCCTGAACAGCAGCAGGATTGTCGCCAATTGTTGGGACAATTCCCTGATCTGTTCTCCTTGATTCCTGGTGTCACTCAGTGGTGTGTCCATGATGTGGACACCGGGGACAGCACTCCTGTGAAGCACAAGGCTGACAGAGTGACTGACAAGGTCAGAGCATACATCAAGGAGGAGGTCTCCAAAATGTTTGCCTTAGGGGTGGTTGAGTCCTCTAGCAGTCCTTGGGCCAGCCCAGTGGTCTTGGTCCCAAAGGCTGCAGCGCCTGGTGCTTCACCGGAACTTCGGTTCTGTGTGGATTACCGAGGACTCAATTCAGTCACCAAGACTGACGCGCACCCCATCCCCAGAGCTGATGAGCTCATAGATCGGTTAGGGGCTGCCCGGTACCTTAGTACGTTTGATCTAACGTCTGGGTACTGGCAGATCGCCTTGACTGATGGGGCAAAAGAGAGGTCAGCATTCTCCACACCAGATGGGCACTACCAGTTCCGGGTTATGCCCTTTGGGATGAAGAATGCCCCTGCCACCTTCCAGAGGTTGGTCAACCAGGTCTTGGCTGGACTGGAGGATTTCAGTGCCGCCTACCTGGACGACATCGCAGTGTTCAGCGCCAGCTGGGAGGAACACTTGCGCCACCTCCAGGAAGTGTTGTTGGCCCTGCGCAGAGCAGGCCTCACAATCAAAGCCAGTAAGTGCCAGATTGGGCAGGGTTCAGTGGTGTACTTGGGGCACCAAGTAGGGAGCGGCAAGGTGGCCCCCCTGCAACCCAAGATTGATACCATCCTGGCATGGGCACCGCCCAAAACCCAGACTCAGGTGAGAGCCTTCTTGGGTCTCACGGGTTATTACAGGAGGTTCGTCAAGGATTATGGTAACATTGTGCACCCCTTGACTTCGCTGACTTCCAGGAAGCAGCCACGACTTGTGAACTGGACTGACGCCTGTCAGACGGCCTTTGACACCCTGAAAACTGCAATGTGCACAGCACCCATACTCCAGGCACCCGACTTTTCTAAAGAATTTGTTGTCCAGACGGACGCTTCAGAACATGGCGTGGGGGCTGTTCTAGCTCAGGTGAATGAAGAGGGCCGAGACTTACCTGTAGCCTTCATCAGCAGGAGGTTACTTCCCAGGGAACAGCGGTGGAGTGCGATAGAAAGAGAAGCATTTGCTGTGGTCTGGGCGCTGAAGAAGCTAAGACCCTTCCTGTTTGGGACTCACTTCCGGGTTCAGACAGACCACAGGCCCCTCAGATGGTTGATGCAGATGAGGGGTGAGAATCCAAAGCTGTTGAGGTGGTCCATTTCCCTACAGGGGATGGACTTCACGGTAGAACACCGCCCTGGCACAGATCACGCCAATGCTGATGGTCTGTCCAGATTTTTCCGCCTTAGTGATGAGGACTCCCTAGGGTAAGGGTAGTTCTCCCCACATTTCAGCTGGAGGGGACACGTGTTAGACCTGGCATCATTGGCATGAGTCTCTCCTCCATTTTTTCTGTTTGCCTCCTCTGTTTACGATGTTTTTGCTGGTATATGCTTTGGGCACTGTGCCACTGCTGATCAGTGCCACAGTGCAAGTGCTCCCTATGTGAAATTGCTGTATTGATTTCCTTCCATGTTTGGCTTATTTGGTTTACTATCAGTCCCTAGTAGCGTGCACCAGGAGTGCCAGGGCTTGTAAATACAAATGCTGCTAGTGGGCTTGCAGCACATGTTGTGCCACCCACAAGAGCGGCCTAGTAAAAGTATGTCTGAAGGTCTACCATTGCTAGACCACGTGCAGTCTGACTGTCACGAGGACTGCGCAAGTACACCTACTTGCCAGTCCCTAAACCTTCCCTTAACTTCATGTTAGTCACCCCTATGGTAGGCCCACGGGCAGGGTGCATTGTAAGCATAAGGTAGGACAAGCCTGACAAGGTTGGCATGTCCTAATAGTGAATTACAGCCATAGTCGTTTTTCACTATTGTAAGGTAACCTGCTCTCCATCAGTTAGAATGGGCTGCCAGGATTATTAATGCTATAATCCTAGCGGGCTCGGGGAGCATGGTGCAATGTCGAGTTTGGTATCCCTGAACTCAGGGTTTAATAACGCATCCGTTTGTGTGGATGGTTTTTGGACTCTGTGTTTGAAAATAGCACTTTTAGAAAGTAGCTATTTTCTTGTCTAACTGTCTACTGGTCTCTGCTGGTTCTGGTGTGCGTGTGACAGGAGCTGGGTGGCTCCAGAGAGTCTGAATGAGTCAGTGTGGGATGAGTGGGGCATTTGCATTGAGAGTAGGGGAAGAGTAGCTCTTGATAGCCTGCCCTGCCTGATACAATGCTGGCTCCGCCCCCCTGCCAGGCGACTGATGACTCTGTGCTTGCCTGGGACTTTCCTGGCCCGCCTCCTGCCGGGCAGCTGATGGCCCTGCCCCTGCCAGTGACAATGCTGGCTCCGCTCCTGCTGAGCGGCTGAGGACTCTGCCCTGCCCAGTGAATAGGCCAGGTGCTTCGGCCTGGCAACCCCCACAACAAACCCAAGATGGGGGGAAATTCCCCTGCATGGACAAAGGGATCAAAGCCAAAAAGGGGTATAAGAGAAGGACCCCTGAACCAAGAATTCAGATCACTTCTGACAAGGAAACCTGAACCAAGGACAAGAAGCCTGCTGATCTAAGGACTGCCTACCCCTTCTGCCAGAGTGCTGTTTGTTGGGGGAATCCTGCATTGCTTCTTTATTTTTGCCAAGGAACCAGGAGAGAGGAACTGTGTGTGTACTCTCACTCTTTGCTGAGAAAATCTCCAAGGGCTGGAAGAGTGCCAGTCTCCTGTTGAAGTCACAGGGCTAAAGGACTTCATCTGCTTAAAGTACTATTTGCTGGAATTTGTGAATCCAGCACCTCTGAAAGAATCCAGCAATCTCGGCGCCGACGGACGCCGCCGAATCCAGCTCGACATTGTGAGTAACGGCTCCAGTGTCCCGCTTCCTCGACGCCGGCCGCCGGGCCCGATCGACGCCAGCAGCAACGCCAGTGAGTAGTGAGTTCGGCTCCAGCTCCAAGTGACCCCGTGTCTGCACCGCCGCTGATCGCATCGACTTCGAGCCCTCTCGACGCCGTGAGCGCTGCTCACTCTTGCAACATCGACATCGACGACGTCGTATCCTGCTTCATCCCGTGAGCGCTGCTCCCGCCTTACTTCGGTCGACGCCGCTGCAGATCGCCCCGACTCCGAGGCCCGATCGACGCCGAAGACGCGACGCCGGACATCTCGACGCCGCTGATCATCAAGTGCTTCACTTTTCCAAGGTACTGTGTTGTGGGGGTCTGTGCGACTCCGGGCTCGACGTAGCGCTCCTCGCGGTCGACGCCGAACCTTTGGATTAACTTTGCCTCGACGTCGTGTGACTCCCGTGTGGGTTACATTGTTGCCAAGAACTGTGTTTTAGAGAAGAAGAGTTGCTTTTGATACTAAAGACTTTTGTGCTAAGAAGAAACCGTGCTTGAACTATTATTTTCCCTTCCAAGAGTATTTATTAAGATTGTGGTATATTTTTGTCGTTATTTGGTCTTGTGCTAAGCCTTATATAAAAATCCTTATTTTTATAATACTACTGTGTCGTGTCCATTTGTAGTGTATTCACTTTATTACTGTATGTGGTCATAAATGCTTAACGCACTGCCTCTGAGATAAGCCTGTCTGCTTTGCCAAGCTACCAAGGGGGTGAGCAGGGGTTATCTAAGTGTGTGATCTCCTTGCCCTGACTAGAAAAGGTGTGTCCCTATTTGTCAGAAGTGTATACCTCTGCCAACTAGAGACAGCCGCTTCTAACAGGTGGGTTGGACTGGATTGAATTGTAGTGGCTTGGAATGTGGTAGATTGGATTGGAGTTGGGTGGATTGGTTTAGAACAGGTTGGATTTGATTAGATTGGAGTGGGAAAGATTAAGGAAAAATAGAGAAGTGGAAGAGGGCAGGTGCTGCTTTCAAAATTACATTTTCAGTTAAAATCTATGTAACCAACATAGACTGGTACACTGTTGGCTCGCTGGATATAGGCCTCTTTGAAGATCGCAGGCATTCAATCAGTGGGATTAAAAGAGGAGCCTGGACAGCTATTAAAGCAGTTTTAAAATCGGCAAACGAGCTAATTAATCAAAGCACAGCAGGAAGGGCAGCAGAACCCACCAGAATAGCTAAAGGACAAAAAACCCAGCAAAATCGGCTGCGAATACAGGCACCGATACAAAAACAAGATATGGCGGAAACTGACGGAAATGCTGGAATAGGGATGCAAGCAGTGGAGCAAATTTCAACAGCGCTTTTCCAAGAAAAGGGGGGCGAGGAAGAAGCAGCAGATCTATAAGGCACACATGAGACGCAGGCACAGACCCTTGTAAGCCCAGAACGTATAGAGAGCCTGGAGAACTTGGAAAACACACAAAGCACACAAAACACACAAATTATCCATGCTTCACAGAGAATCAAGGGCAGACAAAGAGGACCTGAAACCAGAGGATCCAAAGCGAAGGAAAATAATGCGGAGAGAATTGAAGGGCATGAGAGAGCCAAAACTAAAGATAAAAATAAAAATGTAGAAAAGAAGCCGGAAAAGGAAAAGGAAAAAGTAAAACGGAAAGAGAACGAGCAAGAGAAGGGGAGAGATACAGATGATAATGCCAATATGGGATTAATGGCTAAGAAAGCACAAAGGTTGCAAACAAAAAAAATCTGAAAGCCGCTGCAAAAAACACAGGACTACCGACTACCTCTCAGCCTAGAATCTCCAATATTTTTAGCCCGCTACCCAAGGAAGGACTGAGCAACTCTGAAAAACATGAAAAACCACTGTGCAATCAGCCAAGCGATATGAGCGGAACTTGCGAGGATGGCCCTGGGGTGCCTGGTGTATCTATGGAGCAAAGCAATATGGAGGAGAAAAATGCTCAAACTCCAGACCTTGGAAACCAGACCTCAGATTCCAACTTGAGAAATGAAGGGTCTAGGGCAACTTCAACTGTAAATACAACAATAATTGAGCAAAATGAGCAAATTGAGCAAAGAGAGAATCATCCTAAGTACCCAAGGGGAGCTTTAAGTCACGAGCACACCTCTTCCTCTCCCAGTATGCAAACACCTTCATCGGAGATAAAGCGACAGTCAGTAAACAATGCAGTTTCCGAGGAGGAATCTGACTCAGACATATATGAAACCGGGATGTCCATTTCAAGCGAGTCAAGTGAAATAACGGAAACAAGTGAAACAAGTGCAGGTTTACAACTTGACGGAGCAACCCCAGAGGGCTTAGGCTCCAATTAATCCAGAAAATTTAGCGAAACCGGGCAAGGCACGAACCCCAGGAAAAAACTGGGGAAAAAGAGGTCAAGACGTAAAAGACAAGGCAATTTTACAAACGAAGAGACTACAGATCCAGGTACCAACACTGATCATTTTAAAGCAAGAACGAATCCCACATGGAAAAGCCCATCCTCAAAACAGCGGGAGAAATAGTACATCATCTCCGCAGCTTGGATGAGACAGAAGGGGAAGTCAAAAGCCAAAGGGAAACAGACGTGGCTCAGGAACAACAGCAGAGCCCTCGCTGAGTGAAGTGCTGAGCTCCATTAAGAATTTCCATAAGGATGTAAAAAAAGATAGCCAAAGAAACCATGCTGCCTTTGAAAAGTTACAAGGCGCAATCAAGAAAGTTGGCAATATATGTACTGAGATCTCAGATAGAATGGCCTCAGCAGAAGCTCGCACAGAAATGCTGGAAACTGATGTCACCAAGCTGCAAACCTAGAAAAGGAGCATGACGGGATTATAAAAGACCTCATGTTAAAAGTCGAAGATCACGAAAATAGATCAAGAAGAAATAATTTGAGGTTTCTCGGAATTCCCGAAGGTTTTGAGGGAAATTATGCAAGAGGATCTATGATCAATCTAATTAAATCAGCCTTTCCGGAACTTGATGCCTGGGATATGGATAGGGAAATACAGCGTGCCCATCGATTCCCTTTGATGCTACCTAAATACTCTCAGAAGCCACGCCAATATCCAAGGGCTATGCTGATTCACTTTGGGAACGTCCTCCTTCGAGAAACTATTTACAATCTTGCAAGGCCTACAAGTCAGAGGGAATATAAAGGGTTCAATTTCTTTGCCAGACCTGACTTTGCCCATTCCACCGTAGAAAGAAGATGGAAGATGCGATAACTGTTTACGCCCTTCGAAAAAATTAGTGCGACAGTCTTCCTCCAAAACCCGGCACGACTGAAAATTATATATAAGGGCTCAACGAGGAGCTTCACAAGTGAAGTTCAGGCCGAGGAATACCTAAGATAAATCTCAGAGACTGGGACAAGAAACTCAGAAAATTAGCCAAAAGTATAGAAAGAAAATAAAGAAAGAAATAGATAAGCATTAAGCGATGCAAATCAGTAACAAGTCTAGCAGTCTAAACGTTTGAAAGCATGGGGAATAATTAGAAGGGATAAAGGGGGGGGAGAATATTAAAAGCTTGCAATCCACAATATGATATAATATTTGATTATGCATAAAATCTCGTGGAAATATTTAATCACATAACTAACCCCACTCGCCCAATCCAAGCATACAGGGCCAGGCCACGGGGTCCGCTGAGGCGCTCTGACCACACGGACGCCCACACCTGGGTACTCCGGGACCTAGGATGCCTCATTGGATGGTAAGGGGGGGTGGGGGCCCAAGGGGGGATCGAGGGGGAAGGGTGGGGGGAAGTGCAAGACCAAGAGCTTTCGAACACAGGAGGGGTGGAAAGGACATCGTTATGGGGCACACTGACAAATATGTAATGAGCAAAAAAATAGGGCAGGGATATGACGCTAGGCAATCGGCAACAACCCTAGAGATACATGGCTAAGCTAAAAATTGTTTCACTTAATATCTGTGGCCTCAATGATATAAAAAAAGGCAGAAGGTCGCAGCAGGGCTGCAATTAATGGAAGCTAACATCGTTTGTATGCAAGAGACACATATTGAAGGCTCTCAGCAATATTTATCCAAAACACTGGGGTATAAACTTATTATAGCCTCAACACAGGGTGTTAGAACTAAGGGGGTTGGCAATTTTAGCAAAAGGTGGGGGGCTCCAATTTGGAAGAGTGTTATAAATTCGGTAGATGGGCAATCGCCGAATGCCAGTATAATAAGGGGCTAAATAAGATGACAATCTGTACCATCTATGGGAGTGTCAGTGATGAGCCAGAGATGCTCACTGATGTATCCAACGAGCTAACACATTGGCCCCTACCTCTGATCGTATGCAGGGACCTCAACCTACATCTCCCAGGGGACTGGACAATTGGACCTGAATTCAAATATCATGGTAGGAAACCAAGAGTTTTTCGGGCGTTAAAAGATTTGTGCATTATACATGGCTTAATAGATGGGTGTCAACACAATCATATTGGAGACCCTGGTTTTACGTTTTATTCATATCCACACTCGCGGCATGCAAGGCTAGACTACATGCTCTTGTCAAACTCACGGAAATCGGCGTGCACGATAGAAAACTCCCGCCTTTACTGTCCGACCATAATCCACTAATGTTAAACTTATTGTGCACTCAGAATTGTCGTCCGATTACGACCTGGACATTTGAAAGGGCTTTATTGAAGAATGAAAACTACTGCCAACACATGAGGGTTTTTTTATTAGATAATCTGGTTAGTGCTCCTATTGCTATTGTGTGGGACGCCATGAAAGCAGGCATAAGGGGCGAGACATTGCAATTCTCGCTAAGGGCAAATAGGGAAGGAAAACTCCACCAGGCAGCACTACAACATAATTTGGGTAAAGCCGAGGAGGACTTGATCATAGCTACACAACAGGGCCAGGCGCTAGATAATGCTTTGGCACAGGTAGCCGTCGCTAGAAATCTTATCCCAGAAATACTTGTGGAAAAAGCTATCATCAAAGCATCAATTTATAAAGAAAAAATGTATGAGCTAAGTGAACAGGTGGGGCACCAGCTGGCAGTGTGTACAAGAGAAGAGACATCTGCTAGCACTATAAAGGAAACTCAGGACCCCAGATTAGGCTTAAGATCGGAACCATCTGAAGTAAGGGCATCTTTTCAGAGATTTTATCAAGACCTATGCACAGAACCTGCAGTGGGGCTGGGGGACCCTAATTCATATTTAGATCTAATCCCAGGGATTAGATTTGAGAAGGAAGATCAGGATTTGCTGGATGAGTTACCTAACTAGGAAGAGATCCTCCTTTCTTTAACTTCACTATCTAGTGGCAAGGCGGCAGGGCTGGACGGGATCCCGTCAGAGTTTTATATGAAATTTATTGACCAACTAAAAACGATAATGATAGAACTATTTGTTCATATATTTCAGGGGGGACCCCTCCCACCTCATGGTCAGAAGCTAAGATTATGGTTTTCCTGAAAAAGAATAAAAACCCTCTTGATTTAGGATCATATCGTCCTATTACCCTGATTAACGGGGACTCTAAAATTTATTCGAAACTCTTAGCAGCTAGACTCCCACCAAAAATAAATAAAATAGTATCAAATTATCAACATGGGTTTATACCGGGAAGGTCAACAACTGACCATGTACAATGGGTAATCTCTCTATTCGATCATACGGAGTCTACGGGAGACCCTATGGCGCTTATCCTCCTTGACGCGGAGAAAGCATTTGATAGGGTCTCCTGGAGATTTTTATGGGCTGCAATGTCTCATTGTGGAATTACTAATAGATTTATCACAGCCACACAAAAACTATATGACAAGCCGAGTGCTAGAGTATTGGTTAATGGGCTCTTGTCAGAGAATTTCGCGATCTCTAGAGGGACTAGGCAGGGATGCCCTTGCTCCCCTCTTCTTTTCGTGATATATATCGACCCATTCATTCGGTGGTTGGATAAGCTTGTATCAATACCACCGATTCAAAAACGTAATCACAATACCAAAATTTTAGCATACGCTGATGACATTGTGCTTGTTACTAGAGACTCCAATATAGCTATGCCCGTGATAAAAGAAGAGGCCCATCAGTTTGGGTTAGTGTCTGGCTATCAATTGAACCCCAGCAAAACACAGATCGTTCTCAACAACAAAATTGTTATGAGAGACTCAAGAGTGACGGACGAGGCCGTATACCTTGGCTTTAGCATAAGTGCCACAATTCAAAACATCGTTGATAATAACTTGATAAACACTGATTTTGCGCACTAAGAAAGAGCTGGCCCGACTAAACAATTTACATCTGACTATTGGTGGTCGATGTAATGTGATTAAGATGCATTTTCTTGCCCCGTTTTTTATATTTTTTCCGAACCATGTGCCTCGAGTTTTCGCCCCAAATTTTTAGAACTAGAGATTCCATGTTTTCAAGTTTTATTTGGGGATATAAGAAACCCCGACGGGCCCTTAAATGGATCGTATTATCAAAAGAAAGAGGAGGATTATCGCTACCTAACTTTAAACCTTACTATTGGGCCACCGGTTTGAAATACTGTGCTAAACTGATCTCTCATGATTCCATCAGTCAAGCGATACCGACCCCTCAAGCAATTATACTTGGAGAAGAATGTGCTGGTTGCTTTTGGCGGCAAACTAACGATAGCTATTTTAAGAAAGTTAAGTTTAAAACTATCGTAGGGGTGTACAAAGTGTGGAGTAATGTGCGTAGGATCTTGGGGTTTGGGCGATATTCATATTATACTCCATTGAACTTTAATGATGATCTACCCCAAATTTTCCAGGATAGCTGTATAAACAGATGGGTCTCGGCCGGAGTGGTGCAGCTGGGGTGGTTTTATGCACCAGGTGGCCTTAAGATGTTTGAAGATCTACTTGTTGAATATAATATCAGCCATAGGGATTTTTTTACGTTCTTGCAGGTCAGAGATTTTTTAGCAAAGAAAAATGGCGGGCGGTGGAATTTCCAGAATAACATTCTGATTGATAATCTTTGTAAAAAAAAACACACCCAGGATTGGGTAAATATATGAAACCTTGAACTTAGCTTTTCCAGATGATATGGACAAACAGTCTTCTGATTGGCAGATCAAGCTGGGAGTCCATTCTACAATCCCCCGCCGGGCATATGAGTTAGCCCTAACATCACTAATGTCCATAAAGTTGCACGCACAATTCTATAAAACATTCTTTTCCCTGTATTATACACCGAATAAAATCGCCAAATGGGGGACAGGGAAGGGAACTACATGCCCGCGTTGTGCATTGTTCGGGGCTGATATGATACTTATGTTTGCCACCTGTAAGACGCTCAATATCTTGATCAAAGATATATCGGAATTTTTATCAGAAGTATGCCAAATAAGAGTAGAAGTCTCAATCGAGGAAATTATGCAGGGTGTATCGAACAGCGGGCGGCAGACAAACATACAGGGACTGATTTTTGTGGCTATGGCTATACTTCGACTCTGTATCGCCTCTGCCTGGCTAGATCCTAAACCGCCTGCCTTTCAACAATGGAGGGCTAGGCTACTTGCGACCTGCAGTCTTGAGGTTGCAATATATAAAAACAAAGACTCCTACAAAAGAAGAAGGGGTATGCAGATTTGGGCACCGCTCCTGCAGTGGATTCAAAGTCATACATAGGTTGCCATGTAGTTATAATGATTGTATCTTTGCCTCCGTACGTGTTTTTACAACTATAATGGATTTATTTCAGACATATGAAAGTAATAAGTCTTTTCTGTTTATGGTTTCATCTTGGTCTTGTGGGCGGGGGTGGGGTGCAGCGGGATGTACATATTATGTAAAAACTGTGAATAAAAAGATAAAAAAAAAAAAAAAGGAAGCAGCAGGGCTCCCACGCTCCTGCAGCCAATCGCAACACTACAATGCAGCGTTATGATTGGTCTGAGCGCCATGACAGAGCCTGGGGCTGTTGGGGTGAGCATGTTCTCCACGTAGGCTGTAATGCAGCCTGCATGAAGAAGGCGAAAGTGCATCTGACTGGTTTGGGCAGTCCTAGAGGGCTGACCAAATAGTCATTGCGCACTTAGGTTGCACCACTCCACCTCTGCTCTTCAGCCCTACCCCCTTGTGCAAGCTGCCACAGCAGGAAGACAACATAAAATGATAATAACACTAGTTATTAATATTTTATTTTTTCCTTTCTTTTCCTGCTCCGAGGTAGTGGGGTGATGCTCCTCCACAAGAGCCGCCACTGGATTGGAGTTGGGTGGATTTGACTGTAGTGGGGTGGGTTGTATAAGAGTGGGGTTGAATGGTTTGGAGCTGGATGTATTGGATTAGATTGTAGTGGGAAAGTTTAAGGTGCACTAGAGTGGGCTGGGTTAAGGTGGGTTGAAGTGGGGTGGATTTTGTTTTTTCTTTTTTTTTTATTAAAAACTTTTATTCAGCAGCAAAAATTATATTTACAAACACGGGCCTACAACCCCACGGGCCGGCCGCTAATACGCAAGGCATAGCGCGATACATGAAAATCAGTGGCCGAAAACCCAGCGGTCGGGCAAGGACAGGATGCAAAATGCCGCACACAGTGTAGAAGCAGGATAGAAAACTTTTCTTATTTTAGAGAAAACCAAAAGGAAACAAACACAAAAACAAAGGCAAATAGCGTCATGGACAGAGTCAGCCCCTGAGGGGGGGAAAAGCTCACTGATGAGAAACACAAAGTTGCAATCAATGGATCAAGTCAGGGCGGGGGGGAAACAGAGGGGAGGTCAGGCAAGCCATAGAAATAAAAAAATCGAACATATGGGAGTTCCAATTCAAGGGGACAAGAGGACATCAGGGGTCTCCACCAGTGGAGGTGTACAGATGTTCCCGCGATAGGTGTTCCACTGACACCAGATCTTCGTCCATGCCCTTGGTCTGCCCCTGGCTGCGTATACCGTCTTTTCCCTAAACATAGACCAATCCATATTTTCTTCCCACACGGACACGGTGGGGGGTCTTTGCGAGCCCCAAAGTTGCGCTATATCTCGTTTTGCAATCATATACCCCAGGGTCGCCCATCTCGTCTGGGCCACTGTGTAATCGTTAGGTTCCCACACGTTCAGCAAACACCTCCGGGCCTCAGGCATCAGTGCAATCCCAGTAACATCAGCCATCACCGCAAGCACTCTAGTCCAATAATCAGCCACCTCCGAACACTCCCAAATGATATGGAGAAACGTAGCACTCATCCCGCACCCACGCTTGCACAGCCCATCCGGGGAAAAACCCATTGCAACCAAACGGGGACCAGTAACGTACACCCGGTGTAATATCTTAAGCTGGACGAGTCGGAGACGGGCGGGAATGGCGACCTCTTTCGGAGAGGACAGTGCCGATTGCCAGTCTTCGTCGTCCAATTCCAGCCCATCTCCGGCCCACAGTTCTCTAAGCCGGCCGAGCAGATCCGTTCGACTGTTGATCAATTTCTTATAGATCAAAGAGATCGTACTATCAGGTAGATGACTGTCAAGTATACGGTCTTCAAGGGGAGAGGATTCAGGGACGGCGGTACCGGAAACCAGAACCGAAGTCAGAGCATGACGGACCTGCAAGTATCTAAAAAACTCTCTGTCACTCAGTTCATACTCATTCGGAAGTGTCTCAAAGGAC
Organism: Lissotriton helveticus; assembly: GCF_964261635.1. Taxonomy (NCBI): domain Eukaryota; kingdom Metazoa; phylum Chordata; class Amphibia; order Caudata; family Salamandridae; genus Lissotriton; species Lissotriton helveticus. The sequence goes on along the minus strand of NC_136072.1, from coordinate 512,813,477 downwards.
TTCACCGCCCCTTTCACCCAAAGGTCACCCACTCTACCGATACCAATCATGTCCCACCTTTCAAACCCCTTCGTCTTCCAGAGACATCCCAACCGTTCAGACGCATAAAGTGGAGTCGCCAGCGTAACTCGATCATCCCAGCCCATACTCACGTTCGCAGCCCGCCACACACTCACAGCAATCCTTGTTGGTCCCGTAAGGTGAAGCCTAGATGCCCTGGAATAAAGCACTCTATTGAAGTCTCCACCCGGCAACTGGTATTTGTCCATCTCAAAAGCCGGATTCGGGCCGGGGGGGTACACAGAATGGTTGATAGCGGACAACTGGGAGGCCCAATAATATCGTCTGATGTCCGGAAGTGGCATGCCCCCATCGTACCAAGGGATGGTAAGTTTCGCAAGGGCAATGCGTGGACGCCCGTCCCAAATCAACTGTCTCTGCAAACCCTCTACCTCCCGGAAATAGCTAGTAGGGATGTCATCAAAGGAGTTCTGGAGTGCATAAAGAAATCGGGGTAGGGACATGATCTTGAAGAGGGCGGCCCTGCCAAGCGGCGACAAAGGTAATTTACGCCACCGGGCCACGTCCAGCCTCAATCTACGAAGTGGGGGAAGAAGATTGCGTTCGAAGCGGACCGACGAGTCCAGTGTAATAAAAATCCCCAAGTATTTAAAGCCCGATTGAGTAACCTGGATGGGAAACCTACGTGGTAGCGGAGGCAAGCCGCCAGAAATAACATACACACAGGATTTTGCCTAGTTTATAACCAAGCCAGAGTTCTTGCCAAACGAGGTAAGGACGTCAAAGAGGACATTTAAAGATTTACATGGGGAGGTAAGATAGAGAAGAATGTCGTCGGCGTAAAGCGAGACACGATCCTCGAAGTCGGGGGACCACCGTATACCTTTGATAGACGGCTCCCATCGGAGCCACGCAGCTAGCGGCTCCAGTGCGAGAGCAAAAAGCAGCGGAGACAAAGGACATCCCTGTCTGGTCCCCCTACCAAGGGAAAAGGGTACGGACACTCGACCATTAACAACTACCTGTGCTAGGGGGTTTGTATACAACAGTTTCACCCACCCGACAAACTCTGGGCCGAAACCAAACTTCACGAGGGCAGCCCAAATATAGGGCCACTCTATCGTGTCGAAGGCCATCGAGGCGTCCAATGAGGCCAAAATGGCCGGCTCCGTCAGAGACCCCGCCCTCGCGAGGACTCCATGAAGGCGCCATAGGTTAAGGGCTGTGTTCCGGTGCGGGATAAATCCGGATTGGTCCGGATGGATCAAGTCACCAATGACCGCAAGCAAACGAGTGGCAAGAACCTTAGCGAGAACCTTAGGCTCAGCGTTTAACAAGGAGATGGGCCTATATGACGCACAAAGGTCTCGGGGTTTACCTTCCTTGGGAATGACCACGATCGTGGCCAAGCGTTGGTCATAAGGGAGTGTGCCTAGATCACGTGATTCCCGAAACATCGCACGAAGATAGGGCGCAATCTTATCAGGTCGCAGTTTATACAGCTCAATCGGCAGGCCGTTCGGGCCCATAGCCTTGCCCGAACGGAGATATCGAATTGCTGCCGCAATTTCGTCCGTGGAGAACGGGGCCTCCATAGATACCCGCTCCACTTCGGAAAGGCGGGGTAGATCTATGTCGCGCAACAAGAAGTGGGAGTCGTCTTCGTCCCTGTCCGACACCGGGGAGTAAACCATACGGAAATAGTCCGCAAAACATTCCACAATCTCAATCGGGTCAGTCACACTCACACCATCCGAAGTCTGGATCACAGGCACTACACGATTTGCTCTTTCCTTCTTGTCCAACCAGGCAAGCAATCTACCCGCCTTATCCCCAACATCGTAAAGTCTGCCCTGCTGCTCCCTGTACATCATCTTGGCAGCGTCCGTGACCAGGGACTTATAGTCAAATTGCTTCAGACCAAGGGCATGGAGTTTATCACGAGTAACACCCGACTCCAGGTCGGCCTCCAAACCAAGGATTTCAGTCTCCAGATCCACCACCTCCCGATTCCTTGCTTTCTTAGTTTCAGCGATAAGAGATAGGGCCTGCCCACGGATCACAGTCTTAAAGGCCTCCCATAGGGACACTGCAGAGGAGACGGACCCTTCGTTGTCCAAGAAGTAGAGGTCTAAGGACTTAATTAATTGATCACGGGTCCCAGGAGAGCTCAAGTACCAAGGATTGATAGGCGCCACCCGCCCCACTGCTTCTATACCCATCTCAAAACAGAGCCAAAGCGGAGAGTGGTCAGAGATGCCCCGGGCCAGGTGTCTAATCTCCCGGAGCGAGGAAGACTGAGCAGCTGGCATTAGGAAGTAATCAAGTCGAGACAGACTCCCATGAGCCCCGGAGTGAAAAGTATATTGGAGCTGGGTGGGATGCGTGAGTCTCCAACAGTCCACCAAACCAAAGGTATCCAGGAAACCACGCAGCCACGATTGGGCCGAAGGAGTGTCCCTGGGAGGGTGACGATCTACCAAACCGGAGAAAACAGAGTTAAAATCACCAGCCATGAAAAGAACACCATCAGGAAGTCCCAACAGCACTCGGCCAATATCTGAAAAGGTGGAGGTCTGTAGGCCCGGGGGTATATAAACAGTAAGCAGCGAAAGGGTCTTGCCCTCGTATCTTCCCATGAGGGCGGCATAACGCCCCCTATCATCCAGGAGTATCTCATCAATCTCAAGGGAAAGGGAAGACCGGACAAGGATGCCAACCCCTCTGGAACCCGTAGTAAATCCTGAGTGTGCAACAAGGCGATAGCCCCACCTATTCATCGCGTGGCAAGTGTTACCCACTAGGTGTGTCTCTTGCAAAAACACAATATCAGGAGACAGTCGTCGCAGATATCGCAACACCACCCCCCGTTTTATACGATCCCCCAAACCATTGACATTCCACGAAACGAACCTCAACCCATTACCCCCCATCCCAACATGTAGCGCAGGAACCACCCCACAAAGAGCAAGACACTGGAAACAAAATTGCAAACATTACATCGCCTTGAAGAAGAGAATAAAACACAACCACAAACACCCCATCTACCCACCCCCCAACACCCAATGCAACACCCCCCTCCCTGCACCCCTGCAGTAGACTAAAAAGCCACCCCAACATGCAGTGTGCCTGTCGCCCAAACACCCCTATTCTACAGAAAGACCCCGGAGGAGGAAAGGGCCCCAGTCCCACCCGCCACCCCGAAAAAGGAAAAAGGGGGGGTAATCGGAGAACATAATCTACACAATTACGGAACCCCAGCAGAGAGTGTCTTGGTACGGAGGCAAGGGCCGAGAGATCGCTTGCATCACTCCACGCCACCCTCGGCTCCACCCGGGTGCTCGGCGTAATCGGTCCGATTCATCCGGTCCGGTAGGGAATCCAGCCAGTCACTTACGATCTCAGGTCGATCGAAGAAGAATGTTCTCTCATCATACTCAACTCGCAGCCTGGTAGGAAAAAGCATGGCGTATTTCAGTCCCAAGTCTCGAAGACGCTTCTTGACTCCATGGAAGCCCATTCGTTGTCTCTGTACAAGCTGGGAAAAGTCTGGGTAGAAATTCACAGTGGCATTCTCAAAGGCCACTGGGCCCTTTACCCTCGAGGCCTGCAGGATAGCGTCTCGGTCCCTGTAGTGAAAAAGCTTGGCAACGATGGGCCTCGGCGGAGCGCCCGGCTTGCCCTTTCCACCCGGAACACGATGGGCACGTTCCACCGCAAAGAATTTGCTCAACCCAGACGGAGCAAGGTAGTTCTGAATCAAGTCCTCGACAAGGAGATCAACGGAGTGGGCATCAGGATTTTCCGGTACGCCAATTACAAGCACGTTACAGCGTCGTGCACTGTTCTCAAAATCCTCCAGACGATGAGACATGAGATCGTTCGCCGATCTTGGGGTGGATTGATTGGCATGGGGTGGATTGGAGAGTGTGGATTAGATTGGTGTGCACAGGAGTAGAGTGGGGGGATTGGGTTGCAGTGAATTTCATTGGAGAGGGTGGATTTGATTGCTGTGAGGTGGATTGGATTGGAGTGGGGTGAATTGTTATTGAATGGGTGGAATGGATTCAAGTTGTTGGATTAGAGTGGGATGGATTACATTGGATTGGGGTGGTTTGGGTTAGATTGGGATGAATTGGATTGGAGTGGCACGGATTTTATTGGAGTGAGGTAGGTTGGACTGGAATGGAGTGGAATTAATTGGAATGGGGTGGGTGGGTTGGACTGGAATCGGTGGATTTGAGTGGTATGGGTTAGATGAGAGCAGAGTGGATTGGGTTAGAGTGGGGTGGATTGGAGTATGATTGTTAGGGCTTGAGTGGAGTAGATTATAGTGTAGTGTATTGGATTGGTGTGTGATGGACTGGATTATTATGGAGTGGGGTGTATTGGTGTGAAGTGGGTGGGTTCGATTGGGGAGGTGAATTGGATTGGTGTGTGGTAGAGTTTATTAAAATGGATAGGGGAGTGGGGATGGACTAGGGTGGGGTGGATTGGATAGGTGTGGGTTGGATTGGATTGGTGTGGAGTAGATTGGATTGGTGTGAGGTGGGGTGGATTGTTTGATGTGGGGTGGATTGGATTGTTTGGGGAGGATTTGATTGGGGTAGATTGCATTGAGTTGGCTGGATCGGATTGGAATAGGTTGGATTGGTGTGATGTGGGGTGGATTTGATTGGAGGGGCATGGATTTGACTGGAATGAGGTTAGGTTAGGTTAAATTATATGGGGTGGAATTATTTGGAATTGGGTGGGTTGTATTGGATTGGGTGGATTGGAATGGATTAGATTGGAGCAGGGTGGATTGGATTGGAGTGGGGTGGATTGGAGTATGATGGTTAGGACTCAAGAGGAGTAGATTAGAGTCTAGTGTTTTGGAGTGGGGTGGATTGGATTTTTGTGGGATGGATTGGGATTGTCGTGGAGTGAGGTTTATTGCTGTGGAGTGGGTAATTTTGATTGGGTTTGAGGTGGTTTGGATTGGTGTGGTGTAGATTTGATTGGGCTGGATTGGAGTGTGGTGGATCGAAGAGTGGGGCTGGATTAGAGCTGGGTGGATTGGATTGGTGTGGGGTAGAGTATATTGTTGTGAGGTGGGGTGGGGTGGATTGATTGATGTGGGGTGGATTGGAGTGTTTGGGGAGGATTTGATTGAGGTAGATTGGATTGAGTTGGTGGATTGGATTGATTGGAATAGGATGGATTGCATTGGGGTGGATTGGTGTCAAGGTGAGCTGGTGTGGACTGGATTGGAGTGGATTGGGATGGATTGGAGTGGGGTAGATTGTATTGGAGTAGAGTAAAGTAGGGCAGTTTCATTGGGGTGGGTTAGTTGGGAGGATTACAGTGGTGTGGACTGGGGTGGGGTGGATTGAATTTTGGTAAGTGGTTTGTAGTGGATTGAAGTGGGGTGTAGTGGAGTGGGTTGGATTGGAGTAATGTGGATTGTGATGGATTGGATTGGAGAGGGGTATATTTGATTTAATTGGAGTGGTGTGGTGTGGATTAGACTAGAGTGGATTGGATTGAAGTTGTGTGGATTTGATTGGATTGTATTGGTGAAGTGGGGTCGATAGAATTGTATTGTATTGGAGTTAGTTGGATTGAAGTGGGGTGCATTGGATTGGAGTTGGGGTAGATTGGAAAGAGGTGTACTGGGTGAGGTGGATTGGAAAGGCGTAGGATGGGGAGGTTAGGAGTTGGGTAGACTGTATTGGAGTGGATTGGATTGCAGTGGGGTTGATGGGTTTGAGGTGGATTGGAATGGGTAGGTGGAAGTGGGGTAGATTGGATTTGGGTGGATTTGATTGGGATTGGATGAGGTGAGGTAGACTGAATTGGGGTGGGTTGGATTAGAGGGGATTGGAGTGGAATGGATTGGACAGGAGGAGCTTGGATTGGATGGAATGCTGTGGATTGGATTTCAGTGGGGTGCAGTGGACTGTATTGGAGTGGGGTGGATTGGACTGGTTTGGAGTGGGGTGGGTTAAATTTGGATTGGGGTGGATTGGAATGAGTGATTAGAGTGGGGTGAGTTGAAGTGGGCTGATTTGTGTGGGGTATATTTGGAGGATATAATTGGAGTAGGGTGGTTTGAACTGGGATGGGGTGGATTGGATTGGATTGCAGTGGTTTGGAGTGGGGTGACTTGGAGTGGGGTGCAATGGATTGGGTGGGGTGGGGTTGGGTAGATTGGTGTGGGGTGGATTGTGGTAGATTGGATTAGACTGGAGTGGGGTAGATTGAACTGGAGTGGGTGGATTAAACTGGAGTTGGGTGGATTGGACTGGGATGGATTTGATTGGGGTGGATTGGATTGGATAGTGGTGGGAGAGTTTGAGGGGGTGGACTGGATTGTATTGGAATGGGTTGCTTTGTGGTGGATTGAATTGGAGTGGAGTGAACTGGACTTAAGTGGGGTGGGTTCGATTGGGTTTGGTGAATTGGATTGGAGTAGGGTGCATTGGATTGATGTATATTGGTGTGGGGTGGGGTGGACTTGATTGGATTGGGGTAGATTGGAGTGCGGTGGATTGGGACATAGTGTAGCAGGGCAGATTGGATTAGGGTGGATTGGGAGAATTGGAGTAGTGTGGATTGGGGTGGGGTGGATTGGATTGGATTGGGGTGGGGCAAACTTGAGTGGAGTGGGGTGGGGTGTAGTATTGGAGTGGATTTATTTGGGGTGAGGTGGATTGCATTGGAGTGGGGTAGATTTAATTGGGTTGAATTGGATTGGGATGGGGTGGATTGGGGAGTGGGATGGTTTGGATGGTGTGGTGTAGACTGGATTGTTGTGGTGCGTGGTGTATTGATTAATATGAGGTGGATTAGATTGGTTGGGGAGGATTGGTTCGGGATGATTGGAATATATTGGGGTGAATTTTTGGGAGTGGGGTGGATTGGTCATCCGTGGTGAATTTGATTAGGATGGGATGGATTGGATTGGTTAGTAGTGGAATGGATTTGAGAGTAGTCGGCTGGATTGTAATGGATTGGATTGCATTGGATTGGATTGGAGTGAGTTGGAATGTGGTGGATTGGATTGTGGTGGATTGGGTATGATGGGGTGGGGTGGGGTGGATTGGACTGTAGTGGGTGGTTTGGATAAGAGTGGGTGGATTGAATTGGAGTGGATGGGAGTAGGGCAGATTAGATTGGGGATTGGAGGACTGAGGTGGCGTAGATTAGGGTGGGGTGGGTGGGGTGGATTGGAATGGATTCGGGTGAGTGGTTTGAATTGAATTGAAGTGAGGTTGAGTGGGTAGGACTGGATTGTGTTGTGGGTTGGATTTAGATAGATTGTATTAGTATGGGTTGGATTGGATTTGTCTGAGGTTGATTGGATTGGGGTGGATTTATTTGAGTAGGGTGGATTGGATTGAAGTGGGGTAGATTGGATTAGGGTGCATTGGTATGGAGTGGAGTAGATTAGATGGATTGGTGTGGTGTGGGTTGGAGTGAGGTGGATTGGAATGGGGTGGATTGGATTGGATAGAGGTGGATTGGAGCAGGTGGAATGGGTGTACTTTAGTAAACAGAAAAGAATCCACACCTGCTGTGTCTAGAGTAGTCCCCATGATGGTGGAGAGCACTCAGTGTTCTTTTGATACCCCTCACACACCAAAAGGACCCTTGGTGTCATGCTTCATCATCGGGGTCCTCGCACCCCTCTACAGGGTGCGGCGTGCTACTAACCAATGAAATACGTGGCTGGGGGTCGCGTAACTAGTTAGCATGGAGGAGTCTCATTTACAACACGGGAAACCTCACCCGGCCCGGACACGGAAAGGATTGACAGATTGATAGCTCTTTCTCGATTCTGTGGGTGGTGGTGCATGGCCGTTCTCAGTTGGTGGAGCGATTTGTCTGGTTAATTCCGATAACGAACGAGACTCCAGGTGTGGATTCTTTTCTGTTTACTAAATTATGCCCGGGGAGACCAAATCCACCCCATTCTTTCTCTCCTCTACCCTTTTTGTTGTATTTATGGAATGGGTGTACTGCATGATTATATGTTACCGCATTATTTTGGAAATTACACAGAAGAAAGAAACAATGTTGCTTTTCAATATTTAGATTAAGATAATCATCATCTTTTGAAAACAGGCTCCAAAGCAAAACAAAACATGAGTGCGAAGTGAGAAAACAGAGGTGGGAACATAAAAGAAAGTTAACTACTGAAAATAAAACTTTGCAATTTTGTTTGTTCTGCTGAGTACATTTTTTACAAGTCATACGCCTTCAGTTAGCAGGGCACTAGAAGTTAAAAAGAAGAAAATAGTTCCTTGATCACCTCAGGAGCAGAAAAAGGGCACTAATTAGTTGAACCATTCAGTGCTTGGCCCCTGCTCCACAGAAAGAAACAGAAATGATGCTGGGCCTGCAGTGACAAATTTTGAGGCTGTAAAAAAAGAGTGCCACACAAGTCAAAAAATTGTAAGCAACGGGTGGGCTCCAAGCCCTTTTTTGTCAACAATGGTGTCTCGTAAGCGAGACACATCCACTAGCGCATTCTATTGCAGGCCCGACCCTAAAAACCAGGATACCAGATACATTACGTCTGGCATTAAGGGCAAGGAAACATGACTGCACACCCTGCATGGGGACATTCTTGCACTAACACCCTGCAAGGGGGCAGTTTCAAATTATGGGAAGCACCACGGAAACCCTTGTGTAATAAGGAATACCCGGCTGCAAAGGCAGCAGCCCCAGGCAGGAAATGGTGTGCCCCATCATTTACAGTGGTGTGCCCTCAAGCACTGAAGAGCATCCTCTTTTCCTGCATACCTGGTCACATAAGGACATAGAACGCATATGGCGCATTAATCCTTGCCCTCAGGAGAAAGCCTAGCAGCGCTCTCTGCTTCGGAATTACAAGAAGGCCATCTTCCAGGCTAAATCCTGTTTTCTTACAGGAAAGATTATGACAGCAGACAACTCCTCCAGTATGCTCTTTAAAGTAATCAAGGACATTTCTGAACCCCCCCCCCAGCAACTCCCCATGACTCCCTCCCAAGATTTCTGTGATAAAGTAGAAACCTATTTTCAAGAGAAAGTCCTGCAGATTTTCCATGAGTTTGCTCCTTCTGTTGACAAGGTGCTCGCCATTAAGGAAGTCACAGATGACAGGGCCAAACTGAGTATGGTGGAGCACCCTCAGAGCATTAGGAAGAATGCTTTGTCTTCCTTCTCCCCAATTCAAGTCAATAAATTAAAGATGTCCTCCTTCTCCTTAAATCTGGAGCCCCCTCTGATCCCTACACGTCCTCCATTCTTAAAATGGCACCAGATTTAGGAGCCAATTTCCTGTGTAAGGTATACAATGGAATACCCACGTCCGGTTGCTATCCAGCTATCTGGAAGGAAGCAATTGTCCTTCTGCCCCTTAAGAAACCCAATGCTGACCCCCTGGAACTAAAGAACTTCTGCCCTATTCCCCTCCTTCCTGCAAAAATCCTGGAGAAATCCATTAACAGAGAGCTGAGCAAAGAAATCTTAGATTGCTCCCAGAATCGATTCTGCGGCGGTCACAGTACAGAATCTGCCCTTATTACAGCGTCTGACCACATTCGGATGCAGGTAGATCAAGGGGGCTTGGTGGTGTTGATTGTGCTCGACTTATCGGCAGCATTCAACACTGTCTCCCCAGTGCGAATGATCCAACGCTTGAGGAAGTGGGGATCACAGGAAAAGCTTTGCAGCTCCTCCAATCCTTTCTTACTGATAGAAGGTACACAGTTAGTTGTGGAGACTTCAAAACTAAAGCTTTCGCTCTCCTATGTGGGGTACCTCAGGGCTCTTCGCTCAGCCCTACTCTTTTTAATTTTTTTGTCTCCCCTCTGGCCAAACTGGTGAGAACCTATGGATTTCAAGTGCTCTCCTACGCGGACAACACCCAAATCATTGTCTCTGTCACCAACAATCCGCAGCTAGTTGTAGAAAAGTTTAACGCATGTATGTGTAACATGATTTGCTGGATGAAGGGCAATTCTTTAAAGGTTAATACAGAGAAGACCGAGGTATTGGTTTTGTGCCACAGAATTCCATCTGGTCTGAGGCCTGGTGGCCAACAGAATCTGGACCTCTTCCTGCCCCGGTAAAAATAGCCAAAAATCTGGGGATAATCTTTGATGAAGGTCTGTCTTTTGATGCCCAGGTCAATCGTACTGTTAGCTCATGCTTTTATAGTCTAAAAACCCTTAGAAGGGAGCTTCCACTCATCCCCTCAGAACTGCACCGGCTCACTATCATCGCTTTGATTACCTCTCGTCTTGATTATTGCAACGTCTTCCTTAATATCACCACTGCATCTCTGCACAAACTCCAGATGGTACAGAACACAGCAGCAAGATTGATGCTAAATATTTCTAAACATCAATCTGCCAGAGAAGGGATTCGCTCTTTACACGGGCATCCTATTACGGAGCGCATTTCATTCAAGGTCCTAAGTACAGTATATAAGTCCATGCATTGCAATTGTCAGTCCCAGCTCAAATTTTGTTTCAACGATATACCCCTAGGAGGACTTTGAGATCATCCACACAATTTAAACTGGTCGTTCCGAGACTTCGTAGATCCAGATGGGGTGGCCGCGCCTTCTCGGTGGCCGCGGCCAAGCTTTAGAATTCTCTCCCCCAATTCAAAAAGAACAATTGATGGACAGAATGCAGAACAATATCATACATTCACCCCAGTATAGAGATCTGGGCCTAAATCCATAGTTTTTTTGCTCACCATACCATTCCAGTTTGGACCCAGCCATATGCAAATCAGTATTGACCCTGCGCCCAATGGGAACAGTCCTGCCCAAATGGCCAGGCCAGGCCCTCTATAGACTGGAAAAAAGCATCCGGACCGGTTTCAGGCTTTCAGCCTAGGTCCTAAGATGCTTCTTTCCAGTCCAGGGAGGACCTCGCCTGGCAATTTGGGCTGGACTGTTCCCATTGGGCGCAGGGTCAATACTGATTTGCATATGGCTGGGTCCAAACTGGAATGGTATGGTGAGCAAAAAAACGATGGATTTAGGCCCAGATCTCTGTACTGGGGTGAATGTATAACATTGTTCTGCATTCTGTCCATCAATTGTTCTATTTGCAATTCTCTCCCCCCAGCCATTGCCAATTCAAGCTCCCTTCCTGCTTTCAGGAAACTCCTGAAAACTTGATGTTCCCCTATTAATCTGCTGTTGTGTTTCTCTTCCTTACTGTGTCTGCTTAGCACCTTGGCACCTACGGGTATAGTGCGCTCTATGAATAATTTCATCTCTAAGTTTACATAATAGATGCATGGCTCTGGAACACTGAGTCCTCATAAGGAGCCACTGAATATCCAGCACCCAGGAGAGACAATCCTTTGCAGAACACTTGCTACCCGAAGGTCATCGAATGTGAAATGAGGGCAAAGGGAAAGGAATAGGTCTCTTGTCAACCAATGGTGGTATTAGCTGGGCTTTCATAACAGAAGTAGGCTTCCCATGCTTGAGTATTTACCATTGGCAAGGTGCAATATTTAATGTTATTTATGTGTGGTCATCTGCACCACCTTCTGCGCACCTAAGTAATGTTTAATGATTGCATACAACATATTTCACTCAAGTGAGTAGAGGCACTGGCACTACCAAAATCCCTGTAAGGGGTAAAGGACTGGCAGGCAGATTTACAAGCCTCTTACGCCACTTCTGCGTCACTTTTAACATGGGCATAGTGACACAAATGTGGGGCAAGAGGCTTGTAAATCTGCCCCTGGGTGCCTATTTCACTCCTTTGGAGTACGAAAAGAAAAATACTTTTTGAGGAATGAGGTCCATCCAGGAATTATCGAAATAATCATGGTTCTCACATAACATATACCTATCCATAAAGAAGTCGCTTAACGGGGTTGTCGCGGAAGGCTGTATGGCTTCTTTATCGACCCGCAGGCCGTATGTCCCCCTTTTTTCACGCGGTTGCTCCAGCCTAGTGCCTTATTTTCAGCCATGGCTTAGAGAAAGGAAAAATCACTTTCAATATGGTAAGCAATTGGCATTTTACTATTGATTTATGCCTTGGGTGAGGAGGTTAATTAAATGTGAATTTTAAGCCGACAACATGATTACGGTAGCAAGTAAGCCAAAACTCATGAATACTTCCAGGTCTGTTCGAGCCCATTTGCGTGAACAACAACTACAGGGGCGCGCGCCGTCTGAATTAATGTGGCGCGGGGGACCTTCAGAAGATGAGGTGAGGGCCTGAAGACGCTGGGGTCCTGCTCAGCTTTATTCTGCATACATATTGACACTAATGGCGGATTTGTTAAATACTGCTAATTCAGCGAGGCTAATAGGATTCTCTCCAGGCCCCCTCTCGCTGCGGTCTATCTCTCGCACAACCAGACACAATCCTTTTCTTATATCTCTGTCTCTCCTCTCCTCAGAGACTACCTCATTAATCCCCATCTGCATCCACCACTCTCCCCCTCCCTTACTGTTCCTCTCACACATTTATTTCCTTGCTGTTTACATATTCCTTTTTTCCCTCTAACCTTGCCCTCTACCACTGCATTTGGGGCCATATGTATCAAGGTACCCATTTGCGATTCTGAAATAGCAATTTTTAAGAAATCGCTATTTCAGAACTGCAAATTGGTATGTATGTACAAATGTGCATTTTTTTTTTGCGAATTATTATGTTCCTTAATTGCGATTTGCAAATTGCGAATCGCAATTAAGATATACTTTCCAATTTATTTCTATGGGCCAGGAGCAGGCCCGGACTGGCCGTTGCAGGCACCAGGCAATCCCCCGGTCGGCCGCATGGGTGGGGGCCGGTTTTGGGCCCCAGGGGGCCGTTTTTGCTACAGGGACGTTTTTTGCAGCATAGCTGCAAAAACGGCCCTGTAACAAAATCGGCCGAAAACCGACCCTGGCAAAGAGTGCGGTCGCACCCCCAGGGTAGAGGGGGGGCCGGCTGAGCACTTTGCCAGGGCCGATTTCGGTTCCCAGTCCGGCCCTGGCCAGGAGGCCCATAGGAATGAATGGGAAGGTATTCTCAATTTTGCGATTCGCAATTTGAAAATCGCAAATTGATAATAATTTCAAGGGTGCAGGGGTGTCCAAAGGACACCCTGTTGCACCCCTGAAATAAGCATGGGTGCACATGTGGTGCACATACATGCCCTAAGGGCATGTATATACTTCACATGGCACTTTGAAAAATGCAAAAATGGGCATTTTTTAAGGAATTTGCAAATTACCACCAAATTGAAGTTGGTGGTAATTTGGAATTCCTTAGGGACAATTTGCAATTTTTTTTGCTTCATACATTGCATTTAAGGAATCGCAAAATTTGTGATTCCTTAAATGCATATTGCAAAATAAGGAATCGCAAACTTTGCGATTCCTTATTTTGCACCAGATTTTCCTTTATACATTTCTGCGAATTTCGGCATTTGTGAATGTTAATTTGCTTCATACATATGGCCCTTGGTGCTCTCAACCTTCCTTTTTGTGTTTCCTCCTCACTTTGTCTTACTCGCTCTGTCCCTCTTATCTCCTTTTCTGATTCGTTGCTAATTGGTATTTAACTCAGTTGTACTTTATTGACAAAAATAATAAAAAATAGAACTAGAAAGTCAATGCATCCTATTTTGTGGAAAAGCCAATAAGGGAAGTCATCTTAGCCCATGATTGTCTATGAGTCTCAGAGTTTTTTTCCTCAAAATATCCCAAGCCTCTATATCATTACTAGGTATAGAAGGGCTTAATAGCAGAAAAACAAGTCTGTAAAGTTGGTATTGCCTAACACAGGGGCTGCTCCTTCGCAATGGCAGAGGAGCGTTACCCCACTGGCTCAGAGACAGCAGGTGAAAAATAAAACGATGTTCTGTCATTGTTTTATTTTTAATTAGCCGGCCCTGAGCCAGTGTGTGCAAGGTGAGGGGGGGGCTGGGGCATGGGAGAGGTGTGGAGGAGTGCTATGTGTATTTCTAAGTGGGCATGTGGGTCTGGCCCGACGTGTCAGGCCGGCCAAACACACATGCACACTTAGGTTTCTCCAACCTGGCTGTGTTGTACAGCTGGGCTAGAGAAACTGCACAGACTCCCTGTCCCTGTCCAGAGAGGAGCATCTTTTCATCCCACACAGGCGAATCCCCACGCTGCACAGGGAGTCTGTCCCAGTGTATGCTTGGAGCTTGGGACTAGAGAGAGCACACGGATGCGCAACGTCAGAGGTGGCGACAGCTTAAGGTAAGTTCCAACTTTTAAAATTTTTATGAAACCCCCACTGTGCCCCCATCAATTCACCCCAGGCACTTCACCCCAGTGCTCACACATCCGTGCTCCCTCCACCCACCCCACCACCCTTTGTTTGTGGCAGCCGCCACAAACAACAAATCACAGAAAAAAAAATTGTGAGAATTTGTTGTACAAAAATAAAAGTTTAGCAAAGCTGACAACACTTTTTAACTTCAGTGAATTGATACATTTCAAAAGTAAGCAAAGCCCAGGAGACAACATTTAAGTTTCTCCCATCCTTAAACTTAAGAACATTTTCAAAATTTCAATGAAACAATAATATCACAACAACACGAGGGATCACTAAGAGACCATGGGAGTGGTAAATGAGCACTAAAAAACGGTTGCAATGTTAAATAAGTAGAGAAGTCAACATCATTTGTTTTTCTCTGAATTGACTCAACTTTTATGACTAGGAGCTATCATTCTCTCATCACTGTTTCTCACTTTTCTTTTTCATATGTGCTGGAAATGAATAGTGCAATGACACTTCAAGAACACAATAGTTGTAAGGGGGTGAGATAGGGATGAGTTTGGTCAACACCCGCCTTTATTACCATCTTAAAATCTGAACAATAGAATATTGGCGAAGGTAATCTCAGAACTTTTGTTACTCGTAGGATGCCAGTAGTGGTGTTGCAGAATGTTTTGCTTAAAATGTAAATTATCTTCAGTGATCTTCTCCAGAGTTTTATTGCATTCCTTTGCCAGTTTTAAGTCAGTCCTAATATGATGGACAAATGTCCCCAGTCTGGCTAGAATCATCGTGCTGTTTGTAAGAAAACACAAGGCTGATGCTTCGCTGCAGGATTTTGTTCCATTAGTGGAGCAAATCGGACGCAGTAGTCGCCTTCTTTCCTTGATAAGACTGGGGCAACAACATAGCAGGTGGAGCCACGATTCCCTCTTGTATGAGCAGAGTCTGCATTTAGTGGCTTCCCCTCTGCGAGCCCACTCAGGATTAAAATCCACAATTCCTAGGGTGATTAGTCTCATAGACAAGATTTTACTTCGAACTGATGGTGTAATGGCGTCACTTAAGTAAGCCTGGGCTTTTCCTCCTGTGTAAGAACTATTCAAGGAGACTAAGAGTGGACTTGAACGAAGGGATTTGCAGTCCAAATCAAATGAGATTTCACACACTTGTTTATTTATTACTTTTTTCCATGTGTTCAGGGGGATGTCCGGCCTCGATATGCTTTCTCTCACTATATTTAATGTCTCAGTCGCTTTATCGAGTGCAGAATGCCAGGGCGTGCAAGGCTCTTCAAAGATTGATTTTAGTTGGAGTTTTAAGGAGTGTGCCGAAGCCCTTAAAATCCTGAGATAGAGTTTTATGATGTCACCCTGGCACATCAGGTCCGGCCTTGCCATTCCCAGCTCCAATCTTAGCCTTGCTGCCCTTGGGATTTGAAACACTGTTTTATAAGCTTTAGATTTTGCTGTATTTAAGTAGGCCTGCAGTGACCCGGGGAAAGCCTGGTGGCCATAGCTGATTGCAGGTAGCAGTTTCGCTTTCATAGCTTTCAATATTGAGCCGGCGGTTGGACTAATCAGCTGATTATTTAGTTGTTTGAGTAAATATAAGACCCTGTTGGCCTTAATGCTCTGATGTTTCAAATGGGTAGTCGCCTTAGCCCGATCCATCAGCCAGACCCCTAGGTAATTGTATGACACCGCCGTCTTAATTTGCAGGTTGCCCAAATGCCATTGTGCTTTCTTTTTCTGATGGTAGGACCCAAAGATGACAATCTTTCTCTTTCCTTGGTTTACTGTCGGATTATTGATGTTATTAAATTGATTTAAAGCAGTCAGGGCTCTTTGGAGAGCCACTTTTGTGTGATCCATTATGGCAGTGTCATCAGCGTATTGGAGCACCGGCAGCTTCATATTTCCTAGTCTTGGAGTTACTAGGCTGGCTCCTTTTAGGGCATCGCCCAAGTCCGCCGTGTAAAAATTAAAAAAAATGCGAGCCAACACGCAGCCTTGTTTCAGCCCATTCTCCGTTTTGAGCTTCGAGGACACAGTGCTGGCGCTGGTTTTGACTCTTACCCTGATATCTTCATAAAGCAATCTTATTGCCTTCAATAGGTTCGGTGGAATGCCCCAGTTTTCTAGCTTCCACCATAATCTTCTTCGCACCACTTTATCGAAGGCTGTGCTGTAATCCACGAAGCAGCAGAAAAGTGGGGGATGGTTCTTCGTGGTGGCCTGGATGGATGAATAGGCCAGTGCCAGTACGTTATCCAAGGTCGATGCCCTTGACCTGAAGCCCATTTGATATGATGGTATAATGCTGTTCTCTTCTGCCCACCCCTCCAAGTCCTTTAATAGAAGGCGAGCGTAAGCCTTGGCTTCAAGGTCAAGCAGGGCAATAAGCCTATAGTTCGAAGCTTTTAGGCGGTCTCCTTTTTTTATGTATAGGGACCAAAATGGAGCCCCTCCAGGAATCGGGGGTTGTTGATGATTGGAATGTATGGATGAATAAAGGAGTTAGCAAACCTGCCCAGAAGTCTGGGGCCTTTTTAAAGACTGGTGCTGGAATTTCATTTGGTCCAGGGGCCTCATCGATCTTCATGTTCTTAATTATCTTACTGACCATATGGGGATTTAGCTTGGCTGGTATTTAATCATATGATTCTGCCGGCGTTCTATTACCCTCAGGCCAGTTGTCTTGGCTGGCTTTCGTGTCACCTGGAGCGATGTTTGTTTGCCGGTCTGGGCCCTCTATGCCACTGGCCATTTCTGGACTGTCTTTGTGGGCAGCGGTACTTGTATAAAGCTGGTTGACATACGTCAGCCATTCCTTTTCTGCTACTCCATTCTCTCTTGGTATTCCTCTGCTGCTCAATTGATTTATATGTCTCCACAGGTGGACTGGGTTCTTTCATTTTCTGAGGGCAAAGACTTTTAGCCATTCCCTTTCTGTGATGGCGGTTTTGTGTTCCCAAATTTTTTTTCTTAGTGCTGCCCTCAGAGATGCAACCGTCAGTCCCTCCGAAGCGGCGGCCCCTCTTTTCTTTTTTGTTAGGGCC
This sequence comes from Lissotriton helveticus, assembly GCF_964261635.1. NCBI lineage: Eukaryota > Metazoa > Chordata > Amphibia > Caudata > Salamandridae > Lissotriton > Lissotriton helveticus. The sequence continues at coordinate 512,796,146 of NC_136072.1, read as the reverse complement.
TTGCGCAGGAGGCGTTTACAGACCTGTATGTCTTTGTTTAGGCCTCCCCTGCCCTCTCTTGGTTGTCCTGTATGCCTGATGTATTTTGTCTGGGAATTCCCAAACTTTTCTTGTAGGTCCTCCACAATATCTTCTTCACAGGCTTTTATGGGTGATGTCGGCGTAGAGAGATTGACTTCCTGTTGGTCTTCCAGCCATGTTTATAACGAGTTACCTATCTTGACCGACCATTTGATTCTCTTCAAAACACTGTGATTTTCATCCCCTCTCGATGTGCCAATGGTTTGATAGTGTGGAGCTGTCGTGTCTGTCGTCAGGAAGACCGCACTCAATGGCCTGTGATTGCTTTCTTACCTTTCTTCTACTTCAAAGTCGTACAAGCTAGCCGCCAGTGCTTTGCTGATCATGATGTAATCAATTCTTGAGATGTCCCTGAAGGTAGGAGGGGGATCCCATGTGTTCGAATAAGCTTTCTTCAGTGCGTAGATTGAGGTCTGGTTGTGGTTGCTGACGAAGTTGATCAAGGGCGCTGCCCTGCCAGAACTCAGGAGAGGGGATTTGTTAGTGTCTAGATCCTTCAGATTGAAATCCCCCACTAGGATAACCTGGTGGGATTTATATTTGCACAGGAGATCTTCTAATTTCCTCAGCAGCCCCTCCAACTTCTCTTTTGTGGTAAACAGGGCCGGGTTTATATAACAGTTAATTATTAGAAGAGGCATAGGATGTGAATTCATATTCAGGCTTTTGATTTGTAGAGCTCGTAGTCCTGTTGTGTTTAAGTTGATAGTTTTAGCTTCAAGAGCACTATCATGCTTTATAAAAACTGATAGGCCGCCAGCTGGTCGGCCGAATAAATTCTTTTTTATGGCTGGAATAAAGTGTTCGTAGTGCCCTTCCAATGAGGTGCTGGCCAGGGCCCAGGTCTCTTGGAGGCAAAGTATGTCGGCAGTTTCCAGAAATTGCCCCAAGTTTTCATTGCCACTGATTTTGCTAATTCCTGCTATATTCCAAAAGATTAAATTTAATTTCTCTTTGTGAACTGGTCTTCGCCTTATTCCTGACCCTGCCGGCCTAGTTTCTCTAATGTTAGGAATGCTGGTTCCCTCCGTTTATCCTTCCTAGTTGATTAAGGGCAGGGGGGCCTTCACTGATGACCCGGTGGTTGTTTTTGCAGGAAATCCTGATCCCCGTTGGGATCTTGTGGGCTATCTGAGTTTTGCCCGAGGCGCCTGAGCCATTTGTCCCGTGGAGAATTGACCACGGGGCCTTTGCTCTGTTGACTGGTGCCAGGACATGAGGATATTTTGGATTCGACATTGCCTGAACATCAATGCCCCATTCAGCAAGTTGAATAGCATTGTTTACGATGGCTTGTTGTATTTTTGTTTGCTTTAATCTCACCAATGTTGAGTCGCCGTGTGTGTCCCCCTTTGTACTCAGGAATTTCACCCATTCTATGTCACCCGTTTGAAGAGGCGGAGTATGTTGCTCCTGTACAAGATGTCGTGCTGTCCTGTGCTTTGATACCTGGGAGTGAGAATTATCTCTTGGACTAATGTTGGTGAGGCTGGGATAGGAGCCACTATTCCCCTATATGGGGAGGGCTCTACCTGACCCAGTCCTGAGTTGTGGCTTACACATTTACTTGTTATGTGTCCTGCTTGGGACCAGTTGATGTAGCCTTGATTGGCCCCAGCTTCAACCTCTTGTCTGAGTTCTGCTTCATGTGAGGACAAGACCGGCGGTTGCATTGCTGTTATGGCTATCGCTGTCTGGGGACTTGCTTCGTGCGGTGGCTGACTTATTGTGACTGAAGCCACATGTCTATTGAGGTGGTCTAAATTTACAAAGGATTCTGTCCTTGCTGCTGGTTTATGGTCCATCACTGCTGTGGTGCTCGGAGGCCTTGATTGGCTTTGCTCTTCTGCCTGGGGAAGAGTGTCATGGGCCGCCTTTTTACCCCAGTTTTCAGCTATGAAAATTGGATAGAGCTGGGGAGAGTTGGTGATCCCTTCCAGGGACTGGGGGATGCTCTTCCTCAACTGCGATTGCCTCCCTCTTGTCTTTATTTTGTTCCGTTGTTTCCTTAGCTTCTTTTTTGCTCGCCTTGATAAAGTGGAGTCTTGTGCATTGGTTGTACAGAGGGTGTGTTCCTGCGGGTCAACAGCCATGATATTGCACCCCCCACCCTGTCCCTTTATTGTACTTAATGTCTCTTTGGCCTTTCCTGGGCTGTCCATTATGCTGTGCGACACTGAATCTAGGTCCACTTGGGATCCCACTGGCTTTTTTGTCTCAGGGTGTTGCCGGTTGGTCAACTCTGAGTCATCAGTGCTGGATGTAATTGATGTCTCCCAACGTCCTTTGGCTATCTCAACTATGTCCGTTAGGATCTCGGGGAGCGAGGCCTATTTCTCCATAAGGGTTGAGCAGCAGCAGGTACAACCCCCCCCCGGTTGGCAGTTGAATACTGATAAACCCTGTTGTTCAATTCGTCCACCCTGGTGCCTATATTGACTAGACGGGCTGCGATGGCTTGTAGGAGGTCTATTTGGACTTCCATTTTGGATGACTGCCACAGAAGGGGTTTGTTGGTGGAAGAATTTATCCCGATTGAGGGAGATCTCTCCAAATCCGCGTCTATGCTGGCGGTCCTGAGGTTGTGATGAAGAGTGGTATTCACACCTCCAACCCACAGGTTGAGGAAGAACCGAATCTTATTGCTTAACTGTTATAGGTTCAGCTTCTTTTCATGTAAACAAAGTAATGAAGAAACAAGTGCTGAATTTTTGGCCCAATTTAGGATTTTAGCTTCATCCTGTGATTTTGGCTTTAACATTGACATTTGTCTTCACGATCAATTAGTTTTAGGATGCTTCTGTAAAACAAAAGAAAACAAGGAACACTTTTAAGTACTTTTAACCTGATTTTAACTGCGTTAAAATGTACAGCTAAAGGGTTTGAAAGATCTATGGTGTCAACTAAAGGACATGCAGTAAATGAGCATAAAGAGGAAATGAATGTGAATGCAGTATGCATGGAAGAATGTAAGGGTAAAATGTTGGATTTTGAAAAAAAGAAAACATTTGGAGGCATATTAACATAATATATTATAGTATCGCAGGCCATCTCTGGTATTTATCGCCCAGATAGCGCGTAATTAACAACGCGTTACTCCAGGGCGATAAAAATTCCAGAGATAGCGAGGTAATCGCCCTTTTGCAGGGAACATCGCTGGTTTTCCAGCGATGTTCCCTGCAAAAGGGCGATAACCTTGCTGATACGACCCACAGGGTCGAATTAGAATAATCCACCCCCTACGTTATGGATGGCTAAATCAGGATTTTAGCAGACGTTGGATTTTGGCGAAAACTGCAGTTTTCGCCAAAATCTAATGTGTGCTAAAATCATGTGGGCTGCCTTGTAAATATCGCAACATAAACATCAGCGATATTTGCAAAGTAGTCCATCTGGGGTACGCCCAGTAACGCCCATTAGAGATGCAAAGGGAGGCGTTGGGAAAAAGGGTGCTAACATGTGATTATGCATGTTAGCACCCTCTTGTAAATAGGGCGCTGGTTTTATCTCCTCTTTTTTTGCTTTGTAAGTCAAAAAAGCAGAGATAAAGCCCTTGTAAATATGTCCCTACATTCTTACTGTTGTGGGTCACAAACACATTTAGTTAAACTTGTGCATTGCCCTGCATTGGAATGCAGGCGTGTCTAAAATGTGATAAAGTTGGTCACTTCTCTAAAGTGTGCCCTTCTAAAGAGTACGCGGCTATTAGTTGAAATAGTGATAAAAGTACTAATATATCTTGATCAAAGCGAAAGTGAGTCAAAGTTGGATATATATCAGGACACATTTAGAAATGTTATTCTTAGTCTCTAACGAACTGCAGATTGATTGCAAAAAGAAAGTCCCATTTTGTACAGTTAAAATTGGTAACATTGATATCATTGTAATGGCTGATTCTGCTGCACCAATCACTATCATTGACCAAAACACATTCAAAAGTGATATCCGTCCTAAAGCCTAAGGTAGGTTGGTTTCAGCGATACGGTATCATAAAGGTAAGATGCATAACAACCAAAATATATGTGGCTATCAATGGTAAGAAATGTGTGTGGCTGGTTGCATCAAGGACGCTTAGGTATCTTTCTTAAACTAGGTCTGACAATACTGTTCAATTGGATTCAAATTGGGTGAATGAATCCTCAGATGTTAACATTCTTGAACAGAGCTCCTAACATTCTTTAATGCATGTGGTGACTTATATTGATTCAAACATTTATATGGTATTGGAAGTATTTCCTTTTTAAAAAAATGTTTTTATTGAGTTTTCATTTGGCAGCAGTACATAAAGTGACAATACAATTCAAAGCAAAACAAAACAGAGCGAGCCTAGTAAAGTGCTGCTCTTCTCGGTACTTGTTCCTACAATATCAAAAAATTAAGTACTAAAACCTCTCACGTTCTAGTCCATTTTGCAATTGGAGACCATAATTTACGACCGAATGTTTTCTTATTGATACCTTTCATTTTATATAATGCAGCTTCTAAATAATACATTGATAACAACTTAGTTCGCCACATAATAAAGTTGGGTAGTTCTATATCAAGCCAGCCTGATGTTATGCAAAAACGGTATGCAGACATACAGACAAACATAATTTCATCACATCCAAAAATTACCATAGATGCTGTTAGTTTAACTTGAATAAGCAGTTCTGCTGCCAGAAAATGCTCTATCTCCGCAATAAATTGCGCCAGTTTCAGGCAGTCAAAGAACATGTGTACAGCATCAGCCCCATGTAGATTACATCGGCTGCAATTCGTCCCACGCCCAGCACTCCATTTTGCTAGCTTCCCTGGTGTATGGTACAACCCAAAAACAGACATATAATGTTGGCTGATAAGCGACCCATTCAGTAAAACAGTTTTGGCAATTGCTAAGCTTCTCTCTATATTTACACTTTGGGTATTCATTTTACTCTGCCATTTAATCACTATGGCCTCCAAATCATCCTCCCTTTGTTCCAAAATTAGTTGATATAGAGGTCCTATTCTTTGTCACTTTTTAATTGCTTCAAGGATATCTATACTCCCCAAAAAAATTAAGGAATTTGAAACTTTCTGTAAACAAAAGCTGCGTACCTGAAGAAATTTAAAGAAATCAGCACGAGGTATATGATAGGTATTCAATAGATGATCAAAAGAAACAAAATTGTTATCTATGAATAGATCTCCCAGTTTCCTAATACCTAAAGTGTTCCAATTATGCATTACCCCGTCATTAAATATCTCTGGGAGGATAGAACAGTTCTGTAGAGGAGTATACCGATTTAAGTTAGTGCTAAACCGAAATTTCTATTTAATAGATCGCCAAATCAAAAAAGCAGTTTCTACTGTCTTAAATTTGTTTTTTTTATAGTAGCTCGGCTCTATTATCCGATTTAGACACTGCTTAGCCTCTGTACCCAGAAGCATTTCATAAATTGACGGAGATAAAAATTCCTCTATGAAGACTTCCGGTAATAAAAGAATATCCATATCTTGCATTATTGCCATCCAATGATACAATTGGAAGTTTGGAATGCCCCAACCCCCTCTATCACGAGGTAGTTCGCTACTTTTCAATGCTCTTCTTGCACGGCGATACCCCCATAGAAACCTGGAGCACATTCTCTCTATACGTGTGAAGTACCCTGAGGATATTAGCAAAGGTATAGCACGAAAAATGTATAAAAACTTTGGAAAGATTAACATTTTAATCACGTTACTGCGGCCAAATAAAGACAACTTCAAGTTATTAATTCTTTCCAAAGTTCTGTTTGAGGATATAATTACAGGATCTAAATTAGTAGGAATAATATCCTCAATGGTAGCTGTGATTTTAATCCCAAGGTACATGGCCTCTTTATCTATTTTCATATTCTCAGGACGCCCTACCGTCGAATATATAAGCTGAGTTTTATCAATATTCAGCATATACCCTGATAGACGGCCAAATTCTTCCGCCGACTTTACAATAATAGGTAATGGGGTATTGAGTTCAGCTGTTACCACGGCAATATCGTCGGCATAGGCGCAGACTTTTACCTCCCAGCTGCTTAGCTGTACTGGTTTAATTGCCTCATTCCCTTCCAAATTTCTTATAAATGGGTCAATATACAGAGCGAATAGCAAGGGGGAACAGGGGCAGCCCTGTCTCGTCCCCCTTGCTATTCGCACCGGCCCCAACAGAGAGCCAGAAATCCGAATGACCGTTGTCGGGTGAACATAAAGTGTTTGCGTTGCTTTGATGATCTCTGCAGGGATCCCCATCTTTGCCAGCAGAGACCCCAGGAAGGGCCAATTGACCCTGTCAAACGACTTTTCGGCGTCCAACAGGGCCACCCCAACCGAAGAACCGGTCCCCTGAGCCCAGTGAAACAGGGATATTATTCACCTAACGTGGTCAGTGGTACCCCTACCATGTATGAAACCGTGTTGTCTTATGGAAACAAGCCCTGCCATTAAATCATTTAATCGATTGGCGATCAACTTCGAGTAAATTTTGCTGTCAGTATTCAACAGAGAGATTGGCCTATAAGACCCCATCTCTTCTGAGTTTTTCTCTTCTTTTTAAAGATAACAATTATTGCTTCTGACCATGACCGCGGAGCAAACCCAGCGAAGGCCTGACCGCAAACGTCCAGCAGTTCTTTTTCAGTTGGTTTCTAAATGTTCTGTAGAATTCCAACGGAATATTATCTGGCCCTGTGGCCTTACCCAGGGCTAACCCCAATATCGCTGTCTCAATCTCTCCCCATTCTGGGGGTGCCGAGAGGATTCTTTGCTCAACATCAGATAGAGTTAATGGGTTTACGTCCTTTAAATGTTCATTTGAATCAGCCAGTTCCCCTTCCTCACTATAAAGTCGCTGATAAAACTGTTGAAAAGCTGACAGGATCCCTGCTTTTGTTTCCTGTATGTCCCCATTCAGATCCCTAATTTTTGTAATATCATTAAATACCTGCTTCTCCCTTGCTCTCTTTGCTAATATTCTTCCTGTTTTCTCCCCGTACTTATATGCTGATTCCTTATGTTGAGTGTAATAAGTTGCAATTATGTCAGCTATCTTAGAATAAACCTTAGCTCTTTTAATTGAAAGACCATTTTGAGCCAATTTACTCAACTCAGAGTCACCACCTTGGCTTAACACTACTGCTAACTTTTCCTCAGCTCTTATTATTTCATCAAATTCTGCTTGTTGCTTGCTTAAAAGTTGCTTACGCTTAAACCCAGAATAGCTGAGTGTCTCGCCACGAACCACCGCTTTGAACATATCCCAGACCGTTTCCTGAGATGCCGTGCCTTTATTAATGGTGAAAAATTCACCTATTACTTTAGACATATGAAGGCAGTACTGTGTGTCTAGTAACAATTTGCGTTCAAAAGACCAAATTGGTGGTTTTGTTTTGCCCCCCATGTCAATACTCAGTTCCAAAACAACAGGATTGTGATCCGATATTATTTTAGGATGAATCTGGATTCTAGCCTGCATCAAGAGAGCATGTGGGATGAAGAAGTAATCCAGGCGGACAAATTTTAGGTGTGGGGCAGAAAAAAAAGTAAATCCCGGGTCTTTCGGGTTCTTCTCATGCCAAACATCATAAAGGCCTTGCTCCAGAAGTAGCCCCCGCAGGGCAGCGTACCCAAGTGTTTTCCTTCCAGTATAACCTAAGTTGGATCTGATATCTGCCTCTGCCTCCACATTAATGTTACAGTCTCCACACACTAGAACTGGGATGCTCCATTGTGCCAATTCTACATTAATAAAGTTGAACATTTCTGCATCGTCCAGATTTGGGCCATATAAATTACAAAGTGTGAACCCTTGCTGCCCGACTTTCAGTTCCGCGATTACCCATCTTCCCCATTTATCTGCAGCAGACTTAACACACACCGCCAACCCCCTTTTTTTAAGTATAGCAACTCCTCTCTTTACTCCGGACTGCTTAGAGCATACTACCATATCCATCCCCATACTCTTTAACTATTCTCCATTGGTCCAGGCGATATGGGTCTCCTGCAAGCAAAGTATGTCTATACCTAGTATCTGTATTATTTTCGCTAACATTTGTCTTTTCCGAGGGTCGTTTAAACCACACACATTAAATGTACAGATCTTAATCTTTCTTGCCATTAGAGTTTACAGTTTGATTAGAACTTTAACTCCAGACATCTCTTTTAAGCCTCCTATCCGTGACTCTTTTTGGAGTGTCTCCATACAAATTATGTGCCTTAACAGAAGCCTTAACAAAAAAGTATTTATATACCATACTGCTGCCATTTTCACCCCCCCAATACCCAAGACTCGTGCCCCCCTTCCACCCCCCGCCCATACGGAACAACCCTCCACTCCCCCCTCCCCACCTCCCCACCAAATGGGGCCCAAGGACCATCAGTCCCTGCAGTGATGGAGTGCCGTGTCCCCCCCCACAATTCCCGAGACCAATAGCTTATACTGCCTAGATCAAAAAAAAAAAAAAGGAAAGAATATAAGTTTAAGGAAGAAAGAGCAAGAGCAAAAAAATAAAGACCAAAAAAGAACAAACAGGCTAGCCTATCTCTAAGGCCGTTTGCATAGATAATTAGGTTACATCACCCTTATTGCTCTATCCTTTTTTTTTCCCTCTCTTCCTTTTTTTCTTTTCCCCCTTTCTTCGACCCGTTGTTACTAACAGTCCCTGTACACAGGCTACAATCTGCTATCTACAAACATTCCAAGAACTCTTTCGCCTGGATCTCTGACTGGAAATACTTAGTCTGGCCTTTAAACATGATCTTAAGTTTTGCCGGGTTCTGCAAATATACAGTAGCCCCTTTCTTTTGAAAGTCTGGGATGAGTTGCCTTAAATGCCACCTTTTAGAGACCTTTGCCTGGCAGAAGTCCGGCCTAACAAAAAAGTTACATCCCTTGCCCGTCGCTTTCTTATCCGGTCTAGCTCGGTCAAAGATGTCTTCTCGTGCTAAAAAACTATCGAAGCACACTAATATCGCTCTTGGCAAGTTCTCTTGGCCTTGACGAGGTTTCCTCACATTGAAGGGGAACCTATGGGCCCTCTGAACTTCTCTTGTCCAGTCCCAGGTAGTCACATACGGAAAAGCCTCCTTCAGAAGTTCAGCAATAAATTTGCGGGGGTTCCCCCCTTCCAATCCCTCGGGAACCCCGAGAATGCGTAAATTTTGTCTCCGAGCATGGTTTTCTAATTCACATAACTTATTACTCAAATCATCACGATGTGCCTTGATGCTCTCCAGCTCCTCTTTCTGCACCACAGCACAGTCTTCTAATACGGATATCCTTGCTTCTGCATCAGTTACTCTGTCGGCAGTTTCTGCGCCTAATTTTATCGCCCGTCTTCCAGCATTTTTCACCTTGCTGCATGTAGCCTGGACCCGTGTTATTTCGGCTTTGCTCTCAGCCCTATGTCCCATTATAGTTTCATCGATGGTAGCGAGAGTGATTTCCTGCGGAGGTAGAGTCTCAGAGGGTCCTGGGTCTACCTTTCTCGTCTCCCTCATCCTTTGTCTCTCCTCTGCAGTTTCTCCCATAGGAAGACCAGATACCTGAGAATGCTCTTGCATGCCCTCTGAATTTTCTTTTCTCGTCTTCGCCCTCTTTGTTATCTTCTTTATAGTAGAGGCGCTACAATTAGGCGAAAATCTGCTTTCCCCAGTTGATTCCTCACCACTACTAACTTCGCTTTCATCATCTATCCAGTCCTCGTCTGACGACTTTTCAGACAATGAGTAGTAATTCTCTCCAGATTCTGGTACTGACAAAGTGCCCTGTGAGCCAACCTCCTTCTACGATAAATCAGAATCCATGACTATATCCTCAATGCCTCTCCTTAACCCGTCTCTCAAAACGCTACTTTCAAGATTACCCAGCTCTTGTTCCAAAGGTTCTTGAGAATCTCGAGATTCAGTGTGTCTCGTGGTCTGCGCTTTGTCAGACTTATCCTGGATTTCAGGGTTATCTATATGCTCGACTGGTGTCCCCAGAACATTTGAGGCTAGTGCTGAGGTTGTGGCTAAAGCCTCATTTTCTACCATTCCCATTAAGCCATCATTACTTCTGGTGCTCTGCCGCTCAAACATGGCCGGGAGAGTCAAATTCTGTATTCCTTTCTGTATTCCTTTCTTCGGGGGTCGTGGGGCTGCAGAGACCCTTCCTTTATCACCTTTGTCACCATCTTTTTTCCTGGCTCCAGGAGTGTTGGCTACATTCAATTTCGCTGTATTAACAATGTTACTGCTGGTTAATTCACTGGCTGACGGTGGAATACTCTCCGGGTCCCTTACGCTCCCATTGCTAGGGCCTTCAATGCTTCCCTCCGTACCTGGTTCCTTATTCTTGCCGCTTCGTGTAGTTACCATTATAGTCTCTTTTTCCTTTTCTACATTCGCCGCATTTTTTACTGGCATCTTCTTTCTACTCAGGGCGCCTCCTTTGCCTCGAACAACCCGGCTTTGCAGCCCACCAAACAGAAGTAGGAAAGCAGACCTCCAGAGTGGTGCTCTGCACCTAAATGTTATTAAGTCACTCAGCATCACCCTGCCTCCGTTTTGTGATAATGCTTACTCCGTGTATTTTTTTTCTCCCTTTTTTTCCCCTGGCAACAATATCAATCAAACTTGTTAATACTTTTGGCTCACCCTGTTCGCTCTTTACAGTCTTTACAGTCTTTTTTCACGAAGGTGAGGGTGAGGGTGGGTCTCCACTATCCTGTCCCAATCGAGCCGCCTCTCTGCCTCTCTGCGGGTCAACCCGCCTCCTTCTAGCCGGCTTGAGCTTGAGCCGTCTCCCGAACCACCTTGACTGAGCCAGCTCCTGCCCCTTGTTCAAGCACAATCTCGAAGGAAAAATATCCCGGGCTGTCTCCAAGGCTCACTCTTTGTTCCGCAGTTCTGCAGTACTTTACAGCATCTCTGAGACTGGGGACCGGCGTCTTCACCAGCAGCGTTTCCTGACTCACGGCCCCAATCACCAGCGCCTCTCCTCCAGAGAGCCTCCCGACCAGCTCCCGTCTCTCTACAGCTGTCCCAATGCAGCCAGCTCAAAGCTCGACCCGGCTCCGAAAACCGCTCTTCCTGCAGACCGGCAAGTTATAGTCATGTTCTGGCTTCGTCCTTCCCTTAGGTATCGGCGAAATATTGTCAGCAATACTAGTTTTGGCCCCCAGAGCGGGAGAGGAGGACGGAGCTTCTCACACAGCCCACGCCACGGACGCCATCTTGCCTCTAATTCAACCCAGAAGTATTTCCTTTTGCTTTTAGGAATGATATTGGTTGTGTTCAGGGCTTTTTCCATGGCAGTTTTTGATAAGAGCACTTCAAACCTGTTGCATGTAAGGTACAGGATGTTACCCTTAGCGTACATAATGATACTAAACAAATGCTTGACAGGATGTGAAGAATACAGTAGTTCTCCATGTGAATGTTCAGAGTGGGTTGAGTATTGTTATTGCAGAAAAAGAATAGGGAAATCAGATTGTGCTTGGATCTTCGTTCTTCAAAGAAAAATATAGTTGTTGAATGTTATCCTCTTCCAAAAATTCACTTGATACTTGCACCAATTGAATTGAAGATGCTAACATTTTTAGCACTATAGATTTAAAAACAGCCCATAATTAGATCAAACTAAAGGAATGATCACCAAAACTCACCACTTTTATTAAGTCATCTGCAGTTTAAAAGTATCCCAAGTTACCTTCCTGTTTGGTATGAGCTGCCAATGTATTTCAAAAACCTCTGGATGAACTACTTAGGACTTGTGCAGGTGTTTTTTTGTATATCAGGATGACATTTTAATGTTTAGTTCTAACATAGCCCAACATGATGACATTATATGCAATGTTCTGACCATTTTACAAGAACATGGTATGACTATGTGCAAAGACAAGTGTAAAGATACAGTTGAATACATGAAATACTTTTGTCATCGTATAGTGGCAAAGGTTTTGAGTCTAGAGACAAATTGATTATAGTTATTAAAGTGCCACCTATCCTGACAGACAAAGACTCCCTAAGATTGTTCCCAGGTTTAAGCAAATATTATGCCTGCTTTGTCTATCAATTTACTCTTGTATCAAGACCGCTAAAGAAGATTTTGTGGAAAAATCTGAAATTTTGTTGGGCTGATGGACAAAAAAAGGCATTTAAAGAAGTCAAAAATGTATTTGTCCGTGGCAATGCTTTAAAACCTTTTGTTCAAAATCAACCCTGTGAAGTTATTGCAGATGCAAGTGCTACTGGGGTAGGAGTTGTTCTTTGCTAAAAGATCAATGATAAAGAGAGGCAAGTTAGCTATATATTACGTACCCTATAAGGAGACGAAACTAGGTATAGTACAATAGGGATGCAGTAGCTTGTGGGTGGGCATTGAAAAGACAAGACATTTGTTTATGGTCAGAAATGTAAGTTATTAACAGATCAGAAACCTTGGTATATCTCATGAGTGACAATGTGTTGGGAGAGTGTCACCCAGATTGGTTGGATTGGTAACTACATTACAGGAATTCAATTTAGACAGAAGCTGTGTTTCAGGAAAGGTGAATCTTCAAGTTGATTGTCTATCCAGCCTTCCACTTAAAGATGACGGTGAATGTAAGTGTTACATTGTTTTTTGTTCCCTTTGTATGTGTTATTAATGCATTAGATTCTATGTCATGTCTGAATTCAGTCCTTTCTCTAATGGAATAAAGTGATGAATGTTTGAAAGTTACACAGTCTCAGGAATTGACCAAACTCATCAACTCAAGTTCTTCAAATTCATCCTTAAATACGACTGGAGTTTTGAAGGAATTTTGCCAAGTGGGATCGTAATTGGGTGTGGAACCAAGTATAATTGTGAGAGGTAATTGATTCGTACCACTTGAAAATCTGAAAAATAAATTGATTAAATTTGCCCAGGAAGGCCATGCGGGCATAACTACCACAAAGAAAATCTTACGCAATCATTATTGGTGACCCGGGTCAGAAAATGTGGTTTAAAATCTTGTCAACAATTGTTCAGAATATTTTCTTCGAACAACCATTGCAACATTAACAAATCTCCCCTTATGACTGTTGACATACCTGAAAAGCCTTGGGATAAGCTTGCTATTGATGATTTTTTAAGTCCTTTTAATTGTTTGTCAGCAGATCTAAGGTGTTTTATTATTGTTATGGACTACTTCTCATTTTGGATTTATTATAAATCTGTAAGCGATATTACCACTGATGTCACAGTTACATTTTTGAAATATATTTTACTATGGAAGTGTTGCAGGGATTCGCTCCTACACAGAACTGTGCACAGAGGCCCAGGACCTCAGTGAATTGTGGTGGACCAAAAAACTCACATCAGTACCTAGAAACCCTAACCAGCTAGCATCAGTGTTACATTAGCTCTTTGTCCTAGAGCAAAGAAACCAATGATTAGACAACCCAGAACATGCGACTTAGGTTATACTCAGGAATGGTGGGAAGCAAGAACACTCTTTCGTAATACTCTCATACCAGTCCACAACAGGAGTAAAAAGAGACACAGGAAAGGTTAAGATATTTATTTTACCTGCGTGCTCTAAGATGCAGTATCTTTGCTAACATAAGCAGACATATGATTAGAAATAATGATCAGCATTGTTACAATTCCATAAAACACAAAAGTAGAAATCATATTACAATGATGGTGAAACCAGGTCTTAACAGTGCCTAGTATAGCACCCTCCCTAGTTAGGAACTATGTTTTATAAAATATAGAAGGTCTCTTAGGCTTGTGTGGGGGACCCCATACCTCCAAGATAAGCAGGAACGGATCACATCAGGGTCTGCAAAAGCTCTCTGTCTCTCTGGAAAAATGTGATTCTTCCAAGTGTCTGAAATCATGCTTACAGTGCAATAATAAAGGCGCCAGAATCGCGTTGGCTGCAGCTGCATGTGTGTTATGTCTAAAATGTGAGCCAACCAGCCCGAACAGCTACCTTGTTATGATAACATTGGAGGCTTTAGCACTCACTGTGCAGACTAGGGTCGCGATGTAAGTGTAGGGATGCTGAAAACAAGCCATTCTCATGTGAAGCATTTCATGCAGCCTAACTTACAACAACAGCTATATGTGGTGTTGTGTGCAAAAAGCAGCAAAAAGGTAAAATGGCGTTTAAACTTCTAATAAGCCTATGCTAACATAGCAATGTGCATAACAAGTCCCAGCCCTCATTACTGAAGGTGTACACAGAATGGTAGTTTCTGACAATGGTACATTGTTAGTATCACACAAAATGAAAACATTTCTGAATAGAAATTGCGTAAATCACTTCATGGTATCCCTATATTCCCCAAACTCTAACTGACCTGTAGAAAGAGTGAATAGAATAATGAATGAGGGGGTTCAAACCACATGTTCATCTGGTCTTGTAATAAAAGATTAGTTGCAGAGCAAAATTTGGAGCTACTTAACACTCCACATTGATTCCACTGGTGTCACTCCAATTAAGTTGCAACCTCAAACGGGTGGATTTTTGTAAACTTTCCCACCATGGATGACTGAGGTATTGATACAGATACAAAGGAAATTGCTAAAGTTCGAGAAACAGTGAGCTTGCAACAATCCAAACTGAAAGAGTATTATGACACAATTGTCAATGATAAAAAAAATCTAATTGATGATTGGGTCTTAATAAAAAAAGAAATATATATTGCTAATTAAAAATACAAGCCTCAAGCTCTCTTCAAGCTGGTTGAAAGCATAGGAAACAAATCTGTATTCTTGAAAGGGAAAGGTTGGTGATCTCTTAACAAGGTAATTCCTTTGCAACACATTCCAGCTGACATTTTGAATGAGGATTTGGAATTTGATTAAATGACGATTCTAGTTTTGATTTTGTTCCTAGTCAACAACAAATCATTCACCCTCGGATTTAAATAATACTGTTATAAATCAAAATAATGGCAGTGAACAAATTGAGGTTAGTGATGTAATAACTTCCAGAGAAACTGAAAACAGAGAGCATCATCAAAATGTTGACTGAAGCAGTATGATGTGGAAAAAGATGTTGATTCATAGATGGTGTTTCACGAAGATAATAATGCTACAAATGTTTTGACACCTAAAAGAAAAATAGTTAACAATTAATTTATTATGAAATAACGTTTTTTTTTTAGGGTAAAGAGAGGTGTTGTATACTTGACCTTAGTCTTCTTATATTGATATATTATTACTAACGTTTATGCTGATTGCACTTATCTTATGTTGCCTCGCGCATGGGTGTATTGACTTGGGTCTATATCAGCTTTGAAAAGTTGGTTGTCTGGGTAGTGAGGATGACAGTTTAGAGAGACCAAAGCAGGATACAGATTAGGGGTCGGCTGAACTGGTGGAATGTGATTAAGCAAATTCATTGGAATTAGATTAAAACTCGAGGGACATATTTTGAAGGAGCTATCGTCTAGTTAATGGCACTTTATCGCAGCCAAAGTCGCGATAAATTTATCGCCCCATTCACAAGCTGATGCTAACAGCCCATAGCAACAGTTTACCTGTGATAGCAGCCACAAAAAACATCACCATCACTATCACTATCGCTAATGAGATGCAGAGTAGGCGTTCCCGAGCAAAAAGCAGCAACAACACCACTCCGCAAAATTCTCAACGACCAACCAGATCGGCGATAAGATCATAAAACATGCGATAAGGCGCGTTAGCAGCAGGAACCTAACACCTGCTCTGACCCTGTGTAAAGTTGGGCCACAGCCTGCACCAAAAAGGGAGCCCAGCCCACAGCAACACCTGAAGGGCAACTGATGCCATGAGCCACTGAACATGCGGCCCAGACACCCAAGAGGGCCACAACACCCACCGCCACCACCCCCAGGACCACCCCGACCCCCTGGACCCCCACTGCACCCTGACCAACACTGAGGCAGAGCAGACAAAGTAGGGATCCTCAGAAAATGCACCAACCTCACAGAACCAACACCAGAGAATGTCATAGGCCACCACAGGCACAAAAGATCAACCATCCTCCGCATCCTGACCACTATTGCACACAGTCTGATGGTACCAACACAGCGGACAACCAACATCCCACCGCAGACCAAGCTGCTGGCCATGATGCACCTGTTGACCACTGGTGCCCTCCAACTAACAACCACACGAGTCAGAGGGGTCACACAGCCAGCCCAATCCAAGTCCCTCACTCTGTCATGGATGACACCATCAGCTTGGTTCCCCACTATCTATACTTCCAACACACTGCGCAGGAACAGCTGGAACAGCTGGAGACCAAGCAAGGCATCTACGCCACAGCCGTCTTCCCACACGGCCAGGGGGCAATTGACTGCACACATGTCCTACTTGTGCTCCCTGGCAACCCTGCACACAATTAGCGCAACAGAAAGCTCACTTATCCCACCAATGTCCAGGCAATATTGGACCACATAGGAATGCCCGCCAACGTCGCTGCCAACCCCCCAGGCAGTGTGCATGAGCCCTGCACCTTCCGACAGTCCATCATCAACCTGCGCTACCAGGATGGCACCCACGGAAATGCACTGCTTGTTAGCCAATACCAAATGAACACACCACACACCTCAACTCCACAATCATGCAGCTCACAACACAGGAAATGCACAGTCACAAGCTCACATACAACATGCATACCCACCAGACACCTCAGAACAACTTATTGTGGGAACCTGGGCCAGTCATGTACATTAGCCATCAACAGCATGGCACCTCAGCCACACAATAGCAGGATGTGGGAAGAGGTGGGGACCAGGCATGTGCGAAGGAGAGAAGTGACCCACAAATGAGAATGTAGACAATGCCAAGTGTGGTGTGGATGTGCTGGACAGACTGTAGTATGCAGACAACAGACATATCAATGTCGACACACACCGCTGGTCTATGGAGTGTAGTGACAGTGGACACAACCATGTCACCCCAGCCAGTGGGGAGGAATGCAGAAATGTAGCTTGTTGCATCCCCCTGTAAGCGTGAGCGGAGTGGGCTGGCCCGGTGTACGCCAGGCCAGGGTAGGGGTCTGAATAAAAGGCACGTAGCTCTGGGCATGGTTCTCTTCCGGAATGCCCAATGTCTCTGCCAGGGCGGCCCCTCTCACCCTGCCACGAGGTCGTCACTGTCGCCGTGAGCAGGGTTGCTAGCGATCCTGTGCACCTGTTGCACCCGGGGCGCTGGAACCCTGAACCAGTGGTAGCCTCACCTGCGCACCCAGGCCTCAATGCCCACCTGCCGACACCGATGTGCATCGAAGAGGGCCCACCACGTGACGGTGCAAACTCCAGGCCCGAGGCCACGGTGAATGGCAACCATCACGTCCTCCGCGACAAGGCCCAAAATACTCCTTTCTCGTTGACATACTCTACCGGCAGACACAGCGTACTAGTAGGTCACACATTTGGAACTGAGTCTTGATTACACTATGGTTGAGGACGATGTGTTTGGCTGAGCTGAAGTCACTAATCTCCCTTCAATGTGGTGCCAACAAGTCTGTGCATAGCATTACAACCACATGTGTCTGTGGACCCACGCAGACTTCTGCTCCTGGGCCACACTAAGCTCGAGTAGGTCACACATTTGGAACTAAGTCTTGATCATGCAATGGCCTGGTGCACATGGCAATTAAATCACTATACTTCCTTCGATGTGGTGACACCAAGTCTATGTATAGTATCACAACCACACATTTCTGTGGTCCTTTGCAGGAAACGCCTACCACCTACACTGCAGTCGAGCTGGTCGCACAATTAGATTGAGCCTCGATTTTTCAATGGCAGAGTACATATTGCACGTAAGGAGAGGTATAAGAGGATGACACGTTGCAGTCAGGAGCAAAAAAGGATCATCGTTACGGAGGTGATTGAACACTACCGACAACTGCCCTGGTGTCACTAACTCTGTGCATCGCGAGCCAACAACACCTGGCTGTGGGCCACTGCTGACCGCTGCCTTCAGCCTACACTGGGGTCCAGTAGGTCACAGAGTCTTGATTTAGCAATGCCAGAGTTCATATCAGTGTACCGGCATCATTGCAGACTGCATCCCCTCTCAGCCCTGGTGCCACTAAGTATGTTCCCCGACATTCATGGACACTCACTGGTCATACATTGATGGCTTCTGAGTCTATGTACTAGGGGGTAGTTTCATTTTCATGTAGCTGATACCGAATTGATTCTGGCAACAAGGCTGTCGCATTCCACTCCACCATTTGCTGCTTCCGGATAAAAGCAGACCTTCCACATCATGCCCTGGAGGACACCTACCACTGTCCCCCTCAACCCTCTGCCACATTCACCTTCGACATAGATGAGGACCCGCCCAGTTTGCATGGCCCTACCTCAGTGCACCGCAAGTCACCATCCCATGGCAGGGTGCCTGTGCCGTCCCCTGTGCATCCGGGGCCATTAACTTTGTGCTGGTCAGGTCAGGGACCCCTTCTTCTGAGATATTGGATGGCCCTGAGGTAATGGCCTTGGGGTCATCAACGCCATGTGCCTGTGGCCCTGCGCTGTCTGTTGCCTCCGGCCTCAACTGCAGCCCACCAGGACTCACACATCAAATCGAGTGCTGACCGGCCTGGATGTTGCATCACTGCAGGAGGCACACACCACCATCGCCAGGACCACCTCCAACCGCCATCTGCCAGAGTTGAAACAGTGTTACTGGCAGACTGACGGAGTTGCTTGCACCTGTCTTGGATGCCATCTTCTGTCTGATCCCCTGCTCAGCACTCCAGGTGCCACTGACTCAGTGCACCGCAACCCATAGACCTTTACTGATTGAGTTTTGTGCTGTGGAGAGGTTGTGCAGCAATGTCACCTCAAGCAGCGTGGGAGACCTGGGACATCAGGAATATCTCAAAGGGATACAATCCTAGGCTTTTTCTTTACATGAGTGTGCTCAGCTCTAGTGCCCCAACCTCAGTGCACTGCAACTCGCGGACACTTCTGTTTGCATGTTGTGTGACCTCTGGACTTGCTCCGGCTCCCTCCATGTTGCTCAGCAGTTGACTCTGTTATGCAGGTTTTTTCTGTTTCCGTTACACTGGGATCCACTGTTCAACTTGTTGGCAGCACCGAGCACTCAGTGCGAGCTGGCTTACACTCACCCCACACACATCCAGCACAGGCGTCACTGTACATGTGGCCCTGCCAGTAAAGGGGCCGGCGCACATGCCCGTGGCCAGTTCAACATTATATCTGCGTGTGTCCCTATGGTCTTGTTGTATGCATGAGGGCCCTGGTACAACATTACATTGTGCTGTGTACAGCAGGCGCAGACATGCCACTGCAGGCAGCGGGCTGGAGCTTGGACATGTAGCTTTGTTGTCACCCACTCAATTTGTAAGGGGAGTGACCTGGGCCGTCGTACGCAGAGCCAACGTGGGTGTGTGACTGCTATTTGCGTGCCCCTGGGCGTGGTTCTGTAATGTGAATGTGCATCTTCATGTGTCTCTATGGCAGTGTGGGTCTCCTTTGTGGGGTGTAGGTGGTCCCTGAAGGATAATAAACACCAACGTATGTGATCTTGTTCGCATTCCATGGGTTTGGGCCCCACCCACACCTGTTTGACCACCTCCTTATGGCGTGCTGACACCTGGCATTGGGGTGCCATGTATGGGTGAGTGAAGTGTTGTGTGCCAGCTGTGCTTGCGGGTGCTTTCTGCTGTGTGGTCTATTGCAGGGTCTGTGTTCTCCTCTAAGTAGCTTGGCTGCCTGGGTCCTGGTGGTGGGTTGCGTGGGATGTCCATGAGCTGTTGTAGGGCGTTGGTGTCGTAGGTGTGGTGGTCCTCTCGGGCATCACAGATGTGTTGTCTTCTGTGCTCTGCTGGAGGTGTTGTGTGACCCTCTGCAATGTGAAGGGGAGATGCACGTTGACATCGTGTCGACATGTGCGTTGGCGCATTTTTCTTGTTTACATGCAGACTGTATGACAATGTACATTGGGACTGTTTGGGAGGTGCTGAATATTGCTGCGGACAGTGTACATTTGGACTACATGAGAGATGTGAGGTTGTATGTGTACATTTCCATTTCACAGTTTCCAGCTCTGTCAGATGTAGTAGGCATGTTTCTGTGCGTGTGTGAAGCCAGTTGTGTCCTCTGTTCTGCAGTGTTGGCCTTGCGCATTGTACCACGGTGTCGTCAATGTGGGTGTGCTGTTCTTGCTATGTGTGTGGGCTGCAGTGTGCCACCTGGATCAGGGACATGATCCAGGGTAATTGTGGGTGTGCAGTGTGCTACTTCTCATTGTGCATGTGTGCCATTGTGCCCATCTCCCCCCGTCCCCACAGTCCCTGGTCGTTACTCACCCTGTTGATGTTGTGTCAAGTCCTCTTGAGCTGTGTCCGTACTCCCTACTCCTTGCACCATCTCCACACTGATGACTGTGGCCTCGGTTTTCTCCAGCTTCTCCTGTGGCGCAGGACTCCCACCTCCTGTTGCCGTTGCAGCCTTCCTGTTGGCAGCCGGTTTGTGCCTGGTTATGTTGTCACATCATGCCAGAGCCTCTTGGCCTCCTCAATTGGCCTCCTCGGCACTCCAACTGCATTCCAGGTGGTCTACTTGTGGGTCAGTTGATGGTAGTGTTCTGTCACCTCCGTGACGCTGATCTGGTTTTGCTGCGGACTGTACCTCGTCTTCTTATCCCTCGTCTCCTTGGCCGTTCCTGTCCCCGTTGTTCCTTGCTGGTGGTCTGTGGGGGTTGTGGGGTTCGCGTTGGCCTCTGCGCTCGGTCAGGGTGCATCCATGTTGCTACGCGCTTTGGATTGTTTCGGGTGTGTTGTTTCTGTAGTTTCTATGGTGCATTTTCCCACCAGACGTGTGGAATTTGTAGGCTGGTTTTCGCTGCTCTTTGTACCGCGATTGGCAAGATTTTTTGTATTTGCGTTTTGCATTTTTGCGGTGTAGCATTGATTTTAAAGCGGACATTTGAAGCGTTATCTGGAGACTATCGCATGGTACCACCACGTTGAGAATTCTTAGTTAACACGGCGTAATTTTCCCGCGGTGGACTGCGATGTTGGAAGTTGTGTTAAGTAACTTTTGCGATGGTTATCAAACGTTCTTGAGAATATGCCCCCATGAAATCCAGGGGAATTTCAGGACGAGGCAGAGTGTTCATTTGGTGCTATTTTCTTAGTGCAAAATACACCCTTGAATAGATGCAAGGATGTATTTTGTGCTAGGAAATAGTGATTCCAAACACCAAATGCACTGCAGTGCATACCACTCAGCGCCCTTACATACTTTGCAGTGTATGCTGGGCCGAGGGTATACACTGCTGTTCAAGCAGGACATTTGGAGAGTATGTAAGGGCACCAAGTGGTATGCACTGTAAGTGCATTTTGTATTCGACACCGCTGTGCATATGTATACTCTGCCGTATTCACTGCAGAGCATGTAAGGACACCGAGGGGTCTGCACTGCAGTGCCGTCAGTGGTTTCTAAACAGGGCCTGAAGAGGGGGCTGTCCCTCTGTTTAAAAATCACTGTAGCTTAAACATAAATCTAGAGTGGTTGTTCAACATATTTATTTATTTATTTATGCAATTTTATATAGCGCGAACTTTACCCGAAGGTGTCAGAGCGCTTTACATAAGAACCAGTTGAAAAACATAAGGATTTAGGATTACATGCGTTACATAAAGGATACAAATAGAAAAAATTGCAAATGTACAAGATGTAAAGTCACACAAGGAGGAGATACAAATGGATATACTCTAAGAGTCACATAGGAATGGTAGATAGTACAAAGGTCTACTGCAACATAGAAGGATTGCTGCTTCTTTCCGCCCTGTTTAAAAACCAAACACTGCAGAATAAATCGGCCGGTGGAGTTGCATCATTTATTAGTAATTCCGTGTTGATAGAGTAACGCGAAATTAACAAATTCCTCCGATTCCGCTGGCAGAATTAAAAATGTCACCCACCCCTAATATAGATGTGCTCGCTGTACAAGGAGCTTCTACTTTCTCTGAAAAACTAGGAGTTGTACACTTTCTCTATACTCGTTATTGACTAGCATCAAGACTGCGCCGGGCAGAGAAGTGGAATTCGGTAAAGTTGGCACTCAGTTTAACTTGAAATTATGGAGCTGGCCATATTTTACTTTCCTTTTTTGTTAATGTTTTATTGTTTTTACAACATTAGGTGCAATTATCAAGCAATTATAGTATGCAGCATAGAAACCAGAACAGAGTACAGTGCAGCCGGGGTCCGTGCAGATAATAGCGGTGGGGCAGTGCAAGGAGGGATTTCGAGGGACGATGCAGAGGGAAAATTAAATAAATAATTGATTTTCCCTCTGCATCGTCCCTTGAAATCCCCCCTTACAGGGGCAAACCGCCCCACCGCTGTTACCTGCACGGACTGCTGCTGGTACAATGTAGAGTAATCAAAATAAAACAAATAAAATCCCCTCCTAATTTAAAAACCATGATGACATTTGAAGTATGTCAATATCAAGAAGGGTGAGAAAGACCATCTACGTGGGAAGTACAAGTATAACATTCCAACACTTTGAGATGTATTTACATACAAATAAAAACCAAAATCGAGTTCTACTCACCTTTTCGTGTTGACAATTTATAAGTAAAAACAGGACCAGTAATGTCAATTATCACATGATACTTTCATCATCTAGAAACAACATATCAGTCCGAAAGTTGTCTTCACATACGATCGGAATAATGTACATTTTCAGCCATTAATATGTTTAAGGGAAAAGTAATTCAAACATTAAACCATGTAACAATGTATATTACCCCGGACCCAAAAGGAGGACCAAATATTGAGGACAAGATATAGGGCAGATTTACTAACCTTTCACGCAACGCCAGCAGCCACGGCACTGCAGGCAGTCTAGTGCCAATGCAGACACCCTTGCACCACTGGGCAAGTGTGCCTGTGTCACAAGGAGAATAGTACAGGCAGGGCTTTAAGTGGGAAAAAAAAACTGGGGGTGCTCTAAAAGGGGCGTGGCAAATCTCTTAAAGGGGTGGAGCCTATCCGAGTAGGGCGTGGTCTAAATCAAGATAACTAGCATTGTGTGCTTAAGAAAATCATGAAGTCGTATCCACGCACAGTTGCAACTGTAATCTGTAATCACTGCTCTATGCACTATCAGAGAGGCCAAGGACTGGATGACCATGTATTCTGAACATCTTTCTGACACACTGACAGGCACTGTCAGAAACTGAGACAAACAGGCCTTCAGCCTCCACTTTAGGGCTCTCAATCAGTGCTCGTTATAAACTCTTGGAAGCGACTGTTCAAAATGTGTTCTGTACAAGAATTATAAGCTATCCAAAGAAGAAACAGAAAAACAACGTCCTGAAAATAGCTGACACTCTTACGGAGTGCAATATTACGCATGTGTAAAATTTGAACAGGAAGTAAATCGGTGACATGGATTACTTTAACATTTTTTCACACAAATTGTTCAAAACTCCATCAGTGTTATTTGCCAGAACAGTTAATGAAATTAATCTAGGGCCTGATAGGGACCCGTTTCATGTCTGTTTTTAATTATTACCAGGTCTGAGACTCAGAGGGACCCGACCCACTTAAAGTCCTGGCCACACACCTCCTATGAGGACATTTTCTTATACAATTAACAAAAGTGTTCTCACTTGCCGGAGTGAGTATGTATGCTAGCATCTGAAATGTTCAAGATGAAAGGCCTTTAAGGTGCTTGTGGAACAAGGGCGTTTTAAGGCTGATCAGTGACTGGAAGCAATGTTGTGGATGGCATAAAAGTGGAACCACTTGTTGGAGCGTAGTAAAAACCTTAAAAGACGTGAGGCTGTAGCCCCAGAATCTTTCAAGTTGTAGGCGAGTTTGCAGAGGGTTGCATTTTTCTTATTTGCATATTTGATTTATGCCGCCAAGAAAAGCTCAACAGAAAAAGAACACTACTAAAATGGTAGACAAATGGATAAAAAAGAGAAAACAGGGCCATAATATGTGCCCTCTCAGCAAGATAACAATGACGGACGATCGTAATCAACCTGTGGAGATAACCCAATTCACTCACCGATCAAGGATGGGGCTCCACAGGTGAGAAATGCTGAAACTAATTTCCCCGAATATAGCGTCCAATTCATTGAGTGAAGGTCGTGTGGGTCGTGCTGGAGTAGGCTGCCTGGGGTACTCTGCCTCTTCAGTTTTTTATCATCCCAGGCTGGCCCCACAACGACGTTGCTCCTGCGCTGGAAAGAGAGAAGGGAAATCCTGAGAGAAAATGGCTCTCTTAAAGGATTTCCCTTCCTCTAACAAAGCGCACCTGGCATGACGTCATGCCGTCCTGGTCATGCCGTGACCTCCACTAACTGAGCTCTCACTGCAGTAGCATAATTCATTATCCTTAACTGAGAAAACATCGCAGCAGCAACCGCCAGGGCTTTAAGTGGGCCAGGTCTGAGCACCGGCAGTTTTATTTTGGGACCCTCGAAACGGGTCTAAAAAAAAAAAAAAAAGAAATTACTACTTTTGCAAGCTGCGAAAATAGAGCCCGATAGAGACCCGTTTCGAGGGTCCCAAAAAAAAACTGCCGGTGCTCAGACCCGGACAGACCCGGCCCACTTAAAGCCCTGAGTACAGGAAAGGATATATTACCGCATAAAAACAATCTCTCGAATCATTCTACTCTTTCTACGTGTGCTGCAGATTGCTGCATAGGAGGAGGAAATAAAGAGATTAAAAGGTTTTTCTCCTCGTTACGCCATGCTCTGGGAGGCATAGTGATTCATGCAATCCCAGGATTACAGACCTTTGTAAATCTGGAAATGCCTGAAATCCATGGGTGGATGCATGGGAATGCCCATATTCCACTCATGGAACGCCTCCCAAAATGAAATGTAACACAATGCAGCACAAGCTGCTGCATTGCATTGCGTTTTTTTAATAAAGCTATGCAGGGCAGAATACATTGGGCCTAATTTATGAGGCCGTGAGTTACTTTTACGCCGCCGGTGCGTCATGTTTTGTGACGCACCAGCAGCGTTAAAAATGTGCCTTGTTGCACCATATTTACAAAGTGACACATCTGGGTAGATGCGTCACTTTGTAAACCCCTGCGCCACATTATACCTGCGCCAGGTATAATGTATGCATGGGGGGGCGTTCTGACGCAAGAAAGGGTCATAGAAGTGACGCAGTGAAATCTATAAGATTTCTCTGCGCCACTCCTAGGACACAAATGCGTAAATTCCTTTCGCCTGCCTCACAGCAGGCGTAAGACTGACGTAGGTCCTTTCACATGGGGCTTGCCCCATGTGAAAGGACACATTGCTGGAGCTGCGTCACTTTTGTGACACACCCCAGCAATGCGTCACTTTTGCGCCATACAGATACATCAGAAATACTGACGTATCTGTAACTCCTTGCGCCATGATGCGTCATACTGTAAATATGACGCATCATTGGTGTCGCAAGGAGTGAAAAGTGAAAAGTGACGCATCGCTGTTTTCACGCAGCGATGCGTCACTTTTCATAAATGAGGCCCATTGTCCCTTGCATGGATTTTTAAACATCTACTAGCATTTTGCGCCATTGATGCACCACAAAAGTTTTGCAACCATGACGCAAAGTGTTATTAAATCATGGCCATAGTATTTTTGTGTGACGTAGAAAATATAAGGTTATTATAAATAACTTTATTCGTGCCAAGGATAGTATTAAGGGATGAGCGTGAATGACAATATAGCAACTTGGTTGGCAGCCGGATCATCTTTCTATTTCCATTTGGAGGGTTCATTATGCTATACAGACTCTGTAGCCCCTTCAATATTCTTACAGGTGCATCTCATCTGTTCTGCTCTGCATTGCTAACAAGATGGTGTCCACAGTCTGATGCCGGGTCCATCTCACCTGTCTTCACCGGAGCGCAATTACTATTATGTCAACTCTGGTCCATTTTTGGACCTCCACTAGCAACTTTTTTGTATGTCTGGCCTTCCACCCCATGGTGAGCAACAATCCTAGATCAAAAGATCTACTTGCTTATTTATCAGTTTTCGTCCTGTGCATCGGCCTAGTATACACGAGGATATGTCTTGGTGAATGAGCCAGCTCCTCAGCTCAGTCAAGATGGTTACCACATGAGTAAAATACTCTCTGATTGCTGTACAGTGCCATATCATATGAATAAAATTCAACCCATGGTGTTTGATACATAGGGCAGCAATCCACTGCAAGCGGACACATCTGGGATTTTTTTTGCTGGCATTATATATGACTGATGTGAATAATTATATTCTGCGTATCCAGATTATGGATTCCTTGTGACAGACTTCGTATATTGTAGTATCATTACCCACTCCTGTTCAGTTATCTCGTCTCCCATGCTCCTTCCCTTTGGATTTTTAGCACATCCAAACTGGTGTAAAAACTGAAGCGATAGTCATATAAGACAACGATGTCGCTTTCCTGCCTGCCCCATGTGTTATTATGGTGTGAAATGTTTCATTTTTGGTCTGTTCAATATCGCCTTCATCCCAAGACTGCCTTAACCATGGCATTACGCATATGGAATTGACCTGGACTGAGCACTCAGAGAGTGTCACATGAATGTAAGGTATCACTGGAGTTTGGATGCCATAGCACATAGATAGCTGCTTCCTTCCAGATAAAGGGGTATATCAGCAAGGCGGCACCATGAAATTATCGCCACTTTTGCGTCTGTTTTAGGGCGAAAAGCGGCGCTAATTTCATCGCCATATCAGCAAAGACACGCTATTGTGTGTTTTGCTGATTTAGCGCCCCTCACAACAACGCCCAGCTTTGCATCTCTAATGAGATGCAAAGTGGGCGTTCTCTGCCAAAATAACTGGAGAAATGTCGCTACCCGACATTTCTCCAATCATTAAGCTGCACGCAAATAAGCAGAACGATAAGAAAAGTAGCGCTAACCACAGTTATCGCTACTTTCCTTACACCTGCTTGTAATCTGATTTAGCCATGTAATCCAATGGGAGGTGGATTACATGGCTAAGAACACCCTGCCCTACCAGCAAGGTATCGCTGGTCGCAGTGCGATTATCGCTGGATTCCAGCAATAATCACACTTTTTCCAGCTAACGCATGGATTCCTATCGCTGGGGAGATAAGCGTTGCTGATAACACGGTATCTCTGCGATAGAATCTAGCGTTAGCCTGCGATAATTATCCTCGCGCTGAAAGCGCTGAGTGATAAGTATCGCTGGCCCTTGCTGATATGCCCCTTAGTAATAATGAAGTTTAGTCAGTCCATTGAATTCTGAGAAGGACCAAAGAGGGAACACTGGGGCATACAGCTCCTGGGAACTCAATCACTCTGGCCCGTTGCAGCACCATTGGGTAATTGTCAATGCTCGATGACAGCCATCTGGGAGGGGGATATTCCCAAAGGCTGCCTCATATAATGTCATAGGGCTCAACATCCCTCGAACTTTAATTCAATATGATCTTTCACCAACAGTAGTTGAGCAGCTAATTAGTAGGTATCATAATTTGGAGCCTCCCTTCATCTAAAGGTCTCATAATTTTTTGGGAGGGCTGCTCTCATCCTCCCCTTGCCCCATATCAACTGCATTAATAAGGGGGTAATCTCTGCAAAAAGTTTCATGGACAAAAGAACTGAAAATGTAACCAGCATTTATCTGAGTATGTAGTCTTTGAATTGAGAGGCAACTTTATTTGTTTCCTTCACATATACAGATTATCTCCAGTGAAATAGTAAAATAAGTGTAGATGTCTGTAAGAGACATAATATTCAGGATTCAATCTAATATTAATTGCCAGGTTTATCTTCAAGTTTCTGGACTTTGTCATCAAGCCAGTAGCGCACCCTTTCGTGTGCCACCACTATCATCATTTTGGAGATCCATTCATTGCAAATCATGATTGAACTGGACCTCAATTTCCATTTACTGTGGATATTAGCGACCACCAGGGACGTACCAAACCAAAGGCTGTTATAATTCAGGCAAGTAACTTGAGGACTGGCATGGATAGTGGCCAATGCTGCTGGAGGCAAGACACGCAAAGTACCTTGAGTGCAGACGGAGTCCCTCATTGATCTCCAGTAATTTTGTAGAGTCAAGCATTTCAATAGAACGTGAACTATATTGTGCCTCCAACATTCAATATGAGGGAACAGGCCTGGTCTGGGCAATCTGTAGAATTTCCAATGTCAGCCATGGAGAAGTTTAAAGTAAGAAAACAAATGCTTCTCCCAGGTCTCGATCATGGATCTGCAGCATTTCTGAGCCGTGTTCTGCGGAGAACTTTATCTGCAATAGGGTCTGGGAAATCAACTGCAAGAAAGCTTTCATTGAGGCAGACTAGCAGGCTTGAAGAAGAGTGTGAAAAAAAATGACTTACCTGAACACATCGTGCTCCGCTCCCGCATTGTGCTCTTCCTTCTTCTTCTTCTGGGTATAGGCTCCCAAACTGCACTGTGGCCAATCCTGACACTGCAGCGTCAGGATTGGCCTGAGTGCTGTCAACTTGTGCTTCCAGGCAGACTAGCCTCTGCCTGCTCTCTCCAGCCCCAGCAACGCAGTTAGGGTTGGAGGGAGCTTCAGTGTTAACCAGGGTTTGGCCTACCTAATACGGCCACCCAAACCATCATGCACACTGTAATAGTGCTCACCACTTCCCCACCAGCAGTGTCATCCCCCTTGACCCGCTCTCAAGGCTCGTCAAAGTTCTGTTGGCTGGTCTAGGGGGTGAAAATAAATCAATAGTTAAACAGGTTTAAAACCTGTTTTATTATGGCTTTATTTGAGGGTGGTGGTGGCAAGGGGGCGGTGCTCCTCCACCCCAATGGAGGGGCCGCCACTGACGGAGACCCTAGATGTGCATTTGGATATGTCAAATTAAGGTAGCATGAGAATGGTGAGAATTGCACCATTAGGGTCAACAAGTTAGGAATGGATTATTTTAGAACATAAACAATTTCCTTGGAATTGCTGTTTTAGGGATTCCATGTATGTTGCTTGATTAGCTGAAGGATGTGGTCAGAGGTTAAAAGGACAGAAAAAACAGTAGTGGTGACAGTGGGCATATCTTAGGCATCGTTGTTGTTATGTTGAATGACTGATAATTACTGAGATGATGCAGTGTCTGCACACATGGTGCTTACTCTCCAACCGTGCTCTTGCTTTTTAATCTACTGGCCTTCTATAGATTTATATCTTGCCCTGTAGGCATATATGTTTGTTGGTTGTTCTACCTGTTTCGTCTTTGCCTATACATATGTAAAACGCTCTATTATCCTCTAGGGTCAAGTTCTAACTATATAGATCTTTATAAATAAATACATTAATTAATTGGACAATAAGTTCCCATAATTGTCTCTGGTTGAGGGGTTGTTGTATCCAGTCGCGGCTCGTGCAGGTAAGCACGGTAGGGCCGTGTGGGGAGAGTCGACAGGCGACAGAATGGAATATTTTTTCCTCTATTATGTCGTCTGTCGGCTCCCCCCTGCTCCCGTGCCCCACCCTGCCCCATCACCCTTACCTGAAGGAGCTGCGATTAGTTCTATTGACGTTTTATTTTGTCCATTAAGTGACTGCCCAGGACAGGTCTGTCTAATATTCTGAATAAGTATCTCCCTATCAAACACCTTTTGGGTGTCTTAAGACATCGATGGTAGCAGCTCTTCTTGGGAGCTTTATACCGTATTAGATGCTAGAGTGTACGCGGCTCGTTTTGGGATGTTATACCCTGTAGAAAGCCTACATGAGATCGATGAATCAGCACTGGGATTTGTCCTCTCTTAGGGGCATATTATCAAGACAGGCGATACAATTATCGCCGCTTTAGTAGCAGAAAACTGCCGCTAAAACGGCGATAATGGGCTTGATAATATGCTCTATGGAATTCCAATTGAAGCCCATGTTAGATGTGAAGGACATCTAACATGAGCTTTAATTGGAATTCCAGGGAGCATATTACCAAGCCCATTATAGCTGCATTAGCTGCAGTTTTCTGCCGCTAAAGCGGCGAAAATGTTATCGTCTGTCTTGATAATGTGCCCCTTAGTCTTCTGCTGTGATCTTAGCCAGTATTTTCATTTCAGATTTAAGTAATGCTATGGACCTATAGCTGGCTCAGGATAGACGAACTCCACCTGGTTTTGTCCGCAGCGTGAAAATAGCCCTGTTGAACCCTGTCTTACGGAGACAGTATTCTTCTACGCTTTGCATACTTTGATCAATAAGGGTACTATAAAGTCTATATTCATCTTATAACATTCTCACAATTCCCTGTATCTTTCAAGGAGTGTGCATATATAAATGCCTCCTTAACCTATTCTTTAGCTATGTCACCATCAAGTCTGTCCTTTAGTTCAACAGACAACGATGGAACCTTCAAATCAGCAAATAATTCTTCATCCTCTGGAGAGTGTAGAAGGGTATATGAATTGTGAGCAGAAACCAGTTTTAAATTTCCGACCAATAAATGTATCTAGTTCCGTGGCTATTTTGCCAATTAAGTGCTCAGAGAGCCGCCAGGGGAAGGACTGTTATGGTTCATCCAGGCGGTCAAATCAAGTACAAATATATTGCGCTCAAAACAACATCAGCATGAGACCATAAATTTTCCAAATTTTGCTGTATTCCCCTGCAAGTCACTGTAAAACAGCTGACTTTTCCACACAAACCCTTACGGGAACTATTCTTCTCCTCTGCATAGATGAGTGCCATGGAAGCCTGGGGGTTCTGTTGTGCCGCACCTATCCACACAGATTCCTTCATTGCTGTCCTTCTAAGATTGCAAAAAACACAGTTGATGGACAGAATGTAGAACAATGTCCTACATTCACCCCAGTACAAGGATCTGGGCCTAAATCCATCGTTTTTTTGCACTTCACACCACCCTGGGTTAGACAGTGGCTATATGCAAATCAGCTCTGATCCTGTGCCTCATGGGAACAGTCCAGTCCGAACTACCAAGCCATGTCTTTCCCAGACCGGAATCAAGCATCCAAGGACCGGTTTCTGGCTATCAGCCTTCATCAGCCTGGATAGCTTGACTCCAGTGGTGTGGAGAGTCTGGGACTCATGTCTGAGCATACCCAGCCCACTCGGGGTGAAAATTGCAAAAAACACAGTTGATGGACAGAATGTAGAACAATGTCATACATTCACCCCAGTACAAGGATCTGGGCCTAAATCCATCGTTTTTTTGCACTCCACACCACCCTGGGTTAGACACTGGCTATATGCAAATCAGCTCTGACCCTGTGCCTCATGGGAACAGTCCAGTCCGAACTACCAAGCCATGTCTTTCCCAGACCGGAATCAAGCATCCAAGGACCGGTTTCTGGCTATCAGCCTTCATCAGCCTGGATAGCTTGACTCCAGTGGTGTGGAGAGCCTGGGACTCACGTCTGAGCATACCCAGCCCACTCGGGGTGAAAATTGCAAAAAACACAGTTGATGGACAGAATGTAGAACAATGTCATACATTCACCCCAGTACAAGGATCTGGGCCTAAATCCATCGTTTTTTTGCACTCCACACCACCCTGGGTTAGACACTAGCTATATGCAAATCAGCTCTGACCCTGTGCCTCATGGGAACAGTCCAGTCCGAACTACTAAGCCATGACTTTCCCAGACCGGAATCAAGCATCCAAGGACCGGTTTCTGGCTATCAGCCTTCATGAGCCTGGATAGCTTGACTCCAGTGGTGTGGAGAGCCTGGGACTCACGTCTGAGCATACCCAGCCCACTCGGGGTGAAAATTGCAAAAAACACAGTTGATGGACAGAATGTAGAACAATGTCATACATTCACCCCAGTACAAGGACCTGGGCCTAAATCCATCGTTTTTTTGCACTCCACACCACCCTGGGTTAGACACTGGCTATATGCAAATCAGCTCTGATCCTGTGCCTCATGGGAACAGTCCAGTCCGAACTACCAAGCCATGTCTTTCCCAGACCGGAATCAAGCATCCAAGGACCGGTTTCTGGCTATCAGCCTTCATCAGCCTGGATAGCTTGACTCCAGTGGTGTGGAGAGCCTTCTAAGATTGGCAGTCACCCCCAAGGTTTCAAACTTGAACCCGTGCACATCATCACCGATCTCTACTCTGCAACCATAGATGAGGCCGTACCATAATGCACCCTCATCTGCCTGCAACTATTATCATGGTCTGTAGGTGGCACCTCCGCTAAAGCAGAAGAGCGTCGCTCCACTGCCTTGAAGCAGGAAAAGAAAGAAAAAAAAATATCATAATGTTGTTGTCATTCTAGTTTGTCCTCCTGCTGCGGCAGCTTTGCGTGAGTGGGCGGGGTGGGGTGGGGCAGGCCGGGGCTGCAGAGCAGTGGAGGAGTGGTAGAACTCAGTTCCTCCTAAGTGCGCAATTACTGTTTGGCCGGCCCTCTCGGCTGCCCAAAATAGTCATGCCCACTTTCCCTGTTCTCCATGCAAGCTGCATTACAGCCTGAGTGGAGTACATGCCCACCCCTTCAGCCCTTCGCTGAGCGCTGTGTCACGGCTCTCAGACCAATCACAACACTGCATTGCGGCATTGTGATTGGTCATGAGATCCTGTGTGCCAGGTGCTTCCTGTTCCTGGAGTCTGACACAGGAGAGCAGGAGCAGAGATGCAGGACCCAGCGGCAAGTTAAGTGTTTTTTTTTATTGCCACCCGTTCACATTTCCATCCCCCTATCATGCCTGCCTCGCCACCCGCAAGACGTGCTGGCCACCACTGATGGTCTGGAGGGTAAAGTCGGAAAAGTCTGACAGGACTGCAAGACACAGCGGCCTACTGGACTGTTTGTTCCCTCTTGCTGGGAGAGGCTGTACCAGCAGCAGAGACAGCTTTAGAGCAGTGCCACCTGTGCAGCCGCACTGGGTACTGACCTGGAGGGTGGGCACTTACCTTAGGGGGGAGCAGTGTTAGCAGTAACTTAAGATTTAAAAACACCTGCTGCAGGGTTCCTGGCGCTTCCAGCTTTCAGGCAGCAATAAAAATGTCAATATAACTCTGGTGATTAATGTTCCTGCCAGAGAGAGAGATCGAGTGCTGTCTAGTGGCAGTTTTCACTCGCCATAAAGTAGCACAGAGAGTTAATATGCCTGCTGCTAAGAACAGATCTGCTTGTCATGTTGATAGTTGAGTGGATTGAAAACAAATGAAATGTATGTGAGAGAAGGGCTATGGAGAGATGAGGGCACTTTGGCCGGGTGGCAGTGAGGGAATCAAAGGAGGAAGTCAAGAGGGAGCACCAAAAAGATTGTCGCACTGGGCGTCACCAGCGCTAAAGCCGGCCACTACCTCCTTTCACGGTGCATACAAATGAATGAATCAAAACAGCACCATCAGGAGCACTGGACTCTATTTTCTCATATGGCTCCTCTCTTTCTGCTGCATCGCTGCAAGGCAGCTGGAATTAAGGCCTCAGGAGAAATTTGCGACGGGAGACTCATGGAGTCATGGCCATCTTGGTCATGGTCTTAGTTCCACCTCAAGCTTTGCTTGTTGAGTTCTTGTATTTATAGTTGTTTGAGTGATTATACAAAAGCTGTGCAAATAATGTAAACATCAAGTTCCGACATAAAAGTAGGACTGCACAATTATTAGCATACACTCCGAGTATTGTCTTCCTCGCCACATAAATTCCCATCCCTCCCTCTCTGTGTTTATGTCGGCTTCATTGGTTCTTGGGGCTTGGTAGTTCTACAGGTAGTGGGGTGGGATTACCCTCCCCTTATACTGGGTCAAGGGTGAAGGAGGTCAGCCATGTTGGGGAGGGATGGGAGGCATGGGATGCTAACTTTGCTTTTGAGGGGTTCTGGTGTGGAACTGAAGCTCACTTTGCAACTCTGGTGGCGAGGAACACTTACGAGGAGGTGACCTGAGGAAATACCATTTTCAACCATCCACGAATCCCATTATGTGGACTGCAGGATTGAATTATTCCAGCCATAACCTGCGCGATAAAGTCTAAAGTCGTCTGGCTCCCTGTACCTCAGAAATGTGATTGGAGCCCCAGCAGAGCACCACTGGGTTAATGAACCAGCTCTTCCATTCATACGCGATGTTGTATTAAAGAAGATGGTTGCAACGTGCAACACAGGCCCAGAAAATGGCTGCGCGAGAGGCTTAACGCCTTAACCCAAGTAACTTACAAATCCCTGCAATGTGTGACTCCTGCATCCGGCCCCGTGGTGCTCTGTGGCGCTACTGCTCCCAGCAGAACCTGGTAATTAAACGAATTTATAAAAGCTGCCTGCGAAGGAAACCCCACGACGGAAAACTCATTAAAATGCGATTCGCACACCAGGGTGCACTTAATCATATCCATGCTCGGGGAAAGTGAGAGATTTCATATTTATCTTAAGGCCACGTATGTTAATTACAACTTACTTGTTTAAATGAGAACTTTGCACATTAATAAAGCAGTTAGCCTGTTTCCACCAATCGAGTGGGCAACTGTGATCTCACCCGTGTATACCAAACTGAGCTTTCGCACTTATAATCTACATGCTGCAGGCTCTGTGAGGTTGTTGAGAACCGCAAAATCATTGTTACAGTCACACAACCTCTCCCTTCCCCATTAGATTTTCATAATGTCATCATAAACCTTCGAGCACCAAATGAAGTGTTTCTCAGCTTCCCACCTCCACATGAAATGTTAGTTCAAACTTTCATAGAAGAATAAACATTTTATTCAGGCCGACGCCTTGGCAGTGAAAATGCCGCAAAGCTGTCTGAAAAATGCATTTACCTGAAGCATCATGGACAAGTGCACTGTCGGTGCTAAGTGTCTCTGCCGGAAGTGTGCCCAGGAGAAAAAGCTACCGCAATGATTCAGGTACCATTTGCCTTCATCAATCTTTCAAAGTATCCATTTTAATAATATATTAAATTATACTTCTTGCATGCCTTATATATTGTTGGGTACAAAGAGCAACCCAGTAGCAAGAGGGTTATTTAGAGACTGTGTACTGGATACTACATCACAAATGTAGGTATGTCCTGTCTGCAGAATCAAAAGTGCATTATAGCCTATGGCACTTGTAATGCGGGATATTCACTCAGGGCCCTATTTACGACAAACTAACGCAACGAGTGCCGCAAGTCATTTTGCTGCGCAGCACTGCGTTACTTTCGAAGCACAGGAATGTGACATATTGACAACAATATATCGCATCTCTGTGCTTTTCCTTGCTCTGGCGCACAAACTGCTGCCACGCACCATGCAGGCAATCTTGCAGCATGGTGCAAGGATGCCTGTATCACAGAGAGATTGTTTTTGTGGAGGTAGGGGCACGTTGCTGCACAAAAACAATCAATTGAGTTGAATTCCTCTCCCAATGTGTGCTATAGAATGCAGCACGCATTGAAAGAAGAAAAAACTAGGAGAAATTATCATTTCTACTCGTAGCACCTCGCCACGCACCCCGGAGGGGGGGGGGGAGGGCATAGAATTCTAACGCATTTACAGGTGTACGATTGTTTGTAAATCTGGAAATGCATCAGTGGACAAGGGTGTTGCATGGGATTACCCACAGCAACATCCATGTCACGTCCCTTACACGCAAAGTTTTGTGTGAAAAGGGGTGATATTTACAAGCCACGTAGGGCGGCTTTACGTGTGCTTGTAAATATCACAAAGCAGGTTGAGCTGCCGGTGCGTCATGCAACGTGACATACCGGCAGTGCAAGGGGCTTGTAAATACGCAATATGCCTTTCGCAAAACTTTAGATAAAGTCCGATTTTAATTGGGTTTTAGCATTGAAGGCCTCATTTACGAGGCCTCTTGCAGCATTTTTATGCCACCCGGAGCATCACTTTCTTGACGCTCCAGTGGCGCAGTGTGACCCAGCATATTTACAAGGCCACGCAAAGCCACTTTTTGTGGCATTTCATGGCCTTGTACATATGTGACCCTTTCACACAGAACACTGCGTGAAAGGGGTGTTCCATGGGTATTGCTGCGGGTGTTCCCACGCAACACCCATGGAATCTGTAGTATTCCCAGATTTACGAGGAGTCGTAAACCTGGGAATGCGTCAGGTTTTTTTGCCATCCCAGCGGTTGCATTAAGGAGGCGCAATAAGTAGAAATGTTTTACTTCACTTAGAAAGAGGAAATCACCTCCGTTGATTGATTTTGTGCAGTAAGGTGTCCCTTCCTGCACAAAATCAATGAGCTCTGCAACACAGGCACCCTTGCACCATGGCACAAGGGTGCCTGCTTTGGCGCATGGCAGCCCATTGTGAGCCAGCACAGTGGAAAAGAATAGGAATGTGCCGTATCTCATAGATACGAAGCATTCCTGCCCTTTTCCTTTCATGCAGGGCAGTGCAGAAAGATTCCTTGCAGCATTGGCCTGTGCCAAAATCTCGTAAATGAGGGCCTGATTAGATTCAACACTCAATAGCCGATGCATTGATAGTACATTTAGGGGCTTATTCACAAGCCTCTTGCGCTGCGGATGCGTCACTTTTTCCCATATTAAAAGTAATGCACAGGTGGCGCAAGGTGCTTATAATAAGCCCTTTAGCATTTCTCCAGCACGAAGTATTGGTAGAATAACTTTTGTGGCAAGCGCTATCTTCACTGTTGAGTGTATTACTGTCGTAGGGGGAATGAAAAACAAAGGGTTACAGAATTAAGTCATAAGCGCAGAAGAGTCTACCGCTCGCGTTTCTTTATTCTTTGCACAAGAGGCGTTTTCCTCTTTCTATGTAAGCTACAGAATGCAGCAAACATAAAAAAGAAAACGAAGAGAAATAAATATATTTCTCCTTGTTATGACTCACTGAGGAGGTGTAGGTCTACCACTTCTGGAAAATCTAGGAATGTGTCAAAGTCCATGCATTATGAATGGGAACACCCATGCATCACCCAAGGCAATGCCTCCCTGGCACAGAGTAATGCAACACAGCGATTTGCACTGCATGGCATGAGTCGAGATTTATGAAGCCATTGAAGCCCACGAAAGGTGGCCTTGCGTGGCTTCATAAATCTAATTTTTAAGTTGCATCACTCTTGCACCACATTGCATGGTGCAGGAGTGAAGCTAAGGCGCTCGTAAATATGGCCCACAGTTCACCATGTCCTATAATTTAATACACATGCTGTCATAAAGGAACAGGGTCTTCACAGATGCTTGGGAAGACTTACCTTGAGTCAACCACAAACTCTTTAAAAAGAAAGAACTCAGGGCACCCGCCTTGATTTTTTATTTTATTTGGCAGCTTTCATCAAGGGAGAGAACCCTCAATAATTTGTAAAGGATATCAAGATGACCAGGCAGCAATTTTAAGCATAAAGCCAACCAGCAACCCAACCGGATGGGGTTTGCTCTCTCGTGCGCCTTCCAAAAATCACTAAGTATGTCCCTCAGCATCATCATCAACACTAGCCACTTGCAGGATACCAAACAACCCCATACATGGACACCTGATCACCCACACATTACCTACACCAGAGTAGGAGGAATCCACTTTCCATACATATGGCCAAGATGTTGTTTGAGTAAAGGTTTACCAAGAATGCGATCATAGACATTTAAAATGAGGGGCAGGTTTACTAATGTTTCACACAACACAGAACAGAATCCAAAGTAGCTGTGCAGCATGGAAGGAAGAGAGCAGAAGAGCACCATGTCTACTAAGATATGCCGCTGTGCTTGTCTATTCCTGCACTGAGACACTGGCTCAATATAGGGGTTCATGCGCCAAAGCACATGTCCTTGCTCCATAGTGTAAGGGTGTGTGTGTTCTATTAAGGTTAGGTTTTGTATTGGAAGTTGACCCTTACAAAACAAAAAACTATGCTTTAATACTTCTTCCACGTTTTTTGTATGTTGTATAGTGCAGCACACATGCAAAGTGTGGCACTTTTAAAACTTGCCCAGGGCTATGTTTGCCTTCAGGATGCATACGTTTTTGGCGTAATTTGCCGGTGTTAGTAGACAGGGATTCGAGTTAAAACCCATGGGTGATTGCATGTGAACCATCAATTACCACTCATGGAGCTCCCCCTTGATACAAAGTAGCACATAACAGTAAAACCCATGGGTGATTGCATGGGAACCATCAATTACCACTCATGGAGCCCCCCCTTGATACAAAGTAGCACATAGCAGTTCTTCGCAATACTTTGCCCATCTTTGCACTGCAGATCCTGATTTGTGCTGCAACGTCAATACCACCACAACACTTTACACTGTATTTGTGTTACAAATCAACACAAACATAATGCAAAACATTAGTAAATCTTGGTCTGAGTGAGTAAATTTGGCAAGCCAATTATTTGTGCTCTCTCTGAGAATGTTCCTAGCATCAGTAGATAAAAGATAGATTATACTCAGGACACTACTGTATATTTTATAAGATATATCTCTCTATTGGGTATGTTTCTCATAGAGAGCCACTTAAAATAACACCAGATTCAAAAACTGTGTTTTCACTGTCTGGAACAAGAGTTGTAAAAATCAAGTTTTGCTGTCTGCTGCTCCTACATTGGAACAATGGGAAAGCAGGGAGCATATTTACAAGGCACCTGTGCAACCAGAGTGCTCATTTTTTTGACGCTCTGGTGGCACACAAAGTTGACGCAAAGCCTCCCAGCATAGCTTTTCATGGCCTTGTAAATATGACCCCTTTTACGCATTACTCAGCATGAAAGGGGCGTTCAATGGGTGTTGCTGTGGGTGTTCTCATGCAACACCCATGGATTCTGACACATTCCCAGATTTACAAGGTTTCGTAAACCTGGGAAAGCGTCTGAGTCTAACAACTCCTTAGGGGAGGAGTTAAAGCGGAGCAATGAGCAGAAATACCTTTGTTTCTCCTTGTTTTTTGCTCTTTATATGTGTTCTGCATTCTGCAGCACACATAAAAGGAGGAAAATGCTAATCAATGATTGTTTTTGTGTGGGAGGTGTCCCTTCCAGCACAAAAATAATCATCCATGCAACGCAGGCATCCTTGCACAATAGTGCAAGGGTGCCCGTCATTGATGATAGGCAGCCAATTGTGAGCTGGTGCAGAGGAAAGCACAGGAATGCATAGTACTGCTGTAAATTGGACACATCCTTGGACTTTCCTAATGACGTAGCTCGGCGTTGCAAGACAGCTTGCAGTGCCGCGCTGTGTCATTTTCAAGTAAATATGTACCCAAGTTCTGAATTGATGTCTAGATTGGTGCTGACCTGCCTTGTCCCTTGGGTCTCCCCAGACTAGAAGCAGATGGGGAAATAGTGGATGATGGGCCACAGATCCGAGTGAGACAGTTGGATGGCAAGTAATGTTCTTCCTCGTTCAAACTTAATACACCTTGCCTGCAGCCTGTCTGAGCAGATCCAAGATTGAAAGAAGATTTTTTCTGAGCCACCAGCCACTCTCTCAGATTCACTGTGAGCATAGTTACTTATCTTTACTCTCCACCTGCGAGTGGTGTTTAAGGCTGTTGGCTGCGAAGGGCACAATATGCTCAGTGAGTGGTGGGGCTGTGTGACAGGATGCCAGGAATTGCAATTTTTCACATATTTTGGATAGTGTACTGTAGCAATGAAAAGTACACCAGTAGATCCTTGTAGTTAGGTTCTTTATTAAAACCCCCAGCACAGAGGAATACGTCATACAGCTATCAAGACACAGAGCTTCTCTAATAACAGCTCTCTAAGAATGCACATACACATATAAACAATTCTGTAACATATTCAATGTTCCACACAATACAGAGATCTTAAAGTGATATACTACACAATCCCCCTTCTTAAAAAAAAAACTAAAAAAAATCAAAACAAAACACAAAAATAGTAATATTAAGTACAATCAAACAACTCCAATCCTTTAGGTTTTTTAACAATTCTTCCACTTGAAGTTTTGATGACAGATTCATTAGGCACAAAGTTAGGTAAATCCGATGACACTTGGGAACCTTCCTTAACCTGAGGACTATCCCCAGATATAGGAACACCCTCATGAATGTCAACACCAGAAGGTGAATTATCACAAGAGATATCACCATCCTGAGACTCATCCACCGTAATGTCCCACCACCAAGATGACAAATTTTTGCACATCTCTTTATCTTTTTTACTTTGAACATCACCACGGGATATAGGTGCAAGACGACTAAAATCCCATACCTCACCATTTTGTAATAAGGCAGTATTGTTCATAACTTTAACAACCATTCTGGGTTCACCTTTTGTGGTCTTCCTGGCACTCTTAACTCGAACCCATTGACCTTTGCATAAACTGGCCTCTTTAGTTCCATGTTTGGAATCATAATAGATTTTATTATTTGTCTGTGAATCCATAATGCTCTTTCTAACTTTAGTTACATCACAATTAGTCATGCCACTTGTATCCATCCAACTCGGATTGATCTTAGAATGTGGAATTCTACCTCTCATTAATGAAAAGGGACTTTGATTTGTTGAGCCATGAATGGTACTCCTATAAGCCCACAGCAATTTCTTCAATTCAACATCCCATGATAAGTTACCCTTATTTGCCAACTGCAATATTCCTTTAATACTACGGTTGGCTCTTTACACAATACCGTTCCCGCTAGGAAGGTAAAGAGCAGTAAACCTTTGTTGTATACCTGAAGCTAATAAATCGTTTTTCATCTCCATGGATTTAAATTGCACACCATTGTCTGATAATATATACTTAGGAAAACCTTCCCTTGAGAAAATCTCATCTAGAAAAGTAATGACAGTTTTAGTATTAATCACATTTACTACACTGATCTCTAACCATCTTGAAAATGTGTCAATTAAGACTAGGATGTACTTCTGAACTCCATCTTGCCAAGTGACAGGACTCATAAAATCAATAGCTACAACCTCCCAAGGAAATTTAGGACAATCAGGAGGAGCTATTGGTGGATTAAAAGTTTTAAAGGTTTTATCAGAGACTTCACACTGTACACATGATCTCACACATCTTTCAACCTCTACATCCATTTTAGGCCACCAATAAAGTTCTTTAATACGAAGTTTTGTGCGAGTAATCCCTGAATGTCCTTCATGACAAAGATCAATGATTTTTTTTCTTAAGTCCTTAAGTGGAATGATTCTATCACCTCGCACAACTAACATATTGGACATACTAAGTTCATCTCGAACTTCCCAAAAAACCTCTTAAATCATCATTGATGATTTTCTTGTCCATGCCATTCCAACCTTTGACAATCAATTGTTTCAAAACAAGTAAAACTTGGTCATTGTTTTCCGCTTCGAGCCATTCTTCTTGCGTAAAACTACCTTGAGTTTTATCGAAAGAAATATGTGCAATAGAAAAATCATTCCAATGATTTTTATCTCACTCAATTAGCGGTAATGACATACGGCTTAAAAAATCAGCCGTGAAGTTTCTTGTGCCTGGCACGTATTGCACCTCATACATGAAGTCTTGCAGCCTCATGGACAACCTTGCTATCCTTGCTGTGGCATTGGTAAGACCGTCCGTTGTAAGTAACTTCGTTAGAGGTTTATGGTCACAGCGAACAATAAACTTCCTTCCCCACAAAAACTTCCTAAAATGCTCTAAAGCCCACACCACAGCAAGGGTCTCCCTTTCAACAACTGAATAACGTTCTTCTGTGGGAGAAAGGGACCGAGAAGCAAACGCTATGATGACCTCTTTGTTGTTCTCATTGATTTGGGTAAGGACACTACCCAACCCCTTGCTACTGGCATCAGTTGTGACTATAGTATCAGCATTAGGATCAAAACCTTGCAAACTAGGAGCCTGTGAAATCGCCTTTTTAATTTCATCAAACGATCTCTGGCACATTTCACACCAATTAAATTGTACCTTGTTCTTAAGTAGAGACCTCATAATATGGGTTTTTTCTGAAAATCTATCTACAAACTTTGCATAAAAGTCAGCAAGTCCTAGAAATGATCTAAGATCTTCTTTAGATTTAGGTGCAGGAGCATCTCTAATTGCACTCACCAAACTAGACTTTGGCCTTATACCAGATGAGCTAACTTCATGCCCCAGGTAAGTAACACTCTTCTCCGCAAACTTACACTTGGAAGGTTCAGCTGTAACTCCCTTATTATTCAAAATACCCATTTCCTTCCTCAAACGCTCATCATGTATCTTCTTGTTTGGGCCCATAATAAGGATGTCGTCCTGAAAAAATACTACGCCTTGCATATCACCAAATAACTCATGCATAAGCCTTTGAAAAACGGCCGCAGCGGACGCTAACCCAAACGGCATGTAGCAAAATTGAAAACACCCAAAAGGAGTGCAAAAGGAAGTAAGGTGTTTACTCATAGGCTGCAAGGAAATTTGATGATACGCACAAGACAAATCGATAGTTGAAAACAATTGAGGCCCTTTGGTCAAGGTAAGCATCTCATCGATCCTAGGAAGAGGAAAGCGATCAACAATTATATTATCATTCAAATACCTTAAATCTATGCACATGCGGATTTTGCCATTTGGGCGTCTGGCGATAACGATCGGAGAAATCCAATCAGATGCCTCTACAGGTTCAATTATTCCAGCATCTAACAATTTATCAATCTCTCTCTTTACTTCATCACGAACAATGAGTGGAATGTGACGAACCTTATGTACCTTTGGAATAGCGCTAGGTTTGAGTCTAATTTTGTGTGAAAAGCCTTGGAGATTCCCAATACTTCCATTGAAGACTTCTGGAAATTCTTTCAAAACCCAATTCTTTGTGCTTTCAGATTCACACATGACTAACACCTGTTCTGGGTTATTCGGATTAAGAATTATGTCAAGTGAGCGTTGATCCTTCCAACCCAAAACAGGTGGTCCATCTTTAGCTACATACAGTTTACATACAGCTCTTCTACCTTTAAATTCAAACATTAAGGATCTAAATCCTAACATTTCAATTTTTTGTCCAGTGAAACTAGCAGGAATTACATCTGTAGGTTGAAGTTGCGGCCCAATTTCCCTTGTAAATTTCTTATCCCAAGTAGATTTGGGTAATATAGTAAACGGAGATCCAGAATCCGCTGCTACTTGTAGATCTATACCACCAAAGGAGACTATACATAAAGGTTTGCTGCTATCATCACCAGTAATATTTACAACTACATGTCTCGCTTTGTTGCTTGAAGGATCGAACTCCTCATCACGATAATCCTCTTCATTATCTGATAAGTCAGAGTCATCATTAGTTACACAAGTTACTCTTGTTTTCTTTTGAAATTTTCTTCTACATTGTTTAGTGAAATGACCAATTAAGCCACAAACCGCACACTTTGAAGACTTAGCAGGGCATTTATCAAACCTGGCAGTATGTGATGTGCTACCACATCTGTAACAAGCGAAAAATTGAGTAGAGATATCTTTTTTCTTGAAACTAGGATTTTGGTATGGTTTCCAATTTTGATATTGTTTGGACTGTCCCACATTAGTACTCTTGTCTCTCCTTGTGTCATTGATCTTATTAACAGTTACTGGCTCATTGTAAGAAGAGATTGCTTTGGCACATCTATCTGAAAGTTCTGCTTTTTTAACTAATGTAATAATGTCTTTGAGACATGCATCCCCTTCTATCCACAACTTGTCTTGGACATTCTTGTTCTTACTACACATCACAACTTGATCCCTAATCATATCATCATGCAGGGGTCCAAACTTGCACTTGAGGGCCAAATTCTTTAGAACAGAGATATTATCCTCAATGGTCTCATTTGTA
The DNA here is from genome assembly GCF_964261635.1 of Lissotriton helveticus. Classification (NCBI taxonomy): domain Eukaryota; kingdom Metazoa; phylum Chordata; class Amphibia; order Caudata; family Salamandridae; genus Lissotriton; species Lissotriton helveticus. Next base: position 512,752,416 of record NC_136072.1, on the reverse strand, counting down.
TTTTGTTTACGCTTATAGAAGGCGCATCTAGAAACTGCGACACATACAATTGGGGAATAATGGTCATCAAGATCAGCTTTGGCACACTTAAATACATCCAGATCTCCACTTCTTTCAATCTTTTGCATCTGTAAATACACTCTGAGACCTTCAGGTCCTAAACAATGCATTAAAATTCTTTTTTTTCTTTCTGGAGACATAATACTGCCATTATCCTCTAGAGTGGCAATATAATTCAAAATATATTCTTTCCAATCCAACCATTTGATATTAGGTTCACCTGGATTAACTAAAAATTCTTTTGGATCACTCAAGGTAATACTCATGTTACTCTGTGAAGAAGAAGCTGTCATAATACTTGTGGAAGCTGTTCTTGACTCTCCATCCATTTTTAACACAAGAACAAATGCATAGTAAAAACTTGTAATCTTACTGTATAAGAACGATGAAGTCTGGGAAAGCACAGGTTAATTCCTTTAAATTGCTGTTGTTATCGTGTGTAAGAACGGTAAATTATAAGCTTTTAAAAGTACAGGTTAACTGCTCGATTTCCTGTTGTTCGCGCTGAATAAAGAAGAAGAAAAAAAAATTATTAAAAATGGCCGACATGTTGTGTGCCCCTTGCGTGACCTGTGACGTCAATCAGTTGAATATCTGGTGAAGACAACAACGCGTGCCGATTGTTACACACGCACCGGTTGTTTGAAGGGAAACACGCTGTAACGATGGCAGCAAGCTCGCGCTCCACGCTTCTGATTCACAGGCAGCTCTCGGCTCAGATTTTAAAGGTAAACAACGCGCTCCCACGATGCTGGCTAACACTTGAGTTCACGGAAACTTGGAAATAAACACAGCTGGATCGCATTTGTCATCCGCATTAAATTTAAAGATAAAGAAGATTGCTAAAAGGCTGGCCGCTTATTAATTTTGACTGCTTTTAAACGAAGTAATATCGAAATAGATAGCAGTATTAAAAGTCAGAATAAAGAACAACTCACTGATAACAGGATGTCAGGAGTATTTTTCTTCCATGTAGAGTTGAATAAGCCAGTGCAATTTCTTGAATTTTCCCAGTAGTTTGTTCTTTTGTTGAAAATACAAAGTTCATTTAAATTTCTTATGAAGCTTGCACTGAGGGTTCCTGGTCCTCATCGCCAAATCAGTGTAGCAATGAAAAGTACACCAGTAGATCCTTGTAGTTAGGTTCTTTATTAAAACCCCCAGCAGAGAGGAATAAGTCATACAGCTATCAAGACACAGAGCTTCTCTAATAACAGCTCTCTAAGAATGCACATACACATATACACAATTCTGGAACATACTCAATGTTCCACACAATACAGAGATCTTAAAGTGATATACTTACACAGATCTTAAAGTGATATACTACATGTACTGACTTAAATGTTCAAAACTGACATTTAAGTGATGTGATCTGCAGGTCACAAGCCTCAGTGCCAACAAATCCTATTCATCTCTGCATTGTTTATTTGAGTACCATTAAATTGGGCAGAATAAGCAATATCTTAAGCACAGCACCTTATCTCTGACTCTCATATAAGGATTGAAGCATATGACCTTGGACTGGCAGAGGGAGAGAAAGTCATATGGAGATGGGAAAATAGGCACAGTATCATTTTTGATATGTGAGAAGGGATAAGATTGTAGCGGAAGGTATGAAAGTGTTATTGGTATGTGGTTTATTTTTTATTTTAAAGATTTTATATATCGCTGGCTAGACCCGGAGGTTTCAGAGGCTTTGCATGAGCTTCAGATTATAGTTACAGGTTACATCGTTACAAAGGTTACACAGTTATTATAGCATGGCAACATAGTTACTTGTAAGGTCAAGAAAAACAATGAGAACACATACGTAAGGGGAAAAGCAGTCAGGGGGAAATATTTGGGGGAAGGAGCTGGGGAAGTAGACAGGTAATCAAGGCGGGAAAGAGGAGGGGAGGGTGAAGGACACCGCATGGAAAGAGGAGGGGGAGAGCGACGGGGACACAAACTGGTAGACGAGTCAAAGCAACGTCCAAAGTCCAGTAAGCTGTGATCCCAGGGGAAGTTGGATCACTTCCCTATCTCTGTTGCGGGAGGCTCCCTTTACAGAGTGGTCTCTTTCAGAGGGGTCTTTGTGACTCCAAGGCATACAAACTGGATCCTACCCCATAAAGGGGAGAGGGAGTGCTTTGGCAGGGGGTGCCATATCATACCTCAGCTGGGAGTGGCTCCCTTGGCGCAGTGGACTCTCTCAGCGGGTTCGCTGAGACTCCAGAGTATAAAAATTGGATCTTTCCCCAACAAGGGGAGAAGGAGTGCTTAGTCAAAGGGCACAAAGGACTGGGAGCTGGGTAGATAGCAAGCAAGACAAGAGATTCAGGGGAGAGGGGCTAGGTGCTAGGGAGGTAGACAAAGAGAGAAAGAGTACTAAATGGGAACAAATTTAATTAATGAGTTATTATATAGCGCTGGCTAGACCCGAAGGAATCAGAGCGCCTTACATGAGGAACAATATTGTTGCAATTTACATCAGTTAAAAGTTACATAAGTATCCAGAAAAGCATTTAAAGAACATAGGGGACAAGGTGAAGGGAGCAAGGAAGGGTAAGGGGATAGAGTAAAGGGGTAGGAGGAAGATAGGACGTAGAGATAAAGGGAAAATCTGCTCAAGGTCTGGCTGGGTAGGTGACTGCAGGGGGGGGAGAGTCCACAACCCATCTCCTCTTTAGCTATATGGTAGCTCCACCGGTCATCAGCCAAAACTCTAGGTCTCCAGAGTCTGGGGTAAGTTCCGCAAGTTCCAAGTCCTGATGTGTAGGCAGGGACACTGGTGGATCCTAAGGTCGGATGTATGACGTTACAACGCATACTTTTACAACGACTACCATTACAACGCATTTTTTACAACGCAAAAACTTTTACAACACATACAATTACAACGCAGGATTTTACAACGCAAGTACCTTTACAACGCATACCATTTCTTTACATTTCTCCACACCAACATAGAGTTAGAGTGTGTGTGTTCCACACTGCACGCTGTAACCACTTGGCATGTATAGATTGTGATTATTCCCCAACACCACTCCAAGCATGCCCCACTATGTACACATTCTGGCGCTGGCCATCCTTGCTGTTGATGAGAAATGTACTATTAATGTTTATCCTCTTTTTTTCTCATTGTCTAGGCATAGGACGTTCCACAGAGGTAAAATATACCTACACCACATACATGACACTGGCATGTTATTGAGTTCTTTTTATTTTAATTTTTTCACCATTATAAGGTCCTGATGAATCGCAGGTGATTTACCCAATTGCGAGAAACATGTTGACCATCTGTTCTTCTCAGCTCGTCTAGGGTCACTCTACCTAACGAGGTGACACCGAGCGAGCTTTTTCACGATTTTAATTGTAGTAGGGGGACCACCAGAATAAAGCAGTTTCCGGCACCCCTTGCTGCATTTTAATCACTACACCAGGCTTACTTGCTCTCCCGCCCACACACCCGCACTTCACCACAGGGCAGTTGGATACAAAAGATCTCCGCCAAAGTGCCCCTCTTAGAGGTGAGCCCGTCGGGGATTGCACTGCCCCCCCGACGAGGAGCAACCGCCGATGATGAAGCATGACATCCTTCGGGGGGTGTGAGGCAAAAACATCCAACAAAATGGAGGCCCAAGGGTGTAATGTCTACACCTCCGGTCACGCCAGATTTACCTAACCTTTCCCTTCTTACAGGAACAGTGCAGCACCCCTCTTGTTGTATCACTTGTACTAGATACGGGCACTTGCTGTAACTGGACCTTCCACCCTTATGAGTGGTAATTAGTGTCCGTTGATCTATTGATCGCTCTCCCTCTCTTTGATAAATGCCTAAAAGTTGAGGCATGCTCAACTGGCGCAAAGGGTCTTTGAGTTACCACTTGTTGCGAATAGAGTTATGCAAATATACATTACAGTATATAAATCACCATGCAGTGGTTCAGCACCTAAATTTACGTAGATCGTTTGACTTAATATTTAGGTAAGAGTTCAGCAAAACCATTAAATAAACTTTGTAAAAGTCACATGATTTTCATTACAAAATATCTATTGGACATGTTCAATTTATAATCATTTATTCCATCATCTTCCTTTTCACATTCAATTTTGAAACGTAGCCAACGTGTTTCGTGCTCTCAGACTTCTTCAGGGTTGCAAAAACACACATAAATATTTCATTTTACTTACAATAATACAATATTTACACATCAATAATAAGAACATATAGCATTTCTAATTCCAACATTGCAACCCCGTGACAACATTCTTTCTAACATTAATAGTATAACTTATTGTTGCCTGTAAAAGTAGAAAACGAGAAAAGGAGAAATTATCAATATATATAATATTGAATAAGCTGATCTCATCTATCAGACACATATGCACCAATGTGTTATAAACTAGGCAAACGTATTTGTCCTTTAGGGCCAGATGTGCTAACGTTTTTTGCCAGTGCAAATGGGTTTTAAACCCGTTTGCGACTGCAAACATTTGTGGCCCCTGTACTAATCCTATTTTGCGAGTCACAAATCAATTTGCGACTCACAAAAAAGGATTAGCGACTCGCTTTTGGGAAGGGGCGTTCCAAGGGCATCCCTTCCTATCAGTGACTCCTGAAGCTATGTATGACTATGTGACTGTTTTGCAACCGCAATTGCAGCCGCAAAATAGTCGCAGTTTTCCACCCTTCACAGAGGGTGGTAAACCACTCGCAAACGGGAAGGGAACCCCAGAGGACCACTGTCTGCCCTTAAAAGTGAAACTGAAAAATTTCATTTTTTTTATTAAATGCCTCCCGTTTTCCTTTATGGAAAAGGGGATGCATTAAAAAAAACTGCTTTATTTAAAAGCAGTCCCAGACATGGTGGTCTGCTGACCCCAGCAGGCCACCATCCCTGGGAGTGCTAGCCATTCCCAATGGGGTCGCAAATTACGACAGTCTCATTATTATGCATGAGGCATGCAATTTGCGACCCATTTGGGAATCGCAAACAGTTTGTTCATCCCAATTTGCGAGTCGCAAATGCGACGCAATTTGTGTCATACATGTGGCCCTTTGTGTCTAAGTTTCAGACTTCCCTGGATGGTCAATTTACGATTTTGTCATGATATATCCTATTTTATACCAATAAGATGGAGCTAAACATACTCAGTGTGGTTATGTGGATCCCTTACCTCCAAGCAAAATTCTTCACAATTGGGCTAGAGGGTATGCTTGTACTGATCCTTTAGTGTGTGGTTTACATGTATAACCGGCTATTAACCTTTTGAATGCTATGGGGATTTTTCCCCTGTGCTGGAAAATCATGATTACCATTATTCATGACGAGCTGGGCTCGTCATGAGCGTAGCAGGAGGCTACTGCATGACGAGCCCAGCTCGTCATGAGCGTCGAAGGGGTTAATCCTACAGAAAATGTTGAATATAGTAAATGAGACAATCGATCAGGCCCTTCCTACTTATTCTATCATAGTATGTTCTTTAGAAACTTGAAGATAAAGTTGTGATATTTCTTGCTTTCCACTTATTCATGAAAGTCAATACTTTTGTACCACTTTATTATTGTAATATCCTTTTTTATCAGTAACAGAAGGCTATGCAAAACAATGTACATCTGAGAAAATAGTTTGACCACTGAGTGAAACACAGTCATGAGGAACAGAGAGAGTGGTGAAATGGAGAGACAGAGGGAGGGGATAAAGGGAGATATGTAGATTTAGAGGGGGTGAAATAGACAGAACCAGAGAGGGTAGACAGGAAAGTGAGGCAGAGAGAAGGGTGGGGATTTAGTGATTGGTGAGGCAGGGAGAAGAGGTACAACAAGAGAAAGAGAAAGAGTGGTAACGTAGAAAAGGTGATGCAGGAATGGGGAAGTGGTTGAGTGGACAGAGAAAAGGTAAGTTGAAGAGTAAATTACAGGGAGATAGACAAAAGTGGGGAGAAAGAAGAGGAGTGAAGTCAGGTGGGGAGGTGACAGAGAACATGAGAAAAAAGAAAGAAAGAAAGAAAGAAAGAAAGAAAGAAAGAAAGAAAGAAAGAAAGAAAGAAAGAAAGAAATGGTGTGTTGAGGTGGGAATCAGTAGAGCGAGTCAGCGTTAGGCAGTGGAAGTCTGAGAGAGGAAGTGGTTCAGACAGAGAAAAGGTCAGAGGTGAGACAACAAGAGATAAGAAAGAGTGAGATTGAGGGTGTAGTAAGATAAGAGTGAGGGTCAGACAAAGAGCCAAGAGAGAAAGAGGTGAGCTCAAGAGAAGGTGAATTAGAAGAGGTTCAATGTTGAGAGAGGTGAGGTAGAGGTAAAGCTGAGGTAGAGTGTGACCAGAATTGAAGAGCACACCTTTTATTACAACAATGGGGAATATTAACAAGAAAATGCCAGAGCGATGTGTTACGCCACATTTGGCAATGCCGCACACCAACATTTTCAAAACGCAGGCATGCGCTGTATTTTCAAAAATACGGCGCACCCGTGTCTTTCTCATAGCACTGGCACTTAAAAAGCTGCCTAGAGCCAGCGCGGACACCCCATGTGCCATGATTTAGGGGTGCTTGCGCTGCAGGGGTGATTGTTTATGGGCATGAAGGGACACCTTCCTTCCCTTAACCCCTTCAGCGCGGCACGAATTTTCGCGCTGTGCTGAAGGTTCTAATTAGCCAACGGGCTCATGACGGAACGGTTCCGTCATGAGCACAGCTCAACCGACGCTCATGACGGAACCGTTCCGTCATGAGCATCGAAGGGGTTAAACAATATTGAAAGGCGATTTGCTTTTTGTATGTTTACTGCAGAATGCTTGAAAAGAGCAGAATACGAGGAGACATTACTAATTTCTCCTTGTATTCTTAGACCAGATATTACCTGGCCTTAGTTTTTGGCGCCTGCCAAGCCTTGTAAATCTAGGAGAGCATCAAAAAGCAATGGGTGTAGTGGAGGAACGTTCACAACAACACCCACTGCCCGCCTCTTTGCCATGGCACACTGAGGCGGTAAGGGGCCTATTTACAAGCCATGTTAAGCTGCTTAACGCCACCTTGTAAATATGAGAAATGGTCCAATGCCACCGGAGCTTCAAAAAAGTATGCTCTGGGGGCGTTAGGGGCTTGTATATATGCCCCCTCTTCGGATCAAGTGGGTATTTGTTCTGTTGTATGTAATACAGTACATGCTTTAGAAATAGTAATTCATGCTTAAAAAGGACAGTTTTGACCACCTTTTCTGCAGTTTTGGGCTTACAATTTTTTAATGTAATTTTGCAATCTGTTACAGCTGCAGGGCTTTGGCCAACATGAGTGCATTCAGCCATTGTTATCAGGAGACACTCCGTGAAGACCCACATTACTGAAACAAACAGGGCTCATTTCCACTCCACATCCTCTCCATTCCGTTGAAGAAATATATTAATCTCTAGAGACCACTGGCAATGACAGTTTTGAGAAAGAGCTAACCACAAGTGCTGAGAACTTACCCATTGAAACATAATAATTACATTCCAGCTCACTTTTGTTTCTCCTGCAAATGCTGAAGTTTGTGGCTTGTAGGAAATGACACACTGCTCAAAGAGAAATCTCAAATAATTCACCTAAAGAAACTATGTGAGTTCAGTTAAAATAATTGTTGCAAACTCCTTACTGATGCAGGATCAATTCAAACAATGATAGATACAAAATATATTTTAATATTTATGTTTCTCAAAGACTAAAGGGTGTGATCTACGAAGTGGTACACATGGGTGGCTGCCAAAGATATGTATATATATATATATATATATCCAAATCAGCTCCTCTCAGCTTCTCAGCAGCAGGCAAGCATGTACGCCAACCCAACAACGAAGGAGACGGACCACCAGGTACAGCAAGATGTTATTTATTGCGTTAACACAGCAAACAGCTACGCATTTCGGGCAAAGACACCCTTGTTCACACTGCAACGTCAATAAAGTCAATTGCATTTTTTATTTGCTTGAAGTGAACCACACCTCCAACAGTGACATTAGTGATCACATGATCATAAAGATAGAAGACATACATAGGCATGTTTGTAACGGTGAGTTGATATATATATATATATATATATATATATATATATATATATATATATATATATATATATATATATATATATATATATATATATGTGGACGGAATATCTCCAGGCTTTTGTGTCATAATGTATCCCAAATGTTCATCACAATAACAGAATTTGAATAGTGACGATAATGGATTGTGCATGTCTCCATACCAGAAGACGACCTAATGGACTGATAAAGACAGCCTAAAGGTAAAATCGTTGAATCTCATCAGGGCTAATAATGTGACTAGGGGAGAGGAGTTGGCCTAAGGGCTAGGGCGGTCAACCTCGAATCTGGGGGCCCGGGTTCCAGTCTCTGCAAGGACGCCCAACTTCTTGTGATTCTGGGAAAATCACTCAATCTCCCCGTGCCTACCCAAAACATTAATGTGTCCTTATGTAACACAACTGGTGCTCGTGTAAAGCGCTCTGATTTGTTTGGGTTATGTTCACGCTATATAAAAGTCCGAAATATTTTTTTTAAAGCATTTAGTGGGGTTACATGGTATTTTCATGTAAACAGGTTTTTCTATATCTCATCCTATGCCACAATGAGCTATTTTGAACTTACAGATCCTCAGTAATACAAAATATAACTTAATAAATGCTACCTGACACTGCCCTGTACGTCTCCTGCCCCCACGTGACCTGAGCAGAATTTCCCCATCTTTTTCCAGCAGCCATGACAGGAAGTTGAATACCTCTAGTGAGCCTGGACATGTCCTTTTGCATGAGGATCAGCAGACTGCACACCGTCCTGTGGGTGATATAACAGTACACAGAGACTGAGGCACAGAATTACTAGTGGCTTGCGGTGCCCTTAAATGGGATTTGCTAAGCCACGCAAAGCGAATTTCCCTGACTCTGTGTGCCTTAGTAAATCCAGAGTAACGCAAGGCAGCGCAAATCGCTACCTTGCATTGCTCTGTGTTGAGAAGGCGTTGCATGGATGGAGCATGGGCATTCCCATGCATCCTCTCATGGATTTTGACGCAATTCCAGATTTACTAAGGTCATTAATCTTGGGACTGCGTCAAAATAGGAACGGTTTCTCAAGTGTGGTTTAACATGGAGAAATATCTTTATTCTCTCTATTTCCCTCTCCTTCCATACTTAGAGAGGAAGACGTTAGTCCAGGCACTTGTGATCAGTCACCTGAACTACTGTAATGCTCTCTTGGCTGTTATAAAGGAGACTGCGTTAAGTAAACTGCAAGTAGTTCAAAATACGGCAGCACGCCTCATTTATAATCTCCCAGCTGGGACAGCTTCCACTCCTTTGCTGCGTTTGCTCCATTGGTTACCGATTCATAGGAGAATCATCTTTAAGGTTTGCCTCCTTACTTACAAAGCCTTGCAGGGCAGGGCACCATGCTATATTTCAGATGAGCTCATTCACTATTGTCCCAGTAGAGTTCTGAGGTCCAGGGACAAAGCCTTGCTTTCAGTTCCATGTATTTTCAAATCCAGTTCTGGGGGGAAGATCTTTCTCTTATCTGGCTCCCTTTTTTTGGAATAAACTTCCAATTCAAATTCGCCATTGTAAAGTTTATGTTAATTTCAGGAAGCTTCTCAAAACTTCGGGGCATATTATCAAGCCTGGGCGATAAAATTATCGCCGCTTTATCGGCAGGAAACTGCCGATAAAGTGGCGATAATGGGCTTGATAATATGCTCTATGGAATTCCAATCGAAGCTCATGTTAGATGTCCTTCTCATCTAACATGAGCTTCGCTTAGAATTCCATAGAGCATATTATCAAGCCCATTATCGCCACTTTAGCGGCAGTTTCCTGCCGATAAAGCGGCGATAATTTTATCGCCCAGGCTTGATAATATGGCCCTTCGTTTTTTCAAGACTGATTCAACATGTATCCTTGCTCACCAGCTGTCAGTGCCGAGATACCCCTGATTTGTGCGCATTATAAGCTATATTAACAAAATATAACATAACACATTTCCTCTTTCTCCGTGTGATGCATCCTGCAGCACCCTTTGAAAGAGGAATATGCCTTTATGGATTGCATATGTGTAGAAAGGTATCCCTTCCTGCAAAAAACAATCTGGCCTGTAACGCAGGCCCCCTGCACCATGGCGTAAGGGTGTCTGCATTGGCGATATGCAGCGCACAGTGTGCCAGCAGAGGCAGAGAGCAGAAATGTGTCGTATCTTAGTAGGTGTGATACATTTCTGCTCTCTCCCTGTCACACAACGTAGTACAGTAAGCTGTCTTGCTGAGTTGCATGACTTCTTAGTAACTCTACCCCTGCATCTCTCAAATAGTTCTGCTGCAGTACTTCTGCTACAAGACATATGCTCTTGGCCTTGGTAACTAGGAATGCGAGCAGTACCAGAAGTGTGGGTGCAAAGCCACCTCATCCTTAACTCTTGTGTCCTGTGGCAGTTGGTAACAATTAAACTAAACCTTAATAGCATTACGTGAGCATGCAAGGTGACCTGCTGGATCAAGTGCCCACAAACTCATCTAAGGTTTCTTTCTTGGCATCTGTGTTTCTTCCTTGTCTCACATTCTCACTCCTATTTGTACCATGTTTTTTTTCTTGTTTTTATCGGCTTTCTTACTTTCTTCCAATATTTCTTGCAATTTTCTGTTATGAATTTCTTTGTTTCTTAGTTTCCATAGGCCTGATTATGAGATTGGTGCAGTGGAGCCGGTGCAACGCCACCTCCGCTGCACCAAACCCTAGCAATGCCGCCCAAGGACTGCCGACCATATTACGTGTTGGAAATGCACAACTCGTAATCCGGTCGGTGGTCCTATGGCCTTTCCAATGGCTGTGTCTCGAAAACAGGCACAGCAATGGGAACGGCCCTAAAGTTCCAGAACGGCATGGACGGTGATGTCAATGCCGTGCTGGAAATTGTAGGGGTACAGACAGGGGGACACATGTTGTGCCACCCTGAATGCATCCCCATAGCGGGCCCCCATGAGGCCCCCTTTTGTTACTCCACCGCCAGCCTTTTCATGGCAGGGCTCCTGCCATGAAATGCTGGCATTGGACAAACTACTCCAGTACTCGCTCAGCAAATTGCTTTGTGGCGCAGCAGCGCCACCACCAGGGAACAGCGGATCCCTGGTGCAGTCTGTGGTCCACCACGGGCACGACTTTGAATGTCATGATACGGCGGACAATGGACCGACAGTGCTACGCCACCACAAGTATGGCAGTCTTCCGACCACCAGACTCGTAATCAGGCCCCATTTTCTTTCTATGGTTGCTTTCATCTTTCCATCTTTCTTTTTTCTTCTCTTACATCCTGCTTTCTTCAATCTGTCTTTTCTTCTTTTGTCCATCATTCCTACCACTTGTCTCTTCCTCATTCTTTTTCATTTCTCTCTTTACAGCTTTTCTTATTTTTTACTTTCCTTTCTTTCCTCTTCCTCTGTCTTTCATCTCCTCCGTTTTTTCTTTCTCTCATACTTTTACTTAATTGGACCCTCTCACTTCTGTTTTGCTTGGAACAACTAGGCCCACTCTTTAATTCAGTAATGCTAGTTTCATGCATCTTACTTATGATTTTCCAGGTTCTAGTCATAGAAATTAAATAATTTAATCTGACAGAATTGTGATGACCAATCGGACACAAACTCTCCATGCAGCTGCTAAAGAGGGTGGTTCACGAAGCCCTTGTTTCTGACTTTCCTGGCAAATCATGAGGGGGGGGGGCATTGAAAGAAGGGCGTCTCTAGCTAATTGCCTACTTAGCTCATGCCTTTAAAACGTCTCTGCTCTGTCCCAATGTCTGTTACTCCTTACATGTTTCTTTCTCCCACAGTGTCCCTCCCTGTCCTACTGCCTATGTCACCCTGTCCCATTATCAGTAACATCCAGTATTAATGTTTGTGTGCCAGTGTACATCACAGCCTTGTATGAGCATGTCGCAGTGCCCATGTTTGTGTCTTCCTGCCCCAGTGTCTTTTTCTCTTTGTCCCAGTAGTCTTTTTCCATGTCCCAGATGCTTGTTCCCTATTTAAATTACTGTCTCCCTACCCCATGTCTCGCTGTTCCACAGTTCCTATCTCTGTCTTCTCAAACCACCGCAGCAAACACTTGTGTCAGGTACAATTTACAAGCGGCTTGGGACCCTGGTGTGAGCACAAATGGGACTTTAGGTGCGACTTTGCTAAATGAGTGTAATACGGTCCATTACAGGAAACGTAAGCATGTCTAATTTCCTCGCCATGGTTGCAGTAATGTTAGATTTACCTGCCAAGTGGTTCACAAAAAACGTGGCTGCAGCCGATTAAGTGCTTTTCCAGTAAATTATTAAGTCAGGAGCATATTGAACAGAAATGCTTTATGTACGACACAGTGGGAAATAGAACAATCATTTGCAATGCAATAGGTCTCGAATTTAGGGAGTTTGAGCTATTGGGATTGTAAATGACAATAGCTTAAATTCTCGCAAATGCGAGACCTATTGCTTTGGAAATGTTGTTGTTGTTTACAGGCGACCCATGCTGCACTTTCACGTCAATAGAGGCCTCGCCCCCTTCTTTAGACAAGCTGCGTCTAAAGATAGGGGTGCGGCCTCCATTAAAGTGAAAGCACAAGTGTCAACTTGACAAACAAATTCTTTGTTTTGTAAAAGCGCCCCATGCCGTGGTTTCACATTATTAGCGGTCACAGACCTTTCTTTAGACACTGCTCATCTAAAGAAAGGGGAATGGTCTCTATTAACGTGAAAGTGTGGCATGGGGCACTTGTAAACAACAACAAAAAAAGTGAATAAATAGTAAAAAAATCATGCAGCCGTGTTCGGCGTTGCAAATAAACCAAAGGTGCAGCGCCACTGTGGTGTGCTGTGCTATAAATAAACAAAATTAAAAAAAGTTGGGAGAGAACGTGTCTTGCCTACAACAGCAGGCAGATGAAAACGATTTACCAAATAGTGCTCCAAGGCTGTAATTAAAGCCTACAGAGTACCAACATGTAAGAGGGCCAGTCCTTATGGGAGGTTACTGTCGTGTTGCTGCTAAGGCCGGCGGCACAAAGATACTGGACACCAGGAAAGGTCAGTTCCATTCTTTATTGTCGATGTGGCAACAGCGCGGCGCAGCACGTCTGTCCTCGTCCTCTGCCCCAGTCCTCTGTCCACTTCCTGCCCTACCGGATGTCGTGTCCAGTGACCTGGTCACTGCCCTGTGACCCACAGGGTCCTAGTGCCCTACGTCAGTGGTCACCACATCTCCCCCTTTGTCACAAACAAACTTCTTTGTCACATGCACAACTCTTGGTACATTATCTATATAGTGATGCAGTAGTAAAGAGAGAGAGAGAGAGAGAGAGAGAGAGAGAGAGAGAGAGAGAGAGAGAGAGAGAGAGAGAGAGAGAGAGAGAGAGAGAGAGAGAGAGAGAGAGAGAGAGAGAGAGAGAGAGAGAGAGAGATATTCTCTACATTTCTTCAATTAGTCTTCTTGGCTTCTTGCACACTCTGCTTGGTCTTTGTTCTCTGTTATGTTCTTGTCTTCCGTTCTCCCCTTTCAGCGATATTGTCTCTCTGCCAGTTCCTTGCTCTTCTCCTTCCACATTTGGTGATGTTGTCACTGGTCCTTCTTCTTCCACTTTGAGCTCCTTGAAGTGGGAACTATTTCTGGTTATTCTTTGATTGTCCGATGCTGCCGTTTCCATTGATCCTTTTATGTTGGTTACAACTAGCGGATCTTTTGAAAATGGACTATCTGACTTCCGTTGTTGTCTCTGTCTCACTACCACCAGATCTCCTTCACTTAGCTGATGTTCCGATGCATTTCTCCTCTTGTCAGCATATTCTTTCATTTTCTTCTTTGCTTGATGATCTCTTTCTGCAATATCTCTTCTGTTCGTGCTTGTTTTTGCGTCTATTTGAGGCAGTCGTGTTTTGCTTGATCTTCCCAGCACCAGTTCCGCTGGGCATCTACCAGTGGAGCTGTGAGGGGTGTTTCTATAGTCTCTTAGCACTTGACATAATGCTTGTCCGATTGATATCTGTGTCAGTTTTGCTCTCTGAATCGCTTTCGTTATGGTCCCCATGAACCGTTCTGCCATTCCATTGGCCTGTGGCCACAGAGGAGTTATTTTCCGATGCTTGATCCCCAAGTATTCCATGAACCTACGAAATTCTTCTCCCGAAAATGGAGGGCCATTATCTGTTTTTAATGTTTGTGGTGAGCCCCAGGCGGCAAATATGTCATCTAACGCTGGTAATGTGACACTTGCTGATGTTGACGATACTTCTCTCACGATTGGAAATCTTGAAAATTCGTCGATGACAACTAGCAGGTACTTTCCAGTCTCTAACGGTCCATAGAAGTCTGCTGCCAACTCAGTCCATACTGCTGGTGGCAGTTCTGACATCTTCAATGGGGCTGGCTTGGCAGGTGGCCCTGTCACTTGGCAGACATGGCAGTGTGATATTTCTTCTTCCACCATGTTGTCCAAACCTGGGAACCATACTTTTTCTCTCAACATCTTCTTTGTCGCTACAATGCCTCGATGCGATTCGTGAGCTAGCTCAATGGTTCTCTTTCTCAGGCGATGTGGTATCACAATTCTTGAGCCTCTCATCAGAATTCCATTTGCTGTTTCAGACAGCTCTTCGCTTATCTTTTTGAAAGCGAGCAGTTCTTCTTTCATGACCCCTTCTCCTGCGGGGCTGTTATTGTTAATGTGTCTCCATCGCTGCTGCCGCACTACCGTCCCGATTGCCTGCATTGTCGGGTCTCTTTTTGTTTCTCGCTCTAGTTCTGCACTTGTTATTGATGCCGGAGTGTTCTGTTTCAGGATGAAGTGTAGATATTCTTCTGCCATGGTGGTGCCACCTTCTCGATGAGGGAGCGGGTGTCGTGACATATAATCCGCTGGGTTTTGATCTTTCCCAGGCTTGTGGACAATCTTGAAATTGTAGTCCATCAGTCTGATTCCCCATCGTTCAATTCTTGGTGGTATTTTGGCGCTCCGATTTCCGTAGATGATCACTAGTGCCTGGTGATCTGTTATTATCGTGAATGGCTTCCCATATATGAACATGTGGTAGTGCTCACATGCCCATACTACCGCCAAGCGATCCTTTTCTGGTTGAGAGTACGCTCTCTCGATATCTGACAGACTCTTGCTTCCATATGCTACGATCTGTCGAGGTGAGTCTTTTCCAGGCTTGTGCTGTGCTAGTATTGCGCCAAGACCTACCGGGCTGGCGTCTACTGTCAATTCGGTGCATAGGGTCGGGTCAAAATATGCCAGGTGGTCTACTGCCGTCACTGACGCCCTTATTTCTTCAAACGCCTTGCGGCATTCTGTGATCCATTCAAATGTTTGATCCTGCTTTGTTAACTCTCGCAGTGGGGTGCTCACCGATGCGAAGTCCTTGATGTATCGCGCACAATAGCTGGCAAGGCCGAGGAACAAGCGCACTTCCGCGACATCTTTCGGTTCTTTTACTTTTTCGAGGGTGTCTACCTTACTGCGATCTGGTCTCATTCCTTTCTTCGAAAATATGTGTCCGAAAAACACGAGTTCTTCTCTTCCCAGTTCACATTTCTTCTCATTTACTGTTAGGCCCACTTATTCTAGCTGTGAACATACTTCCCTCCATGCTTTGTCGTGTCGTGTTCTTCTTCCGATTTGCCAAATACTAGAATATCGTCACTGTAGTTTAGGCTATTTTTGATTGGTCTGATGATCTGCCTGATTGTTTCCTGGAAGATCTCAGCTGCTGACGATATTCCAAAACTTAATCGTTTGTACCGAAATAGGCCTAGTTGTGTTGAGAAGGTCGTTATGTATCTTGATTGCTGGTCCAGCTCCAGTTGGTGGTATCCCTTGCATAGGTCTAGCTTGGAGAATTTTCTCATTCCCGTCAGGCAACTTATCATGTCATCTAGATGCGGCCCCGGATGCCGTTCTCGTTCAATAGCTGTGTTGGGTATTCTCATGTCTACACATATCCTGATCTGGGCGTTGTCCTTTTTTGGCACAGCCACTATTGGAGACACCCAAGGCGTTGGTCCTTCGGCTGGCTCAATGATATCTTGTTCTAGGAGTGCCTTTATTTCTTCTTCCACCTTAGGTTGTAAATGTATGGGTACTCTTCGGTGATGCTGTGCGACCGGTCTGACTGATTCATTGATGTGCAATGTGATCTGTCGCCCTTTCAGTTTTCCAAGTCCTTTCGTTAACTTCGGGTATTCTTGTAGAATGTTCTCTTTGTCTGACACATGATACATCATCTTCAATAGACCCATCATTTTCGCTGTTACGTTGCTTAGTAGACATGGTGCGGGAACATCCCCTCGTAGCACATGTATTTCCTCAGTAACGGTCTTGCCCTTGTGTGTCATGGTGTCCGTGAATTTTCCCATGTTTGTTACTGGATTTTGTGCACCCCAAGTAAACACTCGTACACTTGATGGTTGTAGTGGTGGTTTCCTCTTCATTTTGTCATATTCTGTGGCGCACATGATGTTACACGTGGCCCCACTGTCCAGCACGAATTCCGTTCGGTGGGGTCCTACATTGATGGTCACCCAGTCTGTCTTCTTTATTGATTTCCTATCCACTAGTCTGATGTGTTCTTCTTCCTGCCCTTCGTCCGTGGACATGAGGTATAGGCGTTCCACCTTCCCTATTGTTTCTTCTTCTTCTTCTTCCCCCGACTCCAACGACGAGCTCCTGGTGGTTGCTTCCATGTGTCGTACATGTCTGTTTGTTGTTGTTCTCGGTCTCCCTGGCCTTCCTCGTTCATTTTTTAATTGCATTCCTTGGCACATGGTGGCAAAATGGTTGCTTCTGTTACATTTCCTGCAGGTTTGACCGAATGCTGGGCATGTTCCTCGGTGTGGAAACTCCAACCCGCATCTGTAACATTGAGACCCTTGTTTCCTTGTCGCTTGTTCCTTTGATCCTCTCTTCCAATTCCCAGTTCTGCTTGCGTCTGTCATTCTGTGGACTTGCTCTTCTCTTCGGCCCATCTGTCTTGCGTGTACCATTGCCCTTGCTTCCGCTCTCGCTAGATCTAGAATCTTTTCTAGAGTGATGGATTCTTTTAATAGTCTTGTGCGAAAGTCTGTGTCACGGCAGCCTTCTATCAGTCTTAGGCGGATGGCCTGTTCATTGTCGTATTTTTCAAATTCGCAATGGGCTACCAGTTTCCTCAGCCTTGTCGCAAAGTCGTCCATTGACTCCTCCGGCTGTTGAAATGCTATGTGGAAACTGTATCGTTCAAAATCAACGTTTCTTTGAGGGTCGAATTTGGTTGTGAGGCATTTTATTAGTTTCTCATATGTTTCCGTTTCGCTCTTTGGTAGTGTTATCAGGAGGTCATCCACTTCATCCCCCACCAGATTTAGGAATAGTCCCAGTTTCTTTCCATCAACTACATCTGTCGCCTCCATGTATCGCTCGAACTTCACAATCCACTTCTCCCATCTTATGCCCACTTGGGGCTCCGATACACTAAAAGGCATTGGTGTGCGATATTGTGCACTTTGCTTTGTTTCAGGCATATTGCTTTCTTTTCTTTGTTGCCTTTGTCTTTATTTTATTTCAGGTTGACTTTCTTGTTGTTGTCCCTTCTTACTCTATCTGTTGTCACTTGTTGTTTCTTGTTGTAGGGGATCTCTCTGTGTTCTATGCCCCTTTATTCCACTATTTTATCTTGTGGGGGATCTCACTGTGTTCTATGGCCTTTTATTCCTCTATTTTCTCTTCTTTCTGCTTCTTTCGTTTTTTTTTTTTTCTGTTTTGTTTCCTTGCCTGTCCTTGTAATGGCTGCCTTGTTCCTTTTCTTGTTGTTTCCCTTTTGTTGTCCCAGTTGAGATGGCCTGTTCGTGTCCCCGCGAGATTTCGCGATCGAAATCTCGCTTTTCCTGACTCTAAGATGGCTGCCGCGTTGCCCTGACGTTTCTATTGGCTCTACCGCCTGTCCTTAAGATGGCCGCCGAGGTTTCCCGCCTCTCGCGAGACTTCACTCTTCCACTTTCTGAGCGCGAGAGCCTCGCTGTGTTCTCGCCTCTCGCGAGACTTCGCGCTTCAACTTTCTGAGCGCGAGAGCCTCGCTCTTCTTGTCTTGTCTGCTTGCGGGCGCTTCTTACCGCGTCTTGTCTTTTCGCTGTTGGACGCTGATCGGGGTGGGGACCCGTGTAGCTCCACGCGTCTCCTTTCCTTGCGGTCGGCGATCTCTCCCTGCACACGACGTGCTCTTCACGCCTGTGGTGTCGGCACCAACCCTCGTCGCCAGATGTCGTGTTGCTGCTAAGGCGGGCGGCACAAAGATACTGGACACCAGGAAAGGTCAGTTACATTCTTTATTGTCGATGTGGCAACAGCGCAGCGCAGCACGTCTGTCCTCGTCCTCTGCCCCCAGTCCTCTGTCCACTTCCTGCCCTACCGGATGTCGTGTCCAGTGACCTGGTCACTGCCCTGTGACCCACAGGGTCCTAGTGCCCTACGTCTGTGGTCACCACAGTTTCAAGATGAGACAAGGCAGTACTAAGGAGGGACTACGAAGCGTATTGGTCAATGGAAAGCTACAGTTTACAAAGGACAATAACACAAGGCAATGAAAATATGGGCAGAGAGTGGGCGGAGCTTCAAGTCCAGACCTGAATACAGCATGTCTCAAAGATCACTGCATGCGCTGTCCAGGCTCACCCTAAAAAGTGTTATAGATTCATTGGGTACACTTTGGAAATCAGCTTGGGAATGGTTTCTGACCAACTTGGATCGGGAGAGTCTGGCCGACCGATTATGATGCATCCGAATGCTTCCAGATACGATTGGGTCGGACTCCCATTGACTTGAATGGGAGTATATGTTCCGACTGTATGCATAAGCTCCCATTGAAGAAAGGGGTGGCTGGAGAAAATGAGGCACCCTGTGGCGGGCACCCCCTGGTGCCTGCCACACTGTGCATGGAAGGTAAGGGGGGGACCCATGGGTAACCCCATGGGACCGTTTGGGAAGGCTCCGAGTGCAAGGGAACTGTTACAGGTCCCCGAAGTCTGATTCAGACTGCCGATTCGAGTCGGACAGCACGATTTGGAAAGGCTGTCCAAATCCATCATCGTAATCGGTCATTCGGAAACGCGGCCCGTAGAGACGTACAAGTCTGCTCTGTACGGCTTGGTCATTCCGAATGCCGTCGGGTTCGGATTAGGATATTTCAATGCCTAACACGCATCATAATCGGTCAGTCAGAAACCTTTCCGATTCGGTCGGTAAGACACGTTTGCGATCCGATTCACACGGAGCAAATGCCGGTAGGAGGCCTTCCAAACCGCATCGGTATCGGCCCGCTTGTCAGTTAGGACCCAAACTGGGAATGGTGAGGTGAGGTGGAGAATGGAAAATAAATAGTCTGGGGATGATTGCTTAGTTGCAGGTGTCTAAATATTAGTGGTGTAATACATGAGGGATCATTATTGAGGAGGTTGGTCAAATGTGGTGTTTGGGAGCAGCAATGTATAGGAGGTATGTTACTCTAGAAAGATAGACAATGAACAAGTAAAGTTGTAAATATAGCAGAGTGGTCCTTATTTTATGTATCTCCTGGAGAAGATGTGGGTTAGTAACAAAAATACATTCCCTGCAACCAAAGGAATTCAGTTGTTACCCCCTCTTCCCCCTTGACCAAAAGTTTGGGATAGCAGACATATGATTTCATTACACGACCGGAGGCTACATTATGCATTATCTTTTTAATGCAGTCCCAAGAAGCCACACTACATCATAAAGAAAATAGTTCTAGAATGGAGTGAACAGATGGTATGAAAGGCATGAGCACGAAATAGACTGCCTCTTTTAAATGCATCTCTCAAGCAGATAAGTTCCTTACATTTCATTAATTGTATTGTATCTACTGCTTTTTGTCTCCGATTTTAAAATATTCTAATCTTACTCAATAAGCTACTAGACTGTATTATCAGAATTTCCAGCTTATCTCCTTTGTACTGTACTGCCTGAACTTATAACTCTCTTGCAGCTTATATTTGCCTCCTGGGACTCAGGTTTCCCAACCCAATTCCCCCATGATTTCCAATTTATGGTTTTCAAGCTCCTGCCCGCCCTTCCCCTCCCCTTCCTCACCGAAGTGTTCTCCTGCCTCGGGCGGGTCCGCACTCATATTTTCACAGCTTCACACATTCACTGAACACTCCTTCCACTTCTCCGGGCCTAATCACCATTCCGGTTTTGTTCCCCTCATGTTTTTCGGCCACTTTCTATAATTTTATTATGCGCACTCGCTCTGACTTTGCGAGCGTGCCCCCGAGGAAGGCTCCTTGGCAACGGTGGCGCTCCGTGCCCCTGTTGCCTATGGCCTTTCCTCTAATTAGGTTCTCTGGCAGCGGCTGTGCTCGAGCGAGCTTGTCAGTTACATCACTCTCATCAGCTGCTGCCGGAGATTGCCAGAGACTGTTTTCCAAACTCGCGTCTTGCCCAATCTTGCCCAATCTTATTGCACACCCTCAAACCCTTGCCTAAAAAAAAAGGGAAAAAAGGGAGAACATTCCTATTTAAACAGTTTTGCCTAATTTCTTAACTGTTTCATTCCAAAGACCTCTACATTATCACCTCAATTAACAAATATGTTTGATATTGACTCTGATGATGCCACAGCTAGCTCCCCTAATTATACCAATGAGTCTTTTAAGAACTTCTTTCAAAAGGAAATGAGGTCTTGCATGCTAGACACTCTTAAAGAAGTGATGTCCTCAAAGAGACCCCTTGACTTTGATCACGACGAGCTCCCTGATGACCCCCTTACTCGTGATCCTCATAATGTTACCCAAGGCAAGAGGACTAAAAAATCTAAACATTCTGAGCCTCTTTTTAGAAGCACAATGGGAGGTCCTAGCAGCTCTACTGACTTGGGAGGTCTCAGCACCTAGGACATTGTGGGAGGTCCTCGCACCTCGAATATTATTGGTGTCCCTCGCGGCACAACTTTGATGGGTGTCCCTCGCGGCACAACTTTGATGGTTGTCCCTAGCGGCACAAACTACAATTATGCTCAGAACGACGCAGACACTGAGGAAACCTTCCAGAACCCCTACGATGAATTTGTGCACGATTTAGATGATGAGGACCTTGATTTCAACAACCAACTTGACGTTGACTCCTCCTCCTCCTCTAAAAAAGCTATCCTCAACCCCTTGGGTGAGGAAATGTTCTCCCCACTCAACAGCTCCCACCCCAATAACTCGAAATGGTTTCTTCAAGACCACGTTGCCCAATTCATTAAAAGATGGCTCAGGAATTCACTCGAAAGACAGACTCGGAGCACCCTTAGATTCGAGTGCCCTAGAACTTCCATACAAGATAAGTTCTGTCAAACCCCCAACCTTGACCCTGACTTAATCAAATTTCTATTTAAACTGGGCAAAGACCCAAGGAAAGGTCTAGAGAGATCACTTAAGGCCTGCCAGGTTCGCCTACTCGACATCCCGAGGCCCCTCACCAGGATTTTAGATTTGGCTGAAGAGTGTCATATCTAACACACCCCTCGTGACATCAACCTCATTAGAGGTTGGAGCCAAAGGGCCTTTGTCCTCCTCGGCAATGCCAGTCTTAACACCGAGAGGAGGAGAATCACCCTCACCAAGATCAACCCCAAATTGGGTGACATGGCTGAAAAAGAGCCCTCTCAAAACCCCAGAGGCCTCCTCTTTGGTGAAGACATGATTAAATGAATTGGGAAATACGTCTCCACCTTTACCACCCTTGACAAGGCCCATGCCAATATGAGCCGTGTTTTTAACCCCAGCCTTTTTGGACAGCCTGGAAGAAGGGGCCGTTCTTCCGGCCGCGGCAGCCAAAGGCCCTTCTCAACGTTCAAAGGCACAGGAAGAGGCTTCTACCCATCCATCCCTCAATTCTATCCTCAAAGAGGGAGAGGCTCATGGAACAGAGGTTACAGATCCAGTGTGAACACCCAACAACACCAACTTTCAAAGTAAGTCCTCCTCTTCCTCCTTCTTCTTACCCCCCAAAGGTGGGGGGCAGACTTCAATACTTTTACCATATTGGAATCCTTAACTCAAGACCTCTGGGTTCTGGAGACCGTTCGAGGTTTTAGAATATATTTTCTCGATCTCCCTTCTCAAACGCATGCCCCCAAACCTCCGATTCTTTCAGAGGACCAACAAAAAATGTAGAAGAGGCGATCGCTTCCATTCTTCACAAGGTTGCAATTCTAGAAGTCCTGTGGTTTCTAAAGAGGTTTGTCAGCACTCTTTTTCATGTTCAAAAAAAGGAAAAGGGTTGGAGATCCATCATAAACCTTCGAGAAGTAAACAAGTACCTAGTTTACAGGCACTTCAAAATGAAGGGTATTCACCTCCTAAGGGACCTCCTTCTTGAAAGAGACTGGTTGGTCAATCTAGACTTAAAAAACGCTTACTTTACCATCCCTATGGCCAAAGAACACCAATCCTACCTTCAGTTCAATAATCGTCTCTTCCAATTTCAGGCTCTCCTCTTCGGTCTTTCCTCTGCCCCTTGGTGCTTCACCAAGATTATGAGAAGTATCACCTCTCTTTTGAGGTAAAGGGGTATTCGCTTAATTATATATCTGGACAACATTCTCATCATGTCCCAACTCAATTCACAGATCCTAAAAGATGTCAATGCTGCCATGGACCTTATAGAAAGTCTTGATTTCATTATAAACCAGGAACAATCTATCCTTACCCCCTCCAGATCCTTGGAGTACCACTGGTTTATTGTAGACACCTCGAGATGCCTTTTCCTTCTTCCCACCAAGAAAATTGCTAAAATTCGGAAAGAGATCATGTCTGTTCTAAAACAAGACTCTCTAACCCTGTGGGCGTTAGCCAGACTTCTGGGCCTTCCTTTCATC
This sequence comes from Lissotriton helveticus, assembly GCF_964261635.1. Lineage (NCBI taxonomy): Eukaryota > Metazoa > Chordata > Amphibia > Caudata > Salamandridae > Lissotriton > Lissotriton helveticus. Next base: position 512,729,445 of record NC_136072.1, on the reverse strand, counting down.
TTCCATTCAAGCTACCTTTCCGGGGCCTCTGAACTACCAAGCTCTTCAAAGAATGAAAGGGAAAGCTCTCAGGTCTGGCCTGTGGTACGAAGATCTTGTAACCTTCGATCAGGAATCCAGGTAGGAGCAGTCTTGGTGGCTGGAGAATTTGGATGCCTGGACTGGTAAAGCAATCTTCGGCTCAACCCCGGAATTTGTTCTTTGATCAGACGCGAGCCTTCACGGTTGGGGTGCTCGCCTCCTCAACCAAAACGCTGGTGGTGTATGGTCTCTTGAGGAGACCTCCCATCATATACATTTCTTAGAACTTACGGCAGGCTTATCCGCCCTAATGAGCTTCAAACACTCACTTCAGGGCAGATCCATTATCCTCAAGATGGACAACATCTCCGCAGTCTCCTATATCAATCACCTTGGTGGGACCAGATCAGCAGACCTCTCCGACTTAGCCAAGAGGCTCTGGATGTTTTGCTTAGAGCACAAGATCTCTCTGAAGGCAGAATATCTCCTGGGAAAGTCGAATATTTCTGCAGATTGGAACTCGAGATTCCTCTCAGAATTCAGCGATTGGAAACTCGATGTGAACGTTTTCAACGCTCTGAATCACATTTGGCGTCCTCTGGATGTGGACTTATTTGAGAGCAGATTGACTTTCCAGTTACCGAAATACTTCAGCTGGATGCTGGACCCGGGCGCTCTTGTGGTGAACGCCTTTCTCCAGTGCTGGTCAGACCTTCAGGGTTATGCGTTCCCTCCCTTTGCCATGATTCAAAAAGTTCTACAGAAGGCGAGACAAGACCAATGCTCCTTGATCCTGATGACTCCCTTTTGGCATTCTCAGGCATGGTTCCTGACCACCCTGGAATTGGCATGCAACATTTAATTCCTAATTCCTGCGGCCAAGGGTCTGGTTACAAACGCAGACAAAGCAGATCACCACCTAATTCTTTCAGGTATTTGAACCTTCTTGCCTGGAAAGTGTCAGGAAATCTTTTGAATTGTCTGGCCTTTCGTCATCAGCTGTCACTCCCCTCGGAGAATCCAGGGCACCAGGAATATACTATAGGTACAATAACATTTGGAGAAAATGGTTTCGTTGGTGCATGGAGAGGAACTTGGATTCCGTGGAGGCTCCTATCGTTCATATAGTTAATTTTCTTGTTGAACAATTCGACAAGGGCCTTTCTTATAGGTCTATTCATTTTATAGGTCAGAAATCTCTGCTGGTCACTCCCTTATCAATGGTAAGACGGTAGGTAAAAACGTTATCATTTGTAGAGTTTTGAAATGTATTAGACTGAAAAGACCTCCTAGACCTAAATACCAATCCTTGTGGGATGTTAAGGCTATTTTACACCTTTTTTCATCTTGGCCTGATAATGCTTTACTTAATAGAAAATGTCTTTCCATTAAACTTGCATCTCTCTTATGTTTAATTTCATGTCGTAGAGTTTCTGATATCAAATGTCTTGATATTTCTAATAGATCATATGATATGTATGGCGTTAAGTTTGAAATCCTTAGAAGAACCAAAACTTTGTCAGACTCGAATTTTTGCCCTTGTTTTGATTTGTGCAAAAGACTCTGTGTTGTAGACTGTATGAAAGAGTATGACTCTAGAATGAAAGACCTTTGCCCTCAGGGTGCTAATCAACTCCTTATTTTGCTTGTTAAACCCTTTAAACCAGTTACTTTTTCCTCCATAGCTAGATGAGTCAAGTCCGCTATGAGCCTTGCTGGTGTTGACTTATCTAAATTCCAAGCCCACTCTCTTAGAGGTGCTATGGCTAGCAAATCATTCTGGTCTGGTGGTAAGTTGGATGATATCCTCAAAGCGGCTGATTGGTCCAATGCATCCACATTTGCTCATCACTATTGTAAACCTATCGAGCATATGTCTGATGTTGTCTTTCACGGCTACCAACATGCACAATGTAGCCTCCCGTCTTGTAATGAAATTGTGATTATCCTATTAATATGACCAGAGAATTTGGATTTCATCAAAGGCACGGAGGCTAACATTATCCCCCCCATCCCTCCCTTGGACGGAGTAATTCTTGCTTAGTTTATTATTGTATGCATTTTGCTGACGATTGTCTCGTCCTGTTTGTTTTATCATACTGCTTTAATCGCTCGAGTTTATGCTCTGGTTAATGTTTTCCTCCTTTTTTTCAGACAATTCCGCCTAAAGGATTATTCTCATCATCCTTGATTCCATCTCACTTTGTTTTTCCCCTCTGGACTCCTGGATTCTATACTCTAAAGATCAAGTTAAATCTCAATCTTTTGGAACTTTTGCTGTTTCTACTCATTTAAAAGAGGCAGTCTGTTTGGTACTCATGCCTTTCATACCATCTAATCACTCCATTCTAGAACTATTTTCTTTGTGATGTAGTACGGCTGCTTATGACTGCATTAAAAAGATAATGCATAATGATAATCAATCATCCAATCAGGACACTTGTAAAGCGCACTACATATCAGTGAGGGTCTCAAGGCGCTGGGGGGGCTGCTGCTATTGATGAAAGAGCCAGGTCTTGAGGCATCTTCGGAAGGGCAGTGGGTCTTGGGTCTGCTGTATTTTGGTGGGGAGGGTGTTCCAGGTCTTGGCGGTGAGGTGGGAGAAGGATCTGCTGCCAGCGGTCATTCTTTGGATGCGGGGGACTGTGGCAAGGGTGAGGCCGGCGGAGCGGAGCTGGCGGGTGAGGGTGTAGAAGCTGAGTTGCTGGTTGTGGTATGTTGGGCCGGTGTTGTGGAGAGCTTTGTGTGCGTGGATGAGGAGCTTGAAGGTTATCCTCTTGTTGACGGGGAGCCAGTGCAGGTCCCTCAAGTGGGGTGTGATGTGGGTGTGGCGGGAGATGTCAAGGAGTTGCAGCCGTCTCAGGAGCTTGGCTGACGTTCCTGCGTAGAGGGCGTTTCCGTAGTCCAGCCTGCTGCTGACGAGGGCCTGGGTGGCTGTTCATCTAGTTTCGGTGGGGATCCACTTTAAGATCCTGTGGATCATTCGGAGGGTTTTGATTTTGAAGCAGGATGAGGAGACGGCATTGACCTGCTTAGTCATGGAGAGGGTGGAGTCGAGGATGACCCCCTAGGTTGGGCGCGTGGTTGGGCGGGTGTCGGAGTTGTTCCTAGTGTTGTCGGCCACCAGGAGTTGTCCCAAGCTGAAGGGGTAGAGCCTTGGATGAGGACCTCCGTCTTGTCTGTGTTCAGTTTCAGTCACCTGATCCTCATCCATTCGGCGACGGTCTTCATTCCTTTGTGGAGGTTGGTTTTGGCGATGTGAGGGTCTTTGGTGAGGGAGAGGATAAGCTGGGTGTCGTCGGCGTTGGAAATGATGTTGAGGTCTTGCTGTCGGGCGACGTGGGTGAGTGGTGCCATGTAAATGTTGAACTATTTACAACAAGGGGTGGTGAGGGACAGAGTCTCTGAATTAAGCAGAATACTCTCACCCAGTCAAGAGATCAGGGCTAGATCCAACACCGTTTTTTAGCTCATTGCACCATCCCAGTTTCAGAACCTGGCTGTATGCAAATTAGTCTGTTCCTGTCCCAGTGCATGATGGGAACAGGGCAAACCAAACTACAAAAGCCAATTCTTACACTGGGAAGGAAACAAGCTTCCGGGGACCGGTTTCTGGCATTACAGCCGTCTTCGGCCCGGCTTGCTTGAATCCTGATGGTGCAATGATCAAGGGACTCATGTCTGAGTATACCCTTCCACGCTTAGGGTGGACAAAATTATTTACAACAAGGGGTGGTGAGGGACAGAGTCTCTGAATTAAGCAGAATACTCTCACCCAGTCAAGAGATCAGGGCTAGATCCAACACCGTTTTTTAGCTCATTGCACCATCCCAGTTTCAGAACCTGGCTGTATGCAAATTAGTCTGTTCCTGTCCCAGTGCATGATGGGAACAGGGCAAACCAAACTACAAAAGCCAATTCTTACACTGGGAAGGAAACAAGCTTCCGGGGACCGGTTTCTGGCATTACAGCCGTCTTCGGCCCGGCTTGCTTGAATCCTGATGGTGCAATGAGCAAGGGACTCATGTCTGAGTATACCCTTCCACGCTTAGGGTGGACAAAATTATTTACAACAAGGGGTGGTGAGGGACAGAGTCTCTGAATTAAGCAGAATACTCTCACCCAGTCAAGAGATCAGGGCTAGATCCAACACCGTTTTTTAGCTCATTGCACCATCCCAGTTTCAGAACCTGGCTGTATGCAAATTAGTCCGTTCCTGTCCCAGTGCATGATGGGAACAGGGCAAACCAAACTACAAAAGCCAATTCTTACACTGGGAAGGAAACAAGCTTCCGGGGACCGGTTTCTGGCATTACAGCCGTCTTCGGCCCGGCTTGCTTGAATCCTGATGGTGCAATGAGCAAGGGACTCATGTCTGAGTATACCCTTCCACGCCGAAGACGGCTGTAATGCCAGAAACCGGTCCCCGGAAGCTTGTTTCCTTTCCAGTAAAGAATTGGCTTGTTAGTTTGGTCTGCCCTGTTCCCATGATGCACTGGGCCAGGGACAGACTAATTTGCATGTAGCCAGGTTCTGAACTGGGATGGTGCAGTGAGCTAAAAAACTGTGATGGATCAAGCCCTGATCTTTTGACTGGGTAGGAGTGTTCTGCTTAATTCAGATACTCTGTCCATCACCACCCCCTTTATGAATCGTTTTGGCCACCATAAGCGTGGAAGGGTATGCTCAGATGTGAGTCCCTTGCTCACTGCACCATCAGGATTCAAGCAAGCCGGGCCGAAGACGGCTGTAATGCCAGAAACCGGTCCCTGGAAGCTTGTTTCCTTTCCAGTAAAGAATTGGCTTGGTAGTTTGGTCTGCCCTGTTCCCATGATGCACTGGGCCAGGGACAGACTAATTTGCATGTAGCCAGGTTCTGAACTGGGATGGTGCAGTGAGCTAAAAAAACGGTGATGGATCAAGCCCTGATCTTTTGACTGGGTAGGAGTGTTCTGCTTAATTCAGATACTCTGTCCATCACCACCCCCTTTATGAATCGTTTTGGCCACCATAAGCGTGGAAGGGTATGCTCAGATGTGAGTCCCTTGCTCACTGCACCATCAGGATTCAAGCAAGCCGGGCCGAAGACGGCTGTAATGCCAGAAACCGGTCCCCGGAAGCTTGTTTCCTTTCCAGTAAAGAATTGGCTTGGTAGTTTGGTCTGCCCTTTTCCCATGATGCACTGGGCCAGGGACAGACTAATTTGCATGTAGCCAGGTTCTGAACTGGGATGGTGCAGTGAGCTAAAAAACGGTGATGGATCAAGCCCTGATCTTTTGACTGGGTAGGAGTGTTCTGCTTAATTCAGATACTCTGTCCATCACCACCCCCTTTATGAATCGTTTTGGCCACCATAAGCGTGGAAGGGTATGCTCAGATGTGAGTCCCTTGCTCACTGCACCATCAGGATTCAAGCAAGCCGGGCCGAAGACGGCTGTAATGCCAGAAACCGGTCCCCGGAAGCTTGTTTCCTTTCCAGTAAAGAATTGGCTTGGTAGTTTGGTCTGCCCTGTTCCCATGATGCACTGGGCCAGGGACAGACTAATTTGCATGTAGCCAGGTTCTGAACTGGGATGGTGCAGTGAGCTAAAAAACGGTGATGGATCAAGCCCTGATCTTTTGACTGGGTAGGAGTGTTCTGCTTAATTCAGATACTCTGTCCATCACCACCCCCTTTATGAATCGTTTTGGCCACCATAAGCGTGGAAGGGTATGCTCAGATGTGAGTCCCTTGCTCACTGCACCATCAGGATTCAAGCAAGCCGGGCCGAAGACGGCTGTAATGCCAGAAACCGGTCCCCGGAAGCTTGTTTCCTTTCCAGTAAAGAATTGGCTTGGTAGTTTGGTCTGCCCTGTTCCCATGATGCACTGGGCCAGGGACAGACTAATTTGCATGTAGCCAGGTTCTGAACTGGGATGGTGCAGTGAGCTAAAAAACGGTGATGGATCAAGCCCTGATCTTTTGACTGGGTAGGAGTGTTCTGCTTAATTCAGATACTCTGTCCATCACCACCCCCTTTATGAATCGTTTTGGCCACCATAAGCGTGGAAGGGTATGCTCAGATGTGAGTCCCTTGCTCACTGCACCATCAGGATTCAAGCAAGCCGGGCCGAAGACGGCTGTAATGCCAGAAACCAGTCCCCGGAAGCTTGTTTCCTTTCCAGTAAAGAATTGGCTTGGTAGTTTGGTCTGCCCTGTTCCCATGATGCACTGGGCCAGGGACAGACTAATTTGCATGTAGCTAGGTTCTGAACTGGGATGGTGCAGTGAGCTAAAAAACTGTGATGGATCAAGCCCTGATCTTTTGACTGGGTAGGAGTGTTCTGCTTAATTCAGATACTCTGTCCATCACCACCCCCTTTATGAATCGTTTTGGCCACCATAAGCGTGGAAGGGTATGCTCAGATGTGAGTCCCTTGCTCACTGCACCATCAGGATTCAAGCAAGCCGGGCCGAAGACGGCTGTAATGCCAGAAACCGGTCCCCGGAAGCTTGTTTCCTTTCCAGTAAAGAATTGGCTTGGTAGTTTGGTCTGCCCTGTTCCCATGATGCACTGGGCCAGGGACAGACTAATTTGCATGTAGCCAGGTTCTGAACTGGGATGGTGCAGTGAGCTAAAAAACGGTGATGGATCAAGCCCTGATCTTTTGACTGGGTAGGAGTGTTCTGCTTAATTCAGATACTCTGTCCATCACCACCCCCTTTATGAATCGTTTTGGCCACCATAAGTGTGGAAGGGTATGCTCAGATGTGAGTCCCTTGCTCACTGCACCATCAGGATTCAAGCAAGCCGGGCCAAAGACGGCTGTAATGCCAGAAACCGGTCCCCGGAAGCTTGTTTCCTTTCCAGTAAAGAATTGGCTTGGTAGTTTGGTCTGCCCTGTTCCCATGATGCACTGGGCCAGGGACAGACTAATTTGCATGTAGCCAGGTTCTGAACTGGGATGGTGCAGTGAGCTAAAAAACGGTGATGGATCAAGCCCTGATCTTTTGACTGGGTAGGAGTGTTCTGCTTAATTCAGATACTCTGTCCATCACCACCCCCTTTATGAATCGTTTTGGCCACCATAAGCGTGGAAGGGTATGCTCAGATGTGAGTCCCTTGCTCACTGCACCATCAGGATTCAAGCAAGCCGGGCCGAAGACGGCTGTAATGCCAGAAACCGGTCCCCGGAAGCTTGTTTCCTTTCCAGTAAAGAATTGGCTTGGTAGTTTGGTCTGCCCTGTTCCCATGATGCACTGGGCCAGGGACAGACTAATTTGCATGTAGCCAGGTTCTGAACTGGGATGGTGCAGTGAGCTAAAAAACGGTGATGGATCAAGCCCTGATCTTTTGACTGGGTAGGAGTGTTCTGCTTAATTCAGATACTCTGTCCATCACCACCCCCTTTATGAATCGTTTTGGCCACCATAAGCGTGGAAGGGTATGCTCAGATGTGAGTCCCTTGCTCACTGCACCATCAGGATTCAAGCAAGCCGGGCCGAAGACGGCTGTAATGCCAGAAACCGGTCCCCGGAAGCTTGTTTCCTTTCCAGTAAAGAATTGGCTTGGTAGTTTGGTCTGCCCTGTTCCCATGATGCACTGGGCCAGGGACAGACTAATTTGCATGTAGCCAGGTTCTGAACTGGGATGGTGCAGTGAGCTAAAAAATGGTGATGGATCAAGCCCTGATCTTTTGACTGGGTAGGAGTGTTCTGCTTAATTCAGATACTCTGTCCATCACCTCCCCCTTTATGAATCGTTTTGGCCACCATAAGCGTGGAAGGGTATGCTCAGATGTGAGTCCCTTGCTCACTGCACCATCAGGATTCAAGCAAGCCGGGCCGAAGACGGCTGTATTGCCAGAAACCGGTCCCCGGAAGCTTGTTTCCTTTCCAGTAAAGAATTGGCTTGGTAGTTTGGTCTGCCCTGTTCCCATGATGCACTGGGCCAGGGACAGACTAATTTGCATGTAGCCAGGTTCTGAACTGGGATGGTGCAGTGAGCTAAAAAACGGTGATGGATCAAGCCCTGATCTTTTGACTGGGTAGGAGTGTTCTGCTTAATTCAGATACTCTGTCCATCACCACCCCCTTTATGAATCGTTTTGGCCACCATAAACGTGGAAGGGTATGCTCAGATGTGAGTCCCTTGCTCACTGCACCATCAGGATTCAAGCAAGCCGGGCCGAAGACGGCTGTAATGCCAGAAACCGGTCCCCGGAAGCTTGTTTCCTTTCCAGTAAAGAATTGGCTTGGTAGTTTGGTCTGCCCTGTTCCCATGATGCACTGGGCCAGGGACAGACTAATTTGCATGTAGGCAGGTTCTGAACTGGGATGGTGCAGTGAGCTAAAAAACGGTGATGGATCAAGCCCTGATCTTTTGACTGGGTAGGAGTGTTCTGCTTAATTCAGATACTCTGTCCATCACCACCCCCTTTATGAATCGTTTTGGCAACTATAAGCGTGGAAGGGTATGCTCAGATGTGAGTCCCTTGCTCACTGCACCATCAGGATTCAAGCAAGCCGGGCCGAAGACGGCTGTAATGCCAGAAACCGGTCCCCGGAAGCTTGTTTCCTTTCCAGTAAAGAATTGGCTTGGTAGTTTGGTCTGCCCTGTTCCCATGATGCACTGGGCCAGGGACAGACTAATTTGCATGTAGCCAGGTTCTGAACTGGGATGGTGCAGTGATCTAAAAAACGGTGATGGATCAAGCCCTGATCTTTTGACTGGGTAGGAGTGTTCTGCTTAATTCAGATACTCTGTCCATCACCACCCCCTTTATGAATCGTTTTGGCCACCATAAGCGTGGAAGGGTATGCTCAGATGTGAGTCCCTTGCTCACTGCACCATCAGGATTCAAGCAAGCCGGGCCGAAGACGGCTGTAATGCCAGAAACCGGTCCCCGGAAGCTTGTTTCCTTTCCAGTAAAGAATTGGCTTGGTAGTTTGGCCTGCCCTGTTCCCATGATGCACTGGGCCAGGGACAGACTAATTTGCATGTAGCCAGGTTCTGAACTGGGATGGTGCAGTGAGCTAAAAAACGGTGATGGATCAAGCCCTGATCTTTTGACTGGGTAGGAGTGTTCTGCTTAATTCAGATACTCTGTCCATCACCACCCCCTTATGAATCGTTTTGGCCACCATAAGCGTGGAAGGGTATGCTCAGATGTGAGTCCCTTGCTCACTGCACCATCAGGATTCAAGCAAGCCGGGCCGAAGACGGCTGTAATGCCAGAAACCGGTCCCCGGAAGCTTGTTTCCTTTCCAGTAAAGAATTGGCTTGGTAGTTTGGTCTGCCCTGTTCCCATGATGCACTGGGCCAGGGACAGACTAATTTGCATGTAGCCAGGTTCTGAACTGGGATGGTGCAGTGAGCTAAAAAACGGTGATGGATCAAGCCCTGATCTTTTGACTGGGTAGGAGTGTTCTGCTTAATTCAGATACTCTGTCCATCACCACCCCCTTTATGAATCGTTTTGGCCACCATAAGCGTGGAAGGGTATGCTCAGATGTGAGTCCCTTGCTCACTGCACCATCAGGATTCAAGCAAGCCGGGCCGAAGACGGCTGTAATGCCAGAAACCGGTCCCCGGAAGCTTGTTTCCTTTCCAGTAAAGAATTGGCTTGGTAGTTTGGTCTGCCCTGTTCCCATGATGCACTGGGCCAGGGACAGACTAATTTGCATGTAGCCAGGTTCTGAACTGGGATGGTGCAGTGAGCTAAAAAACGGTGATGGATCAAGCCCTGATCTTTTGACTGGGTAGGAGTGTTCTGCTTAATTCAGATACTCTGTCCATCACCACCCCCTTTATGAATCGTTTTGGCCACCATAAGCGTGGAAGGGTATGCTCAGATGTGAGTCCCTTGCTCACTGCACCATCAGGATTCAAGCAAGCCGGGCCGAAGACGGCTGTAATGCCAGAAACCGGTCCCCGGAAGCTTGTTTCCTTTCCAGTAAAGAATTGGCTTGGTAGTTTGGTCTGCCCTGTTCCCATGATGCACTGGGCCAGGGACAGACTAATTTGCATGTAGCCAGGTTCTGAACTGGGATGGTGCAGTGAGCTAAAAAATGGTGATGGATCAAGCCCTGATCTTTTGACTGGGTAGGAGTGTTCTGCTTAATTCAGATACTCTGTCCATCACCTCCCCCTTTATGAATCGTTTTGGCCACCATAAGCGTGGAAGGGTATGCTCAGATGTGAGTCCCTTGCTCACTGCACCATCAGGATTCAAGCAAGCCGGGCCGAAGACTGCTGTATTGCCAGAAACCGGTCCCCGGAAGCTTGTTTCCTTTCCAGTAAAGAATTGGCTTGGTAGTTTGGTCTGCCCTGTTCCCATGATGCACTGGGCCAGGGACAGACTAATTTGCATGTAGCCAGGTTCTGAACTGGGATGGTGCAGTGAGCTAAAAAACGGTGATGGATCAAGCCCTGATCTTTTGACTGGGTAGGAGTGTTCTGCTTAATTCAGATACTCTGTCCATCACCACCCCCTTTATGAATCGTTTTGGCCACCATAAACGTGGAAGGGTATGCTCAGATGTGAGTCCCTTGCTCACTGCACCATCAGGATTCAAGCAAGCCGGGCCGAAGACGGCTGTAATGCCAGAAACCGGTCCCCGGAAGCTTGTTTCCTTTCCAGTAAAGAATTGGCTTGGTAGTTTGGTCTGCCCTGTTCCCATGATGCACTGGGCCAGGGACAGACTAATTTGCATGTAGGCAGGTTCTGAACTGGGATGGTGCAGTGAGCTAAAAAACGGTGATGGATCAAGCCCTGATCTTTTGACTGGGTAGGAGTGTTCTGCTTAATTCAGATACTCTGTCCATCACCACCCCCTTTATGAATCGTTTTGGCCACCATAAGCGTGGAAGGGTATGCTCAGATGTGAGTCCCTTGCTCACTGCACCATCAGGATTCAAGCAAGCCGGGCCGAAGACGGCTGTAATGCCAGAAACCGGTCCCCGGAAGCTTGTTTCCTTTCCAGTAAAGAATTGGCTTGGTAGTTTGGTCTGCCCTGTTCCCATGATGCACTGGGCCAGGGACAGACTAATTTGCATGTAGCCAGGTTCTGAACTGGGATGGTGCAGTGATCTAAAAAACGGTGATGGATCAAGCCCTGATCTTTTGACTGGGTAGGAGTGTTCTGCTTAATTCAGATACTCTGTCCATCACCACCCCCTTTATGAATCGTTTTGGCCACCATAAGCGTGGAAGGGTATGCTCAGATGTGAGTCCCTTGCTCACTGCACCATCAGGATTCAAGCAAGCCGGGCCGAAGACGGCTGTAATGCCAGAAACCGGTCCCCGGAAGCTTGTTTCCTTTCCAGTAAAGAATTGGCTTGGTAGTTTGGTCTGCCCTGTTCCCATGATGCACTGGGCCAGGGACAGACTAATTTGCATGTAGCCAGGTTCTGAACTGGGATGGTGCAGTGAGCTAAAAAACGGTGATGGATCAAGCCCTGATCTTTTGACTGGGTAGGAGTGTTCTGCTTAATTCAGATACTCTGTCCATCACCACCCCCTTATGAATCGTTTTGGCCACCATAAGCGTGGAAGGGTATGCTCAGATGTGAGTCCCTTGCTCACTGCACCATCAGGATTCAAGCAAGCCGGGCCGAAGACGGCTGTAATGCCAGAAACCGGTCCCCGGAAGCTTGTTTCCTTTCCAGTAAAGAATTGGCTTGGTAGTTTGGTCTGCCCTGTTCCCATGATGCACTGGGCCAGGGACAGACTAATTTGCATGTAGCCAGGTTCTGAACTGGGATGGTGCAGTGAGCTAAAAAACTGTGATGGATCAAGCCCTGATCTTTTGACTGGGTAGGAGTGTTCTGCTTAATTCAGATACTCTGTCCATCACCACCCCCTTTATGAATCGTTTTGGCCACCATAAGCGTGGAAGGGTATGCTCAGATGTGAGTCCCTTGCTCACTGCACCATCAGGATTCAAGCAAGCCGGGCCGAAGACGGCTGTAATGCCAGAAACCGGTCCCCGGAAGCTTGTTTCTTTTCCAGTAAAGAATTGGCTTGGTAGTTTGGTCTGCCCTGTTCCCATGATGCACTGGGCCAGGGACAGACTAATTTGCATGTAGCCAGGTTCTGAACTGGGATGGTGCAGTGAGCTAAAAAACGGTGATGGATCAAGCCCTGATCTTTTGACTGGGTAGGAGTGTTCTGCTTAATTCAGATACTCTGTCCATCACCACCCCCTTTATGAATCGTTTTGGCCACCATAAGCGTGGAAGGGTATGCTCAGATGTGAGTCCCTTGCTCACTGCACCATCAGGATTCAAGCAAGCCGGGCCGGCTGTCGGGGGTGGGGGTCTCCGGGATGGCCCTCAAGTGGTTCGCTTCGTTCTTGGAAGGCCGGTCGTTTGAGGTGTGGGAAGGCCACGAGAAATCATCTCCGCTACCTCTCCAGTGTGGTGTGCCACAGGGCTCATCGTTGAGCCCTACCTTATTCAACGTCTATATGGCCCCCCTGGAGAGTGTGGTACGGCCTCTGGGTATCAAGATCATCAGCTACGCTGATGATACCCAGCTGGTGGTTGGCCTTTCCCAGTCGGCTCATCATCCCGACCGGCTGCACACGTGTCTGGATAAGATCTTCACGTGGATGTGCAGCTCAGCCCTCAAGCTTAACGGCTCCAAAACGGAATTGATGCTGCTGGGGAATTCTTTTCCATCTTTATCTCCTAGCAGCTGGCCTATCTGTTTGGGACCAGCACCCACCCCCAAGCAGGAGATCAAGAGCCTGGGGGTGTGGCTCGAGCAGGACCTTTCTTTTAAAACACATGCTAAAAAGACTGCTGGCGTGTGTTTTGGCCTGCTTCGATCAGCCCGGAAGATCTTACCCCTCCTTCCAGTGGCTTCCAGGAGGTTACTTATTCAGGGGCTTATCATCTCGCGGTTGGACTTCAGCAACGCGCTGTTCTTGGGTGCTCCAGAATCTACCCTGAATAAACTGCAACAAGTGCAGAATGCGGCCGCCAGGCTCCTGACGGGCCTTCCAAGGTGTCATTCTGCTCGCCCTGCACTGAAGGCGCTACACTGGCTCCCTGTCAGAGACAGGGTGAAATTTAAGTCGCTCTGTGTGGCCCATAAAATCTTGCAGGGGAATGGTCCACCTATCCTGGGGGATATGGTTCAGCCGTATAAGGCCTCTCGTTCCCTTCGCTCGGACCATCAACACTTGCTGCAGGTTGCGAGGGTGAAGAAGGCAAGAACTGGGGGGAGAAGATTCTCTGTAAATGTGGCCATGCTATGGAATTCTCTGCCTCTGTACTTACGCGCGGAAACGAGTCTTCTTCGCTTCCGTAAGCTTTTAAAAACTCATTTATTTACTGTCTAGTTCTTGTGTTTACAGTGGCAGTGCCTTCTTCTGGATCAGCGCTGGGATGCCCAAGGGTAACCAGGCGCTATATAAAACTCGCTAATAATAATAATAATAATAATAATAATAATAATGCCAGAAACCGGTCCCCGGAAGCTTGTTTCCTTTCCAGTAAAGAATTGGCTTGGTAGTTTGGTCTGCCCTGTTCCCATGATGCACTGGGCCAGGGACAGACTAATTTGCATGTAGCCAGGTTCTGAACTGGGATGGTGCAGTGAGCTAAAAAACGGTGATGGATCAAGCCCTGATCTTTTGACTGGGTAGGAGTGTTCTGCTTAATTCAGATACTCTGTCCATCACCACCCCCTTTATGAATCGTTTTGGCCACCATAAGCGTGGAAGGGTATGCTCAGATGTGAGTCCCTTGCTCACTGCACCATCAGGATTCAAGCAAGCCGGGCCGAAGACGGCTGTAATGCCAGAAACCGGTCCCCGGAAGCTTGTTTCCTTTCCAGTAAAGAATTGGCTTGGTAGTTTGGTCTGCCCTGTTCCCATGATGCACTGGGCCAGGGACAGACTAATTTGCATGTAGCCAGGTTCTGAACTGGGATGGTGCAGTGAGCTAAAAAACGGTGATGGATCAAGCCCTGATCTTTTGACTGGGTAGGAGTGTTCTGATTAATTCAGATACTCTGTCCATCACCACCCCCTTTATGGAATGTAAATGTTGAACAGCGTTGGGCTGAGGGATGAGCCCTGGGGTACACCGCACCGCAGGTGATCTCAGTGGCATCGGAGCGGAAGGGGGGGAGGCGGATGTTCTGTGTTCTGCCAGAAAGGAAGGAGGTGATCCAGTCCAGAGCCTTCTCTTGGATCCCGGCGTCATGTAGACGTGTTGGTAGTGTGCGGTGGCAGACCATGTCGAAGGCAGCTGATAGGTCCAGGAGGATGAGGGCCGTTGTTTCTCCGTTGTCTAGCAGGGTCCTGATGTCGTCGGTGGCGGCGGTTTCGGTGCTAGGGTTGTTGCGGATCCTGGACTGGGACGGGTCTAGGATGCTGTTCTCCTCTAGGTAGCTGGCCAGTTGCTTGCTGACAGTTTTCTCAATGACCTTTGCCGGGAACGGGAGCAGGGAGATGGGCCGGATGTTCTTGAGGTCCTTGGGGTCTGCCTTGGCCTTCCTGAGTAAGGCCTTGATCTCGGCGTATTTCCAGCTTTCCGGGAAGGTTGCTGTCTTGAAGGAGGTGCTGATTACTTTCCGGAGATGGGGTGCGATGGCTGTGCTGGCTTTGTTGAAGATGTGGTGTGGGCATGGGTCTAACAGTGATCCAAAGTGGATAGTGTTAATGATCTTGCTGGTGTCCTCCTCATTGATCCAGGTCCTGGAGAGCAGGCGGTTGGTGCGGGTGGTGATCGTGGTGGTCGTGGTGGCGGATGTCTCAGTGGTAGTTGGGGCGGTCGTAAGGTCGAAGCTGTCGTGAATGGCGGTGATTTTGCAGTGGAAGAAGGTGGCCAGCGAGTGGCACAGGTCCTGCGAAGGTGGGATGTCGTTGGTGTTGGAGCTGGGGTTGGGGAGTTCCTTCACAATGTTGAAGAGCTCTTTGCTGTTGTGTGCTTTGTTGTCTAGGCGGTCTTTGAAGGAGGCCCTCTTGGTGGTTCTGATGAGGTGATGGTGTCTGCGGATGGCGTTCTTGTGGGCTGCGTAGCTGTCCGGTGTTCATTCGCGGAGCCGGTTCTTCTCCAGTTTTTGGCATGCTCGTTTGGAGGCCTGGAGGTCTACGGTGAACCAGGTGGCTTTCTTGCTGGTGTGGCTGTTGGAGGGTTTCTTGAGGCTGGCGAGTGTGTTGGCGCAGTCGTCGATCCACTGTCTTAGGTTGTGGGCGGCGGTGTTGAGGTTGGTGGGTAGCCTCTGGGCAAGGGTGGTGGTTAGCTCGTCTTCGGTGACTTTGCTCCAGTTGCGGCGAGGCATCTGTTGGGTGCTTTGCTGCGTGGTGGGCTTCCTGAAGGCGAATTGGATGCAGTGATGGTCAGTTCAGTGGGGTTCGGTGGTGTGGTTTAAGGAGACGTGAGGGCTTGCAGAGAAGATGGGTCAAGCGTGTGGCCGGGGCATGGGTGGGTGTTGTCACGAGCTGTCTGAGTCCGAGGTTGGCGTGGTTGGCAATCAGGGTGGTGAAGTTGGTGTCGTTGTTGTTCTTGAGATGGAAGTTCAGGTCACCGAGGAGGATGTCGTCCGTGGAGGCGAGGGAGTGTGTGCTGATGAAGTCGACGATGGAGTCGCTGAACTGTGGACGGGGTTCAGGGGTTCTGTAGATGAGGGTTCCTCTGAGGGTGGTGTTGGGGTCAGTGTGGATCTGGAAGTGCAGGTGTTCGGCGGTGCTGAGGGAGTCGTCGGTGTTGGTCGAGACTCTAAGAGTGTTCCTGTGGACGATGGCGATTCCTTCTCCTACTCCATTGGTGCAGTCCCTGTGGGTGATCTTGTAGCCTTCTGGGATGGCTATGGCGATGAGGGTGTTGAAGAGGGGTTCAGTCAGGTCTCCGCCAGGAAGGCGACGTCTGGGGATGTTGAGTCGAGGAGGTCCCAGAGTTCAGCGGCATGTTTGCGGGTAGAGCGGGTGTTGAGGAGGATGCATCTGAGGTAGTTGGGCTCTTCCCTGGGCAGAGGCTTGATGGGGCGGATGCTGGTGAAGCTGCAGTCCCGGCAGGTGAAGGGTCCGTGGGTGCGCTTCGGGGTGGCCTGATAGCATGTGTGTTCTCGTCCTGGGTTGAGTGCATGGAGGGTGTTGACATCGTAGTCGGGCATTGTGGCATATGCGGGGGCCAGGGGATGAGCGCGGTCCAGGCGCGGACAGGCTTTCCTTTGGTGCACCAGCGGCATGCCCTCTGCGCGCGTCTGCCTCGGGGCCGTGCAGCGGCTGCCATATATGGGGAGGAGGGAGGGAGGAGAAGTGCAGTCGGGGGGGCGGGCCGCAGGGGGTTCAGTGGCGGGAACGGGAGCGGTCGACGGCACGGGGCAAGGGCAAGAATCCTGGGGCACAGAAGAGAAAACGGGGTACAGATCAGGGGCACACAGTGACAATGGCAAAATGGGGCACAGCTCAGGGGGCACACAGAGAAACAACGGGCGCAGATCAGGTGGCTCAGAACTAACCTTAGCAGTGGCAGGAGCAGGACGCGCAGGCGGTGCTGTGCGGAGGGGGTGCGACCTTCCAGCAGTCTAATGTTAGACTGTGTGTCTTTAACCCCTTGCCTGTGGTGCTAATTCCCCCGCTGTGTTGGGGGGGGCACGTGCAGCGCCCCGGTGCTCGTTATGAGCTGAGCTCGTCATGAGCCACGGTGACCATGTGCTTATGACGAGCTGAGCTCGTCACGACCACGCCCATTCCAATGGAACGCCCAGCACAGCAGGGGAATTATCCCTGCGTGGGCACGGCGCAAGGGTCATGACGAGCTCAGCTCGTCATGAGCACACGGCCACCATGGCTCATGACGAGCTGAGCTCTTCATGAGCATGGGAGGGGTTAATGAAATCCAGATTCTCTGGTCATGTTTATAGGAGAATCGCAATTTCACCTCACATGTCTGTTCCACATCTCCTTTTTCTGTCTAAGTAAGTGTAAGTGCGAAAAATAGACAGAAACAGGCTGACCAGAGCTATAATGTGCTCTTTTAAAGCGGTGTATTATTTATTGTACCTTCAACATCAACGGTGGACACTGCATCGAAAGCAGTGGCAACTTTTATGAAAGGTATTTATCAGTTCAGCGATTGCTGTCCCATTCCTTGATATGAATAAAAACTATGCTCAAGCAACATTTTAATCACACTTTTCACATCCCACTATTTCTCTTCTCAAATTCACAAAATTTCTCTCATTTTCACAATAGTATATTTTGTGTAAATGTAGGTGCAGGTCCATCCATTACGTTGTCAAGACATTTTTTGCTGGAACCAATCGCTCGATATCTGGCATTAAATGTTTACATGAGATTTGCCCTTCCGTAAAGCTTTCACACAATGTCACATTTGGATGATTTGACAATATGTGGAGTGTGCAGCACATGCACAAAGATTGTTAGGTGCTTGCGGTATAAACAATATGACCAGACTGGGAGGCAAAACACTGAGGGCCAAATTTGGGGCGCCTGGACAGTCCGTGGGAGAGGTTTACGAGGCATGGGCAAACATTATGTTTAGTGGTTGCAGTATAGGGTCAGACAGCGTTAGATATGGGAGAAATGCTGCAGAACAAAAAATCACACATCTTGCTTAATATTTTGGCAAATTGGACCTCATCTGCTAGTGGTGCCAGTGGCGTAACGAAAGGCTTTGCAACCCCCGCGGTGCGGTGGGGGGCGAACTTCAGGGGTCCCTCCGGCAATGCAGGTTCCTGGCCTGAGAACTCCAAATTGGGTCCAGAGCTTGAGGGGGCCTCTGCATGGACTTTGAAGGGCGGGGCCCCCTAGTTTGGTTACACCACTGGGTGGTGCCAAGGCCATCAACCTACTCTCTCCTGGCTTAAGAACCAGCTCTGACTGTGAAGAGGCTGTGGCACATGGTAAGATGAGAGAACCATGCCCTAAATTGACAGAAAGTGTGATGTAGCCTGGGGAACATGTACTGACAGTGTGGAAGCTACACCGCCCTAGAAGAATTACCTTGCAGAATCTAGATATCATCTTTCAACTCATTTAATGAACACTAAAGGCACTGCTGTACATAGCCTAAGATCACAGTGCGAGCTCTAGCAGAAACAAGGCACTAAGGGGGTCATTAGGATGTCCGCCCGCCATCCTATCGGTTATTGGGACCGCCCGCCATAAGGGCGGGGGTCCCGTGGGGGGTATTAGGATGCGCCCGCCACTGTGGCGGCCGCATTCTGCATTTTTAGCATTGTGGTGGGCGGTGCACTCAGCACCGCCCGCCACAATGCTAAAAATGCACGTATGCATTTGCATAAACAAAGCGGCAGGCACCGCATCTAAACAAGCCCATGCTAATATGGCTGTCGGTGTCTATTAGACACCGCCACCATATCAGACCTTTTCCGCCCCGGTCGCAAGGCGACCGGTGTGGAAAATGCAGCGGATGGTCTTTCCGTTCGCCGCGGTCCCCCCGCCATACTAATATGGCGGGGGTCATTTAGGTGAGGATGGCGAACGGATTGCCCCCGCCAGGCCTGCGGTGGCTACTTCCAGCCTGGCAGGGGAAATCCGCCCGCCATCCTATTGGGCCCCTAAGACTCAAAAATAAAGTACTAGAGAGCTTTTAGGTCAGATGGGATCAGCCGATGTGTCATCTGAAAATAAGTGTCTATGGAAGGCTCTATTTGAGAGTCAAGGCGCCTTACAACCAGAAAACAAAACCACTAAGGAGGAAAGGGGCGCAACAGGAGCTGGGGTAGAGTCAGCCACAATGTCAGACGCTCGTCTGATATGTGGCTCACTCGTAGGGCCGGACTGGCCATAGCGGTCCGGGCAATCTCCCGGTGCGCCGCACGGGTGGGAGCCGGGTGGGGTCCGGTTTGGCGCCCCTGGGGGCCGTTTTTGTTACAGGGCAAAATCGTCCCTGTACCAAAATCGGCCGAAAATCCAGTCTTGGAAAAGAGCTTTGCCACCCCCCCTCCCCCCTCCCCGTTGGGGGGGTGGTGTTGGGGGGGGCAGCCAAGCACTTTGACAGGGCCGGTTATGGTTCCCAGTCCGGCCCTGCTCACTCGTCTCCATCTGCACATTGCATTTAGAGGCACTGGCCTGCAGGGAAATCCCTATTTTTCCATAAGGACTAGTAATCCAACATGGCGTCTGCAGATCAGAGACATGAATCTACCCTCCTTTTATATTTGAATCCCTACCACATTCTTTTTTGTGTGAAGTATTTTATAGCGCGAACTCGACCCGAAGGTATTGGAGCTCTTTACACGAGCATCAGTTACATTACACAAGTGCACATTGTTGGGAGGCACGGGAGATTAAGGGCCATATGTATCATACTTCCGTTTTGCGAATTCCAAATAGCGAATTTTAAGGAATCGCTATTTGGAATTCGCAAAACGGTATGTATGTACAAAATCGCTATTTAATAGCGATTCCTTACCATTCCTAATTTGCGATTAGCAAATTGCTAATTGCAAATTACCCATTCATTTCTATGGGCCAGGAGGCCCATAGGAATGAAGAGGCAATTTGCGATTAGCAATTAGCTAATCGCAAATTAGGAATTTTTTCAAGGGTGCAGGGGTGTCTCAAGAACACCCTGCTGCACCCCCGAAAAAGACATTTGGGGGCATATGGCGCACATACATGCCCTATGGGCGTCAAATGGCACCTTTTGTTTTTTGGAAAAAAGATTTTTGATAATAATTCGCAAATTACCACCAACTAGAAGTTGGTGGTAATTTGCGAATCCTTAATGGCATTTTTTGAATATTTTTTGTTTGATACATTGCATTTAAGGAATCGCAAAATTTGCGATTCCTTAAGTGCAATCGCAAAATAAGGAATTGCAAATTTTGCTATTCCTTATTTTGCATCAAACATGTTTGATACATACCATTTGTCTAATTAGTATTCGCAAAGGCCGAAATTCACAGAATTTCGGCCTTTGCGAATGCTAATTAGCTTGATACATATGGCCCCTAGTGATTTGCCCAGAATCACAGTATGTTGAGCCAATGCCGGGACTGGACCTGATTCTGCAGAATATGAAAGGCACTCGAATCTCCCTTACCTCACAGATATTCATTGGCCTTGAACTGAAGAGGACCACCCTGAATGGTTTGGGGGGGAGCTGTGGCCCCCTGAACCACAGGGGAGTGGTTTACACCCCCTGAAAGACAGCATATTTATTAATTGTATCAATCACCAGCATTCTCAGTGACCACGCTTTTTGGCCAAGGTATGATGTAGTACCTATAATCCCCCAAGCGTCCCTTTAAACTGCAGCTCCCCGCTGACACTCTGTGTGAACTGGGGCTGGCCAGCTTCTCACCTAACCTTTCTTGAATACACTTTGATAGCTCGTTGCCTAGAAACCGCCTCTGCTGCCATGAAACACTGTACCGCGGATTGATTTGCTGATGAAGCTCTTGTTAAAACACCCCTTTGTGATTTCATTGATGGGAAGATGCAATTCCGTCTGCATGAGGTGCCATACACAGGCTACGTCCTAGAAGCAATGAACGCATTTTCAGACAAACTAGAAACCCTCTTTTTTGAGAGTATGGCTCCTCTCTCTGACGGCTTCTGGGTACTCATTCATGCTGTAAAAGTCAAGTTTTCCTTCCTGCCCGATAGCAATGCAGATGAGTGTGGACTCTGCTGCTGAAAAGAAAGTTTTTTTTTAAATTTTAGCCTGTCGCAGCCAAACTTGTAAGAATGTAGGGGCAAATTATCAAGGACCGGTGTTAAAATTATTGCGGTTTTATCGGCACGAAACTGCCAATAAAACGGCGATATTGGGCTTGATAATATGCCCATGTTAATTCCCATAGAAACCCATGTTAACACAAGAACCTGGGCTTCTATGGGAATTAACAAGGGCGTATTATCAAACCCATTATCGCCGTTTTATCGGCAGTTTCCTGCTGATAAAACAGCGATAATTTTAACATTGATCCTTGATAATATGCCCCGTAGTTCGATTAAAATTAAACCGGCTAATATGTTTTCCTACCTTTTTCTTTCCATTTAGCCTTCGACCAAATCTCTGTTTTAACACATTCTCATGTCCTCTTTCTCCTCTGGAAACATCCTATACCCTGCATGCGTTACTCCGCAGTGGCATTACCCCGCAGTTTTTACACCGCAAAATCTTTTACTCCGCAAGGCTTTACACCGCAAACGATTACAACGCATTCCCCAAAGTAACGCCACGGTGGAGTTAGAGTCATAAATTGTGTTGTAATGGATAATGCGATGCAATAGATTGTGTTGTAAAGCCCTGCGTTGTAAAAGATTTTGTGGCGTAAAAACAGCGGGGTAATATCACGCAGAGTAAAAGTGTGTGGGCTACAGTGTCCTATTCCTTACACTTCATTATATATATCCTATGCTGACGTTTTCCTTTTTTCGTCTTTTGTACTCCGGGCCTATTTCTTCTCTCCCCATTCAACACCCTGGTTGTGTGGCGTCACTTACCCCTCAATCTTACTTCCGTCTCCTCTCTCCCTCCCCTCTTCTCGTTATCTTCCCATCATAAGCTCTTTCTCTCGTCCTAGTTCGACTTTCTATTTAATTTCTTCTTCCCTAAATCTCCTACCTTTTAATTCCCACTCTTAAATTGATGTATTTCCGTCTGCCCTGTTTTAATTTTCCCAACACATCATTTCTTTGTATAACACTTTTTTTCTTCAGTCTAACTTTTTCGCCATCTTTTTCCTGTGCTACATCATCCCGCCTGTCTTTGCGTTTAATGTCTTTCCCTCAGTAATCAGCCCATCGCCTCTGTGTTCTAGGGTATGACCACTTTTCAACATCACCTGCCACCCCATCTCTCTCTTTTTTTTATACAAATGGCACATCCAGCTCCCGTCTTAACATATACATAGTAAGAGTACCAATTAATAGAGTGTCATGTATTAAAGTTCGTGGAATCGGCTATCCAGGAGCCCCAGATCTTATTGTGGTTTTGAGGACAACTTCTCGATTTCTCATTTCGGGGCATATTATCAAGGGCCATTTCGATGCTTTTTTGGCTCTAAAAGCCAAAAAAGCGGCGAAAACTACATCGCCCTATTAACAACGTGGGGCTAACATGCATTAGCGCATGTTAGCAGCCGTTTTTCTAATGCCTCGCTTTGCATCGCTAATGAGATGCAAAGTAGGCGTACCTTCAGGAAACAACAGGAAAATGATCGCTAACCACACATCGATGTATTTACAAGCCGTCCTTGAAAAAGCTTAGCGATGTAAAAATCCGCGGTTCGCCTGATACTAACGTCTGCTAAATTCTCAGCTTAGCCACGTACATAATGGGAGGTGGATTGTTAGGTTACATCCACTTCTCCGTATTAACAACGTTTTCCTCAGCGCTGTTCTAACATCACTGGTTTTCATGCGATATTGATGACACTCGCCGTATATCGCCGGATTTCACATCGCCTGTTAGCAAATCGTTAGCAAATATGCCGCAAACATGGCGATGTGATCCGCCAATATACGGCAATAATGAAAAATGAGGTAGACGCATTTAGCGATATTTATCGCTCGTTTTTGATAATATGCCCCTTCATGCTTCTGCCTCATTTAGCACCACTCCACACTACTAGTTTCCAGATGACCAAATCCTTGGGGAAATGACCACATTTCCATATATGCCAGTGTGTCTTTGACTTAACTGGAGAAACTCTGGTTATGCCCGCTTAATCCTCCATAACGTATAAAAGTTGTCCATAAATGTCTGAGATGATACCATTGTACCACATTGCATAACTGAGATTTTGTTTGGGTACAAATCATGTTCTAGAAGCACTGGAACAACACAAATGAACAGAAAGCGAGTGGCTGTTTCCATGGGTGAGATTTTGCACCTTTTTTGTGCAACATATCCTCCAAAACAGACTCCCGGCCACATTTTGTGCACAAAAATGGCACCAAAGCATTTGTGTAAAACGGTACTTTCACATAACCTTTTGGGCATTTCACATCATTTCTTCCCAGCAAAATAAGTGAATTCTGCCCAGACCAACTTTTGACTCTCTGGGTTCATTGCAAGGCTACCAATATGATGGCATCTTAACCATGGACAAATGCTTGAGTGGAGCTGCATTGCTTGTGGACAAACACCCTCTGCTGTGACTATACACTATGGGGCATATTTACAAGCCCCTACCGCCACAGGAACGTCATTGTTAGTGACGTTCCTGTGGCAATATCTGCTTTGCCTTAACGTGGCTTAACGCTGCCTTGTAAATAAGGCGCCCTTGCAAGGGTGTCTGCGTTGGGAGAAATTATTATTTATGTGCATGAAGGTGACCCTTCCTGCACATAATCAATAAAAAGAAAGCTGTTTTACAACTTTTGCTCAATGCAGCACACATAGAAGTTTCAAAACGCCATAAATGATTGTTTATGTGCAGGAAGGGAGACCTTATCCTGCGCATAAACATTAATTTCTGCCAATGTAGAAACCCTTGCAATATGGTGGGAGGGTGCCTGCATTGGCCTCAGGACCAAGGTTTACAAAGCCAACTCCCAAGAGAGTGAAGACGTGCTCACACCTGATTGTGGCTCCATTTGCAGTTGAATTAAGAAATCACCTTGGTCCTGAGGAGAACCCCGCTAGTAGGGGGTTCGAAACGCGTCGACCTCACAGGTCCGCTGTCAAGTCAAAAATTGAAAGTACTGAGCCAAAAATACGAAACGATTTGTTTTGGGTTACAAACAATAAATGTACATTGTATTATATGATTTTTTTTAAAAATGACACGGACCCATACCTTAGTGGTATTTGGTATTTGTTTTTTCTTTGTTTTAGGGATATAAGTTGGGTGCATGAGGTGTGGAAGTATCAGTGTGAGTGAATTATAGGACTGTCTTGTATATAATTGTAAATGTTTGTATCTATTTGTATATTTTGTATATATTCGTGAATATGCACAAGAAATTCTGTTTGACTAATACAAACAAAAAAAATTTTTTTGAAGTACTTATTTGAATAAAATTTGATAAATTCGTTTCTATAGACTGCTATGTTTTATTCATAACAGGTCGGTTTGCTATTACAAACGAAGTTGGTTCAGTACTGGCATTTGTATTGTTGGTTTAGTTTAGATTTGACTTAGCCTTGCTGATTAGAAGTCAAGACCCAGTTTTGTTTCCATGAAGCAGACAAAAGATGACACAAATTTTAAGTCTGGTTTGAAATGGTGTTGGATCCTTGAGCCACAAGTAATTACAAACTCCTGAATTAGGGGAGATAAATATATTGAGAACCCACATGAAGGAGAAAACAGTCCACCTGGCACTGGTCATTGAAGACAGGCAGTCTGAGTGTCTTTGGCCGCACACCATCATTCATCAGTCACCCATAGTCTGTGCCTAAAAATGGGTATGTGAAGGCTAATGTTACTGGAGTGTGAAGATCTTGCTGCATAGTAACGGAGGGTGGTGCCAAATAGATGTGTGTGAAACAAAATTTACTGCATTTTTGATGTTGTGTGGTCAGTTGGACACAGTAATCTTGTCAGTGTACATGCTCTGGTTACTTTCGAGGAACAAGCTTTGTTCATCAGGTGGAGAAGATGGGTGCATAGGTTGAAGAATTAAGGTGACTTAGGAAAGATGCCTGGTGGGAATAGCATGTGCTAGGTACACAGAAAGAGAAATGCCCTCCTGGCTTTGTACAAATGAAGGCTGTTTCTTTCTATCTGCTGGTCTGTGGTGTCTAGACATCATTGTGAGGGAGAATTGATTTTATAGATCGTAAATGTAATGTACACTTGGACAGCATCCATGCTTGGGAAGATCTGAGGACTCTCAGAAGTATCATGAAAGGGAATGTATACATTCTGAACAGACTGTGGGAAACTGTGTGCACACTGATATTGCGGAAATTAATTTTAATGTAATCAGTTCAACCCATCCCTTACAAAGAGAGCTCCAAGCTATGCTCTTCTATAGGTGAATGGATCTTTGCCACCATTTTAGAATGGAGCTTAAATTGAAAACATCTAATTAGACATCATCAATACAGATGATTAATTCAGTCAATTATGAGAGTTTAGGATCAGTTCAAAATCTTTTTTTCTCATTAGGAGATTAGTAGATTGATTTGTTGAATCTATTCAATTGGTAAGTCTGGTAAATACGGTTACAGAAATATCAAGAAAGTCATGATTAAAGACAAGCTAATTCAGCAAATGACAAGCGTGTTCCATAAAGGAATTTGGGGCCATATGTATCATTGAAATTCGCATTCGCAAAGGCCGAAATTCGCAGAATTTCGGCCTTTGCGAATGCGAATTCTCAATATGGTATGTATTAAGCAAATGTGGTTCAAAATAAGGAATCGCACAATTTGCGATTCCTTATTTTGCGATTGCATTTAAGGAATCGCAAAATTTGCGATTCCTTAAATGCAATGTATGATGCAATAAAATATTGCTAATTGTCCCTAAGGAATCGCAAATTACCACCAACTTCATGTTGGTGGTAAGTTGTAAATTCCTTTAAAAAAGCATTAAAAAAAAAAAAAAAAAAGGTGCCATGTGACGCTCATACATGCCCTTAGGGCATGTATGTGCGCCATATGCGCACACATGTCATTTTCAGGGGTGCAGCAGGGTGTCCTTTGGACACCCTGCACCCTTGAAAATATTCTCAATTTGCAATTAGCAAATTGCTAATCGCACATTTCCCCTTCATTCCTATGGGCCTCCTGACCCATAGAAATGAATGGGAAATTATTCCTTAATTGCGATTAGCAATTTGCTAATTGCAATTAAGGAATTTTAATAAATCGCTAAAAAGAAGCTGATTTCTACGTACATACCATTTTGCGATTTCTAAATAGCGATTCCTTAAAAATCGCTATTTAGGAATCGTAAAACGGAATGTTGATACATATGGCCCATTGTCCCTAGTCTATGTAGATCAGTTCAGAATTAAGGCAGAATCCATGAATTAAGAGTTCTTGAAAAGAGTGAGATAGATGGATCATTTAAGAAAATTGAACTCGCCATGAAAAATTAAGGCTCTATATGCAAGCAACAGATACTGTAGTAGCTACACCTGTAAAGGCATCAGAAAAGAAGTAATTCTGGAAAGTAATCGCCAAAGTGGCAAGTAACAAAAAGCTGCCAGCAGTAGTTTATAGCAACTCCCAGTAGAAAGCAAAAGTGACAGAACTCCTCTAACTAGGAAACATGCACTAATATAAAACACATGTATCAATCCATTTAGGTGTTAGGTCATTTCAAATCAAAGAAGAAAAATCATCTGATGGTCTGCAGTCTCTTCCTTCGTTCCCATGGTAAACACATGATGTTGACAGGATACTACTTAAAAGTATCAATCTTTTGCTAGACATTCATGTGCTTGTAATATTTGCCTTGGAATCCCATGAGAAGCTTCTGCAATGTCTAACTATTAACTTATCAGTGTTCCACTGCGTACCAATGTACTACTCTAAAGATAGAAACGTTTTATTTGCAACTGCATGGTTAAATCATGATATTCACGTCTTTTATGTAAACATTATTGTTTTAATATACTGTTCACTATTCTTCATTTTATGAGAATGTAAAAGCTAAACTATCTAAATACAATAAGAAAATATATCTTGGAAAGTAGAAATAAATGTTATGAAGTCAACACATTCTACAGCAATGACAAGACTAAACAAGCCACATATGGGTCATCTATTAACCTATTTGACCCGTGCGCAGTTCAGATAGCCCCCTGCCGTCCGACACACGCCCACCGTAGCGTCGGATGGCCGGGGGCCATCCGACGCATTGAAGAGGTTAAACACTGTTTATCAAAGCGAGAAAATAAGGAAAAATAGAAAGAGGAATAAGGCCTTATCTGGGCCTAGCAATGTATATATGATCGAAACAAAAGCTTAGTGTATTTTTGCACTAATTACCTATGTGTCATTTTTAACACAAGCTTTATGATAATTCTGCACCTAAGCTTTTGTATGTTTAATAAAGGCACACTTTTCTACGCGTTACTCTACTGTGTGTTTTTACGTTAATGTCCAAGAGAAAATATCAGTTCTGTTAATACATTTTCAAGCTAGATTTTCTTACTCTATCAACCAGCTGTAATTGGTCCACTTTTACTCTCTCCTAGATGTCTATGAGAAGTGTCTCAACTTATCGAGCGAGAGTTGGACCACATTGCTGGTGTCTGATTGCAGCCTGAGGGCCGGTTTTGCTGTTGTGCTGCAATATCGGCCCCAGTACCAAAAGCATCAGTGCACCCTCCTCCTCCCCCCAACCTACCTCGAGGGCTGGTCCGACAAAATGCCAGGGCTGCTTTGGGTTCCCAGTCTGGCCCTGATCCCCTCCCATCCCCAGATCTGTCCCGCTCCATCATGTAAAGTATAGCAGGCAGTGGTGAGTGCAGCAGACTTATGGGCTTACTACAAGCCCCTTATGTTGCCGCTGCATCACTTTTAATATGGGAAAAAATGACGTACCGGCGGTGCAAGGGCTTGTAATTAAGCCCCAAAGTTTCAGTAGACCAAAAGCTAAAAAGTCAGACTGCCCGTAGTCCACAAGGATTAGACGCTAACCTTTGCCATAAGGCGTCCATTCTGTTTTCTCTGGTCAAAGCCTGGGCTGGCAGATGAGAAGCCCAGGATCACAGAGCTGTCAGAGCCAGGCCGGGCCTGATCCAGTCCCATGATACCCGGAGATAACCTTTCAGCCGTCGCAGAGCTTGTAAACTGCGTTACTGGGCTCTGCTGTTGACGTTTTGCTGGCATTTAATATCATTCTCAACAGCCCTTGTAAATCTCTCATAAAAATCGTTTTGAAGTCTAGACGCTCGGCGAAAATATAACTAGCAAATGGTGCTTCTGAGATTTAGGTTCCGGCCGTCCACAGTTTAATGCTCCTGCTTGCATTAAAGTCTGCACACGGATTGCAGAACTGCACTCCACTGTTAACCCTGCTGACTACGAAAGTCCCAGGGGTCCCGGAATCGACTTCCAGTGGAGTTGTGGGGAGAGACAAATCTGTGCGTGCACATGAATGGCAGTGGAATAGCAAAGTTGCCAAGTGCCTTTATTCTAGGAAGGGAAATTGGACCCAATAACAACCGTTCTGGTAGTGAAAAAAACCTGTCATGAATGGGGCACAGCACTGCAACACGGGGACCGGTCCCACTGCACCTGCTCCAGTATTGACAAATACCCGACCCAGATTAAGGGGCGCGCATGTGCTTGCTGCACCACCTAATTTGACTCTCCGGTAGATAAGGGGATTTGTACTCACAATCGAAAAGGTGTTTGAGGGAAATCTAGGATTTGTGCTAACAATTTCAGGCTACGTAGCTAGGAATTTGGGCTTTCTTCTTGAACTGTGTGCAGGAGGAGGCCTTTGTCAGAGCATCTGTATGTGGCTACTAATGACCCAGTTACTTACAAATAAGTTCCTAAAGACCCAGGGGCATATTATCAAGGATAGGCGATACATTATTGCCGCTTTTATCGCAGGAAACTGCAGATAAAGCGGCGATAATGGGCTTGATAATATGTTCTATGGAATTCCAATCGAAGCCCATGTTAGATGTCTTCACGTCTAACATGGGCTTCGATAGGAATTCATAGAGCATATTATCAAGCCCATTATCGCCGCTTTATCGGCAGTTTACTGCCGATAAAAGTGGTGATAATGTATCGCCCGTCCTTGATAATATGCCCCCCAGTTACTTACCCATAAGTTCCGCTACGCGGAGTTATACTCTTCCTCATCCCAGCCTCACGCGTGGAATGATGTCTCACTACCACACAGGCCCGGCTCCAGGAATTTTTATTTGGGTGGGCCAAGAGTGCATTTGGGTGGGCCACTGTGGGCTCGATTTGTCGCATTTATGTCTGGGCAGACCTGCTTCAGGGCCCTCCTTTATCTCTTATAAGTCTTGCAAGGCCCAGTAAATCGCACTCTTTTCCAAATTTCTTTCTAAGTATTATCACTATCAAAAAGTGTTTTTCCATACAATGTTCCTTTGATGGGAAGGGGAGGTTTCTGAGGTAGGAGTATCAGGCAAGGGACACTTCTCTGGCTCCCTCTGTGTGAGCCTTCAGGGAGAATCCCTCTTCATTACTATCTCCACCTGACCCTGGACTCTGCAACACTCTCCCTTACAGGCTTGATTATCCACTTTTCTGCCACCCCCCTCCAGTGCACCTTATCACACAGCTGACCTTGGGCCCCAGCCCCATCGGGCTCCACTTTCATTTTTCCCAGTAAAAACATTAGTAAAATCACCTTCAAACCAAAAACATTGAATATAGCAGTAAATATAATTAGCACACACTTTAAAGTATGTTCCACAGTAGCCCTTATGACCCGATTGCTAATTAAATAAACAAAAATAGAAAGGCCATGACAAGGCTGGGTTCAGCGCTGATGCGAAAGTCTTTTTTGTCGCCACACCAATAACCTCTTTCTTCGTAAATACCTTTACTACCACCTTCCAACAGTGCCCCTCATCCCTCCATGGCCCCCCTATTGACCTCTTCCTTGGATTCCCTCACTGCCACACATCACAAGTGCCCTTCATCTCCCCATATCCCCTGCCCCTTATGCCCTCCTCCTCGGATTCCCTTATTGCCACCCTCCAGCAGTGCCCGATGTAATGCTGTTAGCGCTCTAGACAATGCACGCACACACACCCCTACATCCGCAGGCCAGGCGTGGCCTGCGGGGCCAAATAAACGGGGGAGGTGCGCTCGTGCACGTCACTTCCGACAGTCACGGTGTCTGGGGCTTCATTTGTTGGTGCTGCGCGCTACACCCATGCGCAGGCGACTGTGAGGAACTAAGGCCTAACTACGGCCACATAGCCACCAACGTTACATTGGCGACGAGCGGAGGGGGCCCAACCCCCGCCCGTCCACCAGAGACTGTGCGGAGCTGTCTGCTCCTGTCTGCGGCGCCCGCCGCGTATGCCCTGGCTGCGGCATCCACACCGTTGGAGCCGGCGTGCTCCTTCTGCTCCTCACCCCCCTGCTGGGACCTGGTTCGCTCTCCCCTGCTGCCTGAGGGAGGTGCGCGAGACACAGCTGGAAGCCACAGCATCTTTGGCTCCGCGAACGGCGACTGGTTGCCATTCAACACGCATCTCGCGTGGTCCGCGATTCGGCCGATCCCTGCCATTCATCACGCATCTCGCGGGTGCGGCGGGAGAACGCCCAGCCGTTTTACACGCATCTCGCGTGCAACGCGTTTCTAGGCCTGCTGAGGCCTGGAGAGCCCTACACCCTGCTGGAGGGGCAGCTGCTGGAGTACTGGAGGCCAGACAGAGGATCCCGGAGGG
Organism: Lissotriton helveticus; assembly: GCF_964261635.1. NCBI lineage: Eukaryota > Metazoa > Chordata > Amphibia > Caudata > Salamandridae > Lissotriton > Lissotriton helveticus. The sequence continues at coordinate 512,699,129 of NC_136072.1, read as the reverse complement.
GCCACTACTCACCTACCTCTGGCTGACCACGAGTCACGTGGCACTGGGGTGGAACGTCACACTAACGCCGTGAGGACGCCGAATTGGAGGAGAAGTGAGGGGACGCCCTGGAAAGGTACGCGCACTGACGCTGCTTGTGAGGGGGCATCCCGGACAAGGGACATACTATCACCACCCACTTTGAATTCTCCACCATGGGGGACGTCGATGCACCAGCGCCCGTCATCAACATTCCCTTCCAACACGCGGCTGCCGGGGTACTGCCACCTTTCAGCGAGGCGATAGACCCGTCCACGGCCTCGCCACGATGGAAAATCTGGCTTGAAAGACTGGAGAACTACTTCGTGGTTACGAGGGAAACGGATTAAGCCGTGAAAAGGTCATTATTACTCCACTACGCGGAGGATGAGATCTTTAGACTTTTCAAACACCTCCCCAACACGGGCGCAGCCGACAGCTACGTTGCCGCTGTTGCCGCCCTCAACGGCCATTTTGATCCCCAGTTGAATGTGGACTTTGAGGTATTCAAGTTGGGACAAGCACGCCAACGGGACGGAGAATCAATGGATCAGTTCCACACCCGCGTACGGGAACTAGCCAGCTCCACCGATGAGGATCAACCGAGGGCCATAAGAAGACAACTTATTCAAGGGTGTTGGGACAAAACGCTGAGAGGTCAAATCCTACGCAAACCAGGGATCTCTCTAGAAGACATCCTCATCCTGGCCAGATCCCACGAGCTCTCAGACGTTAGAGAGACAGCCATGGAACAGGCTTTACACAAAGCCCCCGTCAAGACAGAAGCCATCAAAGCGGAACGCGCAGATGCCGTGCGACCTCGACCACGTGGGCAGACACAGAAAGGATACCGGAGAAACTCACCTCAAGCTCGTTGTGGCTACTGTGGCCATGAACCCCATGCAGCCAAAGACTGTCCGGCACAAGGACAAACATGTGCGAACTGTGGGATCCCAAACCACTTCACGTCTGTCTGCCGAAGGAAAACTCAATCTAAGAACCCCAAGAAGTCATGGACACCCACAAAAGCTGTCCGCCAGCTGTCGCTAACCGACCCGCCCAAGGAGAAGCCAGAGAAACACTTGCCCACGATCTACGATGACTCGGACTCGGAAGATGAGGAGGCATACGTCATCTCCTTCGCCCGGGAACTTAAGCAAAGACGGCGGCCACAACCGACATGCGTGGTGCAAATAGGACAAAACGAGGTGAAGGCCATCATTGACACAGGTGCCACCGTCAAAGTCATGGGGCTGCAACAATTCAACAAATTACGACCACGGCCCGAGGTCCTACGGTCCAAAACAAGAATCTTTGCCTATGGTGCAGACACACCGCTACCTCTCAAGGGAAAAATCATCATACCCATCCGAGCAGATGAGTCAGAAATAATGGCTACAGTTCACATAATTGATCGGGAAGCCGACACCCTGCTAAGCAGTCACACTGCAGAGGACTTAAAACTGATAGCTTTTGCTAACCGTATCCGAGCCCACCAGGTGGATGAACTGCTGGAACGCTTTCCTGAATTATTCAAAGGCCTAGGTTGTATAAAGTGCGACCCCATCAAACTCCACATTGATAAGTCTGTCGCCCCCACAGCCCTACGCCACCGCCGGATACCGTTCCACCTATGCCCATTGGTGGAGAAGGAGTTGGAAAAACTTGAGAACCTTGGTGTCATTGAAAAGGTAACGGGACCCACCCCGTGGGTCTCGCCCATGGTCATAGTTGAGAAACCCAAGCAGCCAGGCGAAATTCGCCTGTGTATTGATATGCGGCTGCCAAACACCGCCATCCGGAGGGAAAGACACCTAACGCCCACGATGGACGACATAGTGGCCGATGTAAATGGATCAAGATGGTTCTCGAAGATCGATCTCAATGCTGGATATCATCAATTACCCCTTGCAGAGGAGAGCCGTTTAATCACCACATTCAGTACTCATCTTGGCCTCCGGCGATACAAACGCCTCAACTTCGGAATATCCTCGGCGGCTGAGGTGTTCCAAAATACAATCAGAGAACTTCTGTCTGGATTGCCGGGGGTAATCAATGTCAGTGACGACATTTTAATCCATTCTGCCACCGCGTCCGAACATTACAAACACCTTCGAGATGTCCTGAAGAGGCTGAGCACATATGGAGCGACACTCCACAAAGATAAATGTCAATTCTTTCAATCCTCAATTGAGTTCTTCGGTTATGTTTTTAACCAGGAAGGAATTCAAATAGACCCGAGGAAGTCCAAGTCCATCAAGGATGCCCCAGTGCCAAAATCACCAACGGAGGTGAGAAGCTTCCTCGGGATGGCCACCTACTGCGGCCGGTTCATACCAGGCCTAGCCACCCGCAGTGAACCCCTACGAGCGCTAACTAAAACGGACGCCAAGTGGCAGTGGGGCCCGAAAGAAAACGAAGCCTTCCAGGGAATTAAGGATGCTCTCCTGGAGAATGCAACACTGTCCTACTTCGACCCGGCAAAACGGACCGAGGTGATTGTTGATGCCAGTTCGGTGGGTCTGGGAGCAGTCCTGACCCAGGAGCATGAGCCCGGCCAATGGACAGCACTAGCTTTTGCCAGTAAGGTGTTGACCCCAACCGAGACCAGGTACGCCCAAATCGAGCGAGAGGCTCTCGCAATTAAGTGGGCCTGCAGTCACTTTCACCTATACCTACAAGGCCACTCGTTCGTCATGGTCACAGACCACCAGCCGTTAGTACCTCTTTTCAAAGGAACTGCCCCACACCCACCACCGCGCATCGAAAGATGGGTGATCCAGCTTCAATCGTATGGAATGGAGGTAGTCTATCGACCAGGGGCCAAAAATCCTGCTGATTACCTATCGCGCCACCCGATACCACAAGAGCCGGTGTCCGCAGATGACGACTGCGAGGAGTACGCGCAATGGGTGGCCCTCACCTCGTGCCCCCCGTGCATGACGATGGCCGAAATCAAGGAAGCAGCCGCTGAGGATAACATATATATGAGATCACTACAAGCCGTTCAGGAGGGGTCATGGGCCAACTACCTACACCCTCCCAACACCTGGACCGCTGCAGACAAAGAGGCCCTCACGAAGATCTGGCATGTCCGGCATGAACTCAGTGCCACGGAAGAAGGTGTGCTGTTAAGGGGATCACGCCTGGTGATACCACAGAGCCTCAGGTACCGAGCCACGCAACTTGCTCACGGCGGCCATCAGGGTGCTACGAAAATGAAGGCACACATGCGGGAGAAGGTGTGGTTCCCTGAACTGGAAGCCATGGTGGAGGACTATGTGAAAAGCTGCATGTCCTGCCAACTGACGAGTGACCCCGAGAGGCCGGCACCCATAATCACAGAAGAAGCATGCACGACCCCCTGGGCCGAGATCAGCCTAGACTTCGGGAGCTTCCCGGGAGAAGGACACACTTTGGTAGCGATCGACTCATATTCAAAGTACCCACTAGTCGAAAGAGTCAACTCCACAGCCTTCACACACGTGGGGCCGGCACTAGAGAAGATGTTCTCAATGTTCGGTTACCCTGAAGAAATACGGAGCGACAACGGACCACCATTCCAGGGAGCGGATTTCGCCACGTTCCTAAAGACCCGGGGCATCAAGCACCGACGCATCACACCTCAGTGGCCACAAGCTAACGGGGAAGCAGAAAGATTTATGCGGACCCTCAATAAGATGTTCAGGATCGCAGTGGTAGAGCAAGCCGATCCTGAACAGAGACTTCATGACTTTCTACGAGAATATCGAGGAACCCCTCACTGCACCACCCAGAGGAGCCCTTGGACCCTCATGCTCCAAGGCCAACGCAGAGATCTCCTTCCCATCGCACCGGGGCCAGTGCCGGACCTGAATCACATGGAAGATACCCAAGAACGAAGGCGACAAAACAATCAGAGAGCGAGCCGGCGCCGGAGAGCTACACCAAGGCGACTGTGCCAGGGAGCTCAAGTAGTCATACGAAATAGACGACCTGGGGAAAAATTCCAGACCCCCTACGAACCAGGCCAATGGACTGTAACAGCCACAAAGGGCACCATGGTGACCGCCAGAAAGGAAGGAGAGGAAGTATCGAGGAACACCTCCTGGTTTAAAGTGATATCCCCGGGGCAGAGATCAAATCCAGAAACCCCGAATGGGAACAGTGGGTCTCCGAGAGCCACGACACACGAGGAGGAGGCCAGTCCATCGGTAGGAACCAGCGAAGCAATACCTGAGCCAGAGTGCGGGTCACCAACTACGTCAACCCCTCGAAGGGACACACTTCGCCCCATGGAGCAGGACAGAGGTAACATTCCGAGGTACAACCTGCGTCCCAATCCACCCCCAAGTCAGAAGCTAAAGGACTATGCCTGTCAGCTGAGACCCTGAAGCTGCCACCAAGGGACACGCAAGTACAGAGCTGCATGTTTGGAACTTTATGTCTCATTGTAACAAATGTTTGGACATTGTTGAAAAATTTGCATAGTTGGATAGGGATGTAATGCTGTTAGCGCTCTAGACGATGCACGCACCCCTACATCCGCAGGCCAGGCGTGGCCTGCGGGGCCAAATAAAAGGGGGACGTGCGCTCGTGCACGTCACTTCCGACAGTCACGGTGTCTGGGGCTTCATTCGTTGGTGCTGCGCGCTACACCCCTGCGCAGGCGACTGTGAGGAACTAAGGCCTAACTACGGCCACATAGCCACCAACGTTACACCCCTCATCTCTCTCAAGTCCCTACTCCAATGACCTCCTTCTCGGATTCCCTCACTGCCACCCTCCACCAGTGCCCCTCATCTCTCCCTAGCTCCCCCTCCACCGCATGACCTCTTGCTCGGATTCCATCACTGCCACCCTCCACCAGTGCCCCTCATCGCTCTGTATCCCCTCCCTCTTATGACCTCCTCCTTGGATTCCCTTACTGGTACCCTCCACCAGTGCCCCTCATCTCCCCATAGCCCCTCCCTCTTATGACCTCCTCCTCAGACTCCCTCACAAACACCCTCCACCAGTGCCCCTCATCGCTCCATAGCCCCTCCCACTACCTCCTCGGATTCCCTCACTGCCACCCTCCAACAGTGCCCCTCATCGTTATGTAGCCCTTCTCTCATTTGCATTTCCTTTGTTGTATAGTGCTACTCATATCATTGTAGTGTGTGTCAGTACTTTACACCACGCACACATTATACAGAGTCAATCAATCATACAAGTATGTAAATCAGTCTACAGGGAATGTCACATAAGCCAATGAGGATTACAAGGTGTAGGAATCACCTGTCAGCCATACTGGTGGGCAGTATATTTAAGAGGATTTGGTCTGGGGAAACACAACCTTAGGATTTAAAGAGTATTCCATGGGGATCAGCTTTACTGATAAAAATGTATATCTGCCCAAACATACTCTTTTTAGCAACATTACAATAATAAAAGACTGAGGAAGTTCTAACTAAATCACAAAACAAAAAAAGTGAAGTTCTAACTATACCATTCATGTTTGTGTGCAGCTCTTTGGTGACAGTTCATTGGTCACTGTCCTATGTTAGGATTGTAACTTCTGAACTGCAAGTAACACAAGGATCTCTGTGACAAAGGCAGTAACCCACTGAGCTGCCACATTAAATACAGTTTATATGCATTTAAAAACGAATAACAGACAAATGATTGCTCTCCAGCAGGATCATTAGTCACCAGTGTTATCTGGGCATTTTGTATTGTTTTATTCTTGTCCTGTATCAGCCATGATAATGATAAAAACTGTTTAAATGAAGCGCACGAAGTATGTGTCCTGCTGGGCCGGTGCAGATTTTAAAAAAGAAAACCAAATAGTAACGCATTATCTTACCTACTACTCCCTTAGTCAAACTGTGTGTCACAGGCAGCCTGATGTGATAAGCAGCTGCAGGGGTCAGGAAAGGTGAATAGGAATAAATAAACCTATTTTCTCCTGTGCCGCATAGAAAAAGAAAGTTCCACGCACCGAACAGTAGGCAAATGTTACAGTTAACAAAGAAAGGATTTGTCGCCTTTGCCATGTGGAGATGAATGGGTGAAAAAATAAACAAAGCCTCGTTAACATGTTAATGGTCTTTTAAAGACCTGTTAAGTATTCGGGAGGGGCTGCGATAATCTCTAAAACTGTCTGTGTGCGCCGGGAAGCTGTCTCCCAGCCCGGGTGCGAACACACACACAGACAGCCCTTTGAACCCGATGCTGGTGCGCGCCAGCCTTCAAGCCCTCACTGCGAGGGCCAAGGATCCTGTTTGGGTGGGCCAGACTCAAGTTTGGGTGGGCCTGGCCCACCCGGCCCACTCGCTAGAACCGGGCCTGCTACCACACGGCTAAAAATTACTTCTGTGTAGTGCCCCTCCCAATATTACTCCTATCGGAAATGTTCCAAATAGGAGGAGCCTACATAGCAACTTCCTGAAACATGCCAAGCCAACACCAGTATTTAAAATCAATTGTGGAAAGATATCAAGGAGACAAAATAGAGATTTTTTTTTTTTTTTACTTCAGTATGTCCCAACGCCCAGAGATGGGGGGTAGGGAATCCAGACTGGGACAAGGAAGACTATGACTCAGCGTAATTAAAATGACCAGTAAGTAACTTCCTCGTCCCAGTCTTCACACATGTAGCGTGTACCCAAGCCATGCAAAACAGAAAGAAAAAAATGTTGAACTTCATAATAAAAGGAATACACCAAAATAAGAAATGCAACACTGTTTATTTCAGAAAACACCTTTACAGAAATCAATACACTGCTCATAGGACTGATGAGCCAAAAGAAGCAGAAAAAACATTCCTTATTCTTAATTTATAATGAGACATGAAAGTGTGGACAGTAGCCCATGTAGCGGCCACACAAATATCTTTTAGGGAACATCCCATGAAAGCCGCACAAGAAAAGGCTAAATCTCCAGTGGAGCGACCTTATACTCCCTGAGGAATGGAAACACCAGCTTTCCGGTGTGTCAAGCTAATAAGGGTAGGATTCAATTGCTCAAGGTAGAAGTTGTGGGGCGATGGCCTTTAATTGCCAGACCAAAGGCCACAAACAGAAAATCAACCCGCTTGAATAGAGCTGTCCGCCACAGCTGCCTAGAGAAAGCTCTGTGAAGGTCAAGAGTGTGGAAAAGCTTCTTCTCAAAGAAGAGGGAGAAGGAAAGTAGGAGAGGAGAAGAACTTGAGAACCATAAAAGTAAAAAGCGATCTTAGGAAAAAAAGGACAGAGGAAAACCTTGACTGAGAAGAAATAAATGAAAGGTTCATGAAGCTTGAGGGTATCAACCTCACTCAAGCTTCTGCCAGTAGTCACAGCAACTAAAAAGGAAACCTTCAAAGCCAACAAACAAACTGAAATGGAGTAAAAATGTTCAAAAGGGCACTTTGTCAACCTGTGGAGCACTAGATAAAGGTCCAACAAGGCATGGGAGAGTGAAACACTGGTCTCCAATAAGAAAATCTCTGTAGCAGTGGGGAAACAAAAGCGTGAATAGTGGCCAAGGACGCCCCTCTAATAGCCCTGATTGCTACCCATTAACTGCAAAGCATAGAAACTGCCAAGCCCAAAAGGAAACCATCCCTCAAAGATTCCAAGATCTTCCCCCCTTCACAATGGAGAGGGTGCAAGACATTATTAACACACCATAATGAAAAGTTATTCGAGTGCCTTTTTATCCATTTTCAATCTGCTCCCCTTTCTGGATTTCTGAACTTACAGAGCAATATCAGCTGTTTAGGAAAATGGGTTACTGGTTGAAGGGTGTGAAACCTTACTCAAGCAGCAACCACACTCTCTGCCAAGGTGAAACACAAACAAACTCCAAATTAACCTGCCCTTAATCCTCTGTAGCTTATCCTCTGTTAGCTTAGTGCATAAGCCGTCAGTCGTACAATAGAGGCAATGTATAAAGGTTTTATGCGGAAGTTCAAGCTATTATAAAGCGAAAACACAACAAAAAGAAAATTTCACACCACTTTAGAAAAATAGAGTAACATTTGACACATTATTTGAGCCCAAAAAGACAAAAATCCAATTACTAGAAGGGGAGATATGCAATTCTAAAGATTTTAGTGAAAACACTGCATGGAAGCACAAACCACCAACTGTGGGTATCTGGGTGTGCCAGACCGGGATAAAGCCACAATTTCAGACTGGCCAGATTTGGGCGTGGGCCAGATACAGGGATCAAGTTAGGCCTGCTGAACAATGTACCTAAAATCCTTGTTTGCATAGCATTGCAAGAACCCGCTTTGAGGATGCCTCACGCAGCGGCAGAACTGATGAGCTGCAGGGCTACGATGCAGAGTCCTGCGTCTTCCTTGAGGATGCTGCCATCGAGAAGCTTGTGATACAAAGTCCTGTGTTGAAGATGAGTCGCGCATCGGCAGTTCCTAAGGAAGCCGCTGGGATGTGATGCAGAGTCCTGCGGCATCACAGAGAATGCCATTGATGAGGGCTTGTGATGTGAAGTTCTGGGCTGAAGATGCATTGCACTGCAGCAGTTCTGAAGTGGATGTGAGGGGATGCATCCAGCTGCATCAGTTCTGCTCATAGGACCACCTTGCAAGTGAACCTTCAGGTTCACTTGCAAGGGTCCAGGACTCAGGTTGCAGCATTTCGGGGGAAGGGCTCACAGCAGATAGAGTCCATTTTCTGGGTTGAAGGTGGTTGGAGCCCTTTCTGTCCCTGAGGCTCTGATCAGGAGGCCAGCCAACCAGCCCTTTGAGTCACTCTGGTGGTCCTGGGATCAAGATGCAGTTCCAGTCCTTTAACTCAGGCAGCAGGGCAGCAAAGCAGCAGGGCAACAGAGTAGCTGTCTTTCTTGCAGAGCAGCACAGCAGCCCTTCTGAGTCTTCCACAAGCCCGAGGTGTACACGAAGAGATGAGTCTGGTGCCCACTTTCAAGTAGGGGAAGGTTCTGGAGGTTTCCACCCCAGAGGTGCTTGAAAGTTCATGCCCCTCTGCACTGGCCCCAGCATATCTGGGCTCACAAGGGCCTAGTGTCAAACCCTTTGTGGGTGTGCTCGGCAGAGCCTTTGTGATGTTCAAGTGTGGTAGGCAACAGCTCTTCCCTCTCATCAAATCATAAATGGCCAATCCTACTAACAGCAATTCATCTTTGGCTAACTGTCTGGGAGCAATAAACAAAGACCACTGCCTAGGATACAGGTTGTGGGCACAAATGGTTGGGATGAGAAAATGTCAACTTTCTAAAAGTGGCATGTTCAGAATTATGACTTAAAATCTGACGTTGCCATTAAAGAGGGTTTAAAATTACAATTCTTTAGACACTAACCATGGCAATTTGTCTTACTCCCAATTTAAAGATAGCATTTATTAAGTGTAAATAGTCAGTCCAATGTTATCCTACGGGAGAGGTAGGCCTTGCAGTAGTGAAAAGCAAATTTAGGAGCTTTTCACTACCGGCAGTACATGTGAAAGTTAAAAGTGCATGTCCATTTTCTCAAATACACTGCACCCTAACTTATAGTCTGTTTAGGGCCTACCCTAGGAGTGACATATGCATTAAAAAGGAATGGTTAGGCCTTGCATGTGGTGTATCTTGCCAAATCGAAATGGCAGTTTGAAACTGCACAAACAGGTTGTAATGGCAGGTCTGAGACATGCTTAAAAGGATCCTTAAGTGGGTGGCAAAATCATTGCTGCAGACCTACTAGTACCATTTAATTGAAAGGCCTTGAGTGCATGTAGTACCCTTTAACTAGGGACTTACAGATAAATTAAATGTGCCAGTTGGATGTAAGCCAATGTTACCATGTTTAAAAGATAGAGGCCATACACTTAAAAGCCAACAAAAACGGGTTCAGGAAACATAAGGGTGAAGGCAAAATGTTTGGCCATGACCCTGCAGAAATAGTCAAGTCCAACAAGGTGCAATACCAAAACCTAAGAGCCTTACATTTTTGAACTCCAAACCCTCAAGGACAAGCGGTGATGAGATCTTCTCCGGAAGAGACGGGAACCTTAGAGGGGAAAGAGACAGAGGAAAAATCCAAAGAGGACGGAATGATAACTGCTTGAGGAGGGGAAACCAAGGACGATAGGGCCAGTCTGGCACCACCAATAGCATTTTTGGCTTCTACTCATTGGACTTGCAGAGAACCTTGCTTATCAGAGGGAATGGAGGGAAGATAAACAGCCAACCCCTGGGCCAGCGAAAAGTCATTGAGTCCACACTCCAAGCTCTCAAAGAGGGAAGCAGCAAGCAGAACTGTAGAAGCTAGGGGTTGTGAGGCGAGGCAAAGCAATCCAGTAGTGGCTCCCCACACCTCCTTACTATCTCCTTGAAAAGGAGCAGATGGAGAGACATTGTGGCTAAGGAAGGGAATGTACAGCTCAAAAGATCTGCACACCCATTCTCCTTCCCTGAAAGATAAATCACTGAGAGAAAAAAATCAAATTGGCCTCCACCCAAATCTCAGTTCTCTGGGCAAGAAAAGCAAGGAAGGAACTCTGGTACCATCCAAATGGTTCAGTTATGCTCAGGCTGACTGATTGTCTGTGTGCATCATTACAGCTCTCCCCATAATCCAATGAGCCAAAGTAAGGAAAGCTTTGAAAACTGCTGACAACTCTCTCCAATTACACAAATTGTGGGCTTCTTCTGCTGTCCACAACACCTGGACTGAAAGATCATCCAAAGTCGCCAACCACCCCAGACTTCTTGCATCTGTTGTAATTGTCACTGGCAGGGGAGGATAAAGGAGAACCCTGTTCCCAAAATTGGTGGGTTCCAATCACCATGAGTTTGATGTCCACCTCCAGTAGGACTGTCACCAGCCACTCGTAGTTCTGAGATTTCAGATCCCAAAACTGAAGAAGGTGACACACAAGATGATATAGGTGGAGACATGCCCAAGGTTCCAACAGTAATTCAGCTGCCATATTCCCCTACACTGTTAACCAGTCCCTTGCTGTAACCTGATCAAGACTCAAAAGATTTCTGAATCGAGTTCTTAGCTTCTCATGATGATTGGGTGAAGAAAGACCTTCCCCACATTTGTCTTGAATAGGAGTACTTCAAATTGAAGGTCTTAGGAAGCCAAATAAAGAAGCCAACCATGCTCTGTGAGTCTATTGTAAATGATATTGACTACATTTTGACCCCTGGAAAAAAGAGTCACAGATTAACCTATATTCCAAGTATAGAAAGACTACCAGCCCCAGGGAGTGAAGATTACTCACTAAAATTGCAATGGTTTTAGTGAAAATCCGCGGAGCTGAAGCCAGACCAGTTGGCAGGACAGGAAACTGATAATAATGACCCAGGACTAAGAATCGTAAAAATCTCTGAGAAAAAGTGCAAAAGGGAATATGCAAGTATGCATCAATTAGATCAATAGAGGAAAGGAACATACCAGGGCCACCAAGGGAGGATTTTTTTAACACTCACCATTTTGAACATCAAATAAGGCACAAAATGATTGACATCCTTGAGGTCCAGAAACGGACAACATTTCCATGAAGATTTCCGGACTAAAAACATGAGGGAATAACAACCCCAGCCTCTATCATGCTGGGCAATTGGAAACATAGCCCCCTTTGCCAACAATCCCTGAATTTCACCCCTCAAATCCTGACACTTTAGACGATTGCTAGGAGTGGGAACAAAACAGTCCACCAGAGGAGTTGAAAACTCTATCTCGTTGCCATGTTGTACCACATTCAGGACGCAAGTATCTAAACGTCCCTCTTCCAGATTGAAGTAAACTCTTGAATCCTTCCTCTGACATGACATGGATAGTCAGGCCTTTGGTCTCAAAGTGGTGACTGGAGTAGTTGATGGTTGCTGCCAGGATTTTTCGGAGAAGGGACGACCCCTGTTCTGAAAGGGCTAATTACCTCCTCTTGCTGAAGAGGATTGGCAAAAAACTCTGCACAAAACAAAGCCTCTCCCTCTAAAAGGACAATAGGACAGTGCCAACAACGTACAGTCCTCTGCCAACTTTTTCACACACTCCTCCAACTGAGGTCCGAATAATTTAGTTCCTGAGAATGAGCACTTTTTTGAGCGTTTCCCACCTTTCCCAACCTTATTCAAATATGACGTCTAGCTGATGGACTAACCAGTCAGAGCTGAAGAAGAAGAGAGGGAATCAAGTGTGACACCAGAGAGGAACCTGACTTGTTTCTCCGTTACTGCAAGTCGAGTATAGAGATCCTTGCCCTGATCAAGTTCCTCTTCTAAAGCGTGAAATCCTGTCACAGTGATTGTACAGCATAGGTAGCATTGACCCCAGCTGAAATTGCAAAATTAGCAGCTGTGTAGGGTTTCTTAATTGCCATGTCCACTTTATTTTCTACCTAGTTGGGGAAGAAACATACTCTGAAAAAATAGTACCACTAGAGGCAAGACAAGCCATCAGAAAGTCCACATTCACCAAAGTCGAAAATTCCTCCAGAAACCCCTGCAAGTGATATTGTTATGCCAAGAATCGCAGAAAGGTGTTTTTTCTATTTCTGCCTACTCTCTAGCCAACAGACCCCTGGTGGCCTTATGCACAGATAAAGATTCCAGGTCCTTCTGCCTGTGTTGAGCAAACAAATTCTCATCTGCAGGAGAAGAAGAGGGCTCTGGAAAATAGAGTTTTGACAAATATGAGCCAGCACATCCCTCAAATCAGAATCGTGAACATATCTTCCTTATTAGGTCTCGCCTAGTGCGCATGCGCTGTTCTAGGAGAGGGCCTCTTGTAATCACTGCAGACATTCAGAAAGCTTTCTGAAAGCTTGTGCGTCTGCTTTTCAAATTCTATTGGTCGAAAGCACGCAATTGGCCAAAGGCGGGTTCTTGTCCCTCCTTTTCGTAAACTGTTCACTCCCATGGTGTTTTGTTGTCGGGAGCGAGCAGGGTGCCATCTGTTTTTCTAATTAGCACGGTCACTTTCACTTACGCTGCCATGCTTTCATCCTGCAAGTATTCAAAAGTTTATGACTTTCTGTGAACAGAAAGGCACTGCCATTGTTGATTTAACATCAAAGGGCCCTGTGGGCCCCTTCTGATAACCTGCCCCTCTCTTATGGTATTGAGAACTTGTTCTTTTAATTATTTTTCTTTAAAAAATGCCTATTTCTGGTTCCATCAGAGATCGCGTTCTTCCTAAAATTAAAGAGTCTTTAAATTCCACAGCTGGTTACTTGTCCTCCCCCTCGTCACCCATGGGGTGGGGGCGCAGCTCTGGACATGACCCACAATTGCACTGTGTGCTTTTTCTGTCACAAGAGGTGGCAGGGCCCAGTCACTGTGTGTGCTAAGGGTGGCGTCTTCCCTCCAGCCCCTTCGCTGTGAATGAATTGTTGTGGTTTATTTTAGCTCCCCTGTTCCCTATCTACAGGAAACAGGAAAAACTATGAAAACCTGACAGGCAGCACCCCAGAGTGCTGGAAAGTAAACAGAAGTGAAGCAAGGCGGTCTGTGGAGGCCGGGGTTCGTGCTGGAGCGTGGTGGGGTTTAGAGGTCTTGGGGGCTGTGTGGTGTCTGATTCTCTGCAGAATCACCGAGGGCTGCCAGAGAGTCCTGCGGGCCAGCGGCGGGGAGGGGCTCTGGAGCAACATCGCTTAGAGGGAGAGCCGAGGACGGGGGGGGGGGGGGGTTTGGGGGGCAGCTGAACATCGTGAGGTCTGCCCCCTGGGCAGATTTGGGAGGGGGAGGGGGGCGAGCAGGGCGAAGCCATTTTGTGGCTTGGGCTGCCTTGGGAGTAGTCCAAAGGCAGACCAATTTTAAAATGCAGCCCAAAGGTATTTACGGGGGTTAGCGCTGTCCAAACCACCAGTTTAGGTTCTGGTGACCTGGTGGCTGGGAGCGCTGTAGTCAGGTATTTTTGTCCCCGCCCACCCTCCCTGGGCTCAGGTTTTTGTGGGAGGCGTTTTGGAGTTTTGGGATAGGGGCTGTTTGGAACAGGTGCATAGGGGTTTATTTTATTGTTATGTTGTCCCATGGAACAGGTGCTGGCGGAGTTCTTTTTGAAGTTGGCCAAGTTTGGCTGGAGTTCTGGTAGTTTATCGTTAAGTTTGGGGAGTTGGTGAACAGGAGCAGGGAAAGGTTAAGCAGTTTGGAAGTTTACATTAGAGGGTCGTTAGTTACAGTTGCAGAAACGCATATAGGATTGTAGGTCTTGGGAGGGTAGGAGTTCTAATGTTATGTGATAGCATTGTGTATTATTGAATGTATTGGAAGTTATGTATTGTATATTGCAGGGTGTTTTTTTATCATGTGGGGATCGTAGGGGTGGGGGGAGGAAATGTCAAGGGGTCATGTAATTCGATGTTTAGAGAGGTTTTAGTTTTGTAAGGCAAAGTGCCAGTTTTAATAAAGTGTGATGTGCACCTGTTTCAATAAAGCGACGGTTTACACACACAAATGGTTGTCGGTGTCGCTTGCCCCCCTTCCTCCATCCCAAAGAGGGCTGTATTGAGTCTGAGCGCCTGGGAGCTTGCTGGGTGCTAGATGAGTCTCAGTGTATTTACATTCCGACTCTCTTCCTTTTAATGCTCCGAATTTTCCGTGAAAGAAGCTGGGCTCATAAGAAGTTGCTTCTCTGCTTCCAGCCCCGGTGTGTACGGAGTACGGCTCCGGCTGCTCCCAAGTCTTCAGAACTTCGGCAAATGCTCTCGTAAAGCTGCGTTTCATCTTTTGATTAAACGCTGCTTGGGTGAAGGATTACCTCCAAGTGTTCCTTATACGCTTTTAGTCTGCTTTCTAAGTACTGCCGAATTATTTAGAGGGTGTGGCTAGAAGATTATGGATTGCAGTCACTGACTAGGCTACGGGATGATGATTTGCCCAGGATCACACAGTGTAGTTAAAAGCGGCCGACTATAACCCCACATATTGTCTTGGTCATTATAGTTCTTTTATTGTCTGCCGGTGATCCATGTAAAAATGCCTGCCATTGATGCGTTCCTTTTTTTATGACGCCCTGCTCTTAGGCATTCTGCTAACCGAAAACTAACAAAGGGGCATATTATCAAGGGGGTTTATCTCCGCTTTTTTGGCTTTCAAACCCAAGAAAGCGGAGATAAAATTATCTCCCTATTACCTAGCTGTCGCTAACACCAGTTAGCGACAGCTAGTAGAAGATAGCGACCATCTTGGGCCCCACTTTGCATGTCAGTGATATTTATCACTAATAATATGCAAAGTGGGCGTGCCAAGATGTTAGCGACTGTAAACAGTCGCTAACATCGCTATCTCCTATTACCAACTTATGGAGATATTCGCGCTAAGCGTGAATATCTCCAAAAGCTAACACCTGCCCTGAGCAGTTCTTAGCCATGTTATCCAATGGGAGGTGGATAACATGGCTAAGAGCATTAGCTCGGTAATGCATGAATATCGCTGACTTTTCAGCGATATTCATGCATTGCGGCCGATTTTTATCGCATTTGCGATAAACCTTGGTAATACCAAGGTTTATTTGCGATAAAAATCGCTGCAGCTCAGCGGTAAATGTTTGTCTCTAACCAAGCAATAGCGATAATTATCGCTATTGCTTGGTAATATGCCCCAAAGAACCTTAAAAAATATATAAAAAAGGAGGGGAGGAAGAGGCAGCATTGTGCTTCGAGTAACGACACCAGGAATGCGTGTGCTGTTGCTAGCTATAAAAATCTTTTTGAAGAATAAACATCTAAACTTTGTACGCACTGGCATTGCTCTGTGTATGTACTGCCGTCAGATGTGTGCAGCAGGAAAACCTCTGTACAGTGGAAGCAGGCAGGCCTGGCAAAGTATCTGCTTGAAAATATCAGAAGTGCCTTAATTTCTGTCTTTAACTCTTTGAGGGTTGGGCACATCAGCCTTCCCAAGGCGTGCTCGAGGCAGGAGGTGCAGTGATAGCAGCTTCTGTCCCTGGGCCTCAGGGGGCGCTGTGCTATCCGGGTTTATAGGAAATGTATAGTCGCTTCAGAACTATCCTGCTGTGAAGTCAACCTGGCACTCTAATTCAGTTTTTTTAACCTGAAACCTTCAGTTCAATCACGGCTTTTAAACTGGACCGACATTGTGTGATCCTTGGCAATTCAGTTTTCTACCGGGAACGACTTGAAACAGACAGAACAGTATATGCTACAAAGCAGAGGCATCATGGTTCTTAGTTTGTTAGACATCAGGGCCACCTCTTCATTCAAGCTGCCGAGTGGCTCTTCAACTAGTTCTACTAGGCTTGCCCTATGCTAGGCCATGGCTGCTCCTGCTTTAGCGCCTGGATACCCTCCCGGGTGATAGAGCGCTTTACCTACCTTCACAAATTATCTGGCAGAAAGTACCAGCTGTTCCAAAACTTGGAAGGGCAGGTGGCTTAACGAATTTCGTTCCTGGCGTTAAATGTATCTACATCAGGGAGTTGGTGCAGTGTGTGCAGTGCACCACGAACCTCCTGACCAAGGCTGCGCATGCGTGGTACTTTTCGCGAAGCAGGAAGTCCATTCACAAGAGCATTTATGAGTACGGGAAGAAATACTACAGAAGTACTCGTATGTACTCAGATAAGCCTTTGTAATTCTGCAACAAAACGTCCAACTCACTATCACTAAATTTGCAAAGAGGGCACAGTACTTTATATGTGTACTACGTGTATATGACTATTCCTTGGATATTCCAATTTTATTCCAATTTTAGATGTTTTCCCAGCAACTCACAAGCCATGTACAGGAGTACCACAGGAGTATTATTTTACATACTTTAAAAACCTCTTGTGAATAGACCCTGCAGTTAGTAAAGACATTATTTCAATAACATTATTTTTATTCATCATTTAATTTCTTTAAGTTTCAGACTTGCACTTTTTGGTCATCAATTGCATTTCCAGTGTTCATCAACTAGCATGAAAGTCCAAACTTGCATGTGTGTGGCCGTTCACCAGTAGCACATGAAGTAGCAGTAGATGTTGTAGTACCCAGGATAAAGTGCTGCATGGCTAAACACTATATAGGTCCCAACGGCGAGACCTATTGGCTATGCCAATGCTTGTTTCTCACTGTTGTTATTGGAGGAGTCAGTGTCCTTGTCATCTGCAGAGACACTAAGAGCTGTGGGAGGAGGGCCAGCTTCCCTAGCAGCAAACACTGCTTCTACAGCTCTCTTAATCATGAGTTAGAGCCTCACAATATCTGCTGAAGAACCAGAGGACACATGCAGCTTGTTCTTCTGCAGGTGCTGAGAAATCCTCCTCCGACCTCTGGCGTTTACTACGGCGTTTCCCTGCTATGGTGTCAGATGTCCCATGGGGGGTGAGAACAAGCTACAAAAGCTAACATTGCATCACATCACGGGATAGTCACCATCATAGAATGTGTAGATGGCGACCCCTGTGTAGGGTGACCAGACTTCCTGGATTTGCCCGGACATTCCCAGTTTTTCGAAGGACAGTCCTGGTCTCCTGACACTTTCTTCTAAAATGAAAAGATGTCCCAGTTTTTAAGGGAGGGTCGAGGTAACTTGCACATTAACCATAGTGTTGTGCAGGCTCACATTTCAAATGCCCTATCAGAAACCGGAGACAGAAGTCCTCTTGTTTGGACTTACTTTCTGTGCTGCCTTGCCTCATTCAGGCAGCCCAGCAAGATTTAATGAGGTGTGAATATTGCTGCAGAGCCCGTATGGCAAGGCTGGGCCCACTTGCAGTCAGACCCTGGAGCTTTTCGCAGAATGGGGACAGAATGTGAAAATAACAATATAAATATTTACTAACGGCTAGGGAGGTTGACCTCGAATATGGGATCCTGGGTTCGAGGCTCGGCGATGAAGCTGAATATCCTACGATTCTGGACAAATCACTTAATCTCCCCGTGCCTAACCCCAACATTTTTTTAAAACATGAATGTGTCCTCATGTAATGCAACTGGTGCTATGTAAGGCGCTCTGATACCCGAGTCGAGTCAAGTTCGCGCTATATAAAAGTTTGTAAAAAAAAAAAGTTGCCTTGAGACCTACTAGAACACGTACCCCCAGATTCATCATGCTCCTCTCTTGTGAGTCCTTAATAGCGATTATTAAGGAATCGCTATTAAAGACTCGCAAAACGGGATGCATGTAGAAATCGCAAAATTTATTGCGATTTCTACTGCTTCCTTATTTGCTATTCGCTAATTGCTAATTAGCGAATCGCAAATAAGGAAGCGATTTCAAGGGTGCCAGGGTGTCCAAAGGACACCCTGTAGCACCCCTGAAATGGTGATTTACACTGGTGTTGCGCACACACATGTCCAAAGGACATGTGGGTGTGTAACATCCAACTTAGAAAAATGCACTAAAGTGCTTTTTTCGAAGTTTTCGCTATTAACCACTAAGTCAGAGTTCGCAGTAAATAGCGGCCCCAAATTGCAAATTCGCAATTCTAAAATGGTTCATGAATTGCATTTAAGGAATCTCTAATTGAGATTCCTTAAATGCAATTCTTCGCAATTTAGCGATTTCAAAAATGGCTATTTTTGCATTTGGGATGATGAATCCCAAATGCAAAAAAAGCGCTCGCAAAGGGCCAGATTCGCAGAATCTGGCCCTTTGCGAGCCGATTTTGGCTTCATGAATCTGGCTGTTAATCCTATTTCAATGTTTTTGCCGGTCCCGTTTTTCGTTCTGAAAATCTGGTCACCCTCTCCCTATGTCAAAAACAAATATCATTTTAGCACTATTTACTCAAAAACATGGCATTCAAATAACAACCGAACTCTGCAAACCAAGCCGAGCGGGCAGAGACTACCACCTAATTGCTAAGTGAAGGAGGTAGCATTCCATATGCAGGGACCCAGTCCAAGAAAAGAATGTATAATGACACCACTACAGCAGGCGTTATGCTGAAGTGAAAACAAACAGTAACAACGAAATAAGCAAGCATTTGCAATGCAATAGGTCTCACATTTGCGAAAGTTTAAGCTATTTGCATTGTAAATGACAATGCCTTTTATTTATCAGTTTTGATAATTAACACATAAATGAAAGGCTTTGGCATTTAAAATGACAATAGCTCAAACTCTTGTAAATGCGAGACCTACTGCATTTCAAAGAAGCAGCCGCCATTGTCCCAGGCTGCTTGGAAAGTGAAAGCGCACAAGGTGCGCTGAATGTTGCAGGAAAGCATGTGGTGCCTACAGTAGGAGAAACTCATTAAAGAAAATAGTGCTTACAGACTAAATAAGACTACTGTGTAACAACCAAAGTAAAAGGTGACAAATGAAGACCAGGCGGTACTAAGGAGGGACTAACAAGCCTACCAACGAATCAGAAGGCAGTATTTACGAAGGACAATGACACAAGCCAATGACAAACATGGGCGGAGAGTGTGCGGGGCTTCAAGTTGATACTCGTGTACAGCATGCCTAGCAAAGCAGTGCATGCACTGCCCAGGCGCGACCTTAAAAAGCACACAAAAAACACTTGTCTCCTTATATGCGCTGGGTGAACTCCACCGGTAGATCTCCAGAAATGAGAAACAGTAAGTTCCTGTGCGGGCCCCTTCTACTTGTGACATTTTCAGTAGGAGCCATGTTGGGAGGGAGACTACACAGACCTTTTGCTAGCTGGGGGTACGCTGTGTGGTAGGGAGACATCCCTCCATGTGTGAGGACTGGAACGAGGAAGACGAACGAGGCAGGTAATATACATTTGTTTTTCAGCCTGCCTGAGCTCACAGAGCTGTGCAATGAAAGTGTATTCACAGATGTACGGGTAAATTGAATGCATGAGCACGTGCACCCATTTGTGAAGTGCAGCTTTCTATAACGACGTTAATGTGGGAGTCGAGGCCTGGTGTCTGTTCAGTACAACCTGTCCTGTTTTTTTATGCTGGAGCATCCTGTCCCGGGGGATAGAATCGTCACTTGGGCATACGCATTATTCTATCTAGTGTACGCATCATGCACAGCCCTGCATACCTTATCACAAGGATCATCAAGGTGAGAGAACAGAGCCAGCGAGTGCTTTATGAAATCACCTTCCTGCTCACCCAACCCAGCGCGCAGCTCCTTCCATAAATAATTCTGTCAAGAGCCAGGCCCAACTGCAAGCATCAACCAACCCCCCTAACAAAGAGAATATTGGAAGAAAAAATCGAGTTTCATGGAGGGAATGTTCACATTGCCTGGATGTAGTGAGTTTCTAAGTGCAGAATCTTCAAAATATGGCCATGGATTTGGGAATAAAATTAATCCCCTTTCTCTTGATGAGATAGCAATTCTGTCTTTCATCTGCACTGTATTTAAAATAGTCCCAAAGTATTTGTTTGCAATGTGAACATCAATTATTCTCCTATTTGCTTGTTGTCATATTCATAATATTGCATTTGCCAGTTTTTTAGATTCTGTGAAGCATCGTTTCCTGATAGTAACAGGGCCATAACGCAGGCCCCTGTAGCCCCTTTGTTGCAGGGGCTGCAGGGACAGCAGTTGAAATCTCTGATTGAAAGTAAACAAAGCTGAGGTGTTCCAATATCTACTTAGTTGCGTTGTCTCTCTTTGATGATCTGCATTGGGTAGTGGATACTGCCAGGGCTTAATTTGAGCCGGCGGGGGGCACCAGCACTCATTTTGGGGCTACTGGCATTTAATTTTCCTCGTGTAAACACAAAATATATACCAGCGTCTATATGATAAGAGAACAAAAGAAGAAAAATTCTTAACAAGACTCAAAAATGTAATATAGCAAAATGACATAAGAGTTTATGTGTGTGGATTCCCATCATTCACCAAGCCTGGTGATTAGCTTCATCATTTGGGTATCCTTTTGTATAAAATGACATTCCAGCTCTATAGATATCAGAGCTCTCGGATGTTAAAATGTATAGTTACCAAGATGAGCAAGATAGAATGTATGGGATCAAGTTATTAAGTGCAGTGCAAAATGTGAAGTGCAAAAATATAAAATTGATGCGTGAACAGACTGTGAATTTTATTAGTGTCTGTCACGATCAAAGGTTAAAAACATGACTCAAGGACCAGTTTTAACAAATAGCTGTCCTCAGAAGAAGTGGTCAACATGTTTCAGCACTCAACGGCAAAAGGTTAAGCCATGTGCTTTCATCAGGACCTCTAAAGATAATAAAGCTACTGCTATTTACAAAATTACAAAAAGGATATAGTGTGAGTCTGACGTCTCACAATCCAGAATTCCTCGTGGATTGAACAATGATCTGAAAAATAAAATGACACAAAACACAAATGAATCTTGAAAAAAGAATATCCTATTAGTTCTCTAATTATGTGTGGTAAGAAAGTATTGAACCATCACACACACACCCAATCAATGGGGCAAAACTCCATCTTACCTTATTAGTATGGGGGACAAAACCTCACCCCACCTGGCAACAGCTCAGGATAAAGGTGGCACCGCTCTCAAAAAAAAAATACACCAAACTAAAATTTCTGTGGTGTAACATGCTTTAACGTTAAAAACAGAGACATTTGCCACAGGCACGCGATACAACAAACCCAGCATGAACACCTACACACTCACTCTCGTTAATTTGGCATTACTAGTTGTAGTGTATATTGTCCGAATACAAAAAGGCAAAGCAGCCCTAAGTATCAACAGTAATCACCATCATACTCACAGAGATGCTATAACCCACAGTGAGATCGAATTTTATCATGATGCAAAATCCATCGTGTAATGTGCAAGCCTAAATACGTGGCCATTCTTACAAACATGAAAGGGAACTACTAAAAGCATCTGAGCCTATACGACCATTTAGCTAGACCCTGATTAAATAAGGGATACATTGGAGTAGACGCCCAATGGTGTCCTGAAACTGGGAAAACAAACCTTAATAACCACCCATGTCTAACAAGAACGTGAGCGATAAAGATCACACTCTTACCTCTCCGTCGGTAACTCTGACGGTCTTCAGACCCGTCGGGGAGGTACCGAACGGGAAGTGGAAGGTTGTTAAATGCACTTCTTAAACCCGAGTATCCAGTGGCGGTCTTCCGGGTTCCTGGACGAAGTCCCGGAGTACGCGAGGTCTCGCGAGACTACGCTAAGAACTACCGGGTGACCTGGGATACGTAGTCTACTTCTTTCCCGCTGATACAAAGAATTGAGACTTTAGAAATATATGTAAGCAATGTGCATGAAGGCTATTGTATGAACATATGTTGAAATTTACCCAATCATGCTAAATTATAATTAAGCATTCCTTACGAGTTATATCACATAGGTACATTTACCACGTGAAACCCATATGCAAGTAATTAAGTTAGCAAGTATAAACAATGTTCCAACAAAAATCTCGCACAATACAGACGCAGGGTTCTAATCTAACTTAGATCAGTTACAAATTTGAAAAATGTGCAATGATCAACCGATGACGGATATGCTCACAATGCGTCCTAGTCGTTGTGAATGCTAATTGAAAACTCGTCATGTAGCATGGCCCCCAGATACTCATATCTAAAAACCAAAGGGATTGCTGTCCATAGCTGGGTAAAATACCCAAGGATTATGGGGACACCAGTCAGAGCCACCAGGTATGAACGGACCATCGTGCAACTAAACAAGTGACAAAGTCTAGTTAAGCTACATATAGGCTGTCTTAGTACCTTCTGGAAAGGTTGACATATTACAGAGAGGACCAAGGAATGGAGTCATTAAGTCCATGCGTATCACTCTTAAGTCTAAAAACCCATCGCTGTTTTCTAAGGAGTAAAAATTTAGAAATATCAGTGACGTGTTGTGGAATGTAAGGTTGTTCTAAAACAGTCCACAACATGTCCTCAGGTTTATGGTTCAACTCCAGGAAGTGGGCCGTCAATCTAGTAGCTTGTTTTTTGCACCTCACTGTGCTCATGTGTTCCATGATCCGTAACTTAACTTTGCGTGCCGTCATACCCACATAGTTAAGTTTACAGGGGCAGGAAATCAGGTAGACCACCCTCTCGCTATTGCAATTGGTCATCCTCTTCTGTACCCATGGGCGATCTGTGCCTATGTCTACTGTTTTAGATTTCTTCGTCATAGGACACGCCTTACAGGTGCCACAAGGAAAATGTCCTTGTAGGGTGGATGTACCCCAGATAGTATCTTGGGTAGCTGCTTCATTAGCACGTGGTCTGGTATGCACCAATTTGTCACGTAAGTTGCTGTTTCTTTTAAAAGCAAAAAGAGGAGCAGGTAAGTTATCACCTCCAATATTGAGAATTTTCCAACTCTTCCGAATAGACTTTTTTACATCGTTGGACACTGTACTATATGTATTAACAAATGTCAGTCTCGGGATCAAGGTCTGTTTAGTATTGACTTCAAGTAAACTTTCTCGATTGTTGTTGCTGGCCCATTTGACCGCTTGCCCAATGACTTTTTTCGGGTAGTTTCTATCAATCAAATTGGATGAGAGGGTTTTTGCGTGACTTAGGAAACTCCTTTGTTGAGCAGTTCCTTCGTATACGAAGAAACTGCCCATATGGCAAGTTGTCCCTGAGAGCTACCGGATGATGACTATTGTAGCTCAACAAGGAGTTTCTAGCCATAGGTTTGGTATAGAGTTCAGTCTCAAGGCCATTGGACGAGGCAGTAATCAGAAGATCCAGAAAAGGCAACTTATGTTTGTCCATCTCTACTGTAAATTTCAAAAAGGTGTTCCTGCTGTTTAGCCACACTAGGAACTCGTTCACGCTATTAGTATCCCCTCTCCAAATGACCGAAATATCATCGATATATCGCCTCCAAAGGCGGATGGAATTGCGATGAGGGTTGTTGGAATTGAGGACATGCTCCTGCTCAAAGACGTGAACGTAGAGATTAGCCATGCTTGGAGCAAAAATGCTTCCCATGCTCGTACCCGATGTTTGGAGGTAGATGGTATCCTCAAATTTAAAGAAATTTTCTTTCATGGCTATTTGGGCACACGCCATGATGAAATGAGGCGGTGTTATAGAGCCTAGGTTCTGCTGTGACAAAAGTGTGTTCACAGAATCAAGAGTCTCGTCCTGTGGAATCGAAGTGTAGAGGGACTCTACATCGAACGATACAAGTAGATCTGTTTCATAATTGTATTCGATGTCAGGAATAAGCCTTAGGACGTCTTTAGTATCCTGAAGGAAGGTGGGCATTTCCTTCACCATTGGATTTAAAAAGAAATCAACAAAGGTGGAGAGGGGTTCTAGTAATGACCCGATCCCTGATATGATCGGGCATCCCAAAGGTGGTCGATTTGGCTTGTGCACTTTGGGGAGAACGTAAAAGTACGGCATGACAGGTTTGCTGGTATGGAGAAAATTGGCTTCATGTGCTGTTATCCAGCCCTCACTCTCAGCCTCCTCAACAATAGTTGATATTTCTCTTTTAATTCTTTCAGTGGGATCTTGTTTAAGGGGTCGGTAAGCATTTCTCATTCCCAACTGTCATAGACACTCATTGCGATAGACCTCTGTGTCAAGGAGGACAATCGCTCCGCCTTTGTCCGCTGGCTTGATGGTAACAGTGGTGTCTGACATAAGGCTACGGAGTGCTAAATGTTCTTCCTTTGTTAAGTTAGAGAACTTCTTATGTTCCTTCTGAAGAGTAAGGGTAAGATCCATACTTACTGCTTTTTCGAAAGTGAGCACTTGGGGAGGTACAAGATTAGTAGGAGGACAGAATGTTGACGGCTGTCTCAACCCAGTGTTAGAATCTGTAAGTTCTACATCAGTTTTCTTATCTGAAGAACATTTAGGTGGGCATTTCCTTCACCATTGGATTTGAAAAGAAATCAACAAAGGTGGAGAGGGGTTCTAGTAATGACCCGATCCCTGATATGATCGGGCATCCCAAAGGTGGTCGATTTGGCTTGTGCACTTTGGGGAGAACGTAAAAGTACAGCATGACAGGTTTGCTGGTATGGAGAAAATTGGCTTCATGTGCTGTTATCCAGCCCTCACTCTCAGCCTCCTCCACAATAGTTGATAAAGTTAGGAGTCCTAACGTTACTACTACTAAATGCCTTCTGTGAATACCAAAAGTAGTACGTTTAGGATTTTATCTCAGATTAGTTCTGTGAATCGTCCCCAAGGTGTACTCTGGCAAAGATAGACTATGATGCTGCCATACGATTCTGTAAGATTGAAGACTATACTCAACCACTCTGTTTGTGACCCCCACCTAGAACAGCAAGACTCACAGGCATCTACCTCCCTTTCAGACAGTTTATCGATCACTTTCTGCTGGATGAACAGAAATTTCATGAAACATAACCAGACAAAAGTAGAATATAGCTCACTAATCCAAGACACATTTAACTGGTACCTCCTCCTTTCCGCAGTGTATGATTCCACCTCCAAGCCTGTCCTCTTTGGTACAGAATTTGGGCATATATTAGATTCCAAATAATCTCTGAGATAGTAGGTGATCAATAGGTGACTAGGATAGCCAATATTGTTTTTGACAAGTGTGGATATTTTTTCTTTTCATTGAAAATCACCAATGTAGGTATGCAATACACTGTATCCAAGTCCAAACCAATTAAACACCATCAAAAGTAAAACTTAACAGCTCTATCGCTGCTACAAATGGGGAGTCAAAGAAATTCAAATGTCATTACAAGAAGAGTGAGAAAAAACTGTACAACATAACTTGTGTTGTCCACCAGCCCCTTCCCTTTGACAGTCAATAAATGTGAATGTGGTGTGCATTAATGATCTGCAATGTCCACTTTCCATTTCAACATCAGCAGTCGAAAGTAGTTGGCACACAACCAGTTTTTTGCTCAATGAAAAGTTTTGGGAGGTTTGGAAAGAGTGAGTCTGCTCAAACAGATCACTGTTCTTGTTGTGCACCATCCAAAGCTACGTGAATAGATGGTGGATGTTCCTGCATGGGGACACACGGAAGATCCTGACCATGAGATGTTCTCCTTCTTTGGTAATCCGTTTGACCTTTTATGGAATCCACTAGATTCAATTCTAATGCAGCAAATGTCGTACAGTTTTAAAGTCCTTCACTCCTTAATGTCTCAGGCCGTGAAGGGCTTCAAGCGTCAAATCAAGATGGTCTGAAACTACAGGCTCGCAGGGAAAGAAAAAACAGTTTAAGCCACCGCTCATGCTAATAAGACCAATGTTCTTCCAAATCTACAAGGAAGAACTCAACCTATTTCATGCATATATTCACCAAAGAAATCATTGATCAATTCTATGACTGAAAGGCCCATAGAGAAACCAAAAAGCAAGTAATACAATTCGTCGGCTATAGCTCTTTCTCTAGCATCCACGTCACAAACGTCTAAAAGTATTGCCTTGGAAGGATTATCCTCCAAAATCCCAATTGAGAGTGAACACTAAACTAACAGAGAGTTTAGTGACTGGCATACCTATACTGAGAAAATAATGCTACTTGATTACATCTTACAAAACAATGGAAAACTGATGCATTTTCCTGTCTCTGACAGCTAACATTTTGAAGGAGTATTTGGAGGTGGGATTTTTCTGTACAGTAAAATTAACATCATTGTTAACAGTGTGGCCAAAGCATTGACTGCTAAGGAAAACCAACAATGTATATTTAGAGTTGAGGTTGTTTTTGTCTTTCAATTTTATTTGATTAACATCCCTGCTAGTGTATTCTCTATTTTTTTTAATGTAACTGTAGTTTTATAGATACACCTACACAAAGGGTGCTTCAGAAGTCCCATTGGTACATATGATGGGACTCAGAGTACTGACTAGATAGGCATCCAATCTGAAAAGTTGAATACTCCTTTGGTATTTCAAAAGACAGTGACTGACAAATACTGTTTCATTGGCAGAACTTATGGAACAACCAAAATGTAGGTATATCCCCGATAACTAAAAAAGTCACATTAGATAAAAGCATATAGAAGACCCTACCATGACTCCATGATAGTATACTTTAAATTTGAATTACGATGGCATAAATAGATATTGGTATTACTCATGGATTCAGAAGAAGAAAAAAATATGTAGAGTGGGACATCCAAACTTTTCCAGAGATGTGTGGAACTGAAGACTTTAGAATTACTATCGGACTGTGTGAGTCTTGCATGTAAACAGAATGGTGCAGTAATAAATCTACGTCATGCCAGAAGTTATATATTATTGCAGAGAGTGTACAAATTGGAATTTCTAGTTTTAAATATGAAGACAATTGTTTAGGAGATTTAGAAACCGGAGCGAGTGTTTCACATACATTTTTTTAAATTTACTGTTATGTACTATCACGAAAATTATATCATCCTTCAACTGCCCTCATTTTTTATATGATAGGATATTTTTGAAGCTTTCATTTAAAATGTTCTCTGACCTACTTTGGCTGGTAAGGACAAGCCACTAGGGGACAGTGACTTACTACATGACAGGCCTTTCCGGGAGGGAATTACTAGGTAGAGAGCACTCGGGTGATGTTTGAAGGGACCAGGCAATGATAAGGTTCGCTATACTCTGAGAGGAATTTGAGATTAGGGAATCAGAACACTATAAATACCTACAGCTGGGGCACACCATTACGAGCCACATACTAGAAGGGGAGTAGCTATCGGAGGCATCACCTCTCTAGGATTGTCTGCTAACAGAGCTGATACCGGATAAGGGGGTATCCATAATATACAGGAAATTGATCAACAACTCCCCTGATCCACTGGGGACGTTGAGAGAGACATGGACTGATGATCTGGGGGGACATGGACGGTGTGGACTGGGTAGAGGCCATTCAGAGTCCTTGGGAAATAGCAATACAAGCCTGGTTCAGATTAATCCTGCTAAAGATACAACACAGATCCTTTTACTCCAGGATGCTCTTACACCAGATAGGCAGGGCTAGCACACGATTGTACCTCCTGAATGCAACGAAGAGGGCACTTTTTTTCACATCCTTTGGGAATCCCATTGATACAGGATTACTGGGGGAAAATCACAAAGGTAATGTTCCAGGTTTTGTCTCTACCTGTCCCGCTAGACGCAAAATGGCTCCTCCTGACGATATCGGGGGAAGAGACCTGGCCCAGATACCAGCGGCTCTGGTTGGTGATGGCGACAGAAGTGGGCAAGCGAAACATTGTGCAGGCATGGGGCACCAACACTCCCCGCGCATCGATAATTGGGAATCTCACCTTGACTGGTGCCAAAGGATGGACAAAGTAGTCTATCAGAGCAGGGGATGCCCCAAGAAATGGGGGAAGGTGCGAATACAGGTGATGAGAGACTGACCAGCTGAAAGGAAAACCTATGAGTGGGACCCTCTTGGTGAACTGCGCTATGCGAAATATTTATGAATGTAAATGGGCCGTAAAAGCGCCCACCTGGATATGCAGTCGATCAATGCCTTGCCAATGTTCAAATTTCATAATGATGTATGCCATGTAACAACCTGTCCTTACCTCCTGCATGAGCTGTATGATGAGCAAAGTTTAAATAAAGTTTTTTAAAAAGAATATAAAATGCTCTATGATGGTGATTTTGTTTGATCTCTTGTGTTTAAACTATTTTTATAATTATTATTTATTATTATTATTATTATTATTATTATTATTATTATTATTATTGCTATTTGTTGTGGTAGTAGTAGTAATTGATGTGTGGCAGCATTGGGAGTGGTATTGTTTTGTTGTTGTTTTGTTGCTGTTTTGTGGTTATAGGTTTTTATTTTCCAAGTTTCATGACAATCCTGGATCATCGAATTCCATTTGGGGCTAAAGAACTAGTCAGGCTCATGTGCACTAGGCAAGCTAAAGACATCTATCCTCACTCTGGCCCTGTAGTAGATACATCAGGCCAGACTCAGATGCATTAGAAAGATCCTTAGGATTGCCCACTAGGAGAATATCATCCAGGCAATCAGGACAAAGACATTTAGGGGCATATTTATAAGGATTTAACACCTCTGTTGCAACAATATTTTGACGTTACAGCTGCTTTTTCTTAATCGCCATATTTGCAAGTTGCTGCAAAGTCCAGCTAGTGAAATTTTTTCGGCGTTAATGTGATTTTTCCTTAGCGACAATTCTGTTAGTTGACTTACCGAAAATGAGATGCAAGGTGCATGTTCCCACATAAAAACTAATTCAAAACACACATCACGATATTTACAAGGATATCCTTGTTCGTCGCTAAAACAGAAAAACTGCAGCCCAGTCCCATTAAAGGCAGTTTTTTAATGTCATAAATGAGCTGGTCTTAAAAATGGTGCAAACACACTTGGGGCCCCCTTTCAAGAGGTTTTGGTGCAAGACAGCACTGTAAGGAATCCTGTTGCGCTGCCCTGCGACAAAACAATAGGGCAGGAATGTGCTCTATCAATAAGACAGGGAGTATTCCTGTCTTTTACCCCTATGTTGCCAAACAATGGTATGACATGCGCCAATTGCAGGCACCCTTGCGCCATGGTGTAAGGGAGCCTGCATTGCGGATCTGATTTATGTTGTGCAGGAATGGACACCTTCTTGCACAAAATCAATCAATCCAGGCAATTTCCTCTTTCTAAGTGTGCAGCAGAAAGCTGCACACATAGAAAAAGGAAAAAAAGAGGAGACATGAAATCATTTACCCTTGTTGCTCCCAAATGCCACCCTTGCGTGGTGTCAGATTCTGACGCATTTTCAGGTTTACGGTTTCTCATAAATTTGGGAATGCTTCAGATTCCATGAGTTTTGGGTGGGCACGCCCACTGCAACACCCATGGAATGCCTTTTTCACACAGTTTTATGCGAGAAAGGGGCACATATTTACAAGGCCATGAAAAGCCACATTAAGGGGCTCATTAGGATGGCGGACGGAGGAGCTACCGCGGCCCTGGAGTACGCGGAAAATGCCTTTTCCGTGTCCGCCTGCCGCGGACACTCTGTCTGCCATATCAGGATAGGAAACAGTGTCAAATTTCCGTCCGCGACGGAAAAGCACGCACCGCCGCCCAACTACACCCGACCACGCGGCGGACGGAACACATCCTGAGACTCCGCCGTACGTACTGACGTCTAAGACCGTCCCCCAAATCAAGATGGCGGAAATTACACATAAAACCGCAGCGGAAAAACAACCTGTCTGAACACTGCGGATTCCCCACAGCGAAGAAAAGAGACATAGCAGAGATACCCACCACAAGCTGCTCGCCACTATGGACCCAGCGCTACACGCTTTCCCGATGCTCTTCGCGATCCACCACGTCCTAGTCTTGGCCCACCATGGACGCCGACGCAGGTAAGGCACACACCATTGGCTGCATGGAGGGGAATACTTGCAAGGGTCGTGACGTAGGGAGGGGGAGTGTCATGTCACCTAAACCACTGATGAGAAGCAAATTGAAATACACATTTGTAGTACGCAAGCATGAATGACAACGACCAACCACGAGACTTGATTGACTACCTTTATTGCACATAATAGGGGTATAATCACAGTGTTTGCGTGAGCATGGGCAAAGTGGGCACCAGAGCATGAACATCAGAGGCAGCACGTGAGAGGGCAGAATGCAGTATCAGAACAGCAACAGGGCATTGTGGACAACAGAGCAGGTACATCATTGGCAGTAAACGAGAGGGCAGAATGCAGTATCAGAACAGCAACAGGGCATTGTGCCCAACAGAGCAGGTACATCATTGGCAGCACGTCAGAGGGCAGAATGCAGTATCAGAACAGCAACAGGGCATTGTGGACAACAGAGCAGGTACATCATTGGCAGCACGTGAGAGGGCAGAATGCAGTATCAGAACAGCAACAGGGCATTGTGGACAACAGAGCAGGTACATCAGAGGCAGCACGTGAGAGGGCAGAATGCAGTATCAGAACAGCAACAGGGCATTGTGGACAACAGAGCAGGTACATCATTGGCAGTAAACGAGAGGGTAGAATGCAGTATCAGAACAGCAACAGGGCATTGTGCCCAACAGAGCAGGTACATCATTGGCAGCACGTCAGAGGGCAGAATGCAGTATCAGAACAGCACAGGGCATTGTGGACAACAGAGCAGGTACATCATTGGCAGTAAACGAGAGGGCAGAATGCAGTATTAGAACAGCAACAGGGCATTGTGCCCAACAGAGCAGGTACATCATTGGCAGTAAACGAGAGGGCAGAATGCAGTATCAGAACAGAAACAGGGCATTGTGCCCAACAGAGCAGGTACATCATTGGCAGCACGTGAGAGGGCAGAATGCAGTATCAGAACAGCAACAGGGCATTGTGGACAACACAGCAGGTACATCAGAGGCAGCACAAGTACGTGTCCCAACCAACCCGTCCCAGGGACAGTGCAAGGCTGTTCTCAATGGACAATGGACACACCATGTGAAATCACATGTGAGTGAAGTGATCAGCACCTCACATCACAGAATCAGGTGGACTGCGTGAACTACCTGCCTCTACAAGGAAGAACTCAACCTATTTCATGCATATATTCACCAAAGAAATCATTGATCAATTCTATGACTGAAAGGCCCATAGAGAAACCAAAAAGCAAGTAATACAATTCGTCGGCTATAGCTCTTTCTCTAGCATCCACGTCACAAACGTCTAAAAGTATTGCCTTGGAAGGATTATCCTCCAAAATCCCAATTGAGAGTGAACACTAAACTAACAGAGAGTTTAGTGACTGGCATACCTATACTGAGAAAATAATGCTACTTGATTACATCTTACAAAACAATGGAAAACTGATGCATTTTCCTGTCTCTGACAGCTAACATTTTGAAGGAGTATTTGGAGGTGGGATTTTTCTGTACAGTAAAATTAACATCATTGTTAACAGTGTGGCCAAAGCATTGACTGCTAAGGAAAACCAACAATGTATATTTAGAGTTGAGGTTGTTTTTGTCTTTCAATTTTATTTGATTAACATCCCTGCTAGTGTATTCTCTATTTTTTTTAATGTAACTGTAGTTTTATAGATACACCTACACAAAGGGTGCTTCAGAAGTCCCATTGGTACATATGATGGGACTCAGAGTACTGACTAGATAAGCATCCAATCTGAAAAGTTGAATACTCCTTTGGTATTTCAAAAGACAGTGACTGACAAATACCGTTTCATTGGCAGAACTTATGGAACAACCAAAATGTAGGTATATCCCCGATAACTAAAAAAGTCACATTAGATAAAAGCATATAGAAGACCCTACCATGACTCCATGATAGTATACTTTAAATTTGAATTACGATGGCATAAATAGATATTGGTATTTCTCATGGATTCAGAAGAAGAAAAAAATATGTAGAGTGGGACATCCAAACTTTTCCAGAGATGTGTGGAACTGAAGACTTTAGAATTACTATCGGATTGTGTGAGTCTTGCATGTAAACAGAATGGTGCAGTAATAAATCTACGTCATGCCAGAAGTTATATATTATTGCAGAGAGTGTACAAATTGGAATTTCTAGTTTTAAATATGAAGACAATTGTTTAGGAGATTAAGAAACCGGAGCGAGTGTTTCACATACATTTTTTTAAATTTACTGTTATGTACTATCACGAAAATTATATCATCCTTCAACTGCCCTCATTTTTTATATGATAGGATATTTTTGAAGCTTTCATTTAAAATGTTCTCTGACCTACTTTGGCTGGTAAGGACAAGCCACTAGGGGACAGTGACTTACTACATGACAGGCCTTTCCGGGAGGGAATTACTAGGTAGAGAGCACTCGGGTGATGTTTGAAGGGACCAGGCAATGATAAGGTTCGCTATACTCTGAGAGGAATTTGAGATTAGGGAATCAGAACACTATAAATACCTACAGCTGGGGCACACCATTACGAGCCACATACTAGAAGGGGAGTAGCTATCGGAGGCATCACCTCTCTAGGATTGTCTGCTAACAGAGCTGATACCGGATAAGGGGGTATCCATAATATACAGGAAATTGATCAACAACTCCCCTGATCCACTGGGGACGTTGAGAGAGACATGGACTGATGATCTGGGGGGACATGGACGGTGTGGACTGGGTAGAGGCCATTCAGAGTCCTTGGGAAATAGCAATACAAGCCTGGTTCAGATTAATCCTGCTAAAGATACAACACAGATCCTTTTACTCCAGGATGCTCTTACACCAGATAGGCAGGGCTAGCACACGATTGTACCTCCTGAATGCAACGAAGAGGGCACTTTTTTTCACATCCTTTGGGAATCCCATTGATACAGGATTACTGGGGGAAAATCACAAAGGTAATGTTCCAGGTTTTGTCTCTACCTGTCCCGCTAGACGCAAAATGGCTCCTCCTGACGATATCGGGGGAAGAGACCTGGCCCAGATACCAGCGGCTCTGGTTGGTGATGGCGACAGAAGTGGGCAAGCGAAACATTGTGCAGGCATGGGGCACCAACACTCCCCGCGCATCGATAATTGGGAATCTCACCTTGACTGGTGCCAAAGGATGGACAAAGTAGTCTATCAGAGCAGGGGATGCCCCAAGAAATGGGGGAAGGTGCGAATACAGGTGATGAGAGACTGACCAGCTGAAAGGAAAACCTATGAGTGGGACCCTCTTGGTGAACTGCGCTATGCGAAATATTTATGAATGTAAATGGGCCGTAAAAGCGCCAACCTGGATATGCAGTCGATCAATGCCTTGCCAATGTTCACATTTCATAATGATGTATGCCATGTAACAACCTGTCCTTACCTCCTGCATGAGCTGTATGATGAGCAAAGTTTAAATAAAGTTTTTTTAAAAGAATATAAAATGCTCTATGATGGTGATTTTGTTTGATCTCTTGTGTTTAAACTATTTTTATAATTATTATTTATTATTATTATTATTATTATTATTATTATTATTATTATTATTATTATTATTATTATTATTGCTATTTGTTGTGGTAGTAGTAGTAATTGATGTGTGGCAGCATTGGGAGTGGTATTGTTTTGTTGTTGTTTTGTTGCTGTTTTGTGGTTATAGGTTTTTATTTTCCAAGTTTCATGACAATCCTGGATCATCGAATTCCATTTGGGGCTAAAGAACTAGTCAGGCTCATGTGCACTAGGCAAGCTAAAGACATCTATCCTCACTCTGGCCCTGTAGTAGATACATCAGGCCAGACTCAGATGCATTAGAAAGATCCTTAGGATTGCCCACTAGGAGAATATCATCCAGGCAATCAGGACAAAGACATTTAGGGGCATATTTATAAGGATTTAACACCTCTGTTGCAACAATTTTTTGACGTTACAGCTGCTTTTTCTTAATCGCCATATTTGCAAGTTGCTGCAAAGTCCAGCTAGTGAAATTTTTTCGGCGTTAATGTGATTTTTCCTTAGCGACAATTCTGTTAGTTGACTTACCGAAAATGAGATGCAAGGTGCATGTTCCCACATAAAAACTAATTCAAAACACACATCACGATATTTACAAGGATTTCCTTGTTCGTCGCTAAAACAGAAAAACTGCAGCCCAGTCCCATTAAAGGCAGTTTTTTAATGTCATAAATGAGCTGGTCTTAAAAATGGTGCAAACACACTTGGGGCCCCCTTTCAAGAGGTTTTGGTGCAAGACAGCACTGTAAGGAATCCTGTTGCGCTGCCCTGCGACAAAACAAAAGGGCAGGAATGTGCTCTATCAATAAGACAGGGAGTATTCCTGTCTTTTACCCCTATGTTGCCAAACAATGGTATGACATGCGCCAATTGCAGGCACCCTTGCGCCATGGTGTAAGGGAGCCTGCATTGCGGATCTGATTTATGTTGTGCAGGAATGGACACCTTCTTGCACAAAATCAATCAATCCAGGCGATTTCCTCTTTCTAAGTGTGCAGCAGAAAGCTGCACACATAGAAAAAGGAAAAAAAGAGGAGACATGAAATCATTTACCCTTGTTGCTCCCAAATGCCACCCTTGCGTGGTGTCAGATTCTGACGCATTTTCAGGTTTACGGTTTCTCATAAATTTGGGAATGCTTCAGATTCCATGAGTTTTGGGTGGGCACGCCCACTGCAACACCCATGGAATGCCCTTTTCACACAGTTTTATGCGAGAAAGGGGCACATATTTACAAGGCCATGAAAAGCCACATTAAGGGGCTCATTAGGATGGCGGACGGAGGAGCTACCGCGGCCCTGGAGTACGCGGAAAATGCCTTTTCCGTGTCCGCCTGCCGCGGACACTCCGTCTGCCATATCAGGATAGGAAACAGTGTCAAATTTCCGTCCGCGACGGAAAAGCACGCACCGCCGCCCAACTACACCCGACCACGCGGCGGACGGAACACATCCTGAGACTCCGCCGTACGTACTGACGTCTAAGACCGTCCCCCAAATCAAGATGGCGGAAATTACACATAAAACCGCAGCGGAAAAACAACCTGTCTGAACACTGCGGATTCCCCACAGCGAAGAAAAGAGACATAGCAGAGATACCCACCACAAGCTGCTCGCCACTATGGACCCAGCGCTACACGCTTTCCCGATGCTCTTCGCGATCCACCACGTCCTAGTCTTGGCCCACAATGGACGCCGACGCAGGTAAGGCACACACCATTGGCTGCATGGAGGGGAATACTTGCAAGGGTCGTGACGTAGGGAGGGGGAGTGTCATGTCACCTAAACCACTGATGAGAAGCAAATTGAAATACACATTTGTAGTACGCAAGCATGAATGACAACGACCAACCACGAGACTTGATTGACTACCTTTATTGCACATAATAGGGGTATTATCACAGTGTTTGCGTGAGCATGGGCAAAGTGGGCACCAGAGCATGAACATCAGAGGCAGCACGTGAGAGGGCAGAATGCAGTATCAGAACAGCAACAGGGCATTGTGGACAACAGAGCAGGTACATCATTGGCAGTAAACGAGAGGGCAGAATGCAGTATCAGAACAGCAACAGGGCATTGTGCCCAACAGAGCAGGTACATCATTGGCAGCACGTCAGAGGGCAGAATGCAGTATCAGAACAGCAACAGGGCATTGTGGACAACAGAGCAGGTACATCATTGGCAGCACGTGAGAGGGCAGAATGCAGTATCAGAACAGCAACAGGGCATTGTGGACAACAGAGCAGGTACATCAGAGGCAGCACGTGAGAGGGCAGAATGCAGTATCAGAACAGCAACAGGGCATTGTGGACAACAGAGCAGGTACATCATTGGCAGTAAATGAGAGGGTAGAATGCAGTATCAGAACAGCAACAGGGCATTGTGCCCAACAGAGCAGGTACATCATTGGCAGCACGTCAGAGGGCAGAATGCAGTATCAGAACAGCACAGGGCATTGTGGACAACAGAGCAGGTACATCATTGGCAGTAAACGAGAGGGCAGAATGCAGTATCAGAACAGCAACAGGGCATTGTGCCCAACAGAGCAGGTACATCATTGGCAGTAAACGAGAGGGCAGAATGCAGTATCAGAACAGAAACAGGGCATTGTGCCCAACAGAGCAGGTACATCATTGGCAGCACGTGAGAGGGCAGAATGCAGTATCAGAACAGCAAGAGGGCATTGTGGACAACACAGCAGGTACATCAGAGGCAGCACAAGTACGTGTCCCAACCAACCCGTCCCAGGGACAGTGCAAGGCTGTTCTCAATGGACAATGGACACACCATGTGAAATCACATGTGAGTGAAGTGATCAGCACCTCACATCACAGAATCAGGTGGACTGCGTGAACTACCTGCCTCTACAAGGAAGAACTCAACCTATTTCATGCATATATTCACCAAAGAAATCATTGATCAATTCTATGACTGAAAGGCCCATAGAGAAACCAAAAAGCAAGTAATACAATTCGTCGGCTATAGCTCTTTCTCTAGCATCCACGTCACAAACGTCTAAAAGTATTGCCTTGGAAGGATTATCCTCCAAAATCCCAATTGAGAGTGAACACTAAACTAACAGAGAGTTTAGTGACTGGCATACCTATACTGAGAAAATAATACTACTTGATTACATCTTACAAAACAATGGAAAACTGATGCATTTTCCTGTCTCTGACAGCTAACATTTCGAAGGAGTATTTGGAGGTGGGATTTTTCTGTACAGTAAAATTAACATCATTGTTAACAGTGTGGCGAAAGCATTGACTGCTAAGGAAAACCAACAATGTATATTTAGAGTTGAGGTTGTTTTTGTCTTTCGATTTTATTTGATTAACATCCCTGCTAGTGTATTCTCTATTTTTTTAAATGTAACTGTAGTTTTATAGATACACCTACACAAAGGGTGCTTCAGAAGTCCCATTGGTACATATGATGGGACTCAGAGTACTGACTAGATAGGCATCCAATCTGAAAAGTTGAATACTCCTTTGGTATTTCAAAAGACAGTGACTGACAAATACCGTTTCATTGGCAGAACTTATGGAACAACCAAAATGTAGGTATATCCCCGATAACTAAAAAAGTCACATTAGATAAAAGCATATAGAAGACCCTACCATGACTCCATGATAGTATACTTTAAATTTGAATTACGATGGCATAAATAGATATTGGTATTACTCATGGATTCAGAAGAAGAAAAAAATATGTAGAGTGGGACATCCAAACTTTTCCAGAGATGTGTGGAACTGAAGACTTTAGAATTACTATCGGATTGTGTGAGTCTTGCATGTAAACAGAATGGTGCAGTAATAAATCTACGTCATGCCAGAAGTTATATATTATTGCAGAGAGTGTACAAATTGGAATTTCTAGTTTTAAATATGAAGACAATTGTTTAGGAGATTTAGAAACCGGAGCGAGTGTTTCACATAAATTTTTTTAAATTTACTGTTATGTACTATCACGAAAATTATATCATCCTTCAACTGCCCTCATTTTTTATATGATAGGATATTTTTGAAGCTTTCATTTAAAATGTTCTCTGACCTACTTTGGCTGGTAAGGACAAGCCACTAGGGGACAGTGACTTACTACATGACAGGCCTTTCCGGGAGGGAATTACTAGGTAGAGAGCACTCGGGTGATGTTTGAAGGGACCAGGCAATGATAAGGTTCGCTATACTCTGAGAGGAATTTGAGATTAGGGAATCAGAACACTATAAATACCTACAGCTGGGGCACACCATTACGAGCCACATACTAGAAGGGGAGTAGCTATCGGAGGCATCACCTCTCTAGGATTGTCTGCTAACAGAGCTGATACCGGATAAGGGGGTATCCATAATATACAGGAAATTGATCAACAACTCCCCTGATCCACTGGGGACGTTGAGAGAGACATGGACTGATGATCTGGGGGGACATGGACGGTGTGGACTGGGTAGAGGCCATTCAGAGTCCTTGGGAAATAGCAATACAAGCCTGGTTCAGATTAATCCTGCTAAAGATACAACACAGATCCTTTTACTCCAGGATGCTCTTACACCAGATAGGCAGGGCTAGCACACGATTGTACCTCCTGAATGCAACGAAGAGGGCACTTTTTTTCACATCCTTTGGGAATCCCATTGATACAGGATTACTGGGGGAAAATCACAAAGGTAATGTTCCAGGTTTTGTCTCTACCTGTCCCGCTAGACGCAAAATGGCTCCTCCTGACGATATCGGGGGAAGAGACCTGGCCCAGATACCAGCGGCTCTGGTTGGTGATGGCGACAGAAGTGGGCAAGCGAAACATTGTGCAGGCATGGGGCACCAACACTCCCCGCGCATCGATAATTGGGAATCTCACCTTGACTGGTGCCAAAGGATGGACAAAGTAGTCTATCAGAGCAGGGGATGCCCCAAGAAATGGGGGAAGGTGCGAATACAGGTGATGAGAGACTGACCAGCTGAAAGGAAAACCTATGAGTGGGACCCTCTTGGTGAACTGCGCTATGCGAAATATTTATGAATGTAAATGGGCCGTAAAAGCGCCCACCTGGATATGCAGTCGATCAATGCCTTGCCAATGTTCACATTTCATAATGATGTATGCCATGTAACAACCTGTCCTTACCTCCTGCATGAGCTGTATGATGAGCAAAGTTTAAATAAAGTTTTTTAAAAAGAATATAAAATGCTCTATGATGGTGATTTTGTTTGATCTCTTGTGTTTAAACTATTTTTATAATTATTATTTATTATTATTATTATTATTATTATTATTATTATTATTATTATTATTATTATTATTATTATTATTGCTATTTGTTGTGGTAGTAGTAGTAATTGATGTGTGGCAGCATTGGGAGTGGTATTGTTTTGTTGTTGTTTTGTTGCTGTTTTGTGGTTATAGGTTTTTATTTTCCAAGTTTCATGACAATCCTGGATCATCGAATTCCATTTGGGGCTAAAGAACTAGTCAGGCTCATGTGCACTAGGCAAGCTAAAGACATCTATCCTCACTCTGGCCCTGTAGTAGATACATCAGGCCAGACTCAGATGCATTAGAAAGATCCTTAGGATTGCCCACTAGGAGAATATCATCCAGGCAATCAGGACAAAGACATTTAGGGGCATATTTATAAGGATTTAACACCTCTGTTGCAACAATTTTTTGACGTTACAGCTGCTTTTTCTTAATCGCCATATTTGCAAGTTGCTGCAAAGTCCAGCTAGTGAAATTTTTTCGGCGTTAATGTGATTTTTCCTTAGCGACAATTCTGTTAGTTGACTTACCGAAAATGAGATGCAAGGTGCATGTTCCCACATAAAAACTAATTCAAAACACACATCACGATATTTACAAGGATTTCCTTGTTCGTCGCTAAAACAGAAAAACTGCAGCCCAGTCCCATTAAAGGCAGTTTTTTAATGTCATAAATGAGCTGGTCTTAAAAATGGTGCAAACACACTTGGGGCCCCCTTTCAAGAGGTTTTGGTGCAAGACAGCACTGTAAGGAATCCTGTTGCGCTGCCCTGCGACAAAACAAAAGGGCAGGAATGTGCTCTATCAATAAGACAGGGAGTATTCCTGTCTTTTACCCCTATGTTGCCAAACAATGGTATGACATGCGCCAATTGCAGGCACCCTTGCGCCATGGTGTAAGGGAGCCTGCATTGCGGATCTGATTTATGTTGTGCAGGAATGGACACCTTCTTGCACAAAATCAATCAATCCAGGCGATTTCCTCTTTCTAAGTGTGCAGCAGAAAGCTGCACACATAGAAAAAGGAAAAAAAGAGGAGACATGAAATCATTTACCCTTGTTGCTCCCAAATGCCACCCTTGCGTGGTGTCAGATTCTGACGCATTTTCAGGTTTACGGTTTCTCATAAATTTGGGAATGCTTCAGATTCCATGAGTTTTGGGTGGGCACGCCCACTGCAACACCCATGGAATGCCCTTTTCACACAGTTTTATGCGAGAAACCTGTCTGAACACTGCGGATTCCCCACAGCGAAGAAAAGAGACATAGCAGAGATACCCACCACAAGCTGCTCGCCACTATGGACCC
This sequence comes from Lissotriton helveticus, assembly GCF_964261635.1. NCBI lineage: Eukaryota > Metazoa > Chordata > Amphibia > Caudata > Salamandridae > Lissotriton > Lissotriton helveticus. The sequence goes on along the minus strand of NC_136072.1, from coordinate 512,658,870 downwards.
AGCGCTACACGCTTTCCCGATGCTCTTCGCGATCCACCACGTCCTAGTCTTGGCCCACCATGGACGCCGACGCAGGTAAGGCACACACCATTGGCTGCATGGAGGGGAATACTTGCAAGGGTCGTGACGTAGGGAGGGGGAGTGTCATGTCACCTAAACCACTGATGAGAAGCAAATTGAAATACACATTTGTAGTACGCAAGCATGAATGACAACGACCAACCACGAGACTTGATTGGCTACCTTTATTGCACATAATAGGGGTATAATCACAGTGTTTGCGTGAGCATGGGCAAAGTGGGCACCAGAGCATGAACATCAGAGGCAGCACGTGAGAGGGCAGAATGCAGTATCAGAACAGCAACAGGGCATTGTGGACAACAGAGCAGGTACATCATTGGCAGTAAACGAGAGGGCAGAATGCAGTATCAGAACAGCAACAGGGCATTGTGCCCAACAGAGCAGGTACATCATTGGCAGCACGTCAGAGGGCAGAATGCAGTATCAGAACAGCAACAGGGCATTGTGGACAACAGAGCAGGTACATCATTGGCAGCACGTGAGAGGGCAGAATGCAGTATCAGAACAGCAACAGGGCATTGTGGACAACAGAGCAGGTACATCAGAGGCAGCACGTGAGAGGGCAGAATGCAGTATCAGAACAGCAACAGGGCATTGTGGACAACAGAGCAGGTACATCATTGGCAGTAAATGAGAGGGTAGAATGCAGTATCAGAACAGCAACAGGGCATTGTGCCCAACAGAGCAGGTACATCATTGGCAGCACGTCAGAGGGCAGAATGCAGTATCAGAACAGCACAGGGCATTGTGGACAACAGAGCAGGTACATCATTGGCAGTAAACGAGAGGGCAGAATGCAGTATCAGAACAGCAACAGGGCATTGTGCCCAACAGAGCAGGTACATCATTGGCAGTAAACGAGAGGGCAGAATGCAGTATCAGAACAGAAACAGGGCATTGTGCCCAACAGAGCAGGTACATCATTGGCAGCACGTGAGAGGGCAGAATGCAGTATCAGAACAGCAAGAGGGCATTGTGGACAACACAGCAGGTACATCAGAGGCAGCACAAGTACGTGTCCCAACCAACCCGTCCCAGGGACAGTGCAAGGCTGTTCTCAATGGACAATGGACACACCATGTGAAATCACATGTGAGTGAAGTGATCAGCACCTCACATCACAGAATCAGGTGGACTGCGTGAACTACCTGCCTCTACAAGAAAGAACTCAACCTATTTCATGCATATATTCACCAAAGAAATCATTGATCAATTCTATGACTGAAAGGCCCATAGAGAAACCAAAAAGCAAGTAATACAATTCGTCGGCTATAGCTCTTTCTCTAGCATCCACGTCACAAACGTCTAAAAGTATTGCCTTGGAAGGATTATCCTCCAAAATCCCAATTGAGAGTGAACACTAAACTAACAGAGAGTTTAGTGACTGGCATACCTATACTGAGAAAATAATACTACTTGATTACATCTTACAAAACAATGGAAAACTGATGCATTTTCCTGTCTCTGACAGCTAACATTTCGAAGGAGTATTTGGAGGTGGGATTTTTCTGTACAGTAAAATTAACATCATTGTTAACAGTGTGGCCAAAGCATTGACTGCTAAGGAAAACCAACAATGTATATTTAGAGTTGAGGTTGTTTTTGTCTTTCAATTTTATTTGATTAACATCCCTGCTAGTGTATTCTCTATTTTTTTAAATGTAACTGTAGTTTTATAGATACACCTACACAAAGGGTGCTTCAGAAGTCCCATTGGTACATATGATGGGACTCAGAGTACTGACTAGATAGGCATCCAATCTGAAAAGTTGAATACTCCTTTGGTATTTCAAAAGACAGTGACTGACAAATACCGTTTCATTGGCAGAACTTATGGAACAACCAAAATGTAGGTATATCCCCGATAACTAAAAAAGTCACATTAGATAAAAGCATATAGAAGACCCTACCATGACTCCATGATAGTATACTTTAAATTTGAATTACGATGGCATAAATAGATATTGGTATTACTCATGGATTCAGAAGAAGAAAAAAATATGTAGAGTGGGACATCCAAACTTTTCCAGAGATGTGTGGAACTGAAGACTTTAGAATTACTATCGGATTGTGTGAGTCTTGCATGTAAACAGAATGGTGCAGTAATAAATCTACGTCATGCCAGAAGTTATATATTATTGCAGAGAGTGTACAAATTGGAATTTCTAGTTTTAAATATGAAGACAATTGTTTAGGAGATTTAGAAACCGGAGCGAGTGTTTCACATACATTTTTTTAAATTTACTGTTATGTACTATCACGAAAATTATATCATCCTTCAACTGCCCTCATTTTTTATATGATAGGATATTTTTGAAGCTTTCATTTAAAATGTTCTCTGACCTACTTTGGCTGGTAAGGACAAGCCACTAGGGGACAGTGACTTACTACATGACAGGCCTTTCCGGGAGGGAATTACTAGGTAGAGAGCACTCGGGTGATGTTTGAAGGGACCAGGCAATGATAAGGTTCGCTATACTCTGAGAGGAATTTGAGATTAGGGAATCAGAACACTATAAATACCTACAGCTGGGGCACACCATTACGAGCCACATACTAGAAGGGGAGTAGCTATCGGAGGCATCACCTCTCTAGGATTGTCTGCTAACAGAGCTGATACCGGATAAGGGGGTATCCATAATATACAGGAAATTGATCAACAACTCCCCTGATCCACTGGGGACGTTGAGAGAGACATGGACTGATGATCTGGGGGGACATGGACGGTGTGGACTGGGTAGAGGCCATTCAGAGTCCTTGGGAAATAGCAATACAAGCCTGGTTCAGATTAATCCTGCTAAAGATACAACACAGATCCTTTTACTCCAGGATGCTCTTACACCAGATAGGCAGGGCTAGCACACGATTGTACCTCCTGAATGCAACGAAGAGGGCACTTTTTTTCACATCCTTTGGGAATCCCATTGATACAGGATTACTGGGGGAAAATCACAAAGGTAATGTTCCAGGTTTTGTCTCTACCTGTCCCGCTAGACGCAAAATGGCTCCTCCTGACGATATCGGGGGAAGAGACCTGGCCCAGATACCAGCGGCTCTGGTTGGTGATGGCGACAGAAGTGGGCAAGCGAAACATTGTGCAGGCATGGGGCACCAACACTCCCCGCGCATCGATAATTGGGAATCTCACCTTGACTGGTGCCAAAGGATGGACAAAGTAGTCTATCAGAGCAGGGGATGCCCCAAGAAATGGGGGAAGGTGCGAATACAGGTGATGAGAGACTGACCAGCTGAAAGGAAAACCTATGAGTGGGACCCTCTTGGTGAACTGCGCTATGCGAAATATTTATGAATGTAAATGGGCCGTAAAAGCGCCCACCTGGATATGCAGTCGATCAATGCCTTGCCAATGTTCACATTTCATAATGATGTATGCCATGTAACAACCTGTCCTTACCTCCTGCATGAGCTGTATGATGAGCAAAGTTTAAATAAAGTTTTTTAAAAAGAATATAAAATGCTCTATGATGGTGATTTTGTTTGATCTCTTGTGTTTAAACTATTTTTATAATTATTATTTATTATTATTATTATTATTATTATTATTATTATTATTATTATTATTATTATTATTATTATTATTGCTATTTGTTGTGGTAGTAGTAGTAATTGATGTGTGGCAGCATTGGGAGTGGTATTGTTTTGTTGTTGTTTTGTTGCTGTTTTGTGGTTATAGGTTTTTATTTTCCAAGTTTCATGACAATCCTGGATCATCGAATTCCATTTGGGGCTAAAGAACTAGTCAGGCTCATGTGCACTAGGCAAGCTAAAGACATCTATCCTCACTCTGGCCCTGTAGTAGATACATCAGGCCAGACTCAGATGCATTAGAAAGATCCTTAGGATTGCCCACTAGGAGAATATCATCCAGGCAATCAGGACAAAGACATTTAGGGGCATATTTATAAGGATTTAACACCTCTGTTGCAACAATTTTTTGACGTTACAGCTGCTTTTTCTTAATCGCCATATTTGCAAGTTGCTGCAAAGTCCAGCTAGTGAAATTTTTTCGGCGTTAATGTGATTTTTCCTTAGCGACAATTCTGTTAGTTGACTTACCGAAAATGAGATGCAAGGTGCATGTTCCCACATAAAAACTAATTCAAAACACACATCACGATATTTACAAGGATTTCCTTGTTCGTCGCTAAAACAGAAAAACTGCAGCCCAGTCCCATTAAAGGCAGTTTTTTAATGTCATAAATGAGCTGGTCTTAAAAATGGTGCAAACACACTTGGGGCCCCCTTTCAAGAGGTTTTGGTGCAAGACAGCACTGTAAGGAATCCTGTTGCGCTGCCCTGCGACAAAACAAAAGGGCAGGAATGTGCTCTATCAATAAGACAGGGAGTATTCCTGTCTTTTACCCCTATGTTGCCAAACAATGGTATGACATGCGCCAATTGCAGGCACCCTTGCGCCATGGTGTAAGGGAGCCTGCATTGCGGATCTGATTTATGTTGTGCAGGAATGGACACCTTCTTGCACAAAATCAATCAATCCAGGCGATTTCCTCTTTCTAAGTGTGCAGCAGAAAGCTGCACACATAGAAAAAGGAAAAAAAGAGGAGACATGAAATCATTTACCCTTGTTGCTCCCAAATGCCACCCTTGCGTGGTGTCAGATTCTGACGCATTTTCAGGTTTACGGTTTCTCATAAATTTGGGAATGCTTCAGATTCCATGAGTTTTGGGTGGGCACGCCCACTGCAACACCCATGGAATGCCCTTTTCACACAGTTTTATGCGAGAAAGGGGCACATATTTACAAGGCCATGAAAAGCCACATTAAGGGGCTCATTAGGATGGCGGACGGAGGAGCTACCGCGGCCCTGGAGTACGCGGAAAATGCATTTTCCGTGTCCGCCTGCCGCGGACACTCCGTCTGCCATATCAGGATAGGAAACAGTGTCAAATTTCCGTCCGCGACGGAAAAGCACGCACCGCCGCCCAACTACACCCGACCACGCGGCGGACGGAACACATCCTGAGACTCCGCCGTACGTACTGACGTCTAAGACCGTCCCCCAAATCAAGATGGCGGAAATTACACATAAAACCGCAGCGGAAAAACAACCTGTCTGAACACTGCGGATTCCCCACAGCGAAGAAAAGAGACATAGCAGAGATACCCACCACAAGCTGCTCGCCACTATGGACCCAGCGCTACACGCTTTCCCGATGCTCTTCGCGATCCACCACGTCCTAGTCTTGGCCCACCATGGACGCCGACGCAGGTAAGGCACACACCATTGGCTGCATGGAGGGGAATACTTGCAAGGGTCGTGACGTAGGGAGGGGGAGTGTCATGTCACCTAAACCACTGATGAGAAGCAAATTGAAATACACATTTGTAGTACGCAAGCATGAATGACAATGACCAACCACGAGACTTGATTGACTACCTTTATTGCACATAATAGGGGTATAATCACAGTGTTTGCGTGAGCATGGGCAAAGTGGGCACCAGAGCATGAACATCAGAGGCAGCACGTGAGAGGGCAGAATGCAGTATCAGAACAGCAACAGGGCATTGTGGACAACAGAGCAGGTACATCATTGGCAGTAAACGAGAGGGCAGAATGCAGTATCAGAACAGCAACAGGGCATTGTGCCCAACAGAGCAGGTACATCATTGGCAGCACGTCAGAGGGCAGAATGCAGTATCAGAACAGCAACAGGGCATTGTGGACAACAGAGCAGGTACATCAGAGGCAGCACGTGAGAGGGCAGAATGCAGTATCAGAACAGCAACAGGGCATTGTGGACAACAGAGCAGGTACATCAGAGGCAGCACGTGAGAGGGCAGAATGCAGTATCAGAACAGCAACAGGGCATTGTGGACAACAGAGCAGGTACATCATTGGCAGTAAACGAGAGGGTAGAATGCAGTATCAGAACAGCAACAGGGCATTGTGCCCAACAGAGCAGGTACATCATTGGCAGCACGTCAGAGGGCAGAATGCAGTATCAGAACAGCACAGGGCATTGTGGACAACAGAGCAGGTACATCATTGGCAGCACGTGAGAGGGCAGAATGCAGTATCAGAACAGCAACAGGGCATTGTGGACAACAGAGCAGGTACATCAGAGGCAGCACGTGAGAGGGCAGAATGCAGTATCCGAACAGCAACAGGGCATTGTGGACAACAGAGCAGGTACATCAGAGGCAGCACGTGAGAGGGCAGAATGCAGTATCAGAACAGCAACAGGGCATTGTGGACAACAGAGCAGGTACATCATTGGCAGCACGTGAGAGGGCAGAATGCAGTATCAGAACAGCAACAGGGCATTGTGGACAACAGAGAAGGTACATCAGAGGCAGGACGTAAGAGGGCAGAATGCAGTATCAGAACAGCAACAGGGCATTGTGGACAACAGAGCATGTCCATCAGAGGCAGCTCATCAGAGGGGCTAAGTGCATCAACAGTCCATAGCACTGAACATGTCCATCAGAGGCAGCACGTGAGAGGGGCTAAGTGCATCAACAGTCCATAGCACTGAACATGTCCATCAGAGGCAGCACGTGAGAGGGGCTAAGTGCATCAACAGTCCATAGCACTGAACATGTCCATCAGAGGCAGCACGTGAGAGGGGCTAAGTGCATCAACAGTCCATAGCACTGAACATGTCCATCAGAGGCAGCACGTGAGAGGGGCTAAGTGCATCAACAGTCCATAGCACTGAACATGTCCATCAGAGGCAGCACATCAGAGGGCAGAATGCAGTATCAGAACAGCAACAGGGCATTGTGGACAACACAGCAGGTACATCATTGGCAGTAAACGAGAGGGCAGAATGCAGTATCAGAACAGAAACAGGGCATTGTGCCCAACAGAGCAGGTACATCATTGGCAGCACGTGAGAGGGCAGAATGCAGTATCAGAACAGCAACAGGGCATTGTGGACAACACAGCAGGTACATCAGAGGCAGCACAAGTACGTGTCCCAACCAACCCGTCCCAGGGACAGTGCAAGGCTGTTCTCAATGGACAATGGACACACCATGTGAAATCACATGTGAGTGAAGTGATCAGCACCTCACATCACAGAATCAGGTGGACTGCGTGAACTACCTGCCTCGGACACACTGCCAGCACCAGAAACAGGAGTGTGAGACACAGCCACAGCCCGAGTGACAGACACATGTGCCACAGATCCAGACACACTGCCAGCACCAGAACCAGGAATGTGAGACACAGCCACAGCCCGAGTGACAGACACATGTGCCACAGACCCAGACACACTGCCAGCACCAGAAACTGGAATGTGAGACACAGCCACAGCCCGAGTGACAGACACATGTGCCACAGACCCAGACACACTGCCAGCACCAGCACCAGGAATGTGAGACACAGCCACAGATGTAGCGACTGACACGTGAGCCAATGACCCAGACAGACTGCCAGCACCAGAAACAGGAGTGTGCGACACAGCCACAGATCTACTCACTGACACATGAGCCATAGACCCAGATATACTGCCAGGACCTGCAACATGAGAGGGCACAACTGAGACTGTGCTACTACATGATGCATGACCGCAAACAACAGACACAGTGGCACTATCTGATACATGAGAGTCAACGGCACCTGCGGCACTGGGACCACTGAAATGATGAGCCACAGGGCTGTATGGGCCAGGAGGCAGGGTGGCCCTGGGAGCTGGGGATAGCTGACCTTGAGCTACATCGGGGTGGGCAGGTGTCAATGGTGTGTGTCTGCGTTTCTTAGGGATATGTGAGTGCACCCTGGACAGGACAGGACTGGCAAGTGGTGGTGACTCTAAACAAATATCACCCACCATAGGTGGAGCATCTGCAGCTGGGGATCGGGTTTCTGGGGACGTGCTGAAGCATGCTTGTCGTTTGCTGTGTGCCTGCCGCCTGGACTCAGATTCATGTGTAATGGGGGATGCAACAACAGGGGACACCCTCCTCTGCTTCTGACTGGCCTGGATGGGAGTGGAGGTATGGGGGGACTCCGCCGTGGAGACTTCTGTTTGGCGTTCATTCGAAAACATCAGCCGCAGAGCAGCCAGGGGTGATGTATGCCTGTCCTTGACTGCGCCATCGTCCATGGTAGAAGCCTTTTCCGTAGGAAGTGCCTTATCCGTAGGTGGAGTGTTGTCTCTGGATTGTGCCTGTGCCTTGGTCGGTGCCCTGTTCCTGCCAGCAGACTTGTCGTCTGTGGTGTACCTGTCTCCAGTAGACACCTGCTCTCTGTGTGTGTCCCTGCCCTTGGGAGATGGACCTTGCTCTGTTGTGTGTCTGTCCTTGGGACTCTCCCTGCTCTTAGGATGTGCCTTTGTCTTTTGACTGTCCCTGTCCCTGTCTTTGGGATTGGCCCTTTCCTCTGTTGTGGGCCTGCCCTTGGGACTCTCCCTGCCCTTAGGAGGTGCCTTTGTCTTTTGACTGTCCCTGTCCCTGTCCTTGGGATTGGCCCTTTCCTCTGTTGTGGGCCTGCCCTTGGGACTCTCCCTGCTCTTAGGAGGTGCCTTTGTCTTTTGACTGACCCTGTCCCTGTCCTTGGGAGTGGCCCTTTCCTCTGTTGTGGGCCTGCCATTGGGACTCTCCCTGCTCTTAGGAGGTGCCTTTCTCTTTTGACCGTCCTTGTCCCTGTCCTTGGGAGTGGCCCTTTCCTCTGTTGTGGGCCTGCCCTTGGGACTCTCCCTGCTCTTAGGAGGTGCCTTTGTCTTTTAACCGTCCTCGTCCCTGTCCTTGGGAGTGGCCCTTTCCTCTGTTGTGGGCCTGCCCTTGGGAGTCTCACTGCTCTTAGGAGGTGCCTTTGTCTTTTGAGTGGCCTTGTCCAAGGGACTGTCCATGGACTTGTGAGTATCCCTTGCCTTGGGAGTACCTTTTGTGTTGAATGCCTGTGTAGCATGTGAAGGCATGTCCCCCAACAACACTTGTGGATCCTGTGTGTGTACTCCAGTGTATCTGACGTTGTCTTCGTGAACAGATTTTGCTGACCTAGGGGATGGTGTCTGTGCCCTCCGTGCCCTGACGTGCTGTCTGACGCTGCTTCTAGTGCAATAACCTGTATTAGAGTCCTGCTCAGAATAATCACTACCCCCTGAGACATCCCGTGGTGTAGATGGGGAAACAGAAGTAGCACCCTGTCCATGCGACTGTACTATTGCAGACGACACACTGCTTGCCAATGACTGCACTGTCCTGTGTAGACCAGCAAGATCGCCATGCATCCCTTCCATGAATGCCACCACCTGCCCCAACTTCCTATCATGGTCTTGGAAAGCATTTGTCATATTGGTCTGCCCCACACACAGCTGTCACAGCAGATCAACGGCCTCAGCACACAGTGCATTTTGGCTCACCGTGGCAGGGGCAGCGGTGCCTGCACCGAACGCCACTCTGCTCCCCCTACTCCTGCGTGCATGAACAGTACATGGTGCAGTTGGCGGAAGTGTGGCACCTGTGTGCTGTGTTCTGACAGAAGGTGTTGATTGCCCACTCCCAGTCTGTGACAACAGTGCTGGCTCACCAAGATTTTCCGAAGATGAGGACGATGGTGTCTCCACATGCGAGTCCTCAGGGACGGTCCTGTCCCCCTCTCCGGCGCTGCCCTCCTCTGTGTCAGTCTGCGTGTGTGCGAAGTCTGACCCGGACTCATTGCCTCGACTAATCTCCTCCGTCTGTGGCTGAGTGTCCTCTGTCATAGCTGAAATGCACATAAAAGAGGTGTAAGTCATGGGCACACTCACGTACAGAAGGACAAGGATTCACTAATTCCATAGCTGACAAAGTTCTTGTAGCCCCCATCCTGCACACGGCCCACCTCTACCAGTCATCCTCACATTACATAAGCGTTGGTGGCCGTGACACATGTACAGCATGCGGACAGGGCAGGAGCACGTACATCTGCACACATGTCTTGCCATGGGGCCACGGACCATTACGGCATGTGCTTCAACACTCACCTACTAAGCAAGTGGCGTGTCAACATGCCGGACCTGGATGTCAAATTACACCCACCCAATGGGACCAACATGGCATCGCAGTGATACAAACGCACCACGGAACTCAATACTGTGTCTGTGCACCAATACCTGCATTGCACTCACAAGTTTCCTACACAGACAGTATGCTCACCGCTAGTTTGCTGTTGATCCACACTCAGCCGTTCGGACAGGTCAGGATGCGTCACAGCAATGATACGGTGCATGAGAGGGGTCATGGAGCGTCGGGCCAGACGTGACGTCCTTGGAATCATCCCCAGTGTCACTTCCGCTACATTCTTGCTCAGCCTGGAAATGTCGTCCCAGCGTTTGTGGCAGTGTGTATGTCGTCTGTTGCACACCCCCAATGCCCGTACTTCACGTGCAATGCTACTCCACACGTCCTTGCGAAGGTGCAGCTTGCCCTACCATGATGGGAGACAAAAGGGTGTAAGTCAGTGGACAGTTGGCCTGTCACACAGATAGGGGCAACACATATCTGTCATCCGCCATGCACAATCCTGAAAATATGTCGAGCCCACACTACACAGCTAAGATTGCAGTAGCCAGGAGTGGCCCCCTCATGCACACCAACATGTCCCACACTGCACTTACCACCTGTCCGGGTGCGCCGTAGAGCCGTCCATAGTTGCGGAGCACACCGTCCACGAGGACATCAAGCTCCGCGGCGGTGAAGGGACGAGACCAGATCTCTTTGCCTCTCGACATGGCAAGATCAAGGAGTATGGCACTAGAGCAGCAGTCGGTGGTCAGCTCAGCAGCAGGTCGAGGTGATGGTCACAGGCAGCCGTCGGTGGTCAGCTCAGCAGCAGGTCGAGGTGATGGTCACAGGCAGCAGTCGGTGGTCAGCTCAGCAGCAGGTCGAGGTGATGGTCACAGGCAGCAGTCGGTGGTCAGCTCAGCAGCAGGTCGAGGCGATGGTCACAGGCAGCAGTCGGATGTCAGCTCAGCAGCAGGTCGAGGTGATGGTCACAGGCAGCAGTCGGTGATCAGCTCAGCAGCTGCAGCAGGTCGAGGTGAACAGGCAGCACTGGTTCCCAGGGTAGGATGTGTGCTTTTGGACAACACACATATATAGGGCACTCAGCACGTGTCAGTGGCATACGTCGCCAGCAATTGGTCAGCCCTGGATGCGTGTTCGTAAAAGGGCCAATGACTGGCCCTGGTGTTGAGGTGCACTGCTTCCGCTACTTTCGATTGGGCATACGCGGCCAGCGGCCCTCTTCCTATTGGCTGCATGTGCACGGTCCGTCACGGTCACACATCGGCAACCGCACGTGCTAGCTTCAGGCACGGATGCTTCAGTTGCAACAATGTTCTATCACTGGCGCCACCATGGCGGTGCACGTACTCAGCGGGGGAGGTGCAGGCCTATACACCCTTTAGATGTACTCAATGCACATGGCAGTTCATGTCCCCTCTTACAGTCACATTGCATCATCCACCGTACACCGGCCGGAGCGGGCGGGCCTAGGACAGCCGTGCCGGCCATGTCCACAACCGCCGTGCCAGTCCGGGCCTAGGACGGCGGTTGTGGACATGGCTGGCACGGCGGTTGTGGACATGGCTGGCACGGCGGTTGTGGACATGGCCGGCATGGCCGTCCTAGGCCCGGCCTGGCACGGCGGTTGTGGACATGGCTGGCACGGCGGTTGTGGACATGGCCGGCACGGCCGTCCTAGGCCCGACCTGGCACGGCGGTTGTGGACATGGCTGGCACGGCGGTTGTGGACATGGCCGGCACGGCCGTCCTAGGCCCGGCCTGGCACGGCGGTTGTGGACATGGCCGGCACGGCCCTCCTAGGCCCGGCCTGGCACGCCGGTTGTGGACATGGCTGGCACGCCGGTTGTGGACATGGCCGGCACGGCCGTCCTAGGCCCGGCCTGGCACAGCGGTTGTGGACATGGCTGGCACGGCGGTTGTGGACATGGCCGGCACGGCCGTCCTAGGCCCACCCGCTCCGGCCGGTGTACGGTGGATGATGCAATGTGACTGTAAGAGGGGACATGAACTGCCATGTGCATTGAGTGCATCTAAAGGGTGTATAGGCCTGCACCTCCCCCGCTGAGTACGTGCACCGCCATGGTGGCGCCAGTGATAGAACATTGTTGCAACTGAAGCTTCCGTGCAGGAAGCTTGCACGTGCGGTTGCCGATGTGTGCCCGTGACGGTCGTGCACATGCAGCCAATGGGAAGAGGGACGCTAGCCGCGTATGGCCATTGGAAAGTAGCGGAAGCTGTGCACCGCCATGGCGGCGCCAATGATTTTATCTTGTCAGACGCTGCACCGTGATGTGTTGTCTGCAGTTGCGTCATGAGGGTTGTGAGCGTGATAGGGAAACTTCATATGTCATTCACTATTCCATGTGTGTCCATACTATTCCCATCGGTGGGCACACAATGTGAAACAGATGTGCATTTTGACGTGTTGACGTCGGCTGTGAGTCTACAGACGTTATTACATCTTCACAACTACACAGTACATCACGGCTGTATGGCCAAATTATGAATCTGTTGTCAGTGTGTGGTTCTGGCGAGGTGACTACAATGGTGGTGGTACACATGCATTCAGTGTATGTGTCTTGGATGTTGTGTCACCATGCATGAAATTACCGTATGCTCAACATTATTGGTGTTGGCATTAGTGCATGATGACATGGTGTGTGTGTATCATTTACGTTTGTGTGCATGCACTTGCATGTGTGTCTGTGATGTGGCTTCTAAACATTAGGGCCAAGACACAGGTATTGCCAGTAATGTTCACATGTGACTAAGTTGCGTTGTACGTGTTGACACACTTCCTGTTGCAAGTGGCTGCACATTGTTAAAGGGCCACTCCGTATTGTATTAACTATCAGAGATGTCACACATATGACCATTCTCCTAAACATTTTTGTTCTTGATAATGTTGGCTTACATGTGATGGAGTTGCAGACGTATGCGTCGTTTGTAAGTTGACTCAAGTTACATCTCTCTCCCACACAGGAGGGCTCCAAATGTGCATCGGCCATACACTGTGCTGGAGGATATGGTTGACGAGGAGGTGATTAGGAAATTCCGTCTGGATCGACGTCGGTTGATGGAGCTTGTTGCCCAATTGTCTCCTCATCTGCAGCCACGAAGGACGTATCCTGGTTCTATTACACCCACAGCAAAGGTTATGGCGGCACTACATTTCTTTGCTACTGGCACCTTTCAGTACACAGTTGGATATGCCGGGGGGATGTCACAGTCCATGTTCAGCACGGTACTTCGGGATGTTTTAAGAGCTATGATGCTGTACAAGAATGACTACATCCATTTCCCACGGCAGGAAGAGTTGCCAGCAGTCAAAGCAGACTTCTATGCACTGGGCCAGATACCACACGTAGTGGGTTCAATTGATGGCACACATATCGCTATCATTCCACCACGGGCACGTGAGCAGGTTTTTAGGAATCGCAAGCACTTCCATTCGCTGAACGTGCAGGTGGTGTGCCTGGCAAACAACATCATCTCCCATGTGTGTGCAAGATTTCCAGGCTCCGCACATGACGCCCACATCATGCGGAGCAGCATTGTCCCCCAACTGATGGCAAATCTGCGACCCGGTCAAGCGTGGCTTGTTGGTGAGTGTGCAGTGTGGACTTTTGTGATCTCTGTGTGGCATGGGGTACCCACCATATCTTGTTGTGATATTTGTGTCTGTCATCCGCCTACATAGGCGACTCGGCGTACCCAAACAGGCCCTGGCTCCTGAGTCCCCTACGTAATCCTACGACAGCGGGTGAAATGCGCTACAATGATGCACATGGAAGGACACGGAGAGTGATTGAACGTACCTTTGGACTGCTAAAGTCTAGGTTTCGGTGCCTGGATAAGACCGGAGGGGCCCTGCCTTACTCACCAGGAAAAGTATGCAGGATCGTGATTGCCTGCTGCATGCTCCACAACCTGGCCGTGCGCAATGACATTGAACTGCTCTTGGACCCTGAAGACGAAGAAGTTCCTCGGCCTCCCATCCCACCCATGTCGACTGATGGGGATAGTGGTGAGGAGGAAGGTGTGGACCAGAGGCACCAGCTCATTGATCGCTACTTCCCTTGAATGTGAGTAACTACCTCTTGTGCCGGTTGACAATGCCTTATGTATGTTTGCTGGTGTTGTGTGGATGTGGGGTGCATCAGCTGTGTGTTCTGGTTTGTGATGGTTGCATATGTGTGTCTTCATTTCTTTGGACATACAAGTCTCCATGATGTGTGTCCTCTCATCCCATGCTTTTGTGATGAGTGTAGTTTGTGGAATGTTGCTGTGCAGTGTGTTGTGATGTGTGTGAATCTGTTTCCTGACGTGTGTTTGCTGTCTCTGATTTTCCCTAGGTCACTCCCGCAGCGCCATGATTCTGTATGACTAGGATCCCTGCACCTGTTTACGTCTGTTTCTGAAGGCAATCTTGTGAATAAACATGGAGGCAAAACATCATTGAGTGTGTAAGTGACATTTATTTACAGGTTGTGCATTTGTGCTGGTGATTATTTACAAGTAAGTGGGGGGGAGGGAGTTGGAGTTGAAGGTAATGGCAGATGAAATGTCCGTGCTGACACCACATTGGGGGGTGTCAGGCTAGTCCAGCAGACCAGTGGCAATGATAGTCCATGTGGGACAGGATACTTTGCAGGGTGAATGTCTGGCACAGGCAGTGACAAAGTCATTGGCGGCCCCTCTTGGAGCGTGTGGATGGCGCTCCAACACTGCTCTCACCCACTTCCAGCCTCGGGCGGCCCCTCCGTCTTTGAGGTGGAACTGAGTCAGCTGGGGGTGCAGGTTGTTCATGGGCCACATCCGTCGCCAGGGGCACAGGTGGTGGTGGCGGTGGCGGTGGAGGTGGAGGTGGAGGTGACGGTGGCTTTGGAGGTGGAGGTGACGGTGGCGGTGGCGCAACGACAATTGGTGGAGGGGGGGTGGGGTTGTTCCGGGCAATCCATTCCCTCCACATTGTTGTCTGCTGGCCCATGATGTGCACTATCTGGCCTAGGTTCCCCCGAAATTTAGCGCAACATGTTCGTGTTGTCCACCGAGTCCTGGTGTGCACGATCTGCATGTTCCTGGGAACGGTCGTATGACGCCTGGCACCTGGCTAGGGATTGAAGGGACTCTGCCACAGGATGGGGTAGCTGTCCTTCCTCTGTGCGGCGGAGTGTGGGTCGCCTGATTGCCTGATGTGCCGTCGCCTCTCTCCTTTGTGGCCAACTCACCCTGCTTGGGTGTGAGGCCGATGGACCTGCGTCGTGCGCTGGGTTAGGCAGGGTGGCACAGGCAGGAGTGGTGGTACTGGTGGTACTGGTGGTACTGGTGGTGGTGGTGGTGGCAGGGAGTCTGCAGATCACTGAGGCAGGTGTCGCTGGAGTCACACATGCGACGGTTGTCGGGCCCGGGAGTCCCTGTGAGCCAGATGGCCCTGGCTGTCTGCTTGGCCCGCACCATCCTCCGCACCGGAGCTGCCTGTGTCATCGTCCCCAGAGAGTCCGGTATGTGTGGGAGGCGAGTCTTGCGGCCGGGTGCTGGTTTCCCCAGTCAGTTCACGATCACCTGAGGGACAAGATTGAGCTGGTCAGTAATGTGGACATTACATGTTCATATCGATTTGTAAACATTTCTGTGTCCTGTCGCACACACCCCACACACCCCACCCACCACCACCACCGCCCTCCCTGTGAACATGGGGGCCTGTTGGGAGTTGTAGTTGTGAGCTCTCACACACCCCACCCACCAACACCACCGCCCTCCCTGTGAACATGGGGGCCTGTTGGGAGTTGTAGTTGTGAGCTCTCACACACCCCACCCACCACCACCACCGCCCTCCACGTGAACATGGGGGCCTGTTGGGAGTTGTAGTTGTGAGCTTTCACACACCCCACCCACCACCACCACTGCCCTCCACGTGAACATGGGGGCCTGTTGGGAGTTGTAGTTGTGAGCTCTCACACACCCCACCCACCACCACCACCGCCCTCCACGTGAACATGGGGGCCTGTTGGGAGTTGTAGTTATGAGCTCTCACACACCCCACCCACCACCACCACCGCCCTCCACGTGAACATGGGGGCCTGTTGGGAGTTGTAGTTGTGAGCTCTCACACACCCCACCCACCACCACCACCGCCCTCCACGTGAACATGGGGGCCTGTTGGTAGCCATGTACATATTGGTGAGTATGTGTCCGACGTGCATGGGTTGGGGCGTAGGAGATGTGTCTTCTCAGTTGTGTGAGCCTGACCATGTCGTACTGATCGTGGTGCTTGGTTTGTACTTACCAGCCTCTTCTCCTTCCTCAAGTCCGTCTAGGCTCTCTGGGTGAAGTATGACCAGCACCTTCTCCTCCCAATCGGTGTAGGGTATGGGCTCCGGGGGTGTTCCGCCGCCAGTATGATTGGCTCTTGCATAGTTTTTGGCGCGGATGCCTTTGACCCTGGTCTTCAGGTCATGCAACCGCCTCTGAATTTCGTGCTTCGTCCTTGGCAGGGTCCCTGATGCATTCACCCGACTGACGATTCTGTCCCACATGTGATTCTTTTGCGCCACGTAAGTCTGCTGGACTTGGGCCCCGAAGATGTGGGGCTCAACACGGATGATTTCATCTACCATTACCTTCAACTCCTTCTCCGTGAATTTAGTTTTTTTTTTGGGTGCCATGGTGTGTGGTGCTCAGTGTGTGGGTTGAGTGAGTTGGGGGGTGCAGGTGTGTGGTGTGTGATGTGTAGGAATGGTGTGGTGGGTGTTTGTGTGGTGGGTGTGGTAGGGTGGTGGTTGTGTGTCTTCTATTTGAATAAGCTGTATATCGATTAGGGCCTCTTGCTAGCAGCAATGCTGTGATGCAAAGGATTGTGGTAGTGGGTGGGGGTCATTTTATAGTCGTGTCTCAATGGTTGTTGGCAGTCAGGTGGTAGGTGGGCGTGTTGACTAGTGTGCATTATTGGGTACTTGGGGGGTGTCATGGTGGCTTGTGCTTGGTGTTGGTGTATCAGGTGGGGGGGGGGTTGTCAATTTTCGTGTGTTTGCTAATTACTTGCGGTACACTTTCTGACATTTGTTTGACGTTAGGGATGTTGTGCGTGTTGGCCTTCCGCAGTGATGCACTGTTTATCGTTACATTCTTTCCGCCGCGGACGTGGATGGCTGTGCGTACCGTGGTACAGGCGGATTTATCCTAATTGCGGACACGGAGTTTTCACAGGTATGGCGGTAAATATGTATTTTTCCGCGGTCATTGCCGTCCGCGGCCGTGGCTGTTCATTAGGCTCCGTCCGCCGCGGACGGAGTTAGATGTGTTCCGTCCACCGCGGACGGTGTTTGTTATGATCCGTCCACCGCGGTCGGAGTTTCGTGACATGAATATCCTAATCGCAACCGCGGATTCTCCGCGGCGCGGCCGGGAGTAAAATTTCCCCGACCATGGCGGACAGTACCCGTTTCCATCCGCCATCCTAATCGACGCCAAAGTGTCTTTACGTGGCCTTGAAATATGCTGTGGCACATTTTTGCACCACCGGAACACAAAAGTGACATTCCAGCGGTGCGAAAGTGCAGCCCTTGGATAATAGAAGAACTCCCATAATTCATCCTTGGCAAGATCAACGATGCCATGGACCTTTACTTTACTTTATTTGAGTTTTATATAGCGCTGGCTAGACCCGGAGGTATCAGAGCGCTTTACATAACGATCCACAAAATTACATCAATTACAAGTTACATCAGTTACAAGAAAACATTTCAAAAGCGGCGGAAGACTAAATAAATGGTGCTTAGAAGGGTAAGGGGGTGGGGTTAAGGTGTAGGAGGGAAAAAGGATGGAGATAGGTTGGATGGAGAGACGAAAGAGAGTCTGCCCAAAGCCCAGCTGGGTAAGTGACGGCCGAGGGGGGAAGTCCACAGCCCATCTCCTCTATAGCTATCAGGTAGCTTCACCGGGCCTCAGTCAAGCAGCTACATCTCAGTGAGAAAACAATTAGAGAGCAAAGAGGAGGGATAAATGGAGCGTAAAGGAGAAAGTGGGTGGAGTAAAGAGGTAGGAGGTAGAGTACGACAGAGAGACAAAGTAAGGTCTGCCCAATGTCTGGCTGGGTAGGTGATGGCCGGGGGGGGAGTCCATAGCCCATCTCCTCTATAGCTATCAAGTAGCTCCACCGGGCATCGGCAAAAAGCTAGGTCTCCACATTCAGAGGTAGGTTCACAGATTCAGTATCCTTTAGGGTAGGACGGATTGGGGGATGTGTTTGAGGTCTGGTCTGAGTCCATTATTTTCTCAGAGGAGTAGCACGACACGGTAGGAAACACTGTGGCCGCCATCTTGGGGTCAGGCAAGGAATCAACAGATAGTAACAGGGAGGGCTTAAAAACTTGCTTTCCACAAAATCATGGTGGCCCTCATGCCCCTCATTACAGACCTGACCTTGGGGAGCATTCATAGAAAACCAAAAGTATGTAGCAGCAGCTCAGCGAGTGAAATTCGGACACGCTCAAAATATGTAAATTAGATGGGAGCCATCGCCATTTCTAGATCAGCAACCTCCACACTGGCGTACACTGACACAAACAATATCAAAAATCGTAATTGGGCTGGAGATCTGGCAACAATGGGCACTTTTAAGGCATATTCGGATTCGCCGCGCATAGATTGCCTCCTGCAATTGCAGCTAGGAGCACCAAGGAGACCACCATCACCACCTCTGTCTTGCGTCACTCACCTGATAAACTGCTTTTTTCCCTCTGGGTGATGACTGTACCTGATCCCCTCTAAGCGTTGATCTCAATAGACCGGAACGTCAGCAACAGGGAGCTGGAGACCGGGAATCACAGAAAGCCAGAGACTCTCCGGAGCCATCTCGAACCATGGAAGAAGGAACTGTGCACAACCAGTCAACCTTAAATTAGGTCATCTGTTGTCTGAGGAATCACATACGGGAGCCGCCTAGACTGCGCACCAGATGGCCACATAGCAGTGGAGCCATTGTCGCTGGGGTAGCGTTCAGGGGAAGTGTCAGGATACTGTCTCTGAGTGCAATCATGCATTGTCACCACCACATACAGCGCCTTCCGCCTTTCCTGAGTAACCTGCTCTAGATTGGGGGTGGCTTGTAGTAGTAGCGGGGGACACCTGCTCCTCCTATGCCTCCCACTATGACTGGCTCTGCAAACGACAGCTTGTTGTGCATACCCATTACTCCAGCCAGGTCTAGAACTGTTCAGTGGCATCAAAGAATCGCGTGTTACCATCTGAGACCACTCGAAGCCTTGCCGGGAAGAGAAGGGAGTATTTGATGCCCAACTCTCTGAAGCATCAATTAACCACTAGAAATGACCCCTCTACCTCTGCACCCCATGGTGTGGTAATGAAGTAAAGTACTGTGGCGTTATCCCCTTTCACCTTTTCCAGCTTGTGTACCTCCCGCTGGACACCTGGGCATGTGACAACAGACACTCTGGACTCCAAACTAGACTTTGTACTCGCGGCTGTGGAGAAAATAGGTCCCTCCATTGAACAAATGTGCACTTTCCTTGAGGGCCGCATTGACAAAATCACAGTGGACTTCACCCTGGAGCACGCAGATCATCACAAGCTGACTGTAAATGTACATGACATTGAGCAAGAGCTGACCGAAGTCCACCCTATTACCCAGAATGCTGTGCTAGAGGTACAGAAGCTAATGGCACATGTGAAGTCACTAGAAAGAAGATTGAAGATGTGGAGGCCCGCTCCCGGCAGAACAATGTGTGGGTGGTAGGTCTACCCAAGGAAGAAGAAGGAGCTGAGGCAGGGGCATATACTGACACATGGTTGTGTGACCTACTGCCAACAGGTGTACTCTCCCGATTCTTTGTTGTGGAGCTGGCCCATTGACTGCCGGCGAGCCATTCACCGCCGGGGACAGTCCTTGTCCCTTTCTCTTCTGCCTCCTACAGGGATTGTGGTGATGTGGGTCCTATGCAGAGCAAGAATTGCTCAAGGCACAGTGTGCACCACCCACAGTTGCTAGGCTTAAGCCCAACACGACCCCCAGGCCTCCTCTGCTCCCCATCTCAACTTCAGCTCACCTGGACATCGACACCGGGGCTCAATCCGCTACACTCTCTCCAGATCTGTGACTCAGCCAGAAGATTTCACAGGCCTGGGTACAGCAGTCACCACCAAGTCCACTGGGGAACCTCCTGAGGCAGGTAATGCAACAGGGCCCTCTTAGGCACAAAGTCATGGCACTCCCACCACACAAATCCCATGCAGATCAGGGGCCTCACCCCCCACAGCGTCACCTCCTCGGGCCTGTGATGCAGAGAGGGGCGGTCCACCATCGGCAATCTCCTCTGTGCACCCCGGTGTAGCGGTGGCTTGTGTTATACAATGCAGATCTTCCCTCGTCGGTGTGCAGGAGTGACTCTTCCAATCACAGTTCCAAGGGGCACCAGGCGGTCTTCTCACACAGGTCATCAATGTGTCTCCATGTGTCCTGCCAGTCTTCACCACCAGGTAAGGGCAATCGCCGACACCTCAATGTATACCTCTGTGGCCCACAGGCTCAGGGCCAACGCGGCCCACCTCCACCGTCAAGCTGCACTAACTCCACAGCACCGGAGCCTCCCACTTTGGGTCTCAGCCCTGGGGACTGTCCGCGCTTCCAGGAATCAGTCGTCATGGTGTCACAAGGATGGTGCAATGAAAAGTGCTGCATCATTGTTTTTCCCCAGCGATGCGCCATAAATGACGCCCTAATTCTGCATTTTCTCTTCCCCTAGGACTCTGGTTTGTCATCCTAGCTGTTGGGGGGGCTTTGAGTGTTGTTGACCCATTATGAACTTGGCCCTGGCTTATCAATTCTGCGTTCTGGTGTTTTTATTTATTGTTTTCCTTTGAGGTGTATTTATCAGCTCTTTTTGCCTCTAGAAGCTGAAAGGTGATGTTGGGGTGACTAACGTGAATTATTTTGCCGCTAATTGGCCAGCCTTTCCTTTTTTCATGCTAGTGTCAAGATTTTTATCACCATTACGCTAGAGTTAACAGTAGTTTTACAGCCTCTAGCTGGTCCCACCTCCATGTAACGATGTATTATAAATACGTCGCAAACATAGCGATGGGTTCGGAGATAGTGGTATAAAAGTTGCCGCTAAGCAATATCAAAACTGCTTAGCTGCAATTATTGTTAATATACCCCTTACTGTGGGTTTTAGGGTGTAATGGCTTGGTCATTCCAGAATAGCACTAAGGATTTAGGTCAGATGTGGCTGAATTGTGTTCCCCGGGTGACAATCGAGGCTGCATGGTATTAGCTCGTTTTAATGCTATAGCTTAGCTTCCTGAGGCTTGTGCAACATGAAACAGCAACAGCATGTTATAGAGGCCTGCTTTAAGCAAGTACTGAAAAAGATGGAAGCTGTACAGCAGATACATCACAACAATTGAGTATATCTTTCTCTCCTGCAGACAATGGCAAACATAAGCAGGCCAAAGCATCCCTAAGGCCTGCAAAAGTCCTATGATGTCAGTGGGTCTATTATACAATGTCTATAGAAGTGTGCTTCTAGTTGGCATACTGCAGAACCAGGAATACCCAACCTCGGCTTCTGATAAGCCTGGCATGTTTCCATGGTTTAATAACAGAGATTAAGGTTTACCAGGAGCTTCATGGGTGCAGCAGTAGCAGGGTAAGAAGACAAATAGCTCTTCAAATCCTACAGAGACCAATCTGCCACTGGTGCTCTGGCAAAAGAGGCGATTCGGGTCACGAAGGAGGTGCAATAGTAGTCAGTGTTGGCCTACATTAGGGCAGAGGGCAAAGAAGGGGATGCGAGGCAAGATGAATGTATGTGTCTCAATGATGCAACAGAAGGAAGTCAGTGCTTAATTTGAGCCAGTGGTTTCTGGCGCTCGGCACCGCACTCAATTGACAACACCAGGTCTTTTGACAGTCTGCCACATAGTGGCTCTGTATGTATTTTTTAGAAATGAGTACTAGAGTTGCTTATTTATTTATTATACATTAAAATAACCACCCATGCCATTCTTACAGCTTTAGGGCCTGGAATAGTCTGAAGTGACACACTTGAATGAGTTTGATGTTCGTCGGTGGGTTTGTACTGACACTGGCAGCGCTGGCCAGGGGAATGGATGATGCAAGCTGCAAAGGCCTCCTGCCGACAACCCTGGCACTTATGTTTTTTTATGAATCAAGCACTTGAAGGGACAATGCATTATCGTAGAGGGTGAAAGCTTGCATATTGACCCAGAAAGGCAACAGGCTTTGGAGAGATCGGGAGAGAACTATAGAAATAGTTAGCCACAATTCAATAAGTTGTTTCTCACCAGAAAGTCAAGCCTTCCACTGTTTACAAGTGTGCGGAAGTGCATGCATTAAAGTTAAAATCGAAGGCGCTGTCGCTCTCGAGCTCATCTCAGTAATGTAAGCGCCGCTCGCTTCCCCAATCAATCATGCAGGCGACTTTAGCTCTCATTTTCCCAGGCATTTTGATGCATTTGAATTTAATGGCAGGCTTTTGACGGGGCTGCCTCTGCAGCAGATTGTTAGCGGCATTATCCCGCGCCACACCGGAAGCAGGTGCAATCACAGAATGGTCCCCCAACAGAGCCGGGAGCCACGCCGGAGCGATGAAGATTGATGCCCTACCGGGCCCTGACGACGTCTCCATGGCACTCATTTCATTTTATTTTCGGCATTAACTGCTGCAAAACAATCTACTGTTAAACTGGGATAATTAAAATGTTATTTTGCAGCGCGAGCTCCCGTCTCCAAGACTATCCTGTTACACGCTTAACCTTACGGGGACGCGTTCGCTTAGATTGCACGCCACCTGGTTAGGGCCCAATATGTGTAATTAGGCAGTTTGCAAAAGTGACAGGTCGGATGTTACAGGCGCGCTACTCGCGGTAATTATGTTGAGATTACAATGACAGTGATTACGCTAATTAAAGAGTTACTTCTCTGTGTTTTTTTTTCTTCTTCTCTTCGAGTGAGCTTCCAGCAAAGTTTTGATGTGTTTACAAAAAAACAGCTCCTTCAAGAAGGCTCTGGAACAGGCTCGGTTTTTTCTCTGCAGGGCTGTCACTCACAAATAATAATGTCTGGTAGCCTCGGTGATCTCGCACGCAGCTGCAAAGCCCAGCTGCGCAAGATGGCCGCGCTGTGTCCAAGCGCTTTCTGCGCTGCAGAGTTCTACTCAGGTGCCGGGGACGGAATGGCAAGACTCCAGCTAAGGGGTGTTGCTCAATTTAACACAAAAACATAGGACTTGACACAGAGTCAACCTTAATTAACGCCAATAAAATGTCATGGTATAAATTGGAGGTTTTTGAATGGACTTTATCATACCTGCCAACTCACACGGTGCCATTGCGTGACACACATTTTTTTTATTTCTTTTTATTTCAAAGGTTTTATATAGCGCTGGCCAGACCCGGAGGTATCTGAGCGCTTTACAGGAGTATCAGACCATAGTTGCAGGTTACATCGTTACAAAGGTTACACAGTTATTAGAGCATGGCAACATAATTACATGTAAGGTCGAGACAAACAAAAAGGACATATACGTAAATGAAAAAGCAGGCAAGGGGAGAGATTTAGTGGCGGGGCATAGGAGCAGGGGAAGTAGACAGAGAATGAAGGAGGGAAAGAGGAGGGGAGGGCGAGAGACAGCATGGAAAGAGGAGGGGTAGGGTGACGGGGACACAAACCGGTAGACGAGTCAAATCTGCGTCCAAAGTCCAGTATGCTTTGATCCTAGGGGAGGTGGTATAATTTCCCCATCTCTGTTGCCAGAGGATTCTTATACGCAGTGGACTCTCTCAGAGGGGTCTCTGAGACTCCAAGGCCTACATACTGGATCCTTCCCACAATACAGGCTCCCATCACATGGGCTCCCTGTGAGGAGCTGATATCCCGGGTGGCAGGGAAAACTAGCTGAAAACCACTGTAGATAGAAGTTTTCCAGTACTTTTCAGAGGATTTGAACGCCCAACGTCCATTAAGGGGTGTGACAACACCCCAGGATATCGGCATCAGCCTTAGTATGCCTTTTGTTTTAATTTTTGGTTGGAGGGGGTTTGAGGGCGGGTGGTGTTCAAAATGGCCTCATAGGTACTTCTCCACTCCAGGCCTGGCGCCCTTCAAGGCCCCGCCCCCTCCTCACATGGTGAGACTGTTCTTTAAATTGACAGGTATGACTTTATACAGGGTAAAGGCCACAGTCACAAGCCATGGTTTACCAAATGATAAGTGGGGACCTTCCATGTCATATGAGCAGCTACATCAAAGTCAGTTGTTATGTGCGGCACGTGGGAGGTCCTGCACCAAGAGCCCGATATCCCATCAAAAAGGTGCAGCTGAGGCTGCATTCTCCTCAAACCCTGGATCATGGATAAATCATTAATTTAAATGTTTCTGTATAACCCTGACCACTTGCACCCTTGTCATCTTGCATTCAGGCATGCCTGTTTCCTGTTTCCTTCCCAGTGATCCCTGCTGGTGCCATTTTACTGCTTTTGGCGACTGGTCATGGAGCGCTTGTTGCTTGGAAATGCTGCTGTAATTCAGGTGCATTATCTGCCCATTATCTCCAGCCAGCACCAGCCTCTTTGTTTCAGCCCTTGTCGTGCTCACTTCCTATTAAGGATATTGCCTTTCCGAGCTGACGGCTCCTGCGGTGAGTTCTTCCTAACATTCTGCCTACATGCCCATTCAGGCAGGCCGTTGAGGATGCTTGAGGCAGTTCATTGAGGCGGGTTCACTCCTCCTCACTCTTAATCACTCTTTCGTTCCCAAATTAACAGCAATTGGTGGTAGCTATGTGATGGCTTTGTCAAAATACGATTGCATTACAAAAATTGGTTGACAGAAGTTTATTTGGGCCTTGGAAACAACATTTTAGAGGAACTCATACAAAATTGATCCGCTTCCTCAAATAGCTTCCCTATTGGCAGTGGCAAGTGCCTTTGTAAGTGACTTTATTATTATATTATTTGGGAACTTTAAATGGTACTGCCAGATTAGGTATTTAATCACCCTAAATTGCAGGGGAAACTTCTTCTCAATACCTGTCGACTTTGTCTTTGTCTGGGACTTTGATAGATCTGCATTTGCTCAAGTATTTTAACATATGTGCAAAAATCTATATCTAAGGCCTTAGGTCTAATAGCCCAGCAAACTAAAAACCTTTTCTCATTTCCTCCTGAAATTGCACCTGCTCCTTCCAAAGACCCACCTAGAAGAATAAACTATCTCTCCCCAGGGGAGAAAAACTCTCATGCAAAGGTGGATGGCATTGAAAAACTGAAACAAGCTTATCTTGAGACCCTTCCTGATGATTCTCAGGGTGATGATGGCGAGTCTATTCCTGAAAGTGTATTCTCTGTCTCTGTTGATTTTGGTACTGAATCATCTGATGATGAGGGCATGGATACACCATGGCTTCTGCTGTCTGTTGTGGGAAGAGGTGTGGCGCAACGGCAAGGGCGACTGATGCCGGACGCTGGGGACCACGGTTCGATCCCCGGCACCGGTGGCAGGAGTCTGCCCAGTACCATGTGACTCTGGGCAATAGCTCGCTTAATCTTCCCAATGGCCCCCAGGGCCGGGACACCCATGGGTATTTGTGCGCTTTACAAATACTGGATTTACATTTACATTTAGGAAGCAGAAAGATCATGATGTAGCAAGGACCCATCCCATGGGCCAGTTCCACCATCTTCCTACTTAAAAGATACCGTTGACCCTCAGGAAATCATTTGAGCCAGATCTTTTAACCGGACCCCATTGTCCAAAATGACTGCCTATGCCCAGACAAGGCTGAGAAAGCCCTTCCCAGAAGATGTATGGAACCAATTTCAGATTGAGTGTTCAACGCAATTCCTTCTGTGACAGGTGTGCCAGAAGCTGATCTGGATCTAATAACGTTCTTGGGCAAATTTATTAAGTACTCTAAAAAGGGCATTTCATGATCTTGGAAAGCATGCCTTCGTAAACCTCTAGACCTGTCAAGGCACTTTAAGAAATGTTTATCCACCCTTTCTGGCTAAATAGCAGGGAATTTCAATTGATTCTGATATAATCCGTGGCAGCTCCTCCGCAAAGGTGGAAGAGAGCGCCCACAAGAAAAATAAAATGATAATAACGCCATGTGATTATCATTTTATTTTTCCCTAGCGGCTCTGTATGTGATGGGATGGATAGCCAACAGAGCAGGGGAGGAGTGATGGCACTCTCTAAATGCATATGACGGTTTAGCCGGCCATCTTCGGCCGGCCAAACAGTCATGCACACTTTGAATGTTCTCCACTGGCTGTAATGCACAGCCTTGATGGAGAGCATACACAGGCCCCCAGCCCCCATCGGAGCATCAAAACACAGCACTCAGACCAATCACAATGCTGCTATCAGTAGCACCGTGATTGGCTGGAAGAGTCTAGAAGGTGGGTGCTTTTAGTTCCTGCGTCATGGCAAGAAGGACGGAGGAGAGGCGCCTGTCGGTAATAAACGTTTCAATGTTATTTTTTTCCCCCTTTTTGTGTAGTTTTTCAAAAACCTCCACTCCTCCCCTCCCCACCACTGCTGCCCCATAGCAGCGGATACTAGATATATTTGCTGGTTTGTTCCAGATTGCTTTCTGCCTTCTTGGTAATGCAAACTGAACCAACCCTTCAGAGAGGCACATATCTATCCTATTACAAATAGATTTCAAACTTTTCAAATTACTCACAAATGAGGCTGGGCAATCAGCAGGGGCCTCATGTTTGGCAACCTCTTCATCAAACAAGTGTCATCGTTTGTAGTCACATTTACTTCTCTTGACAAAGTGCTTACGGTGTTCAAGAAGTATTTCATTGACACTTTCTTACTGGGTCCAGCAGAAAAAGGAGACACTTGCCAGCCACACATCTTTTGATGCTCCCATCAAAGGGAAGAAACTCAAAAAGGCTTGTCAAATTTCTCTAAGAGAGGCAATCCCTTCTTTCCCTCACGAGTACAAGACCTCAGAGGCCATTACCACTTTGGAAGCTCCAGTGGAGTATTCCACTTCAATTTCTTTCTGGGTGAGCTATCACATTTTTTCCCACCAGTGCAAGGAGGCACAATAAGGCATTTTTTACACAATAGTGCACAGATATGTGGAATTTTAGTTCGTGAACTGAACATCATCTGCGCCATCTTGCCCATTCCTCAGACTCACGTATGAACATACACGACAGCCATTTTAGGTACCATGGTCTCCCTGTTCACGATCGATCATCAGCGCCCTTCCCTGACCCTGCAAGCATCCCCCATGCACCCTGGCTGCCCCCGCGCTCACATGCACAAGTCAGGAACCCTCCTCTTCCGCATGACTCTGTCTCTGGGAATCACACCCCGCGCCTGACCAACACCTCCTTTCCTTCCATGAATACCCCTCTTTTGATAAACCCTTCCTCTATGCTCGATTGCACACACCGATCCTTTCTTTCATGAATATCTCTCCTTTGATGGCCCCTTCCTCTGAGCCCGATTGTCTGCACGTACCGCTGGTCATCCCTTGGTCACAGTTCCTGCCACATCACCAGAACATTGGTCTCAGTTGATCCCCCCTCCTTTGTTGCTTCTCCGAATATGTACTTTGTTTGTGGCATCAAAGCTTACACTTGGCTCCCGAAAGGTTGGAGGGGTACGTGCTACATCGCCTTCATTCTTCCCCCCACGTATGTGGCCCCAGCCTACCATCACCGGCAAAAGCGCGCCGGAGACATTGGACAAGCCGACTCCACCGGAGCACAGTTCATGGATGCGGTGAAGGGACTTGTTCCTCTGTGGGGCCCAATGGCAAATAGCCGCGCTATCCGACACCTGACTCAGGCAGTAGAAACAACCATTAACATCACGGCTGGCATCCTCGCTAACAACACGGCTGAGCTTCAGGCAGTCCGCCTGGTGGCTCTTCAAAACCGCCTTGTTCTAGATGTGGTTCTGGCCGACCGTGGAGGAGCATGCCGCATCATCGGCTCCAGCTGTTGCACCTACGTGCCAGATAACTCGCCTTCAGTCTACAAAGCAATCGAACACCTCCACAGACTATCCTCAGAGGTTCACCAGGAGCAAGAAGGATGGTCGCTTGGAAGCTGGTTTTGGGACACTTTGAAGGACTGGGGATGGAGGTTGTTTACATTTATACTGATACCAGTCGTGATACTGTGTGGGTGTTGCTTAGGTATTCAGTGTTTGCCACCTTTGTGTTCACTCATTTCTAACTGTATGTGCCCTAGGACTTTGGACTTTAGAACTGAGCACATGAGTCCCCTCTATGAGATAGAAATACGTGGTCTTATGGGGATAGATCCGAATTGACAAGCTGGCGAGACATGTTAAAAGGGAGGACTGTGGAATTTTAGTTCGTGAACTGAACATCATCTGCGCCATCTTGCCCATTCCTCAGACTCACGTATGAACATACACGACAGCCATTTTAGGTACCATGGTCTCCCTGTTCACGATCGATCATCAGCGCCCTTCCCTGACCCTGCAAGCATCCCCCATGCACCCTGGCTGCCCCCGCGCTCACATGCACAAGTCAGGAACCCTACTCTTCCGCATGACTCTGTCTCTGGGAATCACACCCCGCGCCTGACCAACACCTCCTTTCCTTCCATGAATACCCCTCTTTTGATAAACCCTTCCTCTATGCTCGATTGCCCACACCGATCCTTTCTTTCATGAATATCTCTCCTTTGATGGCCCCTTCCTCTGAGCCCGATTGTCTGCACGGACCGCTGGTCATCCCTTGGCCTGAGGATACAGTTTATTGCCCACTACTGTATGCACGCGCCCCTCTTCAAAGGAGCTACTATTGATCATGACCTCCCCACCCCCTGAGATTCGATCAGGCGCACACATTCCAAAGGAATCGGCGGAACACTCAGCTGCGTGATAGCCCCCTCCTATTGTATGGGGGGGTGAGGACCTCTACTGTAGCCACGTGTTGGAATGAGCCGGAACTGGGGGGGTACCGGGGATGTCATTTTTCATTACTTCACAATGTCTTTATTGTAATAAAGAGCGGTCACATGTCATAAACCAGTGTATAAAAGGCCAGGCCTCAGAGAGGCTGCTAGAGAGCACCTCGAGACGATACCTTGTTGTCCGATCTGATGTGTTCTGCTCCGTCGGAATAAAACTTGTTTCCTGTCTTCCTGTCTCCAGCGCCTGCCTCTTTATTTGATAAACTTCGTATGGTATTAGAGGCGTTTAACGCCGGGCAAAATTACTTAAGAAACATCGACTAAATCACCTGACCATTTTCCTGACTTTCCTCAATTGGCGTCCCAAGTGTGGGGCCCATCAGCGACACGTGGATCCAGTGGGAGAGGTCCCGACGACAGAGTGAACGACTGCAACGATTGGGAGAGCTCCTGTCCGATAGACCCTCGTCTGACAGCCGATCATCCGAACTTCACTGGTTCCAAGCAGACCTCTCCCGAGTGATCTACGGTCCTGACTGGGAACCATCAGGAGTGCCGCGGTAGCAGCAGAGAGTAGAGGACGATCGGGCGCTGGAAGCGGAAGACGAGAAACTGTCCATGCGGTCCGGGTAAGGTCGTGACACACGACGAATTGCGAATTGATTGATTGTTTGATTGATTGAAATACTAGTATTTGCTTTGTCGCTCTTTGAGATATTCGCTGCCTGCAAATGGGGAGGAATAGGAATATTCTATCTCCCTTTGCGGATAGTGAAGGGTAGGTAATGCAGACTTTTGTCCCCCATTGTAATCTGCCGTACCTATTTTTCTCCCCACTGATTGATTGTCCGAACATAGATTGTTTTGGAGTATAGTTCTTTTGAGGTTCTCTGCTTGCAAATAACGTAGAATAGCAATATTCTGTCTAGTCTTTGCAAATAGTGAAAGATAGGTAGTGCGGACCTTTGTTCCCCGTTGTAATCTGTCATGCCTGTCTTCTCCCCACTGATTGGTAGTTGGTACAACCCGGACCGCTTATTAGAGATGAACCATCCTGCTCCATTGGAAGGCACCCCTAATAAGGACATGTTCACTAAACAAGGACTAGTCGCTATAGCTTATAGTAAGTTATGGCATAAATGTACAAAAAAGGACCCCGAAAGTTAGTGGCCACTGATAGGTTCCTTTGATGATCATAAAATAAAAGCGCTAGAAGCAGCTGTTAGAATAAATAAGGCAACACCCACCATGCTCGATAGTATCGGCATGTGGCGCAAAGAAGCAGAGCAACGAAGGAAAAGAGAAGAAGCAAGAATAGGGAAAGAGTTACGAAAGGCAGCCCACCTGGCCGCTAAGGAACTAGACGAAGAAATAAGAAGGAGAGAGGAAGTTAGACAAACGCAAGAATCAGGGTCGACAGGCCAATGCCCTGTTAGGACCCCCTCTATGCTCTACCCGGAGATGCCCTCCAAACAACGGGCAAACGACGAGTTACTGCTAGGTCCTCGGATTATCTACATGCCCCCTCCTTATGCCCCCTGCCAGCCTCTAGCACAGCACCTACCAGTTCTGAGTGCGGGCGAGGGTGACTCTAGCGCTAGTGCCCCGGCTCTTACGGCCTTCGCACCAGCCACATTGGTAACAACATCAGATGAACTCGAGACTAGCAAGCAGCTAACGGCCAGACCAAATAGGTTGAGCAAAGACGAGCGGGATGGGATTGACAAGATAGCAAAGACACTGGTAGAACGGAAAGAGAGCGAAGAATATACGATGGATATGCACAATTCACATGCCGGTAGCCACAGACGGCATTTCATTTTACGGTTCAGCTACCACACCCTGAACGCATATGAGGATAGGTATCAAACTAAGGGTCCTGCTAAGCTGACGGCTTTATATAGAAAGGTCGATGTTGGAGATGGGACTGAGCGCGATGTGACGGACCTCTTCATGCAAACGCTTGAAGTCTTCCGCCACCTCACGGAACAGAAACCAGAGGTCAAAATCACAGTCCCTGAAACGGCTGAGTCCCCATTAGAAGTAGCCAACACTATGATGCCTATCAGAGAAGCCGCCCCCTACTGGGTTCCCCAAGAGGTCAGGGAACAAACGACGATATCAACCACGCAGATGCAAAAGGAAGGGTTGTGTACAATTGGGTTTACCAACCCTGGGATCGACAAGATATTTTAACCTTTAGGCAAACCCTGCCTGATTTAAGGAAGAACCCGACAGCATTTTACACCGAATTAGGCACAGCCTTGGGCTCAACGATAATGACTCTAGCAGACATTGATTTGTTTTTCGGGTTATGTCTGCCGGCTGACGTGTGGAAGCAAATCCGGAAAGCCGAACACACAGATCTGTTCGGACATACCTGGAATCAACTCAGTGAGCTAGATAGACGACGAGAGCCCGGAAGGAAACCGATAAAAGACATACTGGAACTTCCGGACAAAATAGTTCAGAACCTAAAAACCTTGATCCCAGAGAAAAAGGTAGATTGGTCAATAGTCACGGCTTGCCGTCAGAAACCCCAGGAAAACGTATCAGAATACTTCTCCCGATTTGAAACGGTGTTCTCCGACTACAGTGGCCAAGACATGACCCCGCAACCGGACAACACCTATTTGTGCAAAACTACGTAAAGGGTCTGTCACGAGAGGTTTCCGAAAAGTTACAAATGAGCGAGAGTAGTTGGGGGGCCTCCAAACCCGCCGCTATCCTCCAAATGGCTCAGTACTACGAACACCAAAAGAATGAGAATGATAGGGCAACCGAGAGAAAGAAGAAAGATTTGAAAGAAAGGGTGATGATAGCCCAGATACAAGGGGTGGCAGTCGGGAAAGAACTACACAGGGGGAGCTACCAATCGATCGCCCCTAGAAATCCACCCCCAAAGGACCGCACGCCCACTCCCTACTCTGGACGAAGGGATATAGAAGATAATCAGTGTGCATTTTGCAAAGGATTCGGGCATTGGAAGTCTCAAGGCAAAAATGGCGGCCGTGTAGAACGGCCGGGAGCGTGAAGCAGTGGAGAAGGCAAAGGCAATGACTCCCTGACTTCGGAGCACACAGCACCTCGAAGATACACCAAACTGAGGCGTGAATAATCTGCAGGGAAGTCGTGCGCGCTGCAAAAGGACTTTTCGGTGAACGGAAAAATAAGCAGCAGAAACATATGTTGCTGGCTCATACCTGTCACGGAACCATCGGCAGGCTGCTGCGGGAGCTGACGCTGGCCGTGAGAGTGTTGGCAGCCGGCGGCAGAGCGCAGACCTGGGCTCAGGTGAAGGTGAAGGGGAGGAGCCGGGAGCCTCCGCGGACGCCGCGGGACTCGCTGAGCAGAGAGCGGGCTGCAGTGGCGGCCGGGACGGAGACAGCATTGAAGCAGATAGCCAGCAAAGGAAGACAGCTCACACGGAGCACTCAAAGGAAACGACAAGGAGGTCGAAGTGGAGCCATGGCCCCAAAAACGATCGCAAGCTCTAAGGCCGCTCTAAAAAGGAAAGCTGCAGCCGAGGCGGCTGCAGAAGCAGAAACTGAGGAAGACAGTCGGCAGAGAAGGCAGACACCGGTAAGGAAAGATCAGCTCGCGGTAAAGACTAAACAGACTGGGTCACCTATCCTGGATATCTTTGCCAAAATAGGCAAGGGGAAGGGTTTGAAAGCGGATACTTTGAAGGATGCGCAGGAACTGGAGTTGAGCGCAAAGGGAAATGCAGAGAATATAGATGTGGAAGGGGGTGGGGTAAATGTGCTATCTCCCCCTTCAGATCTTAAGCTTAACCCTTCTCTGTGCCCGGTAAAATCGCTTGTGGATACTGAGGGTCAGAACAGTACTGCGCCAGTGCCAGTGTCTATCTCGAAAGACCCTTCTGTGATACCGGGGGGGGGCGGTGAAGAGAGGTTGACCCCAAAGTCAAGCTCGGAAGAGCAGGTTAAGACAATGACAGTTACAGCAGATTCAGCAGTATCAGGGGCTTTAGTCATGGACAGTACATTAAGCCTAATAGCTGAAAAAATTAACGACAAGGAGAAGGAGAAGCCTCCCAGCGAATGTTTTTTCTCCGTCTCAGAAGGAGGCGAGTGGTCAGAGGATGGTGATAGCTCTGAACAGGGTGGGAGCAATCTAGATACAGGCACTGACAGTGAACCAGAGCTCGATATCGGATCACATATATCTTCTGCTAAACCGCCTGCTGGGGCCAAAATGCACGAACTAAGTTGGGACCATTCATCAGCCACTCCGCTAGTCGGAAGCCCACACGGGGAAGCAGCGCAGATGTCGCTCCTAGAGGTGATCCACAAGGAGATTCTGGCTCACAGGGAAGAAACGCGTCAAGATAGTCGTAAGGCACAGGCGGCTGTCAGAAAGATGCAAGGAGCCATAAGAAAAATGTCTAAAGTCTGCACTAACTTGGGTGATAGAGTCTCCAACCTAGAGGAGAGGGTTGTTTCAACCGAGGCGGATGCGGCAGCTGCCTCTAATAAAGTAGATTCTCAAAGTGCCCAAATAACAGACATCCAATGGAAGTTGGAAGATTTGGAAAATCGACAAAGAAGGAACAACCTCAGAATTTTGGGAGTACAGGAGGGAGCCGAAGGGACAGACGTGAGGGCTTTTGTCATCAAACTGTTTAAGCAAGCATTTGTAGATTTGCTAGGCTGGAATTGGGCTGAGGAAATTCAGCGGGCTCACCGTACTCCGTTTAAGCTAAGAAGGAACCCAAAGGAAGGAGATAAGCCGAGAGCCATACTGATATTTTTAGGCAATTTTGTACTAAGGCAGGCAATATCAGAAAAAGCTAGACCGGAAGCGCGGAAGGTAGTTGAGGGAATCTCGTTTTTTGTCAGACCTGATTTCTGCCACATAACAGTCGAGCGACGATGGAGGCTGAGACAATTGATAAAACCCTTCCAGGACAAAAAGATGCAGGTTTACCTGATTAATCCGGCACAACTTAAAATAATTAATGCTGGTAAAACTTTGTACTTTTCCTCCGAAATTAAGGCCAGGGAATATCTGGATTCACAGAGTGCTTGATTCTGACGACTAAGCTATCTCTACTATCTCAAAAGGGTGGGGGAAAAAAAAAAAAAAAGAAAAACTGTTTAAAATGGGATATCGGCTAGTTTAAGAAATCATATGTGAATCAGATCTTAGGCACCTTTATCTATTACTTTATTCATTACTTGAACCTGCAGTGGGGTGGTAGGATGTTGTGTGTGGTTTTTGGGTATTTCAATTATATTCTTCTTCCTTTTTTCTTTTTCTCCGACTCACAGGGTGTGGTTTTATGCACGGCTTTCTCTCGTTAAGTTCCATCTCCACTGCTTCAGACGCTTTTTCCATTGTATGCACAGACCTAGTCTGAGCGCCTCACATGAGGGGGTATTTGGGTGGGGGGGCGGGGGGGGGGCAAGATAAGGAAGCAAGGGGGAGGGGTGGGAAAGGGGGGGGGGGAATTCAAAAAAACGAGATGCTTTGGAGTAAAGAGATTTCTGTTGCCAATCAGAGGACTACATTGAAAATATTGGCCAAATCAGGGCAGTCGGATTTCTCCTGTCAGGAAAAATTACCTCAAAAATATGGCTCACATTAAAATTTGTTCCGTCAATATTGGTGGGTTAAATGACTGGAGAAAGCGGCAAGGATTATGTCACTTTGTCAAATTTAATAATCTGGATATTCTGTGTTTGCAGGAGACCCACCTCCCATGGGCCAGTAGAAATTTGCTGCATATAAGGGGGTATGAGATGTTAGCCTGCTCCTCTCAGACTTCAATGACAAGGGGGGTGGCTATTCTTGCTAAACCGATGCTAGGTGGGGTGAAAAGGACTAAAGTAGATAGTTCTGGGAGATGGGCAATAGTGGAACTGAATCTTGGGTGTACGATATGTACGGTATACGGATCGAATCAGGACGATCCGGCAGTGTTTGATACACTAGAAGGGGAACTTGCAGATTGGCCTACCCCTATTATAATTTGTGGGGATTTCAATATTTCGGCAGACTGGAATAGACCTGGTAGCTATTCAGGTGGTAAACCAAAAGTGTT
Source organism: Lissotriton helveticus (assembly GCF_964261635.1). NCBI lineage: Eukaryota > Metazoa > Chordata > Amphibia > Caudata > Salamandridae > Lissotriton > Lissotriton helveticus. The sequence goes on along the minus strand of NC_136072.1, from coordinate 512,623,765 downwards.
TCATGCTCTGTCCTCTCTAATGAGATCGCATGGTTTGAAAGATGTCTGGAGCGCAAAAGAATCTGGCAATCCAGGTTTTACATATTACTCCTTTCCACATAAAAAATACACTAAGCTGGATTATTTTTTGTTATCTTCAGAGAAACTTGGTAAAGTCAAGATCATAAAGTTGCCCAAAATCCTATCTGATCATAACCCCTTGATTCTATTATTTGATTTAGATAATATTGAAAGAAGGCAATCAAAGTGGTCATTTGAGAGAAAGCTCCTTGCGGATGATAGATTTGTGAGACACATAAGAAAATGGGCCAGGGAATTCTATGACATCAATCGGTACAGTGCCTCTCGCAATGTAGTCTGGGAAACCTTCAAGGCAACTTTGAGGGGCGAGACAATAAGCTGCTCTGCCAGACTGAGGAAGGAGGATAGGATGGAGGTTGAGACCCTGATCAGGGAATTAGGAATAGTAGAAGCACAGCATATTAGAGAGATAGTACAGGGAGTAGATGGTCAGGCATGTTTGAACAAAATGGCTACGATCAAAGCCGACCTCCAGGGAATAGTGACGCAGAAAGAGTCTAGGGAGTATCAATCTTCTAGGGCAAAGAGATATGAGACAGGGGAACAGGCTGGAAAGATATTAGCACTTCGGATTAGGCAGGAGAGATCCAAAAACTTGATCACTAGTATACAGGAAAATGGAAACGAATATACTGAGTCTAAAGAAATATTGAGGGTTTTCCATACGTTCTATCAAAAATTGTATGATGAGGAGGGTGGGAGTGAGGTACAAAATTCTGTTCTCCAAGATGATGGCCCAGAACTAGATCAAAATAGTAGGGAGATGCTGGATTGTGATCTTACTTTGACCGAGATCAAGATAGCTCTTCAAGAACTAGCAGTTGGTAAGGCGGCGGGTCCGGATGGGCTCCCCTTAGAAATATATAAATGCTTAGAGGAGGAAATTGCCCCAATATTGTTGGATCTGTTTACTGGCATAGTGTGCTCGGGCTCTATCCCTGACTCCTGGAAAGAGACAAATATTGTCATATTCCACAAGAAAGGCAAACCCAAGAATAGTCCAGGTTCGTATCGACCGATCTCTCTTATTAATGCGGACACAAAGTTATACTCCAAGGTGTGGGCAAAAAGATTGGGGGGGATCATTGGCCGCTTAGTCTCCCCGTGGCAGCATGGGTTTGTGCCAGGTCGAGGCACCACGGATCATATAAGGCGAGCAATAGCATTGTTCGATGCCCATGCTGCCACGGGAGGAGACATGGCCATGATCCTCCTCGACGCGGAGAAAGCTTTCGACCGTGTGACGTGGGATTGTTTGTGGGGAATCTTGGCCGGAAGAGGTTTTGGGAATAAGAGTATAAGGGCAATTAAGGCAATGTATAGTGATCCGGTGGCTAGGGTAATGGTTATGGGCCAAAGCTCAGAAAAAATAATAATTAAAAGAGGGACGCGTCAAGGATGCCCCTGCTCCCCGATTCTTTTTTCGTTGTATATTGACCCCCTTATCCAAAAATTTTTATTGTCTGAACAGATTACTCCAGTGACACTGAATGGCCACACGACTAAACTTCTGGCCTACGCTGATGACCTGGCAATCATAACAACGGCCCCTCAACAAGCTATGGTTGAGATATGCCAGCTGGCTAAAGATTTCGGTATACGGTCAGGGTATCGTCTGAATGAGGAAAAGACACAAATTATATGTACAAGTAATATTAATAAGCTAGATCAAAGATATGTGGAATCAGCGGTGTATCTGGGGGTAAGGGTGAATGCCAATGTAAATATGATAATTGCGGATAATTACATGCCACTGATAGATTCAATCACAAAGGAGCTTAAGAGGATAGATATTTTGCACCTCTCACTGATCGGTAGGGTAAATGTATTAAAAATGACCATGTTCCCTAAACTCCTGTATTTATTCCGGGCCATCCCTTTGCTGTTGGAAGAATGGATGATCAGGAAAATAGAAGCAATGTTTATCCGTTTTATCTGGCAATATGGGAAAATTAGGAGATCAACTGCTCACATGTCCCTACCACTTGAGAGGGGTGGTTTGGAGATGCCTAATATCAGGTTGTATCATTGGACATGTCTTTTGGTTCAAATGAATGTATTGTTTCAATATGATCTGGAAACAGTAGAATCCCAGCCAGGTCACCAGGTGCTTCCCTCCATCTTCGAGCTCTTAGTGGGTAGCAAAGCAACAGGGTTATTGTTCTGTGAAATTGATCGGAAGTATTATAAGAGGGCCAAATACAAGATACTAATGGGGGCATGGGGAACCTGGAAATCGGTAAGAAATTTTTTGAAAATCCCCAAAATCCATGTTAACATCGATCTCTGGAAATCAAGTATCTTTGCCCATCTAGGCCAAAACAGAAATAGCCGGCTCTGGTGGGAGTTGGGAGTCAGGTCCCTAGGGGATGTTATGCTAGGCAATGAGATTCTTAGCTTTAATGTTCTTCAGCAAACATTTGGACTCCCAGCTAGCCAGTGGTTTCTATATGGGCAGATTATACAAACTATCCGCTCATTTAGGCCGAGGGTATCCCTTATGCCGAGCAACCCAATAGTAGAGTATTTGAAAAGGGGAGGGAGAAAAATTGGGATCGGGTATAAAAATCTCCAACAAGAGCTGGAGGATGATATGGAAAAAACAGAAACTACCCTAGCTCAGAAACTTGGTGATCCAGATGTGGACTTAGACCTAGCCCTAGTCTTGAATAAGAAGATCTTTAGGTCCTCAAATTTGAGGGCCCAGCATTATAAGACCCTTTTTAATTTATATTATACACCAGCAAAATTATTGGCCTGGGGGGTTAGAGATAATGATATGTGCCCCAGATGTAATATGGGTCCAGCTGATCTCCTTCATATGTTTTATAAATGTCCGAATCTAACACCGATTATTAGTGAGATACAGTTATTTCTGGAGGGGCTGCTAGAACAAAACATCGTTCTATCCCCTGCCGTTGTTTTAATAGGTATGGATGGCAAACTGAGAGCAGAAGCTGGAGTCGAAGCCTTGGTTTTTATTTCAGTGGCTATATTGCGTCTATTAATTTCCGCTGGATGGAAAGATCCTACAGCACCTACATTTCAGCAGTGGCTAACTAGGCTATTAGGAATGCACAATATTGAGGAATGCCTGTATGATTTTAAGGGTAAGAAAACAAGAGAACTGGGCAGAAATATATGGGCTCCCGTTAAGAAATGGAGGGTGTCCAGACATTGAAAATATAAAGACGCAATAGGAATTGCCTATGGTTTATGATTAGTATATCTATGCCTACTGTAGTATTTTCTCTGTAATCCTGTTTATCTAATTTATGGTATTTATCATCTATTGCTGTATCTGTATTTATTGTATGTATCTATATTGTCCATTGTTTTTATTCTGATTGTGTAATGAAATGATATCTGTAATGCCTCTTTTTTCACCTCTTTTATCCGAAACATCTCAATAAAAAAAAATAAAAAAAAAAAAAAAGGAAGTCTCAATGTCCGGCTCTTCTGGAACTAATTAAAAATAAAGAAACGAGGGACATGACGAATGGCCCCAGGACTAGAGGACAGGGACGGGGGTACGCAAACGACACCAACAGCGACAGACCAGGAAGATCGAACACATTTGACCGTCCCTGACAGAACCAGTACCAACTATCTGACAGTGAGAACACTCCCGACTTCGCATAGGACTGCCAGGGGCAAGGGAGGGATCCAGTCGAGCTCTGTGTTGACCAGCAAGGTCCTTACGTCACCGCTAAGGTCCTTGGTACAAAGTCTCCATTCTTGGTAGACACTGGAGCGACACGTAGTGTATTATCAAAGCGACTGATTCCAAGGGCACCTCGTCTGGCTCACACATTACATCGATAGGTTTCGATGGAACGCCCTCCACTAATCCCCTGTCTGTACCTATCTCCTTTGACCTAGGAAAGAACCCCACTGACACAACATTTCTGCTCTCCTCCAACTCCCCTGACGCCATTATGGGTATTGATTTACTAAAACATTTCCGAGCTACTATTAGGTGTTCCCCAGATGGAGTCCGAGTCATCCTGTACGACAACCCGAGCATGTCCAGATCCCGCCCCGCACGACATATGTACTCTATAACTGATGCTGACCTAACCTTGCTCGACACCCTACCCCTGTACCTATGGGCCAGAAACGACTCAGATGTAGGACGAATGATGATCGACCCTGTGCACATAACTGTTCGACCAGACGCAATACTCCCGAAACTCCCACAGTACCGGATATCGCCCGAAGGCGAGAAGGCATTGGTAGCGATTATTCAGTCCCTGGTAGATGCAGGAGTGGTAGAGGAAGTGGTTAGTAATGTCTGCAACAGCCCTATCCTACCCATTGTTAAGAAGCAAGGTGAGGGAGATGAGAAAGCGTACCGCTTCATCATCGACCTGCGAGAAGTCAACAAAGTGGTGGTGCCACAGTACCCCGTAGTCTCAGACATCACCACCATTCGGACCCTCATCCCGTCCACTGCCACCACCTTCACCGTTATTGATCTCAAGAATGCATTTTTCTCTATCCCCATCCATCCAGACAGCCGTTATCTCTTCGGCTTCACTTTAAAAAACCGTTCGTACCGATTTTGTAGAGCTCCCCAGGGCTACACTGAAAGTCCCAGCATTTACAGCCAGGCTCTCAAAAGACAGCTGGATGCCGTCCAGCTACCAGATGGAGTGGTGTTGATCCAATATGTCGATGATATCCTTTTGGCGGCCGACACCACTCCACTTGCAATCACGGCCACTATCCAACTCTTGCACTTTCTTGCGGAGAATGGCCACAAAGTCTCCAAAAAGAAACTGCAGTTCTGCCAGTCTCAAGTGACATACCTAGGCCATCTCCTGTCCAAAGAAGGGAGGAAACTTACGCCCGACCGAATCCAAACCATCCTAGACACCCCCATCCCAAAAACACAGAAGCAAGTCCGTTCATTGGTGGGCCTTACCTCTTTTTGCCGACAATGGTTACCAAATTTCAGTCTCATTATAAAGCCCCTACTTTCCCTGTTGGCCAAAGATGTTTCCTTCCCACTCCCTTGGACCCCCGAATGCCAAGCGTCCTTTAAGGAGTTGCGGGATGCCCTTTGATCAGCCCCCGTCCTAGGGACACCAGATTACTCCAAGCCCTTCTCCCTCTTCACTCACGAAAGGGAGGGATGCGCATTGTCTGTTCTAACTCAGCCCATCGGCTCCAAACAACGCCCTTGTGCCTACTTCTCTGCCACTCTTGACCCAGTCGCCAGAGCTTTACCTGCCTGCCTTCGAGCAGTAGCCGCCGCTGCTGTCTCTATCCGTCAGAGTGAGGGAATTGTACTTTCGAACTCTCTCACGGTGTTAGTACCCCACGCAGTTGACACCCTTTTGAACCAGACCAAGACTCAACACCTGACTAGTGCACGACTGACGGGGTACGAATTGACCCTACTGGCACCCCACATCACTCTGAAAAGATGCACTACTTTGAATCCTGCTACACTGTTGCCCTTGCCTGAATATGATGACCCCGATGTGCCCCCTATACACGACTGTGTGACCCTCACGGACGAACAGACCAGGAGTAGAATTGACCTCCGAGACATTGCTTTTACAGACCCTGATGGAGAGCTATGGGTAGACGGCTCTTGTATCAAACTCCCAGACGGCACCACTTCAGCTGCCTATGCGGTGACGACAGCCCGAACAGTAGTTGAAACAGCCCGCATCACGCAACGATCCGCACAGGCGGCAGAGCTAATTGCCCTCACACGGGCATGTATCATAGCAGCAGGAACCACGGCGAACATTTACACGGACAGCCAGTATGCCTTCGGGGTGGTTCATCATTTTGGGCTCTTGTGGAGGGAAAGGGGATTCCTGACGTCCCACGGCACGCCCATCCTTCACGGAGATCTAGTCTCCGCCCTGATTGAAGCAGTTCTCCTCCCCAAACGATTAGCAGTGATCAAATGCCAGGCACACAAGAAGGTGACGGACTTAGTTGGACAGGGAAACGCACTGGCCGACATCACTGCCCGAACCACAGCTGAGAATAGGACGACGACACGCATATATGTGACCAGGTCACAAGCAGAAAAATAGACTGACGCTAGGGAAACGATTAGGGACATCCAGTCGGCCAGCACACCTCACGAACTGACTGAGTGGGCACGGGTGGGTCTAAAGGACGATGAAGGCTGCTGGCGGACAAAAGACACAAACAAATGGTTGCTGCCTGACTCATACTTGATTCCCATACTGACTATGGCACACTCCCCTGCACACATAGGTTCTGCCCCCATGATTGAACTCATTTCCAAAGTCTGGCACAACAACAAAATCCCGACTCAGCCAAACGCCTGGTCCAGCAGTGTCTTATCTGCCTACAACACAACCCCGGGAAAGGAACTGTGGTACCCCGGGGAGGGTTTGGGATCCCCGACCACCCCTTTGAGGTCCTCCAGATGGATTACATCCAGCTGGAGAGATGCCAAGGCCTGAAGTACGTATTAGTCATTGTATGCGCCTTCAGCAAATGGGTGGAAGCCTATCCAACCCGTGATAACACTGCCATGACTACTGCCAAAGTACTACTGAAAGAGTTTTTCCCTCGCTACGGCCTTTGTCGAATTTTATGGAGTGACAATGGCCCCCACTTCATAGCTGAAGTTATCCAACTAATCTTGAAGGGACTGGGGGTAAAGCAGAGGTTCCATGCGGTCTTCCACCCCAATCCGCTGGCCTAGTTGAGCGACACAATGCTACACTGAAACTGAAACTGTCAAAAATAGTGGCCACCACAGGACTTCAGTGGCCAGATGCCCTCCCACTGGCATTGCTATCGATGCGCTCCACTCCCACTAAGCACCACTTGACCCCCTACGAGGTTGTGTTTGGGCGACCAATGAACCTCTGGACTGCCCCCAAACCAACATCCATTCACGACGTCCCCGACGTCCTGCTGTCAGATTATTTATACAAGTTAACTAAAACGTTGTCTGTCATTCATCAACAGGTGCAGCAGGCCATCCCCGATGCTTCCAGGGGTCCCGGTCACGACATCCAACCGGGAGATTATGTTTTAGTCCGGAATTTTCAACGGGCAAAGAGTCTGGAACCCCGGTGGACGGGCCCCTGGCAAGTACTGATCACCACTCGGACGGCTCTTCGAGTAGAGGGAAAAAGGCACTGGCTGCACGCACACCACTGCAAGAAGGTCTCCTCGACCCTGGCCACGACAGAAAACGTCGACACCCAAGAAGAGCTCCTGAACAAAGACCGGCCATCACTGAACTGCTATCCTGATACCGAGGCACTTGAACTTGCAAAATTCCCTGATCCCACTGTGCCATCCCGGGAGGGGTATTTCCTGCGTCGAAAGGAGGGAGCTTCGGCTAAGTAGACCACGGACTAAGTTAAAATCTCAGAACGGTGGCCTAAAACAACCAAGGGTTACCCGGAGAGAAGCTAAACAAAGTCTGTGGTTCTGCCCACTACCGAGCACCTTGAAGATGATGGAAGCGCCAGATAAGAAGATGATGGAAGCGCCAGACAAGAAGATGATGGACGCAAAAGGAAATACCCACTACAGGAACCCAAAGGCTGACAATTTGCACAAATCAAAGACAATCGCCTTCTTCATTCTCTTCCTCCTGTGCCTCCTCCTCATGACTTCCTTCTGGATCTTGGAGGAAAGCACACCCGCTCATCAGATATTGCCGACCACTGCACAGCCAACCACCATGAAAGAGCATCACCTGATCTCCCTATCGCCTCAGCTCCGAGAAAGGCTTAAGGAGTTCTGGAACAATTCCTTCGTGCAATTATTGCACCAGCACAACCTTGCTGCAAATGCCACGAACTGCTGGGTCTGCGGGTTGCTCCCGCATGCCACTGGACACTCCATCCCCTTCATCCCTTCTCCTTTCTCAGTTCACGGCTCCTGCCCCGCCTGGTTGATCCTCTTGCAGGAAAGCCACAAGGACAACGCCGCTTCTGGTCAAACAGTGTCACACTTCTACTATGGGTTCTGGCTGAACAAAACAGGAAGGACGTCTGCCCCCTTTTGTCCTGTGACCTCAGGTTCCGCCTTCCATATGAACATCCCTGCCAAAGAACGAGTTGAAATGCAAGTGCTCCACAATCCAGTTAGACCCACCTTCTCCCACCTGCGGAAGCGAACGGCTGACACTCTGACTGTGGCCTTGTCTGTCATCAATGTCACAGGTCTCGTGTGCCTCGAAGGCCAGGGAACACAGCTGGTGGGTCACAGTTCCTGCCACATCACCAGAACATTGGTCTCAGTTGATCCCCCTCCTGTGTTGCTTCTCCGAATATGTACTTTGTTTGTGGCATCAAAGCTTACACTTGGCTCCCGAAAGGTTGGAGGGGTACGTGCTACATCGCCTTCATTCTTCCCCCCACGTATGTGGCCCCAGCCTACCATCACCGGCAAAAGCGCGCCGGAGACATTGGACAAGCCGACTCCACCGGAGCACAGTTCCTGGATGCGGTGAAGGGACTTGTTCCTCTGTGGGGCCCAATGGCAAATAGCCGCGCTATCCGACACCTGACTCAGGCAGTAGAAACAACCATTAACATCACGGCTGGCATCCTCGCTAACAACACGGCTGAGCTTCAGGCAGTCCGCCTGGTGGCTCTTCAAAACCGCCTTGTTCTAGATGTGGTTCTGGCCGACCGTGGAGGAGCATGCTGCATCATCGGCTCCAGCTGTTGCACCTACGTGCCAGATAACTCGCCTTCGTCTACAAAGCAATCGAACACCTCCACAGACTATCCTCAGAGGTTCACCAGGAGCAAGAAGGATGGTCGCTTGGAAGCTGGTTTTGGGACACTTTGAAGGACTGGGGATGGAGGTTGTTTACATTTATACTGATACCAGTCGTGATACTGTGTGGGTGTTGCTTAGGTATTCAGTGTTTGCCACCTTTGTGTTCACTCATTTCTAACTGTATGTGCCCTAGGACTTTGGACTTTAGAACTGAGCACATGAGTCCCCTCTATGAGATAGAAATACGTGGTCTTATGGGGATAGATCCGAATTGACAAGCTGGCGAGACATGTTAAAAGGGAGGACTGTGGAATTTTAGTTCGTGAACTGAACATCATCTGCGCCATCTTGCCCATTCCTCAGACTCACGTATGAACATACACGACAGCCATTTTAGGTACCATGGTCTCCCTGTTCACGATCGATCATCAGCGCCCTTCCCTGACCCTGCAAGCATCCCCCATGCACCCTGGCTGCCCCCGCGCTCACATGCACAAGTCAGGAACCCTCCTCTTCCGCATGACTCTGTCTCTGGGAATCACACCCCGCGCCTGACCAACACCTCCTTTCCTTCCATGAATACCCCTCTTTTGATAAACCCTTCCTCTATGCTCGATTGTCCACACCGATCCTTTCTTTCATGAATATCTCTCCTTTGATGGCCCCTTCCTCTGAGCCCGATTGTCTGCACGGACCGCTGGTCATCCCTTGGCCTGAGGATACAGTTTATTGCCCACTACTGTATGCACTCGCCCCTCTTCAAAGGAGCTACTATTGATCATGACCTCCCCACCCCCTGAGATTCGATCAGGCGCACACATTCCAAAGGAATCGGCGGAACACTCAGCTGCATGATAGCCCCCTCCTATTGTATGGGGGGGTGAGGACCTCTACTGTAGCCACGTGTTGGAATGAGCCGGAACTGGGGGGGTACCGGGGATGTCATTTTTCATTACTTCACAATGTCTTTATTGTAATAAAGAGCGGTCACATGTCATAAACCAGTGTATAAAAGGCCAGGCCTCAGAGAGGCTGCTAGAGAGCACCTCGAGACGATACCTTGTTGTCCGATCTGATGTGTTCTGCTCCGTCGGAATAAAACTTGTTTCCTGTCTTCCTGTCTCCAGCGCCTGCCTCTTTATTTGATAAACTTCGTATGGTATTAGAGGCGTTTAACGCCGGGCAAAATTACTTAAGAAACATCGACTAAATCGCCTGACCATTTTCCTGACTTTCCTCAGATACCTTAAGATGCTTGGGTTTTACAGCTTGTGCTGGGATTTAATCTGGAATTTTTTAACCCCTCAAAAGTCCTCCCACCTAGATAAAGTCAAATTTCTCATCAGAAATAGACCTTTATAACCAGAAGACTAGTTCCTTTATTCAGAAGAGGTGATCACCGTGTGCTGTATCTGCCTCAACTGCTTCGTCAGGAACATCTTTTCAGTGGGGAAGAATGGCAGAGGCTTCCGTCTAGTAATTAACCATAAGCAATTGTATTCTATGATCCATTACAGTAATTCCAAGATGTAATTCATTTACCGCCTCCGAGAACTTCTACGAGAAGGAGCAAGCATGGCACATCTTGATATCAAGGATGCCTATCTGGTTGCCCTAATATTTTCCTCTTGTTTTCACTTTTTTTGGCAGCTTTCATAAAAGTTGACTTTGTTTCTTAGTTAAATTTCATACTAGACAGTCTCAGATGTTCAAGCACTGGACTTGGCAGGTAGGTTTCTCACTCCAGAAAGAGTCCTGTTCATGATTTCCTAAAGGACAGTGCCAATTTCGAGTCAGGTACGCAATCCTCCTTTTCCTGGCGATGCAAAATTTTGTGTGATCATCTGTTTGCACACTAATGAAATTGTTACCAGGGGTATCAGAGTTTCTTCTTCTAGCCAGCTCCTAATTTCAGTTGTACACACTCACTGCCCCGTTTCATGCTTCACATTGACTAAGTGGATTTTATAGGAAGCAGGAATAGATGTTTCGGTCTTTGGCGCATATTTAGGAAGAGGTGCAGTAGCATCCAAATCTTTCTATTTGGTAGCATGTTTTGAGAACAACATCCACACAGAAGATGAGTCTTCTTGTTTCATGTTGAAGAAATTTTATTTTAAAGCAGTCTTGTTCTATGATTATTGAATATCTTTGAATATGCATAATCTGAGCCTCTGGTGCTGACATAGAATCGATAATTGTCAAGCATTCATGAACTAGAATTTGCAGTTTAATTAAGGACATAGAGGCAAAGATTAGTCAGCTCTGGTGACTTAGTGTACTAATGTGACCACTGTAGGGCCTGTGGTTGAGCTCAAGGTCACAGCTTCAAATCCTGGTGGGTCCACTCAGCTTTTCATCCTTCAGAGGTCGATAAAATGTGTACCAATGAGGTGGGTAACAATAAACATCCGTTATTCAGCACCAAGATGCCCTTCTAGGAGGACGTGTGTTTTACGCATGCACATGTTATGCTATGTTAAATATTATCCCAACCTAATATGATCACCTATGAATGTTCTAGTTGACCTATGCTTGACCATAGTTTTGCTTCAATGGAATTTTCTGTTACCATTGGAAAGATCGCATGAAATATAATGTTATGAATGAATATTTATTTCCTCTGATCTTTTTCACTTTTAGATCCGAAGCAGCACTACAATTGGAATTACTGCACAGGACACTTTATGTATATTTAATGGTGTTGTCGTTTTTTCTTTTCTTCCATCATACTCAAAATATATTTTGATGGTTTGACATGACTGTTGTAAATAAATAAGCAAGAAAGGGAATTAATAATTCTCACTTCAGTGTCCTTAATGGAATTGAAAATTCTAGTTCATGAATACTAGAAAGTTGATTAGTACAGACATGGTATCGCAAGGTCATAAGATTTTATGTAAAACCCGATAATGTACTTCATTTTAGAAGGAATAGATGTATTTTGCAGTCACACTGAGGAGTGAGTATACTTTGCTATGCGTGCTGTATAGGCATGTAAACACATGTATATTACATCATATATATTATCATATATAATGGATACATTCAGTGATTTAGCCCAAATGTAGCTGGGAAACAGAAGAGTACCGTGCATTAATTGAGGGGTATTAGAGGATTATACAAACTGTGTACATCATATTTACAATTGTATTGCGTTCGATTACATGTCACATTTGTTGTACAATATTATGCAGAGAAAGAATAAGTGATTTACTAAAATCACACAATTTCAGTTAAGTGTTTTAGCTGGGATTACATTAAAAGTTCCCGGTCATGGTATGGAGGTATTCTGTGTTGTTACATTTAGAAAGGGTCCTTTGCAATGAATAAAACAAATGTTGGGGGCTCTTTGTTTAAAGGGATATCACTCTGAAAAGTGTTAGAGATACTTTTATTTGCTGTCACTGAAGCCTCTTCTAGGGCTGACTCATAATTCTCACCATTTCAGTTCATGGAGCCCTTGCCATATACTTTTCTAGAAGTTGAGCTAAAATGAATTGCTAAAACTTTAGCAAAGCCTGCTGATAACACCCTAAGCCTGCTGATAACACCCTAATGAATCCACAACATGCCTCAGAAAATGGCGTAACACAAGATCATTATTCCAAAGTTAGTGACAGGTTTGACCATATGTTAAACCGTTGGCTGCTTTGAACGTTCTGCGCCAGTGCTGAACGTTCGAAAAACGGGTGGGGCTGCGTCGGCCAACGGACGTGCGCAGCACTACCGAGGTAGTGCTCGCGACGACCGTTGGCCGACGGCAGCAGCCAATGGGTTAATGGAAAGAATAATATCAGTGCTTAATCAGAGGCAATGTATGATATTTCTGCTTCAGTACCAGCAGAAAACAATCTCCTTTAAATTGTTCAAGTAACCGTTTACAGTGTCTTAGTCTTCTGGGAGGGAACTTCATTTCAGGGGAGTCTCAACCATCTATGCTTCATGAGAAGATAACCATTATGATGGTGTTTGACTGCTCAGCACAACACAGACACTTGCCACCTGTCTGCATGTCTTCTGGGCACCCTGAGGAAACAGATATGTCCAGACGTGGGTCCCATGCTTTCCATGACACTGGAGTCAAGATAGCCTGGCTGATGAGGGCTGAAAGCCCCAAACCGGTCCTAGATGCTTGTTTCCAGTCCAGGGAGGTACTGGCCTCACAGTTCCGGGTGGACTGTTCCCATTGGGCGCAGGGTCAAGACTGATTTGCATATGGCTGGGTCCAAACTGAAATTGGCATGGTGAGCAAAAAAACAAGCGATTTAGGCCCAGATCTCTGTACCGGAGTTGAATGTATGACATTGTTCGTCATTCTGTCCATCAATTGTTGTTTTTGATTTGTCACCCCAAGTAGGGCGGGTATGCCTAGACATGGGTCCCGTGCTTTCCTTGCCACTAGAGTCAAGCTAGCCTGGCTGATGAGGGCTGAAAGCCCGAAACCCGTCCTAGGATGCTTGTTTCCACTCCAGGGAAGACCTGGCTTGGAGGTTCGGGCTGTTCCCATTGGGCATATGGTCAAGGCTTATTTGCATATGGCTGGGTCCAAATTGGATTGGCATGATGAGCAAAGAAACAAAGGATTCAGGCCCAGATTTCTGTACTGGAGTGAATGTATGACATTGTTCTGCATTCTATCCATCAATTGTTGTTTTTGCATTTTTCACTCCGAATGGGAAGGGTATGCCCAGACATGGGTCCTGTGCTGTCCATGCCACTGGAGTCAAGCTAGCCTGGCTGATGAGGGCTGAAAGCCCGAAATCAGTCCTAGGATGCTTGTTTCCAGTCCAGGGAGGCCCTGGCTTGCAGTTCGGGCTGGACTGTTCCCATTGGGCGCAGGGTCAAGACTGATTTGCATATAGCTGGGTCCAAACTGGAATGGCATGGTGAGCAAAAAAAGGATGGATTTAGGCCCAGATCTCTGTACTGGGGTGAATGTATGACATTGTTCTGCATCCTGTCATCAATTGTTGTTTTTGCATTTGTCACCCCGAGTGGGAAGGGGATGCCCAGATGTGGGTCCCGTGCTGTCCATGCCACTGGAGTCAAGCTAGCCTGGCTGATGAGGGCTGAAAGCCCGAAACTCTTCCTAGGATGTTTGTTTCCAGTCCATGGAGGACCTGGCCTGGCAGTTCGGGCTGGACTGTTCCCTTTAGGCGCAGGGTCAAGACTGAATGGCATATGGCTAGGTCTAAACTCGAATGCCATGGTGAGCAAAAAAACGATGGATTTAGGCCCAGGTCTCTGTACTGGGGTGAATGTATGACATTGTTCTGTATTCTATCAATTGTTGTTTTTCCATTTGTCACCTCGAGTGGGACTGGTATGCCCAGACGTGGGTTCCATGCTCTCAATGCCACTGGAGTCAAGCTAGCCTGGCTGATGAGGGCTGAAAGCCACTAACCGGTCGTAGGATGCTTGTTTCCAGTTCAGGGAGGACCTGGCCAGGCAGTTCAGGCTGGACTGTTCCCATTGGGCGCAGGGTCAAGGCTGATTTGCTTATGACTGGGTCCCAACTGGAATGACATGGTGAGCAAAAAAACTATGGATTTAGGCCCAGATCTCTGTACTGGGATGAATGTATGAAATTGTTCTGCATTCTGTCCATGAATTGTTTTGCATTTGTCAACCCGAGTTCGATGGGTATGGCCAGACGTTGCTCCCGTGCTCTCCATGCCACTGGAGTCAAACTAGCTTGGCTGATGAGGGCTGAAAGCACAAAACCGGTCCTAGGATGCTTGTTTCCAGTCCAGGGAGGACCTGGTCTGGCAGTTCGGGCTGGACTGTTCCCATTGAGCTCAGGGTCAAGACTGATTTGCATATGGCTGGGTCCAAATTTGAATGGCATGGTGAGCAAATAAACAATGGATTTAGGCCCATATCTCTGAACTCGGGTGAATGTATGACATTGTTCTGCATTCTGTCCATCAATTGTTGTTTTTGCATTTGTCACCCCGAGTGGGACGGGTATGCCCAGACATGGGTCCCGTGCTCTCCATGCCACTGGAGTCACGCTAGCCTGGCTGATGAGGGCTGAAAGCCCGAAACTGATCCTAGGATGCTTGTTTCCAGTCCCGGGAGGACCTGGCCTGGCAGTTCAGGCTGGACTGTTCCCATTGGAAGCAGGGTCAAGAATGATTTGCATATGGCTGGGTCCTAACTGGAATGGCATGGTGAGCAAAAAAACGATGGATTTAGGCCAAGATCTCTGTACTGGTGTGAATGTATGACATTGTTCTGCATTCTGTCTATAAATTGTTGTTTTTGCATTTGACTCCATGAGTGGGACGGGTATGTCGAGACGTGGGTTCCTTGTCTCAATGCCACTGGAGTCAAGCTAGCCTGCCTGATGAGGGCTGAAATCCCCATACCGGTCCTATGATGCTTGTTTGCAGTCCAGGGAGGACCTGGCCTGGCAGTACGGGCTGGACTGTTCCCATTGGGCGCAAGGTCAAGACTGATTTGCATATGGCAAGGTCGAAAGTGGAATGGCATGGTGAGCAATAAAACTATGGATTTAGGCCCAGATCTCTGTACTGGGCTGAATGTACGACATTGCTCTGCATTCTGTCCATCAATTGTTGTTTTTGCTTTCCCTTGCAGGCCGGTCTGGGCCTGAAAGGCATTATTGTGCGCTTCTCCTCAGTCCCAGAAATATTATAGAAGTGGCTTCCCCCATGCTTCGGGGAGAGCCGCTATCTCCGCTGTCGGCCTCACGCTGATTTGGTGCTTTGTTGGGGGGCTCGGTCCCACCCCGTCCCCCGTCCTGCCAGGTGAGTTCTCTCGCAACTCGGGGAGCCCACCCCCGGCCACTCTTCACTTCCTCTTGCCTTCCCACTCGTTGGGAGCCGCATGGGAGCCCACTCCAGGCAGGTCTCGCTGGCTCCCCGACTGGCCAGCACCCTTGTGTGCTGCCGCAGGAGCCGGCACCTCGGTTCTGGTCTACCCGTTCCGGGCAGACACAGAGTTTCTTGTCGGTCCAGGCAGACCTCGGGGAGTGTTATGGCACTCCCCCCGCCTTCCTGCAGCCGCGTGGGAGTGTGGCGGCACTCCCCCATCCTCTTCCTTCCATGCGGGACCCGGAGATGGGGTCCCGGGCCCTAGGAGTTCTTCACGGGGAGAACGACGGCGCTCCCCTGCTTCATTTTCGTCGGGGCCCAGAGATGGGCCCCCGGGCCCCAGTAACCTGTTCGAGGGGGGCACGACGGTGCTCCCCTCCCTCCGATGATGTTGGGGGCCAGGGTGGGCTCCTGGCACCCTGGTTGGGGTCATCTTCGCGGGGAGCACAATGGCGCTTCACCTCCTCCACTGGGGGGGGCAGCGTGACATCCCTGCCCCCTCCTCCTCACCCGCAGACACCGAGGGTTGGAGTTGGGGATTCTGGGTCCCCAAGATCTCTCAGAGGGGGGTGCAACGGAGCTCCCCCTACTCAAGTGTCTTCGGGGGGGCAGGATGGGCTCCTGGCACCCCCCTCGAGGTAATTTCACCGACTTCATCTTCTTTTAGGGCAGCCCCCGGGACCTGACCCACCCCGGGGGCACTTTTTAGATGGCGGCAGAGCCCCACACGCTTTGTCGTCGTTCCTCAGAGGTCCAAGGCCGCCTACCTCTGGGGGGCGTAGCTCAACCCCCAGGTGGCTGATTTTCATCATTTTGGCCTCCTCTTGCTCCGGATGGCCAGCTCTACCTTTCTGGAGCACTTTCCTTCACCCTCCTGTTCTCCAGGAGGGGGAACTCAGCAGGGAGCGGTCTTCACTGGCTCCTTGCGCCAGCCTATCGCCTGGCTCTGGCTCTCCTCCTGGGCCTTTCTTCTCCCTGTGCAGAGGCCCACGCTTCTGCTCACTGGCCCTAACCTCTCTTCCTGGCACAATTCAGGATCCTGGGACACTCAGGGGCTTCTTCCTTCCAACTGCCCATGGTGCCAGGCTCCAGCACCAGCCTTCCTCAGCAGACCACACCCCAGAGAGAACTCCTCTTCCTGTGCAAACTCTTTTAAAAGAATTTGGAGGGGGCTGACAGGAAGTCTCTGTTTGCCCTATCAAACAGCGACACATCATTTCCCTGCCCCTGCTCCCTCCTTCCTGCCCAGGCCTCTGGGTCTGTTCAAAATGGCATCATCCAGGGGTCTCATTCCACATGGTCTCTGAGAGTTCCTTCCCCCCTCGCTGCATTTTCTCCACAGCAGCTTGGTGCCTGGCACCAGGTGTCAGCTGCTGATGGATGAACCTGTAGCCCTACCCATCTTCTCTTCTTGGAGAGAAGGCCTTCGCCCGTGAAATGCTTGTTGTGCAGGGCTGGGCCTCTGATGCTACAGCTTGAGGAGGAAGGTAATTAATGCAGCCTGGCAGGGTCAGCCCCAGCCATGCCCTGGTTTTGAGCTGACTCAGAGAAATATGAACTTTCTAGATGACCCAAAAGCAGTACAAATATGACTTTGGAACCTGCAGAATACTTCTTCTCACATAAGTTAGAGTGGACTTTAGTGTGTGTCTGGAATTTTTAGGCCCTAGGAAAGTGAAACTAGCCCAGGTGCTTTCATCCTCAGGAGAATAATGAAGTGAAAAACAGTAAAGCACACTGACTTTCCCTGGCATGTTTCTTCCCACTGTATAAAGCGTATTCCATGTCACACCCAGCTCTGCATAATTCCTGCCACACTGTTCTATCTGTACCTGCTCCTGGGCTGTGCATGCCAGAAATCTCCCCTGTGCAGCCCCTACACGTGTGCACATGCCTGTACGCATGTGTCGGCATGTAATCAGCCTAGTGCCCCTTACTCCAGCTGCAGCGCAGCGGCCTAGTCAAGCCAGGGGGACACCAGTAAAATCCACATGCAGTCTCTTCCATCATGAGTTCACTGTGAGTGAGTCCCAACTCATGAGGCTTTCCCACAGTAAAAGTTCCACACTTAGGTGTCCAAAAAGCGAAAAATCCCAGTGGTTCAGATGGTCAGAACCACCTTCTAACTGTATCAATATCCAATCAATAAGACTGAAGTTGATGACATACAAATCTCAGAATGGGGATCTGATTCATCACTAGGGATCTCCGTGAGTCATTGAGGACTAACCCTGGATATTGCTTCCACCCTCTTACCCACATCAGTACATTTATCAAGCTAGACCATGTCATTCTCAGTTTAATTGTAGACAATCCGAAGATTAACCAATCCTGTGCAATGGTGTTCTTGGTACCCTTGTAGGTAACTGAACCTTTGCCTTCATCTTAAAATGGACATCTAAAGCAGCAGAAAGAGAATAGCTTCTGTATTAGAGGCAGAGAAGACATCACACAATCTGCAAGCGGGAAAAGGAGCAGGGCTCCATTACCCTGCAGCCTTTCTTTATGAGTGTTCTAAGTAAATCGGAAACAGGTTGACTCCATGCTAAAGTGTTTCCACTAGTCAACTCGTTTCCTCTACGCATCTTTATAAACAAGAATGAACAGAACTGAGGCATTTGGCTTTTCCTAAAATTATTTGGACAACTTTTCTTTTCTATTACATAGGGTGAATACCAGTGAACCGTCCATGTTCTTGGGTACTGTGCCCTGAAATATGGATACATTCTACTGAAACATGTGAAACACACATCTTCCACAGCCAAGGCAGTAAAGTGATCAAACATCTACACTACCCCTATCTTAGGGGTATGTCATTGGCCACATATAGAAAACTAGACTACCTTCAAATAGTGAGCAGTGGTGACAAAAGTATCATGTATGCAATCACCAATACACAAAAAAAATCTAAAACACCATTGATACTAAATCCGAAGCTCTTTAGTACCAGCATGGTCATAACTGGAGATACAATAAACAAAGATATTTATATCACACTTCACCCCCCCCCCCTTGCCTCCCAAGTTTGCCCTGCTTGGTAAGTAATACACCCACCCTACACCATCAATAAAACCTTGTTCTCCAATGTCTTCTGATACCACTATTCCTGACACCCATAAGCTGACGGCGCCACCTTCAGGTTTTCACTCCATGAAATGTGTTCACACACCCTTTGAAAACTAATAAATATCTCCCCTCACTACTCAAGCGGTCATAGCTATACGTTGTTGGTGGATTCACTTGGAACTAGCTTGAAATGTACAGTTGGCGTTAAAGATTCAATCAACTCAACAAATTGCACATTACCTCTGTATTTTGTTGCTGCATCAGTGCTAAGATCAACTTGAGTAGCTCTGTTATAAGCGTAGCTATTGTAAACCCCCTTTACCACATGAAGGAACAAGTGTATTGAGGAGCCCTGAGCCACACATCTAGTCTACACTGCAACCAGTTCACAGATAAGGCAGACCCCTGACTTGATTTCCAAATGTTCCAAAATGCCCTATCGAGCTGAGCAGCCTACTTTACTCTCACTTGTGTCCTTTGTGTCCTCATAAATCTTATTTCCATCAAGTGTGATGAAGTAATCAGGAAGTGGATTAGTGGGAATTTCCACTATGCATCTCTTCTTCTCCTGATTAGCAGCTTTATTAGTAGGCGTGGGTGCAAAATGCATTACTTCTTGAACAAATTGTTTTCATCTCTATTTGGCAAAGGGCTGCCCCCCCCCTGCAGAACTATGGTGGCTGGTGGAAATGGGCACGCCTCCGTCGCCAAGCCGAGCGCAAAAAATTTGGGAGTTCGCTGGGATAGCAGTCTCTCCTTCGCCTCCCATATTCGGCAGGTTGCTGGATGTTGCTTAACCAAACTGAGGAACCTGCGCAAGATCCTGAGACTTCTGCCAGAAGAGTGTCGTAAAACTGTAGTCCACGCCACAGTAACATCGAGGCTGGACTACGCTAACGGACTCTATCTGGGCCTCCCCCGTTATTTAATCCAGCGCCTTCAGACGGTGCAGAATGCGGCTGCGAGACTGCTGAGGTGCATTCCTTTCAAACACCCAGTCTCTCCGCAACTTTGGGCTCTGCACTGGCTCCCAGTGGCCAGTCGGATCAAGT
The DNA here is from genome assembly GCF_964261635.1 of Lissotriton helveticus. Classification (NCBI taxonomy): domain Eukaryota; kingdom Metazoa; phylum Chordata; class Amphibia; order Caudata; family Salamandridae; genus Lissotriton; species Lissotriton helveticus. Next base: position 512,603,976 of record NC_136072.1, on the reverse strand, counting down.
TTAAAACCCTGACGCTGGCCTTTAGGTCCCTGTTTGGCATCTGCCCTAACTACTTGAAAGCTAGACTCCCCAGGTATCATCAATCAAGGACCCTCCGCTCCAACGGGCGGGTGAAGATCGTGGTCCCTCGAGTGCGAAGGGTACGGATGGGGGGAAGAACCTTCTCGGCCAATGTGGCGGGGTTATGGAACTCTCTCCCTCCTGCTCTACAACAGGCCCCTTCCGAAACCTGTTTTAAACGATTGTTAAAAACCTGGCTTTTCACTTCACAATGCTAAGTTCTCCCACACAACTTTTGGCCATTCTGTTCTCACAGCGCCGGGACACCTACTTGTGAGGCAGCTGTTCGCGCTCTATAAAACGCATTATTATTATTATTATTATTATTATTTAATTTATTTCCTACACTTTTGACATGTTTGACCAATACGGGGTTCTCTTTCAACCCCCAACGACATATTATCTTGCGTCAGCACAATGGGCAGTGTCGTGAACAGGTTTTTTCACTGTTGATGTGTAGGTCGCAGTGGGAATAAGGCTACCTATACTTGAATCTTGACACTCAGAAAGCACCTTTGCTGGGGGAAAAGAAAAGGCTGCACATATACTCTACTCTCTTCTTTGCCAGACTCCTCCTGTACTGTCTCCCCAATGGCAGAATACATCTGAGTGCCTGGTGTAAGTGCTTCTGAAGAATGGAGTATTCTGTCCTGTGTAGGAGAGTATATCTATAAGCAACCCCCATCTTTTGATTGGTGCACCCCGGTCTTACCTGAGGGCAAATACTCGGCATCCTGAATACCATCTTTGTCACTGTTGTCTTACATTCTAATTTTCTCCTCCAGCAGATCTGTCCACTAGGAAGAATCTCCCTAAGCTGAAGGTGGTTGGGAGGCCACCTGAAAAAGACCTGCTTAGGACTAAAAGACAGTCGGCTAGGCATTTTGAGACACGTAGGGGCTTCTCAAAGCATATCTGTTTCATTTGCATTCAATAGTTTTAGTGCTTCATTGCTTGTTGCTTCCACTAACAATGTACCCCCAGTCTCAATAACAGGAATTTGCTTACTAGTGTATATAACCACAGTTGTGTACCAGTGGGAGCTGGACAATTGGGAAATTGAGAATAAGAGTACTACTCTGCTTTACTGTTGATATTGGTATTGTAGTCGCTGTAGCATTTGCTGTTGTGAAAAAAGTAACAACTTTAATGGCTCTCACTTAAGCAACCTCTTGTCTGCATCTACGTTAGCCATATCAGCTGACCTTTCAGTCTTGTTTACTTCTTGACCCTGTGGTGCTGTAAATTGCAGAGCCGCCTGAGGCTTATCAAACTGTCCTTAAGTGTTGACTGATATTGGACCGGTTAGATTATCTTCTTGTTTCTGTGGTTAATATTGTGGCCGCTTTCTTTAATGCTAGAGTTTCATCATCAATGAGAGATACTGTGTATCAGTTCCACCACAGTGAGCAGCAGCTGTTGGCATGACCACAGTCTGCAGTTGATTTGTTACTTGTTCATTTTCTGGCTTCAATTTGGGTGGCCAGCTGGAGAAAAGGTAGGTATCCCTTTCAACAGCTTGCTGCTTGGAAGAGGGGGAGAATCTTAAAGACCGATGAGGGACTTTGCCGGCTAACTGGATTTGGACTCATTCCACACTTAATTCAAGCCTCTCCATAGTATGTGCTTTACAAGAAGCAGATGCACAAATTCCCATCAATCACCAGAAGCAACAACAGACATTCGTAGGGAAACTGGTGATGGACTGCGGCTATCTCTAACCTATCCATAGGCACAGAAAAGAACTCTACTCTTCTCTTTGGGGCATCTTGAGTATGAACTTCACACTACAGCCAGAAGCAGCAACAAGTACGTCTAGGTAGGTATAGCCTAGCGTCCTGCTCCAACTCACTTCTTAGAGATGGATTTCTTCAAAACAGACAGCATGCACTTGGTAAAGTATTAACCCCAGCACTGCAGCTAGACTGTCATTTGAAAATTAGAGGTAAGAGAGGAATTTAGGGCCATATTATGAAGAACGGCGATAACATTATTGCCACTTTAGTGGCAGGAAATTGCATCTAAAGCGGCGATAAGGGGCTTGATAATATGCCCTTGTGAATTTCCATAGAAGCCCAGGTTCTGGTGTGAACCTGTGCTTCTATGGGAATTCACAAGGGCATATTATCAAGCCCCATATCGCTGCTTTAGCTGCAGTTTCCTGCTGTTAAAGCGGCGATAATATTATCGCCGTTCTTGATAATATGGCCCTTAGTGCTTAGGCAGGACCACCACCCACCCAAACCGAACATAGTGCAACATGTTCACCTTCCCAGGATCTACTCGAGTAAACGTAACATCATTCAATGTGTTATTGTTCCCTAATAGTTATTTTAGAATATGTTTACTTGCATATATGTATAGTTGCATGTTTAATGGTTTTATTGGAATTTTAGCAAGCCCTTGATTGTCATCATGCAGCCAAGGGAAAACAAGTCTTAGCAAAGCCAAAACGACCATTGTAAGCTTGTGATTTTCTAAAATGTCTTTTTTTCCAAAAACCAATGCGATAGGCTTTAAAAGACAGAAAATATTGCAAAGTACAAATGCCATTGTCTACTTTTATTCTGCATATGCTCCACAAATAAAAAGATACAAGAAAGCAAGCACAAAATGTAGGCAGAGATCAGCTAACCAGTCCTGGCGCTGAAGGTGAGTGCTTTTGGTCAGGTGTGGACATTTAAACAAGTAAAACAACATCATTCACAATGAAAAGAGGCTATACTTGAAGTGGGCTGACCCACTGTCCCTGCTCCATGTTGTGTGCTGTGGAGGACAGAAGCAAAACATGAATGACACTTGAACAGACCAAACAATCAAGAATGCTGAACAAAAGCCACTGTATATAGACATATATGTATGCACTTTTGGTATGGAAAACATGAAGTTGGCAAGAGAGCTAAAGCCACCTTTATGCCTGACCTAATTTTCAGCTGGTTTCAAGTTCTTTCTTCGTGAACATTTGTACAGCATAGCTGGTGGTGACTTGCATGGTAGTTGTAACAGTTGGCGGCATGACCTGAACAGTAGGATCTGTTGAAGAGCTGGAAAACATGCAAGAGCTTTTGGGGCCGTATTACAATAAGTGCCCCAGGGGCGCAACCGGCATTTGTGCCTGCTTTGTGCACCCCCAGGGCACTTTGGTATTACAGAAGGGGGCGCAGACGCTTGTGCGTCGCCTTCAGTGATACCGATAGCGCTGGAGCACTTCAATTGCCAGCGCTACCATCAGGGGGCATTCCCTGATTTGCGTAGATCTGTGCCCTATGCAAATGAGAGAATTCACTTGCGTCTGCGCCCGCGCCATATTCCAGACGTGGGTGCCGAGGAAAAGAAGCTCTCAGGGGAGGCACTCACAGTGCATCACCATATAAGTGGCACACTATGAGTGCGCCCCCTGAGAGCAGCCATCTGGGGGGAGTAAGAGGGTCCTATGGACTCCCCAGAGATACCCTTGCTGGTGGGTGCAGTAAATGACTGCACCCGCCTGCAAGGTGATCTCTAATACCCTTTAACATGCAGGCGAGTGGCCTGCACTGTGAAAACACAGAGTGGCTTTAAAGCAGCCACTCCATGGGCCTCATTTATGAGGCCTTGCGTGAGTTTTGCGCTTCCGATGCGTCCCTTTTTGTGACGTATCGGCGGCGTAAAACATGCCTCCTGATGCGCACTATTTACAAAGTGACGCATCTAAGCAGATGCGTCACTTTGTAAACCCCTGCGCTACATTATACCTGCGTCAGGTATAATGTATGCAGAGGGGGCGTTCACCCGCAAAAAGCCTCGTAATAGTGACGCAGTGAAATCTATGAGATTTCACTGCGTCACTTTTAGGATGCTGTTGCGTCAAAATCTTGCGCCTGCCTCACAGCAGGCGTAAGACTGACGCAGGCCCTTTCACATGGGGCTTGCCCCATGTGAAAGGACACATTGCTGGAGTTGCGTCACTTTTGTGACACACTCCAGCAATGCGTCACTTTTGCGCCTACGGATACGTCAGAAATACTGACGTATCTGTAACTCCTTGCGACATGATGCGTCATATTATAAATATGACGCATCAATCATGTCGCAGGGAGAGCGCAGTGAAAAGTGACGCATCGCTGTTTTCACGCAGCAATGCGTCACTTTTCATAAATGAGGCCCCATGTTTTTTCACATGAATGCGCTGTCAACCAGGGCAGCACGAGTTCGCGGCTGCCCTGGGGGATAGCACGTTCACCATAAGGCACAAACAATGACAGTGCGGAATGCGGAGATTCCACCATGAGTACAAAGGCTCAGCCCTAAGAGCGGAGACCATGCCCTCCTAACTTTACAATTCATAAGTCTCTTTGAGAAATGGGCCCTCGTTATGGATTTTAGTGAGAGTCCAAGTTAATTCCAGAAGAATGCTACTGGTAACGGAGCAGGTGAAAAAATCTGCATAATTTCATTATAATTACTAAGATTACTAAAAAAAACATTTTGAAAGCCATTGGCATGAAAATTGTACATGGGTGCATATTGTTGTGTCGTGGGCCCTAGGCCCACATGCTAATAAATGATTGGCAGGGACACCATCAATGGGGCACTACAACTGGCCACAAGCACATGCACCCCGACCCTATTATTGGCAGGGTCAAATCACTCGTGTTGCCTGTGGTGGATGGGAGTGGAGTGCAAGTGTGTCCAGCCCTCGAGGGAATGGCTGGCAAATTAAGTGCCTGCTGAGACACTAGAACATGTCCAGCATGACACTACACATATCTCTCTTACAAAAATAATGCAAAAACACAGCAGGCGTTTGGAGGAGTTCTCACAAGACAGTTCTACTCGAGCCAGTCTCTCGCCAGTGAACATTTCACTAAAAACATGGCCATGAATTGAGAGAATTATACAAAATACATGTGAAATAATGCAAACAAAAATAGGATTCATGCGGTATTTTGATTGTGGAATAAAAATGTAATCTGCACGTAATCTAGAATTTACATCATAAAATGATGTAGATTTAACAAATAATGAACGTTTTTATCTCAAAAGGCATATAGATATTCACAGTCATAATAAAGAGTATCTTTGAAGAGAAAGCACTAGCACAAGATTCCAAATCACAAACACAGATCACTAACCATTCAATAGCACTGAATAAAAGGACAACAAGAGCTAGTAAGTGTGATGGAGTCAAAGGCATGGTGGCCTCCTAGTAACATATTTGGATGGTTCTTGTATGATTTGGTACCAACATAGCCATTGTATATTTGGACCATTTTGCATAGTTACCAAGGTTGACTGCAGGACCAATAGGGTTTCTCCTCACCTCATAAAATGGATCAGTTAGTTAATTGCTCTCTGCTCACGATCTGCAGATCTTGCTCGATCACTAAAAAGGCCAACGGGGCCTTCCTTACCGATGAGGTGGTTGAATTAAGTATGAATAAATTGGCAACAAACCCTTATTATCATGGTGACAGAAGTTTGCTTGAGAAACTGTTGGCAATTAATTCTTAATGTTAAACGAGGAGCATCTGATACTTTATCCTGAAGTGTATCAGTAAAGACTTTTGAATGCTACATATGATACAATTTGTTAAACTGACAATACAAAGAGTGCCCTCTGAATCCAGAAGTTTATAAATCCTAAGAGAACGACGTTGGTAAAAGCACTGGAAAAAAGCAGACAAGGCACTGCACTAGTTACAGATCACTGTTAAAGTTTGTATGAAAGTAGGAGAGTTCATAGGTGGAACTTCCTCCAACATACTCTCCAAAAGGGGAAATTAAACTTACCCGGTGGATTTGCATCCAGATTTAGCTCTTCCTACAAACAGGATTTTCCATTGTCATCCAACTGTAAACAAGACTGAAATTGTTGGATACATACCAGCAGAAACTTAAAACATATCGATGTTAATTCAAAGCAAACCTACCAATGAAAATCAAAGGTAGTCCAATCCCGCTATGCACATGTCTCAGGAAAATCCAATAGTTTACCCTGCATTTAAAACTGTTGATAGGAATTGGGATATTGATGAAAGGAGGTGAAAGCCCTTCTCAAAGAACAACCACAATCTTTGTCAGGGTGAACCACAATCATTGAACCCAGATCTGTGACTGGGGCTGCATGTTTGAGAATACTCAACATTCCTTCCATCATCTTTTTGTGTTGAATTTTCACCCTTAGTGGGAAGGGTATGCCCAGACATGGGTCCCTTGCTCGCGATGCCACCAGTTTCAAGCTAGCCTGGCTGTTATGGGGTGTTGCCCTGAACCCGGTCCAAGGATGCTTGTTTTCCGGTCCAGGGAGGACCTGACCTGGCAGTTTGGGATGAACAGTTCCCATGGGGAACAGGGTCAAGGCTGATTTGCACATGGCTGGGTTCAAACTGGAATGGTGTGGCGAGCAAAATAACGATATATTAAACCCAGATCTGTGACTGGGGGTGAATGTTTGACAACGCTCAGAATTCCGTCTATCATCTTTTTGTGTTGCATGAACCAGAATCCTTGTCACGGGGAACTACAAAAGTCACTAAATTAACCTGTGCTTAAACCTCCGTTAACTTGGCACAAAAGCAGTCAGGCTTATTTAGAGACAATGTGTAAAGTTTTTGTGCAGCACACAAGTAGTAATAAATTGAGAACACACCACAAGAAAAATCCCACACGAATCTGGAAACATTAAGAACATTCTAATAAGTAAAATGTTACCAAAACAAATTAAATCCAATCAGTAGAACCGTAGTTATGAATTCATTAATGTATTTAGAGAAATTTAGGGCATAAAAACTCAAAGCGCCAACTATAGTATCTGATCACACGAGACAAGGGCAAAGTCAAAGGTTAAGGCTGACCTCGATAGAGCGCAGGTCAGATACACAAGGTGGATTAGACCTAGTGTTGGCTTACCTTCAAACTCCCAAACATTTCAGAAGAAACGTCCAGGGGCAGGTAGAGTTTAGCAGGGCAAGGCATCAGTCTGTGTCTGAGGAGGAGCTGTTGTTGCCGGATGAGGTCTTGGTGAAGCTGTTGCCGAAGGCAGGAAACAACTCTGAGTGGGAGATGCTGGATTTCCAGGTTGAGGAGATTGTTGTCGTCGATAGGGAGCATGTCGGCATCAGCCTGGTGAAGATTTGTACCTTCGGACTTGGACAACTCTTTGGAAGTCAAAAGCTTCAAGTCGTATCTGAAGAGGGCTGTACGAGGCTGAATACCATTGCTTGGAGGTCCCAATAAACAGAATTTGCTGTTCCGGAAAAGAACATAGAGGGACCTACCGCAAAGTCAGGCAAACCAGTCAGGCAAAGGCAACCAAATTCAGAACGGTCGCTTTCCTTGAAAACAATAATTGCACAGAAACCTTGTAAATACAGTCACCAGTAATCACTCAATTGTTCCTTTTGTTCTTCATATATACACTGGGGACACTTTTTGCACTGAAATATTCTTGTAAATGTATATACCTTGATTTATTTATATAAATATCATTGTATTATCAGAATTCTTCCCTGTGAGCCTCCTTTTCTCTCTTTGACATCCCATACAACCCTTGTTTATTATTGCTATTGTGCTCTAATGTTACCATTCAAAGTGATTATATTACTCCACTGGAACCGCTGTTTCCTATATAATGTTTCTAGGGAGAGAGCACAAGCACTTTAACACTAAAAGAGACCTCATGTCTAGCAACTGTAATCAGGCTTTTTGGGAAACTTATCTGGCTTTTTTCTTCCTCTGCGTCCTAATTGTGGTTCACTATGAAACAGTAAAGCACGCACTGTCTCCAGGGGCATACCTTCGGGGATGGTTGTTTGGGGTATTAAACCACACTTAAAAATATGTTCTGTAGTAAATAGTTGGGTATTGGGGCTTTCAGTTGGATATGGCGAGGTGTCTGTTGCGTTTCACATGCCCACAATGACAGAATCACACACACACACATTGTCTATGTTTTGAAGACCTTAAAAAATGTTGGTTAGTTTGAAAAACATTGTTTTAAGTACCTATAACAATTTGCTCTCCTCTCTTTTTCCAGGCCCCTTAAGCCCCCCTCATTTCCTCCTTCTCAGTTAATATATTTTAACAAGATGTGCCATAGTGAAGGTTGTGAAATCTGAAGGTCACCCCCCTCACTGTTTCTGACCAAGTTACGTCTATGACGGTCTCCTTGAATCCAAAAAGAAAGAAGCCTTTGAACTCTAGTTGTGAGGTTAAGAACATGTTTCTAGGAATGAATCACATCACTGGCTACAGTATAAACAAAACATAATAAAAAAGAAGCACTTCCCTCTTGCTACAGGCTTTATGTATGGACATCAATTGGGGGCAGCCAGGGTTAGCATGCATACTTGCCATTGGGTGCCCTTGGAACTCCTGCTACCATGGCCTCAATGGTACTGAGAGAAAGTAAAAGTCAGGTTTTCTTTAGCCATCCATCCCCTAAATCTTCAGCAACAAATAGCAGCCTGATGAGTGGCTTAGGATGGGAAAAGGGGTAAAGTCAATTATGTGACGGCATCTCCAAGCCTGTTGTGCACATCTTTCCATACATGGCTAAGCAAGGAGCACTGGGCAGACTCTTACACGACATACGAATATTTCGATATAAATATAAAATAAACATGTTGTACACAATTTCACATGCTTTTCTTGGAATACGTTGTGTTTAGACTGTTGCATGCCTGCCCATAAATAATAGGTGCCATTGGTCACATACCTGTCTAGAGAACATAGTTTGCAGTGTGATATAATGGTCCAAAGTGTACGATCTGCAGAATTTGATATGTTATTACAGGAATATATGGCTACACACCGCTCTTTAACTATTTAGGAAATGTTGTGCATAGACAGTTCTCAGAATTAACAGGGAGGATTCCAAGCATTGCTATAAGTCAGGATTTTTTCAGAATCCGATGCTGAAGACACCACCTAGAGGTATCATAGCTTAGAATGCATGTTTTTCGTACTGGGTGGTTGGTCTGAGGCAAAACAACTTCCATCCAAAGCATCATTGTGTCTCTAAGTAGGCTAGTTTAGCAGCAAGGGAGCACCCAGAAAATTAAAATACTATGCAATCAAGCCTGACAGGGAGAAGGTATGTTGGGTCAGTAAGGAGTATTTGGACCCTAGCAACCTCAAATCCAATTCCACACATTACAACAAGACCACCATAGATTTCAATGGAGTGGTCATTATGCTGGGGATGCAGGATGCTGAGGATGCTGAAAGATGGTCTGGAGGCTGTGCGGTCAAAGGCGGGTCTTTGTGGTTATTCCTCAGTTCACAGGTAAGGTGGGGTGACTTTGGCCACAGGGGTCGGTTTCCCTTGAAGTCATCTATGGGCCAGTAGAAGGCCAGCTGTGGCTGGATGCCCACCTCTGCACACTGTGAGTCCAGCTGTATCCTTTGGTGAAGGCTTGAGGCCCTCTTTGGTGACCAATCTGACAAAATGACACTCCCAGGTCCAGCAGACTTGGGTGCAACTTAAGACCACTGGCGATTAGTCTCTTGAGTTGCATGTCAGCGGTTAGCGGTGAGTGATGAATGTGGCTACGTACTTGCTAAAATTGGCTACTTCAGCTGTGATGGCCCTGAGCTGGTCCCAGGGGGTCACCCGACTGACCCTTGGAATCACTTCTTTGGTCTGGGGCTCTGGAGCAACTTTTCTGGGAGCCAGGAGACACATGCACAGTCCTCTGTTTGTTTGCCCAAGGTGCGGCAGGGGCAGTCCAGCAGTTGGTGCAGCCTGTCTTTGTCAAGTCCAGGGGTCAGTAGGGCAGTCCTTCTTCAGTCTTTCTCCAGTTCTGTCATGATCTGAGGTTCAGGGTGAAAGGGTGGCATAGTTATGCCCAGAAAGTGCTCTAGGGGAATGATGCAATCACTAGTCAATAGACTTTGAGAATCCCTCCTGCCCCGCCTTGACCTCCAGCTATGTGTGACATCTAACAATCCCAGAGTGTACTATTCTGCCCACTCTCAAGATGCCTGAACCCTTCCTTGGATGTTGGGAGCTTGGAAGCCCACCCTAGAGGTTTGGCTACCTGGGGACCATATGCCCACGTGAAAATGAGTTTGGCCACTGGTTTCCCCTCTCTGTTCCTGCTACCAGCAACCAACAAATGGCAAGGGCAGTTCTACATGAGGGTGATCGCCATTTGCCCACCAAAAGAGGCTTCCCATTTGAAGCTCGCCTTTTGGGCCAAAACCATAAGACACTTCCTGCAAGGGGAGGTAACACCTCCCTCCATAGCAGGCTACTATTGTTCCTGAGCATGGGAATCATACACACTACTCCCCAGGAGGGCAGAGGAATGTCTGATGGCCAGCAACTGTGTGAGGCCTCTTGACAAGCTGAGCAAAAGTGTAGTAACTTTCTAAAAGTTGCCTTCTCTAAAACGTGGCATTAAATTCGACTTGGACATCAAGTTGGGTGGGATGTCACAACTAATTTGATAACTTGAAGTGTCAATTTTAGTAGTCCCATTCAGAAGTTAGCTGGACTAAGAGGTGAGCTGGTAACCTTGTGTTAGCCAATGAGGATTCTAGCTTTTCCACAGCACAAACAACAATTTGGAAGTTTTGTTGTTAGGATATATTAAAGGTTTATGCCCCACTTAATAATATACAGCTCCCTGCGTTAAGGGTCTATCCGCCATATGTATCATCAAACAATTTTGCATTTCCTAAATAGCGAATTTTAAGGAATCGCTATTTAGGAAATGCAAAACGGTATGTATGTACAAAATCGCTATTAAATAGCGATTCCTTACCATTCCTAATTTGTGATTATCAAATTGCTAATCGCAAATTACCCATTCATTTCCATGGGCCAGGAGGCTCATAGGAATGAAGGTGCAATTTGGATTAGCAATTAGCTAATCGCAAATTAGGAATTTTTCCAAGGGTGCAGGGGTGTTTCAAGAACACCCTGCTGCACCCCTGAAAAAGAAATTTGGGGGCATGTGGCGCACATACATGCCCTAAGGGCATGTATGGGCGTCATATAGCACCTTTTGTTTTTTTGAAAAATGCTTTTTGAAAAGAATTCGCAAATTACCACCAACTAGAAGTTGGTGGTAATTTGCTAATCCTTAATGGCATTTTTTGCATATTTTTTGTTTGATACATTGCATTTAAGGAATCGCAAAATTTGCGATTCCTTAAGTGCAATCGCAAAATAAGGAATAGCAAATTTTGCTATTCCTTATTTTGCATCAAACATGTTTGATACATACCTTTTGTCTAATTAGCATTCGCAAAGGCCGAAATTCGCAGAATTTCGGCCTTTGCGAATGATAATTAGCTTGATACATATGGCCCTTAAGGACTTCCTTAGGTGAGACTTACACATATTGTTATGGGAAGCGGAATATTTGCTATTGCTTTAAGAGAGGTACAATGTGCTCTTTGTCACACACAGGGTGGCACAACCAATGCTGCAGCCCAGGGTTGACAATCCAAATTACATGCCCCGTGTACCCTTGGTACCATATACTAGGGACGTACAAGTAAGACAGCTTCTGCCAATTGGGGGTAGCCAATTCAAAATACACTTTGTAATGGGTTAGAACACTGGAACAAGGTCTGGTTACGGGCCTCAGTCCACTGTCAGAGTCGAAAAACCGGCAGCATCAGTCAAAAACTTTGGGGGTGCTCATGCAAAAAGAGGCATTTCCTTACACTATCTCTTTCTCTAGTTCCTTTGTTATGCATGCAAATCCACCTTACACACTCCTCTGCCATGGTATTCACTAATGTTGTCATTTATGAGCTCTTTAGCAGCAGACCTGCAGTCCAGAGGGCCCAATGGCAGTCCCCACATAACCTGCTTAAGTGGAGATTTGCTAATGCCACTGTCCAGCAATCAAGGTCTAAATCTTGGAGATTGTTTGAAGATTGATCCAGTAATATAGCATAACCCAATTCACCCACACAAACCCAATAACAAATATGCTTGATCGGCTGTATGTTTGAGCTACTTGCGTTGCTAATAATAATGCAATGCCAATAGCTCAAACTTTCAGTAATGTAAGATCTATTGCATTGCAAATTAATCGCAGCACCTGTGCTTTACCTTTAAAGATCTGAAGCTAAAGTGCGGGTGCCGTGATTGCTTCAAAAGTAAAAAAAATAGGAAGTAACTCTGCGTCTCCACGCCTTTTTTTCTATTTATTTACTTTTGAAGCAATTGCAGCACCCGTACTTTAGCTTAAGATGTTTAAAGCTAAGGCGCAAGTGCCGCCACTGTTAGAAAAAAGTGTGCAGCCACGTTTTTTTCTATTTATTCACTTTTGTGAACTTTTGCAATATCATTTCCAGAACACGTGGGTTTGCACTGCAACTATTGTGTTTTGCACTGACTTTTGCATACTGTGTGCGGAATAGCGTTTTCCCTAACTGAAAAACACAAACATGAAATTTGCATCAAGAGACAAATGCAGGCTGTCTCTGAAGTACATGTACTGGCCCATAATTACACTAGCAGCAGTGCAGTCTCATGTAATCGGACTCAAATGAGTACAGGAATGGATTACAAACTACTGTTAAGTGCAGCTATGAACGGTTGGGTTCTCTCGAGGAATCTTCTCTGAATGGTTCTGTTGTGGCAACGAGCGGTTATATTTGGCAGTTAAAAATAGTCATTTTACAAGCCGACTCTGAAACAATAGTTGGTAAACAAAGTCTCTCTGCCGAATGCTTGGCATGTTGCCACTTTCCTTCTGTAGAGGTTTACTGAAGAAACGTACATTTGAAAAAATCACGTGTGCCATTTTTAAAACAAATACTAGTAATCTTAGTAATTATAATGAAATCATGCAGATTTTTTCACCCGCTCCGATACCAGTAGCATTCCTCTGGAACTAACTAGGGGGCATATTACCAACAACTAGCGATGATTATCGCTATGTTGGCTTAACGGCAATATTTTTATCGCCGAGCTGCGGCGATTTTTATCGCTTAGAAACCTTGCTATTATCAAGGTTTATCTCCTAAGCGATAAAAATCGGCCGAAATGCATGAATATCGCTGAAAAGTCAGCGATATTCATGCATTACCGAGCTAATGCTCTTAGCCATGTTATCCACCTACCATTGGATAACATGGCTAAGAACTGCTCAGGGGCAGGTGATAGCTTTTGGAGATAATCGCGCTTAGCGCGAATATCTCCAAAAGTTGGTAATAGGAGATAGCGATGTTAGCGACTGTTTCCAGTCGCTAACATCTTGGCACGCCCACTTTGAATGTCATTAGTGATAAATATCACTGACATGCAAAGCGGGACCCAAGATGGTCGCTATCTCCTACTAGCTGTCACTAACTGGTGTTAGCGACAGCTAGGTAATAGGGAGATCATTTTATCTCCGCTTTCTTGGCTTTTAAAGCCAAAAAAGCGGAGATAAACCCCCTTGATAATATGCCCCTAGGACTCTCACTAAAATCCATAACGAGGGCCCGATTCACAAAGGGACTTGTGAATTGTAAAGTTAGCAGTGCATGGTCTCCACTCTCAGAGCAGAGTCTCTGCACTCATGGTGGAATCCCCGCACTCAGGGTGGAGTCTCCATAGGATGCACTCTTTGCAGTGAGAGATTCCGCACTCGTAACTTTATGAGTCATTAGTCCCTTTGTGAATATTCATTAATACTGTTGCAGCTCCAGGCAAGGTGCAACAAACCTGCACCTTCCACTCCACACCTGTCACTCCGGTCATCATCTCTAAGCTTATATTTGTACAGCTTGACAGGCGTGTACTAGGTGTGATGGAGACATTTAAAGTGGATGATGCGCAAACGACTGCTGGCAGACACGTGTTCTGTTTGTGTACAACAGAATTCCCATTGTTTATCTGTCATTTCATGGCCAAGATCCCTATCCCATTGCCCCCTTGTGAGGCATTGGCCTAGTACTTAATTGGTGTGTATAGTATGATAGAATGAGGAACGACATGAGCAGATGTTTGGGATTGCATCAGCATATGTAATGGGGATAGAGTCGGTGGTTCCAGTGGATAGAAGGGTGTGTTATCTTTATTGCCTTGTCTCAATCTTACGCATTGAAATATATCCATGGGGTGGGTACTCAGTTGGCAGACAACTGTTCTAATGTACGGAACTTCCCGTATTGGTATAAGTCTCCTAAACATTTTATATCTGTCTTTTGCATGACATTTTTAAAGGATGTTTCTTGGATCACTTGTATATGTGGGTGATACACTAAGGGGAGTAGGAGTGAATATATAATTGGGGCTTGCAATAATCTAGCCATGCGCCACCACGTATTCACAGTACACTTGACTGTTGTATGTGATCTTTTTTGTGGGGTTTGGGAGTGCTACATATTACTTCCGTCAAAGGAATTGAGTCTGTGAGCCATTGTTCCACTGCCAGGTGTGGCATGTATTTGGGTGGGTGAAACCAATAATGTATGTAGTGAGCCTGGGCACATATATAATACAATTCTAAATTGGGAACATCAAATTCCCCCTGAGAATAGGGCCTAGTGATTGTTTCCCATTTTAACCTTGGTTGTTTGCCTCCCCAGGTCAATCTGATCAATTCCGTATGTAAAGCCGCAAATAAATGTCTGCCAGGGTAATATGGTATATTCATAAATAAATATAATAACTTGGGGAGAATCACCATTTTATAAGAGAAGTTCTCCCTGCCAAAGACAAGGGCATGAGATCCAGCGCGTGGCAGAACCCGTCATAGTCTCCAAAGCCCTCTTCATATTTAAGACGCATTCGCTCCAAGCGATCCGACGCAATACGTGACCCCAAGTATTTTACTTCAGAATCACACCATTCTATAGGAAAGTGAAGAGGAAATGGCATTGCGGCCGCTGTGAGCAGAAACAACTGTGACTTTCCCCAGTTATTATGGATCCCTGGGAGTCCCCTGAAGATTATGAATTCTCACAGAATGGGATTCTAGTCCAGTTGCGGGTCTCTGAGGTACATGGTGATATCATCCGCATAAAGGGAAAAGAGTATTTGTCGCATGTGGCACCGTAATGCTTTTGCCTGGTGGTGTTGTCGCAAGTCTATTAAATGGTTTTCTTGAACAACCGGGTGGGGGCTATTTTTATAAAGGATATCTTTGACACAATATATATATCAGAGGGTAGCCTGACAATGATGTTCTGGTACTAAACAGTAGGATGAGGGTGTTCATGTAAGTCACTGGCTCTTAGACATACATGATGTTCATGTTTTATGGTGCCAGGTATGTACATTTTGATAACCCTTGGACCCCGCTAGAACTTCTCAAAGGGTGGTATCCGGCATTGTGATTTAGCTTTGATAACCACTGCGATCACTAAAATTTCCCATGATCATGTCCACAGTTAAGTTTAGCAGTTTTTCATCTTGGTTTTACAGCTAGAATTGTCCATCGCCACACAAATTGAGACTTGATCAGTCTACCTTGCATTATGGTGGATATCTATGTGTCAACTCCAATGTCATGCAAGGTATGGACCTGCAGGGCAGCACCATATTCTTGTAAATACGGTGTGGCCCTGCGTTTCAGAAGTGGCGGAGCGCTGCGTTCAGCCAACAAGGCGAACGCCGCACTCTGTCATTTCTTTTGCAAATATTCCCCTTTGTGTCAAAAACCATGAGTGTTTACATTGAAAGTGGTTAATTTCCCACGAACACCCCCTCGACTCACAGTAATGCAAAGAGCGCTACTTTGCATTACTTTCAGGCAATTTTCAAGCATCACACAATGTTTGCCCTAGAACTTCAAACTTGAATAAACATTTTGCACCAGTTGTGTCACGTTTATGACTCAGAACACGTACAAAATGTCAGTAAATCTGCCACACAATGTTCCAGAGAAGTAAACAAGCAGTGTGGGTGGAATGCTTTAATTAGTTCCAACCACTTGAAATTTCTAAGGGGCTCATTCCATGCTACCATTATTTTGCTCACCATGCAACCTCAGATTAGACCCCTCTACGTGTAAATCAGCCTTGTTCCTGCTCCAATGGAAACTCACTGTGTCACTGCAACCAAGCTACACCTGTCTGAATTGCCCCACCCAGAGTGAAATTGTTCTTGGGTTGCTTGTGCACAGGGAGTTCCAGTCTTGGCAGTTCGGGCTGGACTGTTCCTACTGAAGCAGGGTCAACCCTGATTGGCAAGTGGCTGGGTCCATACTGAGGTGGAATTGTTAGCAAAATAATGATGAATGTTGCTCGAGTAATTATCAGAGGCTGGGATTAATTCAAGTATTCCGCCCCACGCTTTTTTGTATTCGTCAGTGCGACACAATGTTCCAGAGCAGAGGCAATACAATTGCTCGCTCTATTGTTATCCAAAATGTTGCTCTGCACTATCTGTACCATGCCAACGAAGACTAGCAAAGTGCAGTCTGCGCCAGGGTCAGATTGGTAACTCAGGCACTCGCGAAATGGCCGAAGGTCCGGTAGCCGTGTTCTAGTTGTGGGCTGCTTTTTTGGGCAGCCTGGGGTCTGTCTGTGCTGTTAGGATGCCGACAGCGGCCCAGTGGGTACCTGAGTGGCCTTTCTAGAGGCAGATGGGCGGAGGTGTCACTCCCCTTCTCTCGCTGGGCCGGCCCATTAATGTATGCTGAGCGTAAGTGGTCTCACTTGCATTCATGTGTGGCTCAGCAGTGTTAACTAATCTGTGGATTTATTTTGTATCTAAGTGAAGTTAATAAAATATGCCCCCACCCCCTTTCTTTTCATAAAGCAGTGTTTTGCAGAAAGGCAATGCGCAAATGTGGGACACTTTTTTTTGGTGTGCCCTGCCCGATTTTTTATCCCAATCCAACCCTGGTCTGCGCCATGTTCTCAAAGGAGGCAGCAGCAGCAAGATACTTACTTGCGCCAAGCACCAACCGCTTCGCCAAGAATTCTCGAACAAAACAATGTCGGATTAGATATATAACCATCAGAAACTGGAGTTTTGCCGGCTTTCCACTGGAAAACAACCCTCCGGGACTGACATGAAGAGGAGTGATGTCACATGTTAATTAATTTTAATGGCCCGCGTTTGCTGGCTGTCCTGCTCTCCCTTTATACCCGAGCAGTGATAACATGTTTACGTTGGAGAGATTCCACTGCTCTCGACGTACACGTGGCGCTAATTTACTCCATGATACGTGTTTTGCTAATTCCGAGATAATGATCCGCTCCCAGCGTGGTGGTGAACTTATTGCTTTCCCTACACGTGGCTTTCCAGAGAATACATTATTCATAACCATCTCGTTTACATAGAGCACTTTCGCCTCCATATCTTCCCTCCTCTTATGATCAGGCGACTGTAAGCATGCAGGCCTTCTCGATTCGTCTCGCAGCAACGCCACAACCGTGGGTGAAAGAACACGTGCATCCTGCTCTGCTATTGCTGGGAACCATTACAGACTGAGATAACGAGGGGATGGCAATCTCGGGATCCTATCCAGGGCTTAATTTGAGCCGGGCCCACCCGCACTCATTTGTGGGGGCCAGCACTTATTTTTCCTCAGCAGACTTTGATCTAGAGAAAGAAAAACGCAAAAGGGTGAAGAAGGAGGAAGAGAAATAGGGGAAAGCAATAACAAAGGAAGAAAGTAAGGATGAAAAAGCCTGCAAGAGGGAGGGAGTGTCTGGTGGTGAATTAGAGAGGCATGAGGTGGAATCAAGATCATCCAGCCTTGGAATTAAGCACCCCGGCCTTCAATAGTATTGACCGTGGCTTCTGTTCAAACCTTTTGGCACCAGCACAGATTTTCCTTTAGTAAAATGTTGACTCTATTTGAAAGTCTGTAGGCTCTGAAACACCAGATCTATTATCAGTTTTTGGCATTTATTTAACCCTTGAGACAATGGTGAAACGGCGCACATGGAAGATTTCTCCATATTTTACAGTTTGCACTTTAGCACAGAAGTGAAAACGATTTGTGTGGTGCAGATTTATAGCTTCAGTGATGCAGTATATAATCTTCCACATGATATGTGCAAGGGAAATGGAAGCAATACTGCGGTGATGACTTTACCATATTGTGTTCATATTTGTCCCCTAAACCACAAAAAAGAAAAGAAAAACAAATTAGTTGGTAATCCCACTGCTGGGGTTCAAAGCCTTTTTTTGCACCGACCTGAAAAAGCCTGGACATCCTTTGGTGGTGATAGTCTTGAATGAAGCAGTTGGGGGTCATAGAGAGAAGGTGGAAAAGTCATTATAGGCATTGTCTGAAAAGTGTGATGTCGCTGACTAAACTGTGACATTGTTGGCACCATCTGGATAGTCCATGAAATCTAGATTTTCATCTGTGGCACATAAGTGAGCCAGAGGGGCTACTGTTGTGAGTGTCTGATCCGCCCTAAGGCACCCGCAAGGGACTGGCCTAGGTCGTGTGCCGACTCCCCACAAATCACTCTGCACGTCAGTTGGGAGCTAACGTGGTCTATCCTCAAGCGGGTAACCCCACATTTATTTAAATCCTCCAGCCGAGCCCGGCTATCAGTAAGTGTGCATCACGCAACAGGTGTGTAGGAGGCGGGTGGCTCACTACATCCCATCCAACCTTCCAACAAAACAAAGAAACAAAACACCACAAACATAAAATCACGAGTACATGAAGTATCAGGGTCACCACCCTCTTTGGTCTCCAGGTTTCTAGATGTTCATGCCATTCTGGCATGCACTTTTACTTCCCTCCCGACCGGACTTAGCAGACAAAGTCTCAGAGTCGCTGACTCAGCTGGGGATAAGCCCTTAGACCATAATGATGGCCCTGGAGAACATTTTCCGCACAGGGCAGGCCTTGAGAACCGCTCCGATGCAGACGTGTTCGGGATACCACACAAGCTCGGACAATGGCCTCCGGGCAAGTTCACCCTTCCATTGGTCAGGCTGACAACCGGTTCATATGCTGCATCATTTTCTTCTGCACTATCAAGACTGCCCCTGGGAACCTACCAAAACCATTACAGATTTCTTGACACTTCCGTCCTTCCTCGCCTCACTGTCACCATTGTGCCATTGACTATCACCACCCTCCAGACTTCGTTTTCAAAAGGGGTACGAAATTTCCAACCAGGATGTCGGTCCCGTATGATCACTTGGTCACCCTCTTGTATGGTAGGTTCGGCAGCTCTCCTTACATGGCTGGCCCCATCACTGTTGCTTCTTCTTTTCTCCTGTGCTGCATGGGTATTCAGAACCGGGGGATGCCAGCTCGGGCCAGTGTTATAAAAGGAGTGGTCCCAGACCTAATGGGATTAATTTAGATTCAGTAAAATTCTTAAACCAAATTTCTTATGAAACACTATTGTTTATTCAGATAGTGTAAATACGTTTTTCACTGTATTTTTTCATTTTTAGGGTGTATATACATATAAACTATTAATACATATCTTAACAGTGCCCACTATACAGGAAGGAGGGGGTGCAGTGTAGGGAAGGTGTGGGTAGGTTCAAGTGACAATCCAATTGTAAATTGCTTCCAACAATTGAAAATGGCTTCCCAGGGGAGCCTAGCCGGAATTAATCAAAAATCATATATCATATATAACATTAGTATAGCATCATAAATGACAGGTGTACAAAGTCACACTCCGATCAAGTGCTGCGGCTGATAGTCGACGTTTCGACCCTCATTGTAGGGATACTACCCCTTACATGGCGGGTCTTCTTCAGGACGGTGAGAGTGGGGGGTGTTTTTGTGGGGGTGGGCAATTCCTTGTGTTCAGATCATTAAACGGTCTGTCATTAGACGAATTACTTGATTGACAGGGTCATTCCTGATAGAGAGGCAGAATGTCTACAGTTGCTAGATTCTTTTTGGTGCGGATTGGTTTCTAGGGTTGTCCTATGGTCGGGGCTTCTCATGGGTAGACAATCTGTATATTAGCGGACCGATCATTACACGGGTACTAGTCCATTCCTGACTCGGTCGCTAAAGGAGCGGGTCAGGCTACTTCGTTCCCGGCATCCTGCAACTCCCATAGCATTTGAAAGAGTCAAAAGGGGTACGAAATTTCCAACCAGGATGTCGGTCCCGTATGATCACTTTGTCACCCTCTTGTATGGTAGGTTCGGCAGCTCTCCTTACATGGCTGGCCCCATCACTGTTGCTTCTTCTTTTCTCCTGTGCTGCATGGGTATTCAGAACCGGGGGATGCCAGCTCGGGCCAGTGGGCAACAGGTCCCGTATGGACCGCTTCATCAACAGATTGCTTTGTTTGCACCTTGTGGTGCTGTGAGGAGTCAGCATCTATGCCCTCAAGAACTGATGCAAACAGCCCTCTAGGCCTTCTCCTTTGTCTACACAAATCCTAGGAGCCCTGTTGAGGGTCCTCATAAACCTCTCCACTTCTCCATTGGCTTGAGGCCAACGAGGTGCAATGCGACGATACTGAATGCTGAGTTATTGCTGATGGTCCTTGAACAACTCATGGCCTTGAAAAGAGGGACCATTATCAATTTTAATTTCATCAAGCAGCCCCAGTAGGGCAAACACCCTGTCCAGTGCCGGTTTCACACAGTCAAAAGCAGTGGAGTGCACCATTTTGACAACAGGGAGCTTGTTATGGCTGTCAATGATGACAAGAGTCAGCCGACTGTCTGGGAAGCTTCCAAAATCCATGCTTATGGAAGGCCACGGCTTGGCACACAAGGCCTCAGTGATAATGGGAGCTACAGGCAGATCTCCTCCTGTGATAATGCAAGATGAGAAGTTCTTCACTTTTTCATCTGCCAACCAGTCAATGCCTGGAAACCATACCTTGTGCCGTAGCCGAGCCTTCGTTTTAGCCAACCATTGATGTCTTTGGTTTGCCAGTTCCACTGTGTGATCCCTCAAGCTGTGGGGAATCACTACCTAGTGACCTCGAAGCATGACCGCTTCCTCACTCTGGCTGAACTCATCTAGGTATCACCACGGTTGACTTCTAATGGCCTGTCCCTCAGCGGTGAGACTCCCTGCTCCATCCAGAAAGTTCTTCCAGTGATGTCTTTTCAGTGCCTCTGCCACTCTTCTGAGGCAGGGTTTGGACAGAGTTGCTCTGCAATATCTTGCAGGGACAAGGCCCTCAGACATGCTATCTCTACGTCCATGTTCATGAAATCTTCCAACCCCGCGGGTTGCATGGGTCAGCAGCGAGGGGATGGCAGGAAAAGTAGTTGGCTGGGCTGTTTGTTCCTGGCCTGTAAATCACACTGAACGAGCACTGTTGGAGCTGAACAGCCCATCTTGGTATTTAGGGCGGACCATTTCTAGCAGATCCTGTTAATAATTGTACCAGTGGATTGTTATCTGTCACCGATTGAAAACCGTGATCACATAGGAAAAGATGAAAATGTTTACATGCCCAGTGGATTGCTAGTGCCCCCTTTCGATCTGTGCATAGCGGATTTCGACCACTGTGAGTGATCTGCTGGTATATGTGATGGGTACCCACTTGCCTCTGCTTTGCATCTGTACCAACACAGCAGCAAGACCGAAGGGGCTGGCTTCAACGATAAGTTCAGACGGACGTGCTGGATGGAAGTATGACATGGTAGTGTAACGGAGGAGCGCTCTCTTTATGTACTTGAAGCCCTGTGCTGCTTGGCTTGTCCATTCCCACGGGAAGACTTTTTTCATCAGTGACCTCAAGGGCTCTGAAAGTGTTGCCAAGTTTGGAGGGAACTGGCTTCAGTAATTGGCCATCCCCAAGGAACTACGAACCTCTGCTGGGTTCTGGGGCATGGCAGCCATTCTAATGGTCTCCACTTTTCTTGAATCGACTTGCAGGCTTCCTATGAGAACTTGTACCCAAAGAATTCTATTTCGTTCAAATAGAACAGGCACTGCTGACAGTTAAGAATGAGGCCACACTGAGCGGGGAAATATCTATTACAATTCGGGAATTACATTGTAGTGCCTTTACAATGCAATCAGTACACAACTGCAACGTTACCACGAGTTCCATTGCAGCGCAAGTCATTACAGCAACTTGCTTAAGGGAATGCAGTGTTGGACAGGTGTTGGATTTCAAGTTCAACACCTTCCCTACTGATACACCGACTGGAGTTGCAATAGTAATTTAAACTATTCCAAAGTCCATCACTTCCGTAAAGCAAGTCATTGTAATGACTTTCGTTGTAATGGAACTCGTGGTAGCGACATAGCCATGGTACTGACTGCGTTGTTAAGGCACAAGTGAATTTTGCATGCGCCACAACAGATGCTATTTCACTTGGTGAGTCGTTGCAGGGTCACCTGAAACCTGGCATTATGTTCCTACAGGGTTTTGGAATAGATGAGAATGTCATCGCTGTCATTTAGTACTCCTACCAATCCTGAGAGTACCTCCCTTACAGTTTCCTGAAAAACCTCCATCGCCGACGAGAACCCAAAACTGAGTTGTAGGAAATGTCGCAGCCCCAAATGGCGGGAGAAGGTAGTGATGTATCTACTTGGTTCCTCCAGTGTCAGATGGTGATACACAGATTTCAAATGTATCTTGGAGAAGCACCTCGCCCCATTGAGATCAGCTACAGTTTTGTCTATGGTCGGAGTGAGGTGTCTTTCCCTGCAAATTACCTTG
This sequence comes from Lissotriton helveticus, assembly GCF_964261635.1. Taxonomy (NCBI): domain Eukaryota; kingdom Metazoa; phylum Chordata; class Amphibia; order Caudata; family Salamandridae; genus Lissotriton; species Lissotriton helveticus. Next base: position 512,581,389 of record NC_136072.1, on the reverse strand, counting down.
TTGGGATATCTCATGTTGACACATATTTTTTAAAACAGTTTTGATTGTTTTTCTTAGTAAGCATAACACATAGCACATTTTGGGCAGACACCATTACATCTCTGACATTGTCTTTACACTTTTTTTAATTTTTAATTTTCAAATATGCAAAAAACCAAAATACAAATCAACGACAGCTTTGACCAGAGCCCCCCCCCCCCCCTCCCCAGGTACCAGCAGGAGAAAGAAATCAGAACCGCCCATCTTTTTAGCCATTGAGGTAAGGCGATGGGTTACTTAATGAAAGCCAGAAGTGAATAACGAGCTACCCCCACCCCGGTGCCTTTATACAATACTAATCGAGAATACTTTGAAAAGAAAGAAAATAGAGTGCAGCGATAAGAAAACCTAACAGAGTTGAACAAAGCCGGAAGGAGAAAAAAAGTTTTTTAGGAAATGAGAAAGTGACAATAGAGAAAAGCTTGACAGGAAGAAAGCACAGACATCAAAAGTTATAACAGGAATCCCATCACATTTTCATTTGAATACAGCCATAGCCTAATTAGATTAAAGGCGTGCCAACTAGTTAATTCCAGCGTATCTCCCCACTGGAAGTTGTCCGAAGCCCGGGTGCCGGAATAATTTACTCCTATGCTCCGTTAATCCATTTACCCAGGGATTCCCACACTATCAATCCAGTTTTTTTACGACGTTTCCCATTTTTAGAATAGGTCGCCATTTCTAATTTGCAGGTTGCCAACAATCTTGCCTGCCATTGCGAAAATGACGGGGGGTTTGGGTCCTTCCAATGCGCTGCAATGCATATCCGGTATATAGTCATAGCGACAAAGATTAAAGGTCCCCCGACCTGGGTACTGTTGTCCTGCCCTAATAAAACTAGTGAAGGGTTTAGTTGTATATTTTGTCCCAGTATCACACCCAAGAAGATCTGTATTTGGTTTAACAGTGGTGCTAGATTTGGGCATGTGGCAAATATATGGATCTGGTCTGCAGCAAATTCCCGACATCTTGGACAGAGGGTTCCGTTTCCGGTTTCCCACTTCGCTATTTTGTCTGGAATAATATATAGGAAAAACCCTGTTTCATAAAACTGGGCCTGCAACTTCGTGGATAGTAGATATTTGTGGGCTGATTTCAGGGCCCTACTGAAGAGACTTTGGTCACTGTTTAACTTGGTTTGCCTTTCGTGTCTATTTTTCCCAGGTGGTCGGGCATTTTATCGTTCAGGGTAGTATAGATCGCCCCAATCCGTAGAGGATTTTCTCCTTGGATTTTCTCCAACATTTCAATTTTGTCAAAGCCCACCAGACCGCCAGTTTTACGATCCAGGAAATTCTTAACCTCCTTATAATGGAAGACCTGATTTCCCTCAAGCGAGAATTGATTTCTAAGATCCGAAAAAGGCCGAATCCCATTTGGAGTTACCGGATCCCCCAGTTTCACCACACCTGCATTATACCATTTCTGAAAGTATGAGTTATCAAATAGTGAAGGGAGCATTGGGTTATTCTTAGTCAGGGTGTAGTAATTTAATCTACCAAGGCCAAGGAGTTTCCGCAAGTTCGAGAAAACTCGATACGCATTCATTAGGGACTTGAATCGAACGCGCTTGTAATAGCTATATTCAAGTTGTCTCCAGAGGCAGCCCTTGCTGTTTTCTCCCAGCAAGGCTTTATAGGGGGGCGATAAGCCTGCCTGGTCCTGGTCCCTATCCTCAAAGAGTAAAAAAGAGCTATACTGCAACAGTGTAGCCCAACAGTATAACTTAAGATTTGGCAGCGCCCATCCTCCTCTCTCCTTAGGTAGCGAGAGCAGTTTATATGATCTTCTTGTGTTTGAATAGGCCCATATAAATTGGCAAAAGAGTTGTTCAAATAAGTGGAGTATTTTACTATTGAATTCCAATGGGATCGTTCTAAAGAAGTATAGGAGCTTCGGGAAGTACGTCATTTTTACTACATTGCACCGTCCAATAATGGTCAAATGTAGATTATTAATTTTTTAAGTGCTTTCTTAGTATCTACAGATAATGAGATCAGATTATCTTCCACTATTGCGTCAATGTTGGCCCGATGGTCACACCCAGATATTTGGCTTTAGTGGTAACTCGACTATCTGTCCAGGTTATTCTATCATTCAAAATAATCTGTGTCTTATTTTTGTTTAGAGCATACCCTGAGAGTTTTCCAAACTCCTGGGCCTCCCACTCAAGAGCTTTTATGGCCTTTTTGGGGTCAGGAGTGATGACAGCGAAGTCGTCTGCATATGCCATGATTTTTGTGCTTATGCCATGTCTAACGTCTGCTGGGATTTCAGGGTTCAATTCTATTCTTGTGATTATAAAAAGGGCGAACAGCAGTGGGGAGCATGGGCATCCCTGCCTGGTTCCACCGGAAATTTCTATAGGCCCGGTTAACTTCCCGTTCACCATAATCTTGGCTCTTGGAGTTTTGTACAGTGCCTGGATTGCCTGCAGCATAGTGGGCCCAAATCTAGCCCGACTTAGCACTTCCCAAAGAAAGTATCAGAAGACCCGATCAAAAGCCTTTTCAGCATCCAACAATATTAAGGCGATCGGATCTCCTGTTACTTTTGCTGCATCAAGAAGTATGATCGTTCTTCGTACATGCTCCGTCGTTCCTTTTTTGGGATAAACCCATGTTGCCACTCTGAGACTAAGCTCTGTATACTTTGGGATATTCTACTGGCCAGAATTTTGGAGAAAATCTTGGAGTCCGTATTTATGAGAGTAATTGGCCTGTAGGATGACATTTCGAGTGGGGATTTATCTTTTTTGGGAAAAATTACAATCTTTGCCAGTGACCATAATGGAGGAGGATCAGTGCCGCCAAAAATTGAAGTGATGACTAAAGTAAAAACTTCTTTGATCTGTGGTTCAAATACCTTATAAAATTCTGCTGGTATGCCATCCAGACCCGTAGCTTTACCATCCGGCAGGGCCTTAATTGCGCCCGAAATTTCCTCCCAATTTGGGAAGTGCTCCAGCCGTTCTTGTTCTTGTGGAGAAAGTTTGGCCATGGGTATAGGGTCAAGATAGCTCGCTAAGTCTATTTTTTTATCCTCAACTGGTCTCACATCCTCCTCGGTATATAGATCCCTATAAAACCCTTCAAAAGCTTCATGTATCTTCCCCTGATCTTTAGTGGGTTTTTCCAAATTAGTATTAATTGCAGTAATTGTGTGTCATTGTAGACTGTTGTCTGATTGAAAGTGCCAGCTGATGCCCTATCTGCTCCCCACACTCATAAATTCTTCCTCGTGTTGCGGCCCATTTGGAAGCTATCCTTTCTGAAAACATTGAGCCTATCTCTGCCTTAACTGCTGCTAGTTTGTGCTTGATCGCCTCTATATCTCCCCCTGTTTTAATTGCTTGAGTAAGAATTGTTTCTTCTACTGTCAGTTTGTTTTGCAGTTTCCGCACCTGTTCGTTTTCCTTTTGCTTCTACTGATGGAGTAGCCAAGGGTCTCACCCCGAACACCGGCTTTGAACGTGCCCCCTACTGTCATAAGCGGGGCAGAGTCTAGGTTTATTCTAAGGAATTCCACTATCCACTTCTGCATATACTTTATATATTCAGCATCATATAGCAGCGCCTTTTCAAATGTCCAATTTGTGCTTGTGTCTCTTTTTCCTATACCTTTGATGGTCAGTGACAGTGGGTTGTGGTCTGACAAGAACCTGGGTGAGATCTCAATATGGGAGAGATTAATCAGTGAGGAAGAGATAAGAAAATAATCAATACTTATCAGTGATGTATGCGGTGCTGAGAAGAACGTAAAACCGTCTTGTTTAGGCCACAATTCGGCCCAGACGTCTACTAACCCATGAGTTTCAATCAAGTTTAGCATAGCATGAAACACTTTTGGCTTTCTTCCTCTATATTTCCAATTTTTATCTATTCGCCAATTGCTAGGAAGATTCAGATTCAGATCCCCGCAGAGTAGGATGGGTGTTTTTCAATGCGCTAGCTCCCCTGTAACCCAGTCTATTACTCCTGGGTCAAGTCAAGTCAAGTCAAAAGGCTTTATTTCGATAAAATAAATTATCATAAAAGCAACAAATAAAACACAATACACAGTAATTTAAAAAAGAAGCACTTATGGAACATTTTTACAAATATACAAGCAGTTCATTTAAAAAATAACTTATTTAAAAATCAAATTAAACAGTTGATTTTAGCCTTTTGATACGAATGGACCAGGCCCATGAAAGAAATTTAGCTAAAACACAAGCATAGGTGGGACGGCTGTCAGAGATTAATATCCTAATTGCAGTTACATGACTCTTGGTGCCTAACTGCCGACATAGATTTTTTAGCCAGACCCTCCTTGGGGTTGCATACTCCATGCATTCAAACAAGAAATGCGCCAATGACTCTGGTTTGGTTGAACACGCTGGGCAAAGCTCTGACGATTGTACCTGCGATTTCCATCTTGAAGTGAAGGAAAAAAGGGGAAGGGTTCCTGCTCTGAATTTAAAATATAGAGCCCTATCAAAGGGTTTCTCGATAATGTCAAGATACACTTCTCGTTTGGGTTGATCTTTAAAGGACAGGAAATCCTCAGTAAGTCTGCCCATGGTAGTGCTAGTATTTCTTTTTATAGAGATCCAATCCCAGTAGAGTTTCTTGAGCATTGACTTCGGGGGAGAGGATCGATTTGTCCATGCCTCATTGAGGCCCAGGTTTGTTAGCAGCAACCTCATGTCTCTTAACCATTTAATTTTGTGCCACCCAGGTAGTGACATGATTTCTGCAAGGCCTTGGGCATATTTACTAAGTTCCTCCACACGCCAGAGCCGCGCCCATAGCAGGAGTGGTCGAAATTTTGCGAGATCATCAATTGGGCGACATCCTAGGTCCAGTAATAGCGGGACCGTGGGGGTTCCCTGCGGTAGAGACATGAGCGCTCTACAAAATTTCGTCTCCGATCTTGGTAAAGCATCGGAGATAGAAGAGCCCCAAAGTTCGGCCCTGTAGAGGGCAGAACTGACACCCTTGGCCGAGTAGATCTCTAGGACAGTAGCTATAGGTCTTGTTTTGCAGGAGCGATGTTCTTTCAAAAGAGCTCCTGTAATCCTCTTGTGAGTTAAAAGCATTTTGTCCAAATGAGGTGTCCAATCCATTTTATGTGAGAGGCGTATCCCAAGATAATCAAAAGCTTCAACCCTTTCCAGCCGTTCAGCATTCAAGATAGGAGAATGGACTGGTTTTTTAGGGGGATTCAGAACAAGATATTTTGTCTTGCTTGTGTTGATTACCAGGCCGCGATTTGCACAGAAAGATTGGAAGTTGTTTAAGAGTTTTTGGAGGCCAGTTGGGGTTTTAGATATTAAAAGCGTATCATCCGCGAAGAGGAGGGTTGGTATGCGTTCGCCAGCCAGGGATGGTTCGTCTGAAGGATATTTCCGGAGGTGCTCGACCACCCCCTTGATATAAAGAGAGAAAAGGGTGGGAGCCAGGACGCATCCCTGGCGCACACCTCTCTCTACCGGGATACTGTTAGTTTTTTCCCCATCTGGACCCCACCTAATCTGGGCAAAACTATTTTCGTGCAGCCTGACGAGCAACAGAAGCAAATAATGCGGTAACCCCATATCGGCAAGTACGCTCCATAAGGTCTCCCTGGGTACAAGGTCAAAGGCAGTCTTTAAATCGATAAACGCGAGATAAAGACTGCCCTTGCCTATGACCACGACCTTCCAGTAGACCATCATGAGCCTAAAAGCTTGCTCGATTGTCCCAGTCCCTGCTCTAAAACCCGCCTGGTAATCAGTAAGGATTTTATTTTCTTCTACCCATCTTAGAATTCTTAGCAGTAGAACCTTGCCCACTACTTTTTGGCTGATATCCAACAGGCTAATGGGCCTATAATTTGACGGATCTTCCCTGGGGCCTTTTTTGTAAATAGGGACCACCTCCGCCCCTTTCCACGAGGAAGGGACAGGGGCGCCCCTACAAATAGCGACAAGTAGGGAATGAATAAGTTTTCCCCACTTCAAGGTGTCAGATCTTAAAAGGTCACCAGGGATACCATCCGGGCCAGCCGCTTTTTGGGGCATAATAGTGCCTATTGCATATTCAACCTCCTTGATAGTGAAATCAAAGTCATTAGGCTGGATATTCCAGACTTGAGGGAGCAATGAAGGAACCGCAACCCCCCCTGGGGAAACGTTTACCAGCGATTGGTAAGTTTGGCGGGTATATAGCTTGGAGAAATGTTCAACCCACGCCTGGCTAGGGATATTACAAGTTATTAAATCACTGTCAGGCCTGTTCCGAGCTCTAATAGCATCCCAAAAGCTTTTAGAGTCCTTCCTAAAGCTAGCTTCTTTAAGTGTAAGCCAGTAAGCCTCTTCCCACTCCTTTTTAGCTATAGCCAGTATCCTCTTATGTTCTTTCCGGGAAGAGGAAACAGCTGATGTTGATGGCGCTGTACCTCGCAGTCCCGGGGCCGCGCCTCTCGCCTCCTCTGCGGCCTCGCTTCTCCTCCCTCTGGGACACGCTGAATTGATGAAGGCTACTCCTGTAGCAAGGTCTGGTCAGAGCGTGACAAACACTGGAACAACCTCTAAGGCGAGCGGCATCCTGATTGCTCCCGTATATGGAGCATAGTGTAAATGTGCTATTTGCTGTATTGAGCACCCCACTATCACCCATCTACCGAGGCTGTCAGATTTAACCCTATCTATTTGTAAGGCCAGCCTGTGATTGGCTAACACCCCTACCCCTTTCACTTTCGCCCCTGTGTTGTAGCTCCTATAACCTTGTACCCAAGTGAATTCAAAATTTGCTTCTGAGACCCTTCAACGTGTGTCTCTTGCAGACAAATCAAATCTGGGCCCAGTGCTCGCAGACCTTGTGTTATCTTCTGCCTTTTTGCCACATCTTTGAGCCCACAGATGTTTACAGACAATATTTTAATTTTAGTTGTGTCAGTCATCCCTTACTAATGCATTTTCCTCACCAGGTTGTCAGTTTCTCCCTCTCCTTTTTTTGTTCTTTTTAACCCTCCTTTCACTTTTTTCCCCTTCTTTCCTGTGACTAAATTCAAACTGCCCCTCTGTGTCCTTTGTGCCCGTGTCAGTGCGTCCTTTTGGTGCCCCCCCTTCCCGCCCCCCACCCTTCTTGAGCAGTCAAGATGACCATGGATGATGGCAGTCAAGTGTGAGTTCCAGCCATCGAGCCACCCTTATAATAACGGTGAAAAAGTACCAGAGCCCTGGGAGTCTCAATGGAAGCATTTAGTCCATAGTAATTTATAATCATCGCCTTTGTTCCGTGATTTCTTTTAGGTATTCACCGGCCTTAACCTCAGATACGAAGACTTGAGTTTTTCCTTCATGCAGCACCTTCAGTCTAGCCGGGTTCATCAAAAAGACCTGTGCCCCTCTCTGCTGGAATGGTGAAATTAATTGGTGCAACCGCCATCTGCGTTCTACGGTTGCGTGGCAGAAGTCAGGTTTTGAAAAGAATTTGACTCCATTCGCCTCCCTCTGTGCATTAGGTCTTGCTTTGTCATAAATCATTTGTCTCAGTAGGAAATTAGCAAAGAAGACCAGAAAGACCCTGGGTTTACCATTAGAATCAGCTTCCCCCCGGCTAAGTTTGATGTTGAAGGGGAATCGATGGGCCCTTTGAATTTCCCTGTCCCAATTCCAGTTTGTCTCGGCGGGGAAAGCTGCTCTTAATAGTTTGACAATATACCCTCTGGGGTCCTCCCCTTCAACTCCCTCTGGGATCCCTAATAAACGGAGGTTGTTACGGCGTTGCCTGTTTTCCTGCTCCTCCATCTTGGTCATTAAGTCCACTAGACATGCCTCATGTGAGCTCACTTGTTCTTTCACCTTTGCAGCCTCCGTTTCCAGTGTTTCGGTTCTGGCCTCTACCATGACTACACGATCCCCAATGTCTGTACAGACTTTGCTAAGCTTCCTCATACCATTTTGCAGTTTTTCAGTAGCTGTTTTTGCAGAGAGACTGTCTGAGCGTACCTCTTCATGAAATTGTTTAATGGAATTAAAGATTGAAGCTAGAGAGGGAGTGTTTGGTGCAGACCTGTTCCTTTCAGAGGCTGGCGAGCCAATTTTATGCTGAAGTGCACCAGGTGTATTACAGAGCAGCCCCCCGGGCGGAAGTAAGCCAGGGGAGTCTGAGTAGTCCTATTTCAGATGGTCCATTTTCCGCCTGGATTGTCTCTTCCTCAGTACTGTTTTGGCGATTTTCTTTGGAGGAAGCTCGTCCTCGCTATGCTCCTCTCCTGAACCTGAGTCTTCTGAAGTAGTAGGGTCTTCTCCGATGCCTGAGCCTGTCAGCGAGCCATCCGAAACTGAGTAGAATTTCTCAGTGTTGGGGTCAGGTGACTGTAGTAGTCTATGATTGTTGCCCCCTTGTAGGCTTATGCCTTGTTCCTCTGATTCCTCCATCATAGTGGCTAAGGCAATGGACTGAGGCGCTCTGTTGCCTTCCATTGTGCCTTCTGCTACGTCTTGCCCGCCCTGGCCCTGGCCCGTCTGCTCAGATTGCCCGCTCAATTCGTTTGACCCTATCTCTGGGTCTATGTCTTGCAGGATCTGCTCAGCGGACTCTGCTGACTCCGACTCTACTGCGACTGCTGTTGTTACAATAGTTGGGGTCCCTTGGGGGCTAGTATTGGGATGTGGACAAGGGCTTGAATTACCACCACTTGTGGCTGCTGTGCCCGTTTTTCCCACTGATTTGAGAACTGGGAAATGCTTACTGATAGAGGGAGAGCCACCAGGATTCACTGAGGCTGCCTCCCGGATGGTGTTTGTTTTACCATTATTCTTTTTTATAGCCCCCAAGTCCCTTTTACCTTTTGCTGGCGGTTCTGGCCTTTCTCCTCCTTTCTCGCCGTCTGTCTGAGCCGGGGGTGCCTTCGTCTTTATCTTCTGGCCCCTCGTAGTCATTTTCTTAATGCACAGGCGGCTCTCCAGGCGCTGCGAGGTCGGTGATGACAACGAAGCCTGCCGTTTTCCAGCTCCAGAATGTGAGTCAGGTTTGATTGACAGTGCACCTAGAGCTCGTTCAATGAGCCCCGAGTGCACCGCCAGATGAAGCACAGCGAAAATCGCCGTCTGATGTTGGCTCCGGGTGTGTTTCAGGAAGCAGGTTCCTCTGGCCCCCACTCCCGCTCTCGCTCTCACCCCCAGAGACAGAGTGATTTTAACGAGCACGGCTTCACTCGCGTTTCCTGCACCAGCTTGTGCCTCCGCGGCCGGCTCTCCCGCTGTCAGGCTGACAAAGCGATGATCGCTGATCATCGAGATTCTCCCGTCATGCAGCAGTGGCGCGGTGACTGGATCGCGGGTTTCCTCACACAAGCCCCATCACTGCTCTGAGTCTTTACACTTATAATGTTCAGAGCCGCCTTGCTGTTGGTTAATCTGGCTCGCAAGTTCGTACACTGTTAACCGACTCCCCACTTCTTCTGTCTTCCCTGTGAGTCTTGGCTGCGGGTGTGGCAACGTTTGTTCTAGTGTGTTCTATGTAGAGGTTCCAGTAGGGTGAGATACCTACCCCCACCCCCCATGTTCTTCCTAATCTAATATACTCTAGGATGATTATGGGGTGCCCGGTGCTGATGGGTTCTCTGGTGCGTATGCTCCTGCTGCATCTGCTGGATGTTTCAGAATATCCACTAATGCTTCCGAAGCCCTGGCTCTGTCTAATAACACAATCCATCGTTTGGCCTCTATGATCAGTACTCTTCTCTCACAGTTTGCCCACCTCTCTAGTTCTTGTCGCATGCCGCCAAGTGGGGCCCCCCAGGGCTTTCCAGTTTCTTGTTATATCCCTCTTCGCTAATATAAAGGCTATGTCCTGGAATTTACTATCCACCTCAACACATAATCAGATCACTTCAGAATGCTTTGGTTTCGGGGCAATCACTAGTGGTGTGACCCATGACTTGGGACCAGTCACCTTCTCGATGACCCCCGCTTATTCCAACTTTTCCAGCTCCCTTTCAACTAGGGGCTACTGATGAAATGGCATCCTCCTGTGAAGGAGGGCTATAGGTCACACAGATTTGTCGATGTTGAGTTTTGTGGACCCCCCCCCCTTTAAACAACCTAGTCCCTTGACAGGATCAGGAAACTCCTTCAGCATGTCCTCTGTGTGTGACTGGTGCACCAGTTTCACAAAGAATACCAATCCTAGGTCCTTTGCCATATGACAGCCTAGCAGTGTCCCCTTGCTGTCCTTTGGCACATTGAACTTTGCTCTCATTTTCATTTTTCCTTTATTTACCATGACTTTGATTGATCCTCTTAGAGGAATGGGGTCTGTCATGCCATATGTGTGTAAATTCTCGCTGTGGTGGGGGTGATCTCTGGCATGGGTTTCAGTTTTAAAAATTGAGCCTCGTCAATGACATTCACTGGCACCCCAGTATTGATGAGAGCAGTGATTGTGGGACCACACACTTCAACTCAAAACATGGGGGCAGTCTCCCTTTTTGGTTGTTCTGCCCAGTGAATGATATGACAAACATGTCTTCATCATCTTGGTCTTCAAGACGAACTTCCATTGCCACAGGCATTGGCGTCTTTTGCTCTTCTCCCTCCTCCAATGGCAGGTGTCGGATGTTTGCTGGCTTTCTCCCTCTTGCGTCTGTGCAGGAAGCAGTATCGGAATTGTGACACACTTTCGCAAAGTGGTTCTGACGACCATGAAGAAATCAAAAATCCTTCTCAGGGGTCTCTCTGATACTTAGTCCTTTTAAACCAACAAAGAAGAAATTGGCACAGAAGCTGAAATAAAAAGTACATCTTTATTAACCTCAAATGAGTGAGACTACGTCACACAGAAGCCTTAGCAACTGAATGAGGCAGTCTGAAGAGTACAGAAAACAGAGGCCTTATATATGCTGAGGGTTACATACTCAGCATAAGACCAAGGGGCAGACCTGGCTCATGTAAGCATGCAAAAATGACTAAGATGGGCATACAAGATCTGCTTGCTCAACAAAGTGGGAGGAGAGTAACTTCTCCATGCAGCACCAAAATTGCCTGACAGTTATACTAGAGAAGCAGGTGCATTCTACTAGCTAGGCCCGTTCTGGGCATGTGCGAAGGTGGAAGATGCTAAATATAATTTGTCTCTCGGCAGACTTCAAAAGCAGTTAACACTGAGGGAGGACAGAGCACATGGCAAACAAAATGGCTGCCAGAAATACAAAATGGCTTTCAGCTCATGCTAAGAAAATCCGTCCAATATTTAACAACCACACTTCAGACATGCCTTTCCTTTGGCAGGGCATTGTCTCGGCGGGTGTCGGGCCAATCCGCAGTTCCCGCATGCTTTATCATGAGATTTGGCAGCATTGGCACTTCTCAGTTTTGTCGGGCGCCTCTGTACAACATCCACCTGCTCCTCTTTTACCTTCACCCCACTCAATGTTTCAGCGGACGTCGAGCAGCAGGAGAGGGCGGACACCATTTCACTAGCGCTGCCGTCTACCAATTCATGAGACTTGGCCAGGACCAAGATGTCATCCAGCATGATGCCAGGCTGTCGCAGGAGAAGTTTTCGCACATTGGACGAATGGCACACCTGAATTAGTTGTGACCTGATTTCGTCTTACCTGTCAATCACCTCACATGTCCTTGCCAGTTTGCCAAATCTTGCAAATAAGGTGTTGACTGATTCGCCTTCTATCTGCCTCATTTGCATTAGTTTGAATCTCTCAAAATCAGGATTTAACTGGGGATCAGAATGTCTGTTAAAGTGCCAGAACTGCAGTTTTGAAGACATCTTCTGCCCTGTGTCTGGCAAGTTCTCGATTAAAACTGTACAGTTCATTGCCTCCCAGGCACAACATCATTGCGTGCATGATAGCTCTTTCCATTTCACGTGTTGCACAAAAATGGTGCCCCATTCTTCCACCTTGGGGCTGCTGATGATGGTACTACTGTGATCTGGATTGATGCGCCTTGAGCCTGCACAGCAGTCTTTTCATCTGCTTGCTACACGGCATCTGGTGCGGGCTGTGACAGGACTGCGTCAATAGTAGGGGAACTGTGCCTGTCCCCACCTCTATACTGTGTAGACTACTGTCCCAGTATCCCTGGGTTTCAGGAAGAAGTTTATCTCTGTGCCGCTTGACTGCTTACTTGATGGCTCTGCTGCACCAGATTCGGGACAGTCACAATCCTCCTGCCATTTAGTCCAAACCGGGTACATGGCAGTCTGTAGGTGGCATGGTGCAGCTGCTGACCCCTGGCCATCACCTTATGGTGGGGAAGACAAAAACACAACTGTCGCATTGTCTTAGGACACAAGTAAGGCCTCACTGATAGAGATACTCAAAACACACACCCACACTCAATGCATGTATGGGCAGGAAGTCCAGAGCGACCTCTGCCCGTTTATTTAAGCTCTCTGGCTACACCTGGCCAGAGAGTGATACAATGTGTGTAGGCCCTTCCAGGCTAAGCGTCCGGGTTCATACTTGCTGTGGTATCTAGACAGCTACAACGACCACTACTAGTACTGGGGCCCTTCAGCTGAACTACATCAGCTTGTGCACTGTGCTGACTGGAGTATGAGCACCTTGTACTCACTTCACTCCGGTTGCAGTAGCGACACCGGAGCACGTGGCCGAGACACACTGTGGGCCTCTCTGGCCAGCTGCACCTGACACGAATCTGAAAAGCAGCATGATGTCTCACTAACTGGTGGTCCACTTCAAAGCTGGTCCTGCGTGAGGAGCAATGTATACTGGGTGCATGTGCTGTGAGGGTTTACCCGTCACTCAGACTTCGCCTGTCAGTCACCTCCCGGGCTGACCATCAATCTAAATCTGCCCCGATGGGCGCGGCCTTTCCTCTTTTTTTTTTTGTTGAGTTTTATATAGCGCGAACTAGAACCAAAACGAATCAGTTATCAGAGCGCTTTACATTGCACAAGTTACGTTTTTACATGAGGAGACACACTTCATGTTTTTTTAGGCACGGGGAGATTAAGTGATTTGCCCAGAATCACAGGTGGTTTTGGCGTCGTTACCGAGACTCGAACCCAGATCCCCATGTCCGAGGTCGAGCGCCTTAGCCGTTAGGCCAACTCCTCTCCTCTTGGCGAGAGCCACTCTGCGGCTGGGTAATGCTGAAGCATGAGCAGAGACCCCTCCCCTGCCCTCTGGCACAAGTCAGGGAGCGTTCCCGCCTTGTTGCCAATGTCAGATACGGCCTTAAGCACCCACAAGGGACTGACCTAGGTCATGTGCATGGAACCCCTACAAATCACTCTGCACGTCAGTTCAGTGCTAACGAGGTCTAATCTACATGTTAGCCTACCTTTATTTAATACCTCTGGCCGCGCCTGACCATCAGTATGCGTGTATCATGCAACAGGTGTGTAGGAGCCTCACTACAGTGAGGATCATCTTCTAATATTAATTTCTCGTTAAGCTCTCACTGTTTCAATCCTTAAGCCATATTGAAGTAAGGGAGTGTGTTTTATAAGGGCATTGTGTTTACATATTAGTACTGCTTCAAAGATCACACCAAGGCAAACTCTTTGTGGGATTGATATTCACCAAGAATGATGTTGGTACTTTTACGAGTGTATTAGGTTAGCTGGCCGAAGATGGTGCCATGTGGGAACAACCTCCTCCATGTGTTCCTTATAGCCTCATGTGCAAAGGGCCTTTGAACTCTCCCATGTATGGGCAACCTTCTCCACATTTTGCTCCACCACTTTGTTAACTATACCAATACGTCTTTTTTCCCTGCTAAAGGACTGTGGTTTTTGATAAGTCTGCTTTTTTCATAATGATAGCTAAATAGCACAGGACTGATGCATTGCTTTAAATTCTTCTGGTTGAACTGTTTTAATACATATATTGTAACACAGAAGTAACCACTTGAAGACCCCATTATTCAGCTACTCGTCAAGCAAGTAGATTTATTACTTCTTTAAAACTGGCTGTAGACTTGCATTTTAGCATTTGTTCAACCCTTAGGCTCTAAATTGGAACAGGAATTCCATCAAGTGTAGAGTAAGGTGAGAGGTGAAATGATGGATCAAATGACTTGGAGAAATGTCAGCCTGTGTAGCATCCCTCTGATGACCTCCTGAGGCTTGGCATATGTCATGCTATCCTCTTTTGAGGTATGGCTATGAATAGCTTTATCTTTGTTAAGAAATTACCTATTGTTTACAAGCAAAGAGAGGGTTCCTCGCCCTATTCTATTTACTGTTTGCTGTATCAGTCTGCCTCCGAGAGTGTGCTTGAATTGCAATGTAAAAAGTGCATTGTTTTCTTCATGTGACAGGGGCTATTTGAGGAATGCAGAAGGGGTACCCAAAAGAAAGCTTGCCTCCATTCAAATGAATACAAAGTGCTTGTAAAGTAAATGCTTATATATGAAGCATCATCTGTATAAGTCAGTAGATGCAATGTTTTTATTTTGTTTCCTGTGTTAATTTATGGGTACTTCGCAATCCCCGTCCCCTCTACCATTTTTGATGGCCGCTCATTTTGTATGCAGGACACTGAGCAGCTTCCTTGTATTTGCTACAGAGCGGTGCACTTTGGGGGAGATTTACTACGATTTTGCACCATGTCTGCATCACAAAAGTGAAGCAAATCAGCACAAAATCTTTTTTTCTATTTACTTTCCAGTGCCAAACTTGTTTAGCGCTGGAAATAACAGAAAAGTAACATGAAGAACGCCATGGGGGCATACCATGGGTGGAGCATGGGCATTCCCATGCAACCACACAAGGTTTCTCATGCTAAACCCAATTTACTAAATTAAGTAGATTGGGTTTACCTTTTCAAGTAGGTGCATGGAAGGAGAACTGCTTTCATTTCTCCTTCCTTTTCCGACTTTGCATCCGTGCTGAACTGTGCAGCACGCATACAAAGTGGGAAAAACAATGCATTGTGTCTGGGCATCGTATTTTGTACAGGAAGGGTACCCTTTGTGTACAAAACCTATACTAGACTAATGCACACACCCTAGCGCTTTGTAATCAGCGCCGGCAAAAGGGAAAGGGGAGGAGAGAGCCATATCCTGGCTCCCTCCCTGCTGTGCAACGCAGCGTAGCCTCTCGGGGGCTGCGCTGTATGAATTTTTTGTTACTCTTCCCCTCTGTATACAGCGTGTCCCGCAGCCCCTGCACCCTTAGGAAATCTTTTATTTTTCTTTGTGTCATGTGCTCTGTTTCGAATATTGAAGCAACAATACCACCTTATCTACAATTTGATTTGATTTTAACCCCTTCGATGCTGATGACGGAGCGGTTCCGTCATCAGCATTGGTTGGGCTGTGCTGATGACGGAACCGCTCCGTCATCAGTACAGCCCTCGGGGGGAGCGCTGTCGCTCCCCCCCTGGGGCTCCGATCGTGTTTGTTTTTTGGGGGGTGGCAGCGGAAGACTTCACGCTGCTCCCCCCGCCCCCCCCGCACTTCCTGGTGACGTCAGGGCGCTGTCGCGCACGCCGACGTCATCAGGAAGTGCTGGACGCGCTGGAAGCCATTTCTTTCCAGCGCGTCCAGCTACAAGGTAGGTTTTTGGTCTCCGGTGGGGCGGGGGGGCCATTTCTCGGTGCCAGTGTTTCCTCTCCCCTGATGTCCCAATGCAGGGCATTCCTGGTTCAGGATCGCGCACAGCGTCGCGATCCTGCACCAGTAGTGCCCCCACTAGACACCAGGGATGTTTTTGTCTGAAAAGGAAGCGGCCCCTTGGGCAAGGGTCGCTTCCAGGGGCTACATTTTTGAAAGTCAGACTTTTCTGCCCCCCCTGGGTCGACATCGCTCGTTTTAGCGAGCGATCTCGACCCAGGGGGGGGCAGAAAAGCCCACTAGACACCAGGGATGTTTATTTTCATAAAAGGAAGCGACCCCTTGGGCAAGGGTTGCTTCCTAGAGCCATCATTTTTGTAATTCAGACTTTTCTGCCCCCCCTGGGTCGAGATCTCTCGTTTTAGCGAGCGATCTCGACCCAGGGGGGGCAGAAAAGCCCACTAGACACCAGGGATGTTTTTTTTCATAAAAGGAAGCGACCCCTTGGGCAAGGGTCGATTCCTAGGGCCATAATTTTGTAATTCAGACTTTTCTGCCCCCCCTGGGTCGAGATCGCTCGTTTTTGCGAGCGATCTCGACCCAGGGGGGGCAGAAAAGCCCACTAGACACCAGGAATTATTTTTTTTGATAAAAGGGTCGCTTCCTGGGGCATTTTTTATTTGTTTAGACTTTTCTGCCCCCCCCTGGGTGCAGATCAACCGTTTTATTCGGGAATCTGGACCCAGGGGGGGGCAGGAAAGCCCACTAGACCACAGGGATTGTGTTTTTATTCGTAAAGAAAGCGACCCCTTGGGCAAGGGTCGCTTTCAGGGCCATCAAAATGTAGTGTAGACTTTTCTGCCCCCCCTGGGGGCAGATCGCTAATGTTAGCGCGTGATCTGGACCCACGGGGGGCAGAAAAGCCCACTAGACACCAGGGATTTATTTATAATTGTAAAGGAAGCGACCCCTTGGGGAAGGGTTGCTTCCTAGTGGCCCATCATTTTTTTGGGCCACATCTGGACCCAGGGGGGGTAGAAAAGCCCACTAGACACCAGGGATTTTAGTATATTTATAAAGGAAGCGACCCCTTGGGCAAGGGTCGCTTCCAGGGGGCATTATAAATATTGTAGACTATTCTGCCCCCCCCCCTGGGGGCGGAGTGGCTGTTTTTTTTACAGTTTCTGGTCCCGGGGGGGTGGGGGGGGATAGAAAAGCCCACTATACTCCAGGTTTTTGTTTTTTATAGGGAGCGACCCCTTGGCCAAGGGTTGCTTCCTTGGGCCCATTTGTTTTCTGCATGTTCTGCCGTGTCTTTATTTGGCCTCTCTGCCCTCCGTAGGGTTGCTTCCAGGGGGCCCACGTTTATAATGATTTATAATCTTCCCCCCTTGGGGACAGACACCCCATTTGTGACATACCCTGTGACATAGCCTGTTGTAATGTGTGTTGTTTGTGTTTCTTCTAATGTGTATTGTTTTTTTCTCTTTAGATTGTTGCAGTGTGCGGTTCTGTTACTGGTGGTTCTGTTGTTCTGCTGTTTCTGTAGTTGCATGTGTTTGGTAAGAGACCTTTTTTTTGTTCAATTGTAATGTAATTGTTTATTTTGCAAAGTGTGCAGTAATACGAGTATGTTTTGTTTCTGTTTGTTGTGATTGTAAAACATGTTTTGCATTTGTTTTTGATGTGTCCTTCTGTAGATGTAAGTTTTTTTTTCTTCTTTCTAGTGGGATATCGTTGCCTATTTGCTGTGTCTTTGCAGAGTAGGTGCTGGTGAGTGTAGTTGTGTCTTGTAAGTGAATTGTATATTTTTTCTAAATATAGTTTTTTGTGAAAAAGTCTTACATTTTTTATCTTACTTTGCGCAGTGTTGGGGTTGTTGAGTTGTTTGTGCAGACTCCTTTATTTGTAAGGATAATGGCTAGCCGCTGGATTACTGCTCAGCAAGTTGTTGGAATGCTTTTTGATTCTTCCTCTGACCATGGTCCAGAGTCTGACTCTGATTCTGAGCCAGAGGTGGGAGGTGAAGATTCAGGTAGTGAGTTTTCTCTACACATGGCTTCATCTGATGATGAAGACACTTTGAGTGCTGATGAAGCTACTTTTGGTGTGGATGATGTGCCTGTGGTTGGGGAGGACATTGCTGTGGTTACGGTTTGGGAGGACATTGTTGTGCCTGTGGTTGCGGAGCACATTGATGTGCCAATAGTGCGGCAAGAGACATCTGGGCTGCAGCCTGGGGCTGCTAGACTTCCAGTTGGTGTAGTGAGACAAGAGGCAGCTGGGCGGCGGCCTGCGGCTGTAAGACTTGACGATGAAAGTTCTGACCTCTGGGTTGCACCAGGCATGGTGCAGCCGGCATTGCCTGAATGTACTGGTGTTCCAGGGTGTAGGGTGAACACTGAACATTTTTTGCCTATTGATTTTTTCAAGTTGTTTATGGATGATGTGTTTTTGGCAGAGATTGTAGAGCAGACTAATTTGTATGCTGAAAATTTTTTGAGGGTGAACAGTGCCAGCCTTAAGCCCCACACTAGAGCTACCCGGTGGACTCCCACAAATTTGGAGGAGATGAAAAAGTTTTTGGGTTTAACTTTTTTGATGGGCTTGCTTAGGAAACCATCAATGGCTTCATATTGGTCTACTAGTCCCTTGATGGCAACAGCTATATTTCCGGCAGTCACGAGTCGTGATAGGTATTTGCTTCTGCTGCGGATGATGCATTTTGTTGACAATAGTCTTGCTTTGCCACGAGATCACCCTGATTGTGACCGTCTTTTCAAGATTCGGCCTGTCATTGATCATTTGGTTGATCGATTTTCTGAGATCTTTTATCTTGGGAAAGAAATTGCAGTGGATGAGTCTTTGCTGTTGTTCAAGGGCCGCTTGGTATTTCGGCAATACATTCCTAGTAAGAGGGCACGCTATGGAATCAAACTGTATATGCTGTGTGACAGTGAGACTGGATATGTCTCTAATTTCAGGGTGTACACTGGTAAGGAATCCAGGATTAACCCCCCTGGTTGTCCGTCGACTTTTGGAGTGACTGAGAAAATTGTGTGGGAACTTGGTCGTAGATTGTTTAACAAAGGCCATCATTTGTATGTCGATAACTTCTACACTGGTGTGCGGTTGTTCAGGGAATTGGCCAAAGTGGACACTGTTGCTTGTGGCACAATCCGCTCAAACCGTAAAGGTTTCCCAAAAGAACTTGTTTGTCGAAAGCTTGCTCGGGGACAGTGCAGTGCATTGCGTTGTGAGGAGCTTCTAGCTGTGAAGTTTACAGACAGGAGAGATGTCTACATGTTGACTACAATACATGATGAAAGCACTGAACCGCGGACTGTTTGGGGTCAGGTTGCAGAAGTGCGCAAACCTGTGTGCATACTGGACTACAATAAGTACATGGGTGGTGTTGACAGATTGATCAGAGGTTGGAACCGTATGCTTCTCTTCGTAAGGCTTACATTTGGTACAAGAAGTTGGCTATCCATCTTTTCCACTTGGCAACCTTTAATGCTTTTATTGTGTTCCAGAAATCTTGTCCCCAGTCAAAGTTGTCTTTTGTAAAGTTTCAGGAGTCTGTAATAGGCAGCCTTGTTTTAGTGGAACAGGCAAGTGTTCCTAGAGTTGGAGTGGTGGAGGATGTTGCCAGATTGAAAGATCGCCACTTTCCTGATACAATTCCTCCTACAACCTCAAAAGACTTTCCCAGTCGGAGATGTAGAGTCTGTTGGCGAAGAGGTTTGCAGAAGGAGGTTCGCATGTACTGCCCCGACTGCCCTTCAAACCCCGGGCTGTGTGTACCTGCTTGTTTTAGATTGTACCACACGCAAAAGAATTTTTGGGAGTATCAATGAGTGGTAAAGTGAACTGGTTGGTCTTTATTCTGTAAAACTTATTGTTCAGTTTCAAAGTTTGTATTTGTGTAGTCTTTTTAGATTTAGTTGTCGAGTTAGTAGATTTGTATCAATTTGCAATTTGTTTTTGTTTCTCTTTTATTTAAAAAAAAACTAAAGTATGATGTTGGTTTGCGTGTAGTGTCCATGGTCTGACTGTGTGCATGGTTTGGCGCTTGGCTGCCGGTGTCTGTGGACTGGTGCTTGTCTGGCGGTGTCTGCGGACTGGTGCTTGACTGGCGGTGTGCGTGGTCTGGTGTTTGGTTGGCGGTGTGCGTGCTCTTGCGCTTGCCTGGTGTTGTGTTTGGATTTGTCTTTGGCTGGTGGTGTTCGTGGAGTGGTGCTTGGCTGGCGGTGTGTGTGGAGTTGTGCTTGGCTGGTGGTGTGTGTTGAGTGGCGCTTGGCTGGTCGTGTGTGTGGAGTGGCGCTTGGCTGGTGGTGTGCGTGGAGTGGTACTTGGCTGTCTGTGCACGGAGTGGTGCTTGGCTGGTGTTGTGTTTGTGGAGTGGCGCTTGGCTGGTGGTGTGTGTGGAGGGGCGCTTGGCTGGTGGTGTGCATGGAGTGGTACTTGGCTGTCTGTGCACGGAGTGGTGCTTGGCTGGCAGTGTGTGTGGAGTAGTGCTTGGCTGGCGGTGTGTGTGGAGTGGCGCTTGGCTGGACGGTGTGCCTGGAGTGGTACTTGGCTGTCTGTGCACGGAGTGGTGCTTGGCTGGTGTTGTGTTTGTGGAGTGGCGCTTGGCTGGTGGTGTGCGTGGAGTGATGCTTGGCTGGTGGTGTGTGTGGAGTGGTACTTGGCTGTCGGTGTGCGCTGAGTGGTGTTTGGCTGGCGGTGTGCATGGTCTGGTGCTTGGATGGTGGTGTGCGTGGACTGGCGCTCGGCAGGCGGTGTGTGAGTAGTTACTTTCTGTTGGTCACTACACACACTGCTAGTTGAGTGACACTCCACACAGTCCATCATTTTGTGTAGTTGCAGTGTCAGAAATGTGGGCGTGTGAAAGTGATGGGCCCTTGAATGGCGCTGTTTGCTGGTGTGAGTGTTGAAATGTGATGGGTCCGCGGCTGGCGGTGTGAATGTTTTGTATGTGTCACGCGTACGAAAGGTGTATGAATGGCCTGTAAAGAGGTTGGTGCCTTGACGTGGCTTTACAGCTCACGAGCTGTGAGTCAGTGGTTCAGTTTATCATACTTTCAATTATACACAGTGTATTTCATTTTTGTGAAATTACTTGCGTATACAATTGTATGTACTGAATCATCACTCACCCTCGTGCCAAATCCAACCAGTATGTGTATGTGCTTGCGGATTAGATGGGTGTGCAGTAATAATTGTTTTTTTTCTCTTTCTGCAGTAGGGTGTACCTTGTCCCTTATTGTGATTGTTGTTATGTGTTGCTTTTCCATTCGGATGGTGTCAATGGTCTGGTTTGTATCAGGTATGAAAGGTGCGTGAATGGCCTGTAAAACGGTTGGTGACAATGTCAAGTCCACTAGCTTTTGCAAGAGGGGTTACCTGGGGTTTTGGCCCCGTGCGAGACAGCCATCTAAGGAAACCTACCAAACCCACACATTTCTGAAAAGTAGACACCCGGGGGCTTCCAAGGAGGTATGGCTTGCGTGGATCCTCCAACGTTCCTTTACCCAGAATCCCTTGCAAACCTCATTTTTAGCTGGAAAAAATCAATGTTTTCACACGTTTTAGTGTGGGAAAGCGTGGCATCACTGGGCTCACACAAATTACCTCCCACCCAGCGTTCCCCAAGGTCTCCCGATAAAAATGATACCTCACTTGCGTGGGTAGGCATAGTGGCTGCTTTAGGAAAAGGCCCAATTCTTACTGTGAAGACCAAAAAATTTCCTTTAGCCAAACAATCTTATTTTTTGAGGGGGTCACCTGAGCTTTTGGCCCGGGGCTTGGCGGGCATCTTTTCAAACTACCAAACCCAAACAGTTCTGAGAACTAGACACCCGGGGGAGTCCAGGGAGGTATGGCATGCGTGGGTCCCCCAATGTTTTCCTACCCAGAAATCCCTGCAAACCTTAAATTTTGGTAAAAAAACCCACTTTTCCGTACTTTTTTGGGTGGGATCTCGCTGCCGGCACAAATGTCCTACCACCGAGCGTTTCCCTTGTTCTCCCGAGTAAAATGATACCTCACTTGTGTGGGTGGGCCCAAGGCATGTGACTCAGGCTGGGGGGCTTAATTTGTAAAACTTAAATACTACTAAATACTACTTTATTCAAAATTCATTTTTGGCGTGTTCTGCTTTGGGGCACCCACACAAGTGAGGTATCCTTTTACTCGGGAGAACAAGGGAAACGCTGGGTGCTAGGACATTTTTGCCGGCACGGCGATCCCACGCCAAAAAGTTTGGAAAAGTGCTATTTTTACCTAATTTTAAGGTTTGCAAGGAGTTCTGGGTAGGAAAACATTGGGGGACCCACGCATGCCATACCTCCCTGGACTCCCCCGGGTGTCTAGTTTTCAGAACTGTTTGGGTTTGCTACTTTGCAAAGAATACCACCGAGCCCCGGGCCACAAACTCAGGTGCCCCCCCCCTCAAAAATCAAAGTTATATTGCTTCAGGGTATTTTGAATTCACCACCGTACGATTTGGACCTTTTCCTGTTGCAGCCACTATGGCTACCCACGCAAGTGAGGTACCGTTTTTATTGGGAGACCTGGGGGCACGCTGGGTGGGAGGTAATTTGTGTGAGCCCAGTGATGCCACGCTTTCCCACACTAAAACGTGTGAAAAAATTGATTTTTTCCAGCTAAAAATTAGGTTTGCAAGGGATTCTGGGTAAAGGAACGTTGGAGGATCCACGCAAGCCATACCTCCTTGGAAGCCCCCGGGTGTCTACTTTTCAGAAATGTGTGGGTTTGGTAGGTTTCCATAGACGGCTGTCTCGCACGGGGCTAGAAACCCAGATAACCCCTCTTGCAAAAGCTGGTGAATTTGACAATGGTGACAATGTCAAGTCCACTAGCTTTTGCAAGTGGGGTTACCTGGGTTTTTGGCCCCGTGCGAGACAGCCATCTAGGGAAACCTACTAAACCCACACATTTCTGAAAAGTAGACACCCGGGGGCTTCGAAGGAGGTATGGCTTGCGTGGATCCTCCAACGTTCCTTTACCCAGAATCCCTTGCAAACTTCATTTTTAGCTGGAGAAAATCAATGTTTTCACACGTTTTAGTGTGGGAAAGCGTGGCATCACTGGGCTCACACAAATTTCCTCCCACCCAGCGTTCCCCAAGGTCTCCCGATAAAAATGGTACCTCACTTGCGTGGGTAGGCATAGTGGCTGCTTTAGGAAAAGGCCCAATTCTTACTGTGGAGACCAAAAAATTTCCTTTAGCCAAACAATCTTATTTTTTGAGGGGGTCACCTGAGCTTTTGGCCCGGGGCTTGGCGGGCATCTTTGCAAACTACCAAACCCAAACAGTTCTGAGAACTAGACACCCGGGGGAGTCCATGGAGGTATGGCATGCGTGGGTCCCCCAATGTTTTCCTACCCAGAAACCCCTGCAAACCTTAAATTTTGGTCAAAAAAACCACTTTTCCGTACTTTTTTGGGTGGGATCTCGCTGCCGGCACAAATGTCCTACCACCGAGCGTTTCCCTTGTTCTCCCGAGTAAAATGATACCTCACTTGTGTGGGTGGGCCCAAGGCATGTGACTCAGGCTGGGGGGCTTAATTTGTAAACCTTAAATACTACTAAATACTACTTTTTTCAAAATTCATTTTTGGCGTGTTCTGCTTTGGGGCACCCACACAAGTGAGGTATCCTTTCACTCGGGAGAATAAGGGGAACGCTGGGTGCTAGGACATTTATGCCGGCACGGCGATCCCACGCCAAAAAGTTTGGAAAAGTGCTATTTTTACCTAATTTTAAGGTTTGCAAGGAGTTCTGGGTAGGAAAACATTGGGAGACCCACCCATGCCATACCTCCCTGGAATCCCCCGGGTGTCTAGTTTTCAGAACTGTTTGGGTTTGCTACTTTGCAAAGAATACCACCGAGCCCCGGGCCACAAACTCAGACCCCCCCCCCCAAAATCAAGGTAGTTTTGCAATAGGGTAATGTAAATTCACCACCGTATGATTTGAACCGTTTCCTGTTGCAGCCACTATGTCTATCCACGCAAGTGAGGTACCATTTTCTTCAGGAGACGTAGGGGAACGCTGGGTGGGTGGAATTTTGTGGATCCACGCAGATTCCAGAACTTTCCACCACAGAAATGTGACGAAAATGTGTTTTTTTGGTCAAATTTTTTGGTTTGCAAGGGATTCTGGGTAACAGAACCTGGTGGGAGGCAGTCGAGTCACCCCATCCTGAATTCCCCTGGGTGTCTAGTTTTCAAAAATGTATAGGTTTGCTAGGTTTCCCTAGGTGCTGGCAGAGCTACGGCGCAAAAACAAAAGGTAGTCTTTTTGGCCAAAACTTGCTAGATTTCACTGGGAAATTGAGGTGCAGCCATGTTGCGTATTGCGCTGTTTCATGTCGCAGCCACTATGCCTACCCACGGAAGTGAGGTACCATTTTTTTCGGGAGACCTGGGGGAACGCTGGGTGGGTGAAAATTTGTTGATCCACGCTGATTCCAGAACTTTCCACTACAGAAATGTGAAGAAAATGTGTTTTTTTTGCAAAGTTTTAGGTTTGCAAGGGATTCTGGGTAACAAAACCTGGGGGTAGGCAGACGAGTCACCCAATCCTGAATTCCCCTGGGTGTCTAGTTTTCAAAAATGTGTAGGTTTTCTAGGTTTCCCTAGGTGCTGGCAGAGCTACGGCGCAAAAACAAAAGGTAGTCTTTTTGTCCAAAACGTGCTAAATTTCACTGGGAAATAAAGGTGCGACCATGCTGCGTTTTGCGCTGTTTCATGTCGCAGCCACTATGCCTACCCACGCAAGTGAGGTACCATTTTTTTCGGGAGACCTGGGGGCATGCTGGGTGGATGGAAATTTGTTGATCCACACAGATTCCAGAACTTTCCACCACAGAAATGTGAGGAAAATGTGTTTTTTTGTCAAATTTTAATGTTTGCAAGGGATTCTGGGTAACAAAACCTGGGGGTAGGCAGACGAGTCACCCCATCCTGAATTTCCCTGGGTGTCTAGTTTTCAAAAATGTATAGGTTTGCTAGGTTTCTCCAGGTGCTGGCAGAGCTACGGCGCAAAAACAAAAGGTAGTCTTTTTGTCCAAAACGTGCTAAATTTCACTGGGAAATTGAGGTGCGACCATGCTGCGTTTTGCGCTGTTTCATGTCGCAGCCACTATGCCTACTCACGCAAGTGAGGTACCATTTTTTTCGGGAGACCTGGGGGCACGCTGGGTGGGTGGAAATTTGTTGATCCACGCAGATTCCAGAACTTCCCACCACAGAAATGTGAGGAAAATGTGTTTTTTTGGTCAAATCTTTATGTTTGCAAGGGATTCTGGGTAATAAAACCTGGGGGTAGGCAGACGAGTCACCCCATCCTGAATTCCCCTGGGTGTCTAGTTTAAAAAAATGTATAGGTTTGCTAGGTTTCCCTAGGTGCTGGCAGAGCTACGGCGCAAAAACAAAAGGTAGTCTTTTTGTCCAAAACGTGCTAAATTTCACTGGGAAATTGAGGTGCGACCATGCTGCGTTTTGCGCTGTTTCATGTCCCAGCCACTATGCCTACCCACGCAAGTGAGGTACCATTTTTTTCGGTAGACCTGGGGGCACGCTGGGTGGGTGGAAATTTGTTGATCCACGCAGATTCCAGAACTTCCCACCACAGAAATGTGAGGAAAATGTGTTTTTTTGGTCAAATCTTTATGTTTGCAAGGGATTCTGGGTAATAAAACCTGGGGGTAGGCAGACGAGTCACCCCATCCTGAATTCCCCTGGGTGTCTAGTTTAAAAAAATGTATAGGTTTGCTAGGTTTCCCTAGGTGCTGGCAGAGCTACGGCGCAAAAACAAAAGGTAGTCTTTTTGTCCAAAACGTGCTAAATTTCACTGGGAAATTGAGGTGCGACCATGCTGCGTTTTGCGCTGTTTCATGTCCCAGCCACTATGCCTACCCACGCAAGTGAGGTACCATTTTTTTCGGTAGACCTGGGGGCACGCTGGGTGGGTGGAAATTTGTTGATCCACGCAGATTCCAGAACTTCCCACCACAGAAATGTGAGGAAAATGTGTTTTTTTGGTCAAATCTTTATGTTTGCAAGGGATTCTGGGTAATAAAACCTGGGGGTAGGCAGACGAGTCACCCCATCCTGAATTCCCCTGGGTGTCTAGTTTAAAAAAATGTATAGGTTTGCTAGGTTTCCCTAGGTGCTGGCAGAGCTATGGCGCAAAAACAAAAGGTAGTCTTTTTGTCCAAAACGTGCTAAATTTCACTGGGAAATTGAGGTGCGACCATGTTGCGTTTTGCACTGTTTCGTGTCGCAGCCACTATGCCTACCCACGCAAGTGAGGTACCATTTTTATCGGGAGACCTGGGGGAACAATGGGTGGGTGGAAATTTGTTGATCCACGCAGATTCCAGAACTTTCCACCACAGAAATGTGAGGAAAATGTGTTTTTTTTGTCAAATTCTTAGCTTTGCAAGGGATTCTGGGTAACAAAACCTGGTGATAGGCAGTCGAGTCACCCCATCCTGAATTCCCCTGGGTGTCTAATTTTCAAAAATATATAGGTTTGCTAGGTTTGCCTAGGTGCCGGCTGAGCTAGGGCTCAAAAACAAAAGGTAGTCTCTTTGTCCAAAGAGCGCAAGATTTCACTGGGAAATTGAGGTGCGACCACGTTGCATTTTGTGCCGTTTCCTGTTGTAGGCACAAGGCCGACCCACACAAGTGAGGTACTGTTTTTATCGGGAGACCTGGGGAAACGCTGGGTGGGTGGAAATTTGTTGATCCACGCAGATTCCAGAACTTTCCACCACAAAAATGTGAGGAAAATGTGTTTTTTTGTCAAAATCTTAGCTTTGCAAGGGATTCTGGGTAACAAAACCTGGTGGTAGGCAGTCGAGTCACCCCATCCTGAATTCCCCTGGGTGTCTACTTTTCAAAAATGTATAGGTTTGCTAGGTTTCCCTAGGTGCCGGCAGAGCTAGGGTGCAAAAACTACAGGTAGGCACTTTGCCAAAAAAGGGTCAATTTGTAACTGCAAAATTTAGGTGTGACCACGTTGCATTTTGCGCCGTTTCCTGTGGCAGGCACAAGGCCGACCCACACAAGTGAGGTACCGTTTTTATCAGGACACTTGGGGTAATTCAGATTTGTAAATCAACTGTTATTACCAATTGAGCTTTCATGCATTTCTCCCTTTCAATGAAAGACATTGTGTAAAAAAAAAATCTTTTTGAAAAATGACCAATAATTCTCATGCTAGTATGAGTATTCCCAATTTTGAAAATGTGCAATTATATACTGTTTCTGAACTCTATAATATGTACCCAATTCAGAAATACATAGGTGTCTTTCATACAGATTATTCCATGTATACATTTTCCAAGACAAAGTGCTCTATACCCAGTAAATGAAAAAATGCCATTGCAAGTTGCTGCTCAGTTTTTGGATCTGGATTCGTCGGGTTCTTGGTGAAACTACAAGTCCTATATATCCCCACAACCAGGAAGGTCTAACGGATGTAACGGTATATTGCGTTCCAAGAGCTGTCAAAATTAGAAAAAGTTATAGGTGAAAACGTTGAGACAAAAGGCTGTTTTTTTCAACAAATGTTCAATTATTCCAATATCTAACTGTTAGTTTCTATAACGAAACCTTCATAGATTTAGACAAATGACCCCTTTCTGAATTCAGAATTTTGTCTAATTTTCGAAAATGTAAAGCTGTCCAGGATCCATTATTGCTTTCAAACTCATTTCTACCATTAACTGGAAGGAGGTGGAAAGCTCTAAAAATAGCAAAAATAGGCTATGTCCCAGAAAAATGGCAAAACTGAGTGAAAAATTTCGGTTCTCTGATAAAAGACTGTCATTCCCTAAAAGCTGAGAAAATGGAGATTTCAGCCCCACAAACCCTTTTTTGATACAATTTTCAGGGAAAACCCCAGAGGCCTTCATTTGCAGCCCGTTTTTCCCATTTTTCTGAAAAAAAACAGAAAAATCACTATATTTTGGTTACTTTCTGGGACCTCTCCAAGGGAATCCACAAACCCTGGGCGCCTTTAGAATCCACATGATGTTGGAAGAAAAGGACGCAAATTTGGCGTGGATACCTTGTGTGGTCAAAAAGTTACAAGGGCCTAAGCACGCACTACTCCAAAACGCCAAAAAAAGCCTTAGCACAGGAGGGGAAAAGGCCTAGCAGCGAAGGGGTTAAAGGAACCGATTCAAGATGGTGTCTATAGTCTTACAAGACTACGGCGCTGTGTGGTACCTTCACTCTGAGCACAAAGGAGCTGCTTAAAAGAAGGAATATTATGTTCTGTGGGTCAATACTTTTAGGAATATGACTAACCTCAACTTTGCCCTGCCACCAGGTCCATTCTTTCCGAACACACCAGCTCTTGGCTTTTATTCTGGATCTTTTTTTATTTTAATCTATATTGTAAGTGATCCTACACTGGGCGAATTACCAAAGTATGTGACATTATGGCGAGTCTCCTCACCTAACATGGTGACCTCAACTTTGCCTACGTCACATTCTGGTTACTGGGTTCCCTTTCCAAAGCACTACCTTTGACTCTACATGGACTACATTATATACAACACAGTTGATTTCTCCTTTGAATCTCTTCCCTGGTAACACATGCCAAGTACTAGAAGATCCCTATTGCAAGCGCTTCCCAGGGTTAGTGGATTATTTAATTATTGCAGCGATGTAAATGGCAGTGGCAGATTTAGCTACATGCTCTCCCTGCTTTTCTTTCATACATTACCATGAATGCCCGACATAGATATCACTTCCATTGCTCCTATCTGTCTCTTTTCAGGCCATGAAGGTTGCCATGTGCACTAACTCCAACTTTTTTCATTTTCACAGCAACAATTTTGATTCACATTACTGTTTGATCGCGTTTTACGTATACCTTCACTAGTGTCACTTTGCTAGATCTTAGAAACATGCTGCCCATGATATGTATTTGATTTGTGCTGAGAAGTTCCTAATGGCTTCTCTGCCACGATTATGACTGTGCACTACCGTGTGGCATATTGGTGGCAAATATTTAAATATTGAGAGAATTCCTTACTCAGTGGTGTCCTGCTTTGAGGTAAGTATTACAGTGGCATAAGCCTGGTAATTTCTGGCGTTATGTTTATGTTATCACCACGGCTGACTCAACCATCAGACTATAAGGTTAGTGTAGCTTGTCCATATCCGCCCATGCATTCACTTATTCAACCATTCATTCTTGAATTCACGGACTCATTACATATCCACGTATTCACACATCCACCCACACATTCAGGGATGCATTCAACTCCTAAGTCGCATTCACATTTAACCACTTATCATCTACATAGACAATCTTATCAATCAGCAAATAAGTAATTTCGTGTCTAAGAAAGCCAGAATCTTTGTGTTTGTCAATGCTTGTTTTCTTCCATTTCAGCTCATGGCTTATTTTACAGCTGCCTCTTCCTGCACCTGATACTCATTTTATATTATGTCAGCACAAATTATTCCTCATAAGTCATAGAGCTTTCTCAGACACTGGGCCATCACAATTCGGTTCCACCACATGCCTCCATGAGACTCCTTGAACGTTGCTTGGAGTGCTTGTGATGTTGGGCTGTAATGAGCCCACTTCTTCTCATCAAGTTATCCATCATACAGCATTATTTCACTCTGTCAACTTCACTCTTTACCACTGATCGGAAGACCTTTGAGGAGTTTAGCCCCCACTCAGTTTCAGCATCTGATTTGCTATTTCTGAACTTTACAACCATGCCTCCATGTCCCCATAGGAAAGCTCCTATCCAAATCATTGGGAATATGGGGGCAAACATTTAGCAACACTTGGAAACGAGAGGGTCACTTTCTGCTTTCAGCCATCTGCAAGTTGTGACTTTTGTAACGACCTTTCCTGATTTACCTGCCCATGTCCTCTGTTTTCATTATCTTGCTGCACTCTTTTAATTCAATATCTCTCTAAGCATTGTCGTCTTGAACTCTGACTTTTTAAACTCAAAAACACCGTCTTGATACTGAATCTACTTGTACGATGGGGTAAACTGGGCTTGTTGCACTATGTGTACTTCTTCCTACTGTCATGAAAGTTAACAGCTGAAGGCGTCAAATTGGTAACCTCCAGCCTGTCCGTCCTTTTTAGGTCGAGCTGACCTAGCATTCAATGCGAATGCGGTCAGCAAGACAACTAATGTTACCCGTATTTGGGAATGTGGACACGAGAGGGTGCACGAGCGCAGATTTGACCTCGTGGGCGCGCACGGCGCCGTGCCCCTCTCGTGTCTCACATTCCAGTGCGCACACACCACACAGGCACACGTACACACAGGCACACGCGCACACATACAAGCGCGCGCACCCCCCCTCTTACATACACACACAAACGCGCACACACACACTCCCAACTCCGCTCACCGGGCACACGCAGGGCTTCCATCACTGGGGGGGGGGGCACCGTCAATGTGCCCCGACGCCCCCCCTCACCGGCTCCTCTCGTCCTGTCCCTCCGTGTCAGACCAGACTCCGCAGCCCGCTCCGTTGTTTCTCCGCCCCTTCAGTGCGTGTCACGCCTCTCCTTTCTCCCGGCCGGAAATCCTTTTTGCGTGTCAGGCCTCGTTTTCAAAACTGAACTGTCCCGCAACAGTGTATATAATATCGGCAGTCGTTGTGCGCACTTGGTATTGCGGTCCTCGGCATTTGCAACCTTACACCCTATTATGTGTCTGTTATGGTCGCTCATTATATGTGTATGTGTTACGTATAAAAATCAGTTTCCCCGAAAATAAGCAACGTTGCATTTCTTTAAGATTCACGTGTTCCAATAATAACATCATGAACATGAAATTAACTGCCCATTGCTCCATCTCAGGGGGAAAATGTGAGTCCGTTGCGAACGCCGATTGCGAGATACAGGAACTCTTCTTATCGCGTTGCTTGATAACACGCGCCGTGTTCCCTCCACCCCATTACACTCCACGCACGTGACGTGAGTTATTGCCATCCTATATTGCTGTTATCACATGTTCTTCAATTGTTTTCCAGGAGCTCGATGTTATACAATGCGGTTTTACCAGGAGGTCCTGTGTTTGGAGATATTCGCAGATATCCGTTGGTAGATGGGACAATGTGTAACTCACGTCACAGCTGAAACGTGAGATAAGGATGATGGAACATGCGCCACGGGTTTTCTAGGCAGATAATCAGGCACTGCTGTTTCCCCCAGTTTGGGTAGGCCAAGCAGACAACACATGCGCTTTCAGTGACGATGGGCCGGGTGTAAGGAGATTTGTACGAGGTGAACAGCTTCCAGTGCCATTTGAGAAAAGAAAAAACCAAAAGATAATAGGAACCTTGAATTTCAGCTTCTTCTTTTTCTTCTATTCAGTAGTTTCAGCAAAACCTTGGAATCAGTCCACTGGGAACAAATGAGTTAAGATAAACCACAAATGTCTGCACGCTATCATTACAGGTCGTAATCCTGGTAGCTGACAGTAATAGTATTAATGTGCTCTCTTATGATATTTTGTTCTTAGCCATTATACTTATTCCCAGGAACAATGATTTGCATTAAATTTGAAATCAGCGAAGGGAATAGCAAGATCCTTCCAACTGTATTTATTTTCATAGCCAGTGGGAAGGATAATTGTATCATAAAAATAAATTCACATTACCTTACGTCGTCTCTTCCCCTCTGTGCTTTTCGCTACCCAACCTGCAAAAGCCCCTCATTCCTCCTTCCCTGGCGCTTTTTCCCATGTACCTTGCTTGCTCTTTCTCCAGCCAGTCACAGCCCTTATCCCTTCCCTTCCTCACTCCTTATTTCCCCTTGTTTCCTCCTTATTCTACCTCCCTTCTCTCCCACAAGCTTCTCATTAGTGCCTCTGCGCCATGGTATATACTTTTCGACTTACAAATACAAAGCTGTGTATACTGAAGGCTCCCTTGCTTCAACGCACACCTCTTTGTTTCTATGTCTTATGAAAGACACCCTCACACACCCCCTCACTGGTTCAAATATGTTCTCTCAATGTTTGAAGCTTTATTACAAATGTAACAAACAGATGTTAATATTTCACTTCTGTTCTTGGATTTTCGTCACAATAAAATACACTGAACATAATCTTCACAAAAGTTATTTACAAAAGTTTAAGCTATTGCTATTATAAATTGCAATAACTTTTCTTTAAGTATTAATTATTTAAAAAAAGTAAGACATTGTTATTTGTAATACTAATACATCTAAGTCACGTAAATACAACACATATTGCATTACAAATGCTATAGGTGTCACATTTGCAAAAGTTATAACTATTGGTATTGTAAATGACGAAACTATTAATTTCGCTATTTAAAAAAAAAGATAAATAAAAAATGTGTCAATTACAATACCAATAGCTCAAACCTTTCTAATGCGAGACCTATTGCATTGCAAATGCTTGTTTTTTTTAAGCTAAAAGCACTTTTGCACACAGGGTTTTGTAGGTTACATTTTAAAGTGGAAAAATAAGAGTTGCATGGCTACCTTTCCGTGGGGCCAGTCAGTTCCACTGTCAGTGCCTCTCCAGTGAGACACAAGACTTACAATGGACCATCAACTTCAGACTATGTAAAACAGAGTCAGCATGAGAAATGGCACTTACATAATCCATATGCCAGGCAATATTGTTAGTTGGGGTTCTTTTCTTGATTGTTTAGTATGCAGCACATCTCATTTCCTGCACAATAGTTGTGCGTTTTCTATTTGATTTGTTAAGTTCTCAATAAACTTCCCCCTCAAATCTCTTGACTGATGTGTAAAAGCCATTGGGGCATATTACCAACAACTAGCGATAATTATCGCTGTGTTGGCTTAGCGGGAATATTTATATGGCCGCCCTTCACCTGTTTTTATCACTGAGATACCTTGCTATTAGCAAGGTTTATCTCAGGAGCGATAAAAAACAGGCGAAATGCGTGAATATCGCTGTCAATACAGGGATATTTAGGCATTACCGTGACAATGCTCTTAGCCATGTTATCCACCTCTCATTGGATAACATGGCTAAGAACTGGTCAGGGCAGGCGTTAGCGTTTGGAGATATCCGTGCTTAGCGCCAATATTTCCAAAACTACGCCTGTGTTGATCATAGGCGATAGCGATTGCAGCAACTGTTTTCAGTCGCTGACATTTTGGCATGCCCACTTTGCATGTCATTAGCGATATTTATCGCTGACATGCAAAGTGGGCCCCAAAATGCCCGCTATCGCCTACAAGCTGTCGCTAACTGGTGTTAGCGACAGCTTGGTAATAGGGGGATAAAATTATCGCCGCTTCAGCGGGAAAAAGTCCCACTAAAGCGGCGATAATGGCCCTTGGTAATATGCCCCATTGTTTTTTCCTTAAAATATATTGTGAGCTCAATCCTGATTGGGCATGATCAACTAGTTGTATTCTAGATGTCTGGCAGCCGTGATAATAAGAGTATTGCTGTGTCTTTGGCGATAGTACATTGGCCATGCATATTAAATGCTTGATGACTTGTTCATTTCTTTAGGATTTTGTCGAGACTACCTCCTTCTAAAATTATTTCCTTTTCACTGTGATTCCCTCTTCTCCCTTTCTCCATGTTTCACCTCTATCGTTATGAGAAAGGAATCAGTTCCAGGTTCTCTTGTTCAGTGAGTAATATAGATGTGTTGAGATTTATATCATTTGAATTATTCAGTCCAACAATCAACAAAACACTGGTCTCCAACTCCCTTTCTGTTTGTTGATATAGATTTTTGGAAAGCATAATGGCTCATTGCAGTCACTTCAGAGCTCTGGGTATACCACAGACATCACAGAACCTGAGCAGAATTAAAGTCTCACTAGACGCGAGGAGTAATCCAATTTCAAGTGCTCATCAGTCACTATCCTCTTTGAGGCAGACCCTCACTTGAATGTCCTCACAAATAACTGAGATATCAGTATTTGCCTTGTGTTTGGTATCTTCCATCAAGTTATGGTTAAGAGCACTCCTGGTTTCTGTGCCCCCATGAGCTATCTCCAAGTTTTAGTCTTTTGAACCCTTGCTGATGAGTCAGGTAAGAGCTGATTGAACAAACAGCTATACCTGACTTGTTGCTCCACAAGATGTCTATTCCTTTGCCACAAGCAGTCTTGTTAATTGAGCATAGAATCCTTCAATCAAATATTATCTCTAAGGCAAGAAAGTAAAATGCTTTCAAAAGACTTTCATCTGGTCTCATTTTCAATGAGTTAGGCAGAATCTCATTGCCTCATTCTGCACTTTATGTAATCTCTCTAAAAATATCCTCAGTAGTTCAGTATGTAGAGCATTATAATAAAATCAAGCAAAGAGTCCATTATACCAAGGCTCAGGTAAGGTCCATTCAGTTCTGTGTTTGAAATTTAAGGGAGCAGGAGGAATTTCTGATGCGGTAAGCTGATAACTGATCCACTTTAATTATGGCTTTCATATGGTAAGCAAGGTGACCATCCGCGTCCAGAACAACTCCATGTTTTTTTAACGTTCTGTAATGGGGGTCTTTAGTGATTCAAAATTTAAAGGCTATTCAAATTAACTGAATTCATGCTCCATATATAAAAATGAAGGGGCAGATTTACAATTACTGGCGCATCCCTGCATATCGGCAGGGATGCGCCAGTAATTGTGCGCTGCAGCTCCGCCACCCTTGATGCGCCGCATTTACAATGCGGCGCACCATGGGGCAAAAACGGCACAGATGTGTCACGCATCTGTGCCGTAAAAGTGGCGCATTGCTGGAGTTGCGTCGCAGCTCCAGCTCCATCATTGCTGGAGCTGCGACGTACTCCAGCAATGATCAGGGGGGCCCTATGTGCACAATGCTGCGTCAATCCTTACGCCTGCTTGAAGCAGGGTTTTGACGCAGCATGGGCCCAAAAGTGACTGAGTGAAATCTTGTAGATTTCACTCCGCCACTTTTGGGAGGCGTTCCTGCACCGGAACGCTTCCCCCTGCGACGGTACGCCTCTTCTGGCGCAGGGCTTTACAACGTGACGAATCTGGGAGATGCGTCACGTTGTAAATACCCCGCACCATGGCGCATCTTTTGCGCCGCCTCTGTTTCACAAAAGTGATGCAACGGCGGCATAAAAGCGGCGCAAGGGGCTTGTAAATCTGCCCCCTCGACTTTAGCTCTGTTTAAACAAAGAATGATCTATTTCTTCCATCGACCAGTGTGATCAGAGAACTCAATAATATTTAACTAGCTTCTTGGCAGATGCGAAGCTGGGTGTTATCGCTGTACATTTGAACATGTGTGGGGTATTGTGCCCACACATTCATCAGTGGAAGCAAATAGAAGTGAGTCAATGGTGGCAACAGGGAGGAGCATTGAATGTGGCAAACTTGCCCAATGGTTGAAACTTTTTAAGACAATGTCCTGGTCAATATTATCGTGCACCACTGCGAGATCAACGAGTATAAGGACAGCTTAACTTTGCACATGGTGATCAGAGGTTCATCTTTTGTGTCAACCAGTGTTATTTCAGCTTTCCTCTTCGGTCTGGAATGTAACTTTTAATCACGGATAGTTGAAGCTTTGGGTGAGAAAGCTGTCACACTTTTGAAGCGAGTTGGATCTTAAGCCCCACAATGTAAAAACAATCAAATTCCAACGAGGTCAATGGGCTTCTATGAGGAGCCTCTTACTTCCCTTAGTAGCTTGGTACAAACTGCAAGGTCCTAGTTAACGAAAATATAATGTGGTAGATGTGTAATAATATAAAAGTAACATTACAGCTAAAAGCTAAATCATAATAAACGTTTTAAAAAGGCAAGCATTTCAGTGATTGAAATTACGGCAAAAAGATAAAAATTGGATAGTGGGATCAGGATTTATTAAAAACAGAAAAAAACTCCATACAACACAAAAGGAAACAAAGGAGACGCTTTGTGAGAACACATTGAGATGAGAATTAGCTTTAGGGGTGAGCAACGTAGAGACATTTACTCAGCTCAGAAACCCAAACTGACAAGTGAGCATTTCCCTCGAAAAGTAACAAGAGATCAATAGTATTTTCTACTCTTCCAGGAGACATGTCCATCAAAGTGGTGGTAAGGGCTACAACTTTAAGTTTTCAAATACACTGAAAATCAATACGAGACAACATTCTTGTATTCTTGTGCATTACTAAGATTTTATCATGCTACTTTTAGCCAACAAGATTGGACTCTGACAGATGTAGCATCCTACCCAGTCTGCATACCTGCCATTGACTACACCACGCATGGAATTTAATATTACACGTCTTTATTCATCCACATGTAACTGAGAACTTAACATTCTATAAAAAGCTTTCATTGCATTCCGCTATCACTCCTACGTCACAGCTCTAAGGATTGGAAGCCAAAAGGGTTCCGTCATAAAACTCACAAGACACTACAGCTCCCCTCGGTAAAATACAATTTTTTTTTTTTTTACAAATCAGTATATAATACAAAATACCTGCAGAATTTCTCTGGTTTTATACGAGTGAAATCTGACCCTAACTAGAACACCACTGTAACCTTTGGTTTTTTCAGTGATTTTTTAAGGTTTTTTAACTAGTAGGTTCGTTTGCAGAGTGGTGGAGATAGGGGTCTGGGTAGTGGACCAGCTCTCAGGAATGCTGCGGTGTAGGACTTATAGGAGATACTAGGAGGGCGTCTTGGCCCCCAAGTTCCCTCAGGAGTAAAGTGGACTTAATGACCCAATCAATAGTGAACCAAAGCCACATTTGCAGAGTGGTGGAGAAAGGGGGCATGGCCTCCGAAGACCCCTTAGCAATCCCGCTGTGTGGGACTTACTGAAGATAACAGGAAGGGTTAGTTGGCCCCAAGGACATCTTTGGGGGCCAACTCCCCCTCCTGTTGCCTCCGGTAAGCCCCACACAGTGGGATTGCTGAGAGGTGATCATATACCTGGCACACTACTAGTTGGGGAAGGAAGTCCCCTTGGTTCTTGAGGGTCCTTGGAGGCCAACTACCCCACCTGTACCTCCAGTAAGTCCCACACAGTGGGCTCACTGAGAGTTGTTCGGAGGCCATGCCGCCTTTCTCCATGACTCTGAAAATGCGCCTTCTCGCACACTACTAGTTGGTGGTTGAAGTCCCCTTGGCTCTTGTGGGTCATTGGGGGGCCAACTAGCCCTCCTGTTACCTCCAGTAAGAACCACAAAGCTGGATTGCTGAGAGGTGGCCAGAGGCCACGGCCCCTTTCTCCACAACGCTGCAATCTCACCTCCTGGTGCACTCCTGGTTGGGGGAAGAAGTACACTTTAGTCCTGAGGCCCTCAGGAAGCAAGGGGACCTCATGCTCCCATCAGCAGTGCAACAAGAGGTGTGTTTATAGAGTGGTGGAGAAAGGGAGTGTGGCCTCTGACCACCTCTCAGCATTTCTACTGAATGGGGATTACCGGAGGTAACAGGAGGCCTTGTTGACCCTTAAGGACCCTCAGCAGTGAAGGGGACTTCATCCCCCTACCAGCAGTGCCCAAGAAGGCGCATTTGCAGAGTGGTGGTGAAAGGGGGTGGGCCTCCGGCGACATGCCGTCTTTTAAAAAAAAATATCTTTTTAGACAGGGGTGCCACGTGGCCCCCTTTCCCTGGACCATTTTGGACCCTGAAGACCCCATCCCCCAGAGCCTGCCCCTTATTAAAATATTTTTTTATAAAAAAACAGAGGGATGGGAGCTGTTTTTGGCCCCGGGGATCCTCTCCCCCGGGGCCTGGGCTTTTTTTATGTATTATTATTTCTTTTCAAATAAAGGGGGCCACATAGCCCCCATTTTCCTGGGCTATTGTTGGCCCTGGAGACCCCATACTCCACTGCCCGGCCTTTTCTTTTTTTTTCTTTTACTTTTAAAGGCTGAGCGGCCCCCCTCTCAGGCCAAATTTGGCCCGGGGACTTCATCCCAGGGCCCAGCCTGTAGTGCCCTGGTCCAAACCCAGCGTACCCACTGCCACTGTTGGGGACCACGAGGAAAGCCTCAAGGCCCCCGTCGTCCCTAGATGCTCCCTGCCTCTTACTAGAGCCGGCATTGCTTTGAGACCCATGGAGTTGCTAACATGTAGCTCCCTGGTTCCCAAAACAATGTGCCCGTTTCCCTGCTCGCTTCACAGTGTACAGGAAAACAGACACTTGCTCTGCTTCCAGCAAGCAAAAGCATTTTTGCTCTCACTTGCTGAAAGCAGAACGTTTGCTATGGCTTGGCAGGAGCGGTGTTTCCACAAAGTCATAGCAAACTGCAATGTCCCGGGGGTTGACACCCGAGGACCTAGCTGGAGCCCGCCCTGGGCGATGGCAGTCCATAGGGCCATCTAGGGCTCCTGGAGGGGGCCTCATGTTAACTGCAGCCCTGCAACGGACCCCCCCTTAATTGTTGTATTTGTGCTCCGGGAAGATGGCGGTGCCCGGTGCAGCGGGGGAGGCCCTGTGGCCTCCCCCGCATTACTTAAAAACCCCCACAGTGTGCCCCGGGGAGGTGGCAGTCTCCGGGACTGAGGGGGATCCGAGCTACCCCCCTGCATTTTGATTATGTTTAGCCCGGGGAGGTACCGGGTCTCCACGTCAGCTGCAGGTTCGAATAGCCCCCCTGCATTTGTAAAATGTTTACCCTCAGTGAGTTGGCGGTCTCCAGGGCATCAGGTTGTCACAAGGACAACTCCGGCATAAATAGAACAAGATACCTCAAGGAGGTGGCGGTCCCTGGGGCTTTAGGCACTCTAGGAGGGGGGCTCAGTACCATGCCACCCTACCTATCTCCACAGTGCACCCGGGACCCTATATGAAAATGAAGCGCGCATCCAAAGTGACTACCACCAAATTTGCCCATTAAAAATGCTTTTTAAGCTCCAGGCGGTCCCCGTGGGGCCCCCCAGCCCTCTGGGAGAGGCCCAGAGGATCAGGGTGTTTTTACCCAACCCCCTTTTCTTTTTTCAACCTTTTTTATTGTAACTCGGTTCTACCAAGTCACAGGATGGCTGCCAACACTTCCTGTTTTGAAGTGTTGGCAGCCAATCAGATCTCAGCACAAGATCGGTAGGGGTCGCTGATTCACCACATCCCTAAATATACAACTGGAATTTCTTTAAATTTCTCAGCAACTACTGAACAATTTATACCAAATCACAAAAAGGCACTTCCTTGAACTAACATCTACCTTCCAGCCAAATTTGGTGGAATTCCGTTTAGCAGTTCGAGTTGAAGCCGTGTCTAAATGTCCTATGGGAATTGAAATGGGGAAAACACGCTTATAAGCACCCTCTAGTTCTCGCCCTCCGCTTGACGGATCACCCCGAAAATGTCAAGATAGCAGCTGAAGCGAAAGTTTTGAAAACTTTGTAATGATTTGTCAAGCGGCACCAAAGTTATTGGCAAACCAAAAATGCTTTCCCTGTGGAACTAGGTCCTAACTATAACTACCTAATGGCTACCGCCAGTAGGTAATATACCTATATGTACAATTACAATTACATCTCTTCAATCAACCTTCTTGATGCTTTAGTTAATCGACCTGATCCGATTACGGGAAGCTGGGAGCTGTCATCTTCAGTGTCAGAGATTTTCAAAAGATGGTGAATAGGTAACAGCAGTCACTGAGTTTTCAGGTTCAGTATTTCCTTCACCATCTCGATCAGACAACCGATGAATCAAATGCCGAAAGGGAGAAGAGTCTTCGATAACAGACTTTCCAGGGTGCTGGGAAGTCACCATGTGTCCCTTCATGGACACTATTTGGAAAGGTTCAGCTTCATAAGGAGCATCAGATTTCCTCCTTCATCTTTATCGGGTGATCACTAGATCTCCTCTCTTAAACTTGATGTTCTTTGCATGTCCCCTCCTGCCTGCATAGGCTTTCTCATTCTGTTTGTTAACCAAGTCCTTTATATGAGTTGTGTTCTCATTTGCCCATCTTTTTTTGGTCCATTGAGGTGAGTTGTCATTGCTTTCCCGAACATTAAAGTCGCAGGACATTTGCCTGTGGTCGAGTGAGGTGTTGAACGATATGCTTATAGGGTGGAATTAAATGCAGCTTTGAAACTGAGCCTCTGAAGGGATGCACAATGTATTGCTTTCTTCAGCGTACTCATAAAACTCTCAAGAAGACTGTTGGTCTTTGTCCAGACAGGTGTACTCTTCTGATGCTTCATGTTCATCTGCCCCAGGAAATCCTCGAAGTCTCAATTGTTAAAAAGTAATTCATTATCAGATTTCAAAATGGCTGGAACGCCGCATGTCGCTAAGATGCCATCTAGTCTCTCAATGACTCGCTTTTGAGTTGTGAATGAGCGAACTTCTATTAATTGAAAATGTGAGAACTAGTCCACAATTTCCATCAGATGATGTCCATTATCGAGTTGACCAAAGAAGTCGCTGGCTATTCTGTCCCATGCCTGCTAAGGGAGTTTTGACATGTTAAGAGTACTATTTGCAGAAAGGCAGTTACATAGATGACAGGCCTTGAGTTCCTTTTCCACTCTCTCATCTAAATATGGAAACCAAACTCAGCCTTGGAGAGCTCTTTTGGTGACATCAATACCACAATGTCCTTCATGAACTACTTCAATTATTTTCTGTTGCAGATGCTTCGGAGTTAGCATTCTCGACCCTCCTTGTGGCTAAAAATAACTGGCTGAGATACCCCTAATGTAGGCCTTCATTGTATCACACAGCACCAATGGAGAAGCTGTGTCTGTATTAACACCCAACAATTCTGTGAGAGAATTTGATATGACCTCACAGTAGTCAAGTTGGGTAAGATGATGGTGAGAAAATGAAAACTAATGCCGCACCTCCTCTCCCTTCCCCTGATTTATTTAATAGCAGTAATATGAGATTATGATCAGACGTGATCTTAGGGAAGACCTTCATTTCCACATGTTGCAGAGAGCCCCTATTAATGAAAATCATGTCTATCCTCAAATAGTGCTTATGTGGTGATGAATAGAATATGCATCCCAGTATTGTCAGATATAATGCCTTCCACGCATCCGTAAACCCATGCAGCCGAGCATAGTCATAGCCAAAGGCATAGTGTTGATCAAACTGGGAGAGGTGGAATGATTAGTTGAGTCGATATTGTAGTCAATCACACAGTTGAAGGCTCCTGTTAATAATATATCACCAGGTATAGGAAAGTGCCTCTTTTGGATATGGTTAGCCCCCACTTTTTGCCTGGAAAATTATGTTGTTTCCACACAAGGCCCTTGACAAACAGGTCCCCTGTGCCAGATCTCCTTCCCTAAACTGTACCTTTTGTTTCCGCAATTTACACCCCTTTAGTAGACATATGAATCCCTCATAAAAGGTACCCCTGGTACCAAGACCCTGTGGTTAAAGAGGGTCACTAAGGAGTGTAGCAGAAATGGTGTCACCCTAAGGGAACCCTCACCAAGTACATGCACACTGCCACTGCATCCTGCATTTCTTTGTGCAGACAAAACTGAAGAGTGTACATGACACACATCCCTGTGTGCCATGCCCTTTGACACTGCATGAGATATAGGTAAGATACCCCTCTGGCAGGCCTTAGCCCTAAGGCAGGGTGCACTATATCTCTTGTGAGGGCATATCTTCAGGAGCAGATATGCCCCTGCAATATCCATGTTGATTCCTGGATATTGTAAGTGATCAGGGAACCATAATAAGTATATGGGCTTGACACTCATCATTAGGAGTTTCCCAGCTCCATGATGACTTCACTGAAATATTGGATGTTTAGTACCAAGCAGCTCAGCATAATATACCTGCAGTGAATCCAGTGTCAGATCTATTAAAAAGTGCACACCGATGACCCCTTAGAAGGGTTTCCTGAAACCTATCAATCCTTAGTTTGGTCACCGACTGGCCTGAGCCAGCCTGCTACCGCCAGACAGTGTTCTAACCTCAGGGGGAGAGTGCCTGCACACTCTTATGTTGAGAACAATGCCTTTTCTGGGTGGAGGTGTCCACGCCTCAACCTGGTGACAAAGAGACAGCCATGGCCGGGACCTTCAAAGGTCTTGCTGCCTTTGAAATGATACACTAACCTCTCCTGCTAGAGGAGCAGGACTGGTTCCTGTCCTCACCACTTTTAAAGAGGAGGATGGGTGGGAAAACATAGAAAGAATAGGAGGAGTGCCCCCCTGCCAACTCCACCCCTCAGGCGCTGGAGGCGAGGTGAAGCACACTTTTCAGTGCCCACCATCTTGAAGATGGTGGGACTCCTCCAATCAGGGATTTGCCAACCCCCTATGTGGGGTGGGCATTTAGAGGGGGCGTAGTCACCCTTAAGGTAAGTAGCCCTTTGGCTACTACTTGGCACTCCCATTAAATACCCCCTAAATGTAGCATTTAGGTGGAAACCTGAGCCCTGAACTTCAGTTCCTGACGACCTAAGAAGAGCCGGACACTACAGAGTTGCACCACCAGAGAAGACTGCAGACATCAACTGACTTGGCCACGCCCCTACCGACCTGTCTGCAACTCTCAAGAACACTGCACCAAAAGATTACCTGTCCTGCAGCCCAGAGACCTTCAAAGCCTTTGGAGGACTGCCTGCCTTCAACAAAGATCAATACTACCGAGAACAGTGGACCTGTTCACCAAGCAACCATCTTCAAAGGAGAGACTCTGTGACCTGAAGAACCATGAAGCCTGCCCCCGGCACCTCCGGCCTGAGTCCAAGTGGGCCACTGGTTCCAGCAAGGTTCCCCAGTGCGCTAGATCGGAAGTCCACCATGAGCTGACCTCTCCTGGACTCCTCAAAGCTTCTGCATGGAAACTACCCCAACTGTCACCTGCTCCGGTAAGCTGTTTCCAACACCAAAAGGCACTCCTGCACCTGTCACCCTGGGCCTTGGTGAACAGGACCAAAGGTGTCCCTACATCCCTGAGAATTGCAACTTACTTTCTCAGCTGTTGATTTCCTTCGACCAGCCTCCTGGCCTGAATCTGCAGTCCTTGTTCGATTTGGCCAATTTCCATTGCCTTGCATTGGGCCCCATCGCTGGGTGGGCACCCTGCACCTGGCCGCTCCAGTGATGCTGGTGATGTAGTGTTGGTGCTGCCTTGGGTTCCATCCAGTGCTTGCTTCAACCCTGGGAGACTGCCCTCCAAGCCGCCGCTACTTACCTCCAAGCAGCCTCTAACTAATTTACCCCAATCCCCATTGAACTGTAATGAGTGCCCAACCTGGAATCTGCACCCTGCATCTCACCTCCCCTGTGCCGGTGGTGGTGCACTGTTGGTGGTGAAATGTACCTTGCTCAATACTGACCTTAACTTCCAAGGACTGGTCTTGTAAGTCGATATTATACCTATGAATGCTGAATGTTTCCTTCCTCCTATAGGTTAACATGCAAAGTCTGAAAAGTGCACGGTATCCTTTTTTTAAACTAAAACATTTTTTTAAACATATTTGCCGTTGACGAAGATCTGTGGTTCTACAAAATAAATATATCCAAGTATTTGTTTGATAAATTGATCTGGAATTTATTCATTGAGTTTTTGTCTCATTTGCAGCACTGTGTGTACCAAAAATGGCTAACACTACTGTCTGATAAGCCTAACTGCTCACCCACACTATCACAAAAGACAGCATTAGCATTATCTACCTTAGCCTCTGTAAAGCCTCTGGGGATCCAGGGGACTCTCTGCAAATTATACCTAATTTTGGTATTGTATATAGAGAGCCAGCTTCCTAAACCAGACCAATCTAATAATTCTAGACAAAGCATCTTCAAAATCTCAGAGTCATCTATGGGTGGCCAATAAACAGCGTACCCTACAAATTTCTGTCCAGATATGGCTAGCTGAGCAGTTGCCCATCTTCCCCTTGCATCAAGAGCTCTTTTCAGAACCTTAAAATCAAAGTTTTTAGCTGTCAAGATAGTCACTCCACTATGGAATCATTTTGCGAGGTGCATGCCACAAGATTGTAGCCAAGCTGTTTAAGCAAGAGACAGTCTTTGTGAGCAAGGTGTGTCTCTTTTAATGATATTATATTCAGGCTATACATTTTAACCTCCTACCATACTAGCTATCATATGTTGAAGGAATTTAGACCAGAAACATTCCAGCACATACACTTTAATCTGGTTATTGCTGCATAGCTTCCACCCTAAATAAAACCATCCTAAACTGAAAAGCAGCCTCTATGTGCTTTCCCAAATGTGCCAACTCAGATTGTAACCTTGGGTTGATCTGACTTATTTCACCTTCTGAAACCCCAGACAGTCATTTGCAGAAGCCTTGTATGTATCCTCCAACCTTCTGCAGAAACTCTCTCCCATCTGTAGCAAAGGTAACCAGCCCCACCCTAAGGCTGTTGGTAGTTGAAACAGCCCTAAGAGACTGCCACCCCAAGACCCCTGAACATCCATTGACCACAGATGCTGCCCTGAGAAGTGAAAGAAAAGGCCTCCACCAGAGACACTCCAATCCTTAGAAAGAGAGGCCAAATCCTTAAATAACTGGAACATACTTAGATCAGCAGTGTCTGTGATAAGACATTAACACTGATAAATAAACCAGATCTAAATCAGTTTACTGTCCCCTTGAGATTGCTAAGAGCCAACCTGGCGTCCTGTTCCATAAGACATATCTGGGTCAGCCCATTATGAATCATTTTAACCATAGCTGTCTCCTGTAAGAAAACTTGGGCCCCAACCGCTTTGAGGGGATGAATTATTCGACATAGTTTCAAACATCTGTCAATTGTAATCTATCAAAGATCTGTACAAACAATGATTGGCACAGCATCTACCGCTACAGGCATAGTCGGGCAAGCTTTTATTGAGATTGCATGCCTTAACAGGAAATTAGACTAGAAAAGAGTGAGGATGTGCTGGTCTTGAGTTAAAGGAAAGCTTTTTGCTATCCCAATTTATTGGCAGGTAACACCTTCCTGTACAGCTGCACTATG
Source organism: Lissotriton helveticus (assembly GCF_964261635.1). Taxonomy (NCBI): domain Eukaryota; kingdom Metazoa; phylum Chordata; class Amphibia; order Caudata; family Salamandridae; genus Lissotriton; species Lissotriton helveticus. The sequence goes on along the minus strand of NC_136072.1, from coordinate 512,536,891 downwards.
AACTGCCGAGGATCGTCTCCTTCATTCCCTTCAGGAAATCTGAACACCCGCAGATTGTTACTCCTCTGGTGATTCTGTAGGTATTCAAGTTTAGTCTGGACCAATTCCAGATAATGGTTGTGATTCTTAAAGGATTTTACAGAGGCTGTTCCAACTTCTCCTATGTCGGATACACACTGCTGCAATTCCATCACTTCTGTAGAAAGGTATGTAACTTTGCCTGCGACCTCAGCTATCAACTGCTGAATTGGCTCATTGTCTGTTATGACTCGTGCATAGTGCTGCTGCGCCTCAGCCTGCTGAGCCTTTAACATCTGTAGTATTGTCCAACGGGATGTCTCCTGTGTTTCATTCATAGCCAGAAAGTCTTCCTGAGCCCCAAGGAGAAAGGCAGCTGGAGAGATGCCCACCTAGGAAGTTAAGACTGGTATCAGGGGCATGCTGGCATCTGGGCTAAGTGAGACTGCTATCAGCTCTACAGTGTGCTGCCTGTCATCCCTTGAGGGTGATTGGGTCTCCATATTGGTATTTGACAAGTGGGATATTAAGGCTTTTCATTTGCGTTCAGGCATCACCCAGTCCTGCAATGGGCTGCCATTAAAGCTGCTGCTTGCAGTCCTGCTCTTAGCCTTTGAGGTCAAATGCTTGCCCGGCTGAGTGTCGTTCAGTGCTTCATTTAGCTTCTTGATGTGACCCCAGCTCTTCAAGGCCAGCTGACCTGTCAGAGATGTATTTGTAGCCTCTTCTGTGGTCCCTCAAGTTATGTCCACAACAGTATCAGTATCAGATCCCTCAACGTTATTAAACCCTCTGTATTAGCTATATCAGGGGTTAGGCTTTATGTTAATGGTAGAAGGTTGTTGGGGCCCAGAACATCCTGAGCGCACTGACATGGTGCTGACTAATGGGCTAGCTAAGAGTCCAAGGCTCCCTCTGCGTTACAGGGTCGATTGCTCCACTTCTCACACCCTCACCACCTCCCAGGAGTGAGGCTGGAGTACTCATGGTTCTAGCCACAGAGAAAGTAATAGAAACTAGATCCAGAGATCCTGAGGGAGTCAGCTTGATATTCAAAATAATGCCAGACAGCTCGACCAGACAATTGTGCAATCAGAAATATCTCACGCTTTAGCTATGAGCTCTGGGGGTCCTGATGAGCGAGCCCTTCATGTTCAACTTATTAATAAATGACCCAAACTGGGGCAAAGTTTGAGGGAGAAGGTTGCTGTTAGCTACCTTAAAAACAAGGCTCTACAATATGAATATGAGGAGTAGGGCGGTCGAGTTCTGGTGCATTCAATTTCAGATACAAAGGCTAGGTGTCTGTTCCAGCGCATTAAAGGCAGTTATGAATCGATTTATACCCTTCCCCAAGCTGTTGTCAAGCAGTTTTCCTTCTTTTTTTCTAGGAATTGTATAACCAACCCCACACTTTGTGCATGTCGGGACTCATGGCCTATGTCAGGACAGCAGGTTGCAGGGTTTAGAGGTATCTCCGGCGTCAGCACTTCAGACAGATATTGCCACTGGGGAATTAGAAGCTGCTCTCTTTGCTCTGCGCTCGGTAAAGGCTGCAGGGGAGCATTCAATCCCTTTAGAGTTTTATTAAACGTGTAAGGTTATCATGGTAATACAGCGTATTGATGTGGAAAGGAATGTTCCTGACACCTGGAATATGACTAATAGCATGGTGTTCGTGAAGAAGGATACACCACCAGATGAGATGGGTTCATACTGACACATCTCTCCGATCAATGCTGATGCAAAGATCTTTGCCAAGGTTTTGGCTATGCAGCTTACCCTTCTTTTACCAGATATTGTATCTAAACAACAACATGGTTTTATTCCAGGCAGAGATACTGCTAGCCACATCACCACAGTAATTGCCGTCTTTGATGTCGCGGAGAGAACTGGTAAAAAGCTTCCCTTGATCCTATTAGATGCAGAGAAGGCTTTTGAGCTGTGTCCTGGGAATGTTTGTGGGTGACGATGGGGGGCTTTGGGATTGGGATTGATTTTGTAAATGGGTACAGTCCTTGTAGAGGTTCCTCTCTGCTAAACTGGTTTAAGCTGGGATTTCTTCATCACTTTTTAAGATTCAGAGGCGCACTCAGTAGGGGTGTCCACTTCCCCCCTCTTATTTGCATTCTATCAGGAGCTGTAGTTAAGATTACTGTAGATGAATCTTGGGATTTGTCCCATGATATCTATATGGTGACTGTGAACTTAAGGTTAGTGCTTATGCTGATGATGTTGGTATATACTCTTGTTATATTCCATATAGGTACCGCAAAATAGGCTCAGGTAACATCCTAACCCTTATCCTATATTCTTCCCTACATTACATACATAACGGTTCTTAGGGACTGACCTTTTACCTCGATACGACACTGTGCACAGAACGCTGGATTTCCCTGGTAAAGGCCTCATACATTATGCGTGAGGATTCTTGGAAACTCAGCAGGACTACCAGCTCCTATATAATATCTATGTTTAATGTTTATTCCCGACCTCATCCTAAGTCTGACAAGTGGCACAGGAAAGTAGAACCCCCAGGGAGACCTTTGGGTATATAAACATCACATCTTGCTTAGACAAACAGAGAAGATCAGGATTTCCCTGCTGACACACATTGGCGTGAGACGCTGAGGTTCCTGCATGCAGATACTCCAGCTCGCAGTGGCCTAACATCACTTGCAGGGTGTCCATCTCAAGACCAAGACGGGATCCCACACTCTCTCACTTCAGGTAATGGGGTTGAATTTATCGTAGAAGGATTCTTGGCTTAACATCTAAATACATGCTAGGTACATCTAGTTAGTGTAGCAACGAAGGAGTACGCATTTATTGTCATGTATTTTATATACTTGCCAGTATTGATGGTTATAGCAAAATGGTAGAAATCTACCATCCTTTTACTTTCTTAGTGATTCTAATCATTTATGTCTTTTACTGTCTAATGGTTGTTTCAGCACATCTATTTTACACTAGAACCACAACTGTTCAATAAATACTTATTGAAAAATGTCCCTACCAATTTACTCTATGAGACTAAGTGAGCACAAGTGACTGAGCAAAAAGTAGTACACTGTTTCCACGGTCCTGAGTGATTATTATTATAATTAAATTTGTAGGGCGCACAGCTACCCGAAGGTTTCCCGGCGCCATGTTCGATAAATGTCAAGAACTATTCTCTTCCTGATAAGAGGAGTTTCTAGTGGCACTGTGAGCTAGCTGGTACACATGCCAATATACCCAGTGGGGGTGTCTAGAATCAGTCTAACACCAATCCAACAGTGTATGTTGTCTAAACGCGCACATCCTATATAGGGTTTATAGGAACTACACGACATAGCGCCGCCAAGTTGGTTGGGTACTTATTTAACAGTCAAATCTGAGTAGTTCAGTGGTGCTATTCTCAGAGACCCATTCTCACATCTTCTTGAGACGTCTGAAGTGGGAGGGCACAAACTCCACCACAGCTGAGTAGACAAAAATTCTATTTATTGGCTGTTGGTTATTCAAGCTTGAAGGACACATAGTTTCTATTTGAACCTAACACTGTATCTGTTCCCTTAGAAAACTCTTCTTACTAAAACAACTAGGGGTGGGCCAGTAACCTTTGTGATTGAGGCACACAAATCATTTAGAACAGAGGTATTCAATTTATGGGTTACATTCCCACAGGCAAATGCACTAACAAAGACATTTCATTACTATACAGAAGATGAAATACTGAACAAATATTGTCTGTACGAGGACATTGAAGTTCCGCTCACTTACCAGGAACATTTATACTGGTTTAAAGGCACCCTAGCCCATACAAGAAATAAAGTAAGGCTCGGTCTGCTCGGAAGAGACAGAGCAATATGACCAGTATTTGCGGCGTATACACCACATCCTGACATTGAAACAATGCCAGCTGGAGACTTACTTAAACTTCATAAAGAACTAATACATTTTTACAGAAAGATGACACTGTTCATGATGAAGACACTCACTGTTCCGCCAGCAATGGCTACACCAACATGTCCGACTCAAACATCAACAACTAAAATGACACCACAAACATTACACGCGGTAATGAGTCAAATGCCCACTAAACGTGAACAAATGCCATTTTGGGTGGCTCAAAAAATAATACCGCTAGAGGCGGTATTTCCAAACACCAGCCCACATGAAAAACACAGAATGTTAACAATTTGCTTGCCCATGGGGATAACACCCCAGATAGAGGATTGTACCTCTTGGGATACCGTTTTCACTGCCATATATACCAGTACTCACAGTATCCCATCATTAGAAGTAATAGCTGATGTATTAAGACAAATACAGAATGACTATGGAGCAGAACCTGCTCTGAAATTAGGTATGAAGGACCATATGTATCAAAAACGATTTTTGGGATTCTCAAATTGCGATTTTTAGCAAATCACAATTAGAGATTCTCAAAATGCAATGTATGTAGGATTTGCTAAAAACTTAGCGAATCCTACATATTCCTTATTTGCAAATCGCAAATTGAGGTTTTGCAAAAAAGGAATTCCTTCCCATCCATTCCTATGGGCTAGGAGGCCCATAGAAATGAATGGGAAGACATTCTCAATGTGCGATTCGCAACTAGAGAATCGCAAATTGAGAATGCAATTTCAAGGGTGCCAGGGAGTCAAAAGGACACCCTGTTGCACCCCTGAAATATGTATGTGTGCACTTGTGGCGCACACATGGCACTTTGAAAAATGTAAAAAAGTGCATTTTTCAAATAAATCACAAATTACCACTAACTTTTAGTTGGTGGTAATTTGCAATTCCGTGCGGGCAAATTATATCTTTCAATTTCAGCATGACACTATCACGGCTCGTGATGACCTGGGCCAATGATTTAGCAGCCGGTGCATTTGATTTTACAATTAACTTAATCTAGGCTTCAGCTGTCTTGCATGAAGCACCCTGACCTTGGATAGACACTCTGGAAAAGTAGTCAGCAGGGTTTTGAACCATCCCTGAATGATCTACAATGGTATAATTGTACTCTTGTAATCATAGTTTTCATCATTCAATGCGAGGAGGCATCTTGACTTTGGGATTGCCAGACTTAGTCAGTAAAGTTTGATGACCAGTTACCAGCATAAAATGCTTTCGGTACAGGAATACAGAGAAATGTTCACTAACCCATACCAGGATAAACTTTCTTTCTCAGGTTGTGAGTAAATATGTTTTGTTTGGGACAAACTTCTACTGGCGTATGCCATAATTTGCCTTTGAGCATTAGGGTGTACACTGTGCTGTACAAGGTTTGCTCCTAACTTGACTGGGCTAGCGTAAACAACAACCTCTGTATGAAGCTATGAATTGAAGTAGGCCATTTCAGCAGCAGTTTTAATGGCTAGTTTGATTTTCTTGAAACTTCTCTCACATTCTTGTGACCACTTGAATGACACATTTTTCTTTGTTAACTCTCGTAATGGAGCACTTTGTATGTATCTTAAACAGTAATTGGCCAAGAAATCAACGTATCATAGAAACATCTTGTGAGGGATCAACATTTGACAGGACTTGTACTTTTGCAGGATCAGGTGTCATAGCCCAATTTGGAAAGATATGGCCAAGGAACTTTGACTTTATCTTATGGAACTCACAGTTGTCTGCATTCAAAGTCAAAACTGCATCAGTAAGTAAACATGTGTGAAAGCATTAACATGCTCCTTCTGTGTTGATCAGAACATCAATATGTCATTGTTGTAACTGAATTCATTCACAACAGGCTATATGACATGCCGAATGACGTCTTATTAATGTTCTGCAGCCGATGACGCACCAAAACGGAGTCTCTTGTATCAAAACAGACCAACATGTGTAGAAAAGGTGGTAATGTACCTGTGATCTTCTTCAAGTTCCGACTGATGATAACCTTTATTTAAATTAAGGCGAGAGAAGACCTTTGCGCCATTTAATTATGATATCATGTTAGCAAAGAGTAGACTTGGATGTCGTTCTCGTTCAATTGCCTTATTTGCTTGACACATGTATTGCCTTTGCATACAGCTCCTTCACTGTCCTTTTTGTGCACTACCACTATGGGAGAAACCTGTGGCTTTGGACCAGTTGAACGCTCAATAATGTCATGCTTAAGTAATGATTCAAGTTTCTTTTCTACAGCTTCCTGTAAACAGGTGCGGTGCGTCCATTGGGGCGTAGGGGAGTAGCCCCACTAAGCCACATGGACGCACCGTCATATTTTTGGCAATAATTACCTCTCCTCGAATGTTATAGCGCCGCTGCGCTACCGGCCGGGAATCTGCCAGGACACACCCGACTCAATCGGGCGTGCGTAGGGGGTGGGGCTGGCTGGGCTGCTGCAGCTTGAGTGACAGTCCACACTCAGCTGCAGCAGTACTGCGCATGAGAAGTTCTGGGCTCTAACTAGCCCGAGCATGCGTGTAGACTACCTCCCTGCCTTCACCATAGAGAGGGACCAAGAGGTGTGCGTTGCTTCTTACAGCAGCCGTGCCACTGAAAACGGGTTGAACAGGCGAGTAGTAAATGTGGCCCCCTAGCCAATCCTGGCGCTTCATGCAGCGCCAGGATTGGCTGGTCCTACAACGCAGAAGGGCAGGCAATCCATTATTGGATGCCGCGCGTGGGTGGTGGCACACTCCCTCGGCCGCACTTTATATGGCCAATCACTGTATGACTTCATGTGAAGCCATGCAGTGATTGGCCATTTCGGGACGTGCACGCGCGCGCCGCTGCCTGTAGTGACGTTCTCTTCTCTCTCTCTCTCTAGGGGCTCGGCTCGTGTGTGCAGCAGACTGGCTCCCTGCCTGCTGGCCGCCTCATCACCTCTTTGCTTTGCACCGGTGCAGCGTCTCGGTAATACGCCATACAGGCGGTAATACAAACACAGACGGAGTAGTATATAACATGCCCCTAAAGCGCTTGCTGTCCAGTACTTCGGCTACTCAGCACTATCAATTACAGATGCCGGGCAAATAAGCAGAACTCCTCTAATTGACAAGGGGAGAGGAGAGATTGGAGTCAGTTATCCGACTCAAAACTAAAGTGGCAAGTATGGAATCTATCTACGACCCTAGCTAAGGGCCCGTGACACCTGGGCCCGATACCACATGTGAGTGCTCTACTGGGATTTGCGCAATAGAGGGGTTTCTAGAGTCAACACCAGGGCGGATGCATTTGGATTTACACTAAAATGTTTATGCCTCACTAATATAGAATACACCGACATGTTCCACCCCGTTGTGCAGCACGGGAGGTTTTATGCATTAGAGTTTGCCAGTGAAGCAGTACTTTTGTTTTGTTTTCTTGTCTTTTTTTGAACAGCATTGTTTTCTCGGGTGGGAAAGTGCACCAATCGTGGGGTACTGCAAAGACTGATTGATGGGTAGATTGGTAACCATGTTCTTCCTGCTTACATTTCACATGCTTTTCTTTGCTTTTTCCAGGATGTTGATACTTTTTATTTAGGCAGCATATTGCTCTCTGTCTTGTCTAGTGCGTAATTTGAATGGAGTAGTTGCAAGTGTATTATGGTTCTAAATCTAAAAGCACTCGCTACCACCTTCCTGGCATTTAGCAATTTTCAGAAACAATACATATGTCATGATAACGCTGATGGTTAATGTTTTTCCTAGAGAGAGATGAGAGTTTTGTCTAGTGGAAGTTTTGACTCATGGAAAGGTAGCGCAGAAGGTTAATGTGCCTGCTGTAAAGAACATGTACCTGATGCAGATCACAAAATGCACATGATGTAAATAGGTCAGTGAGTCAATGCTTTTGTCAGAAAGATCCTTGTGTTACTTGAAGTTTATAAGTTAAAATGCTAACATAGAACAATGAGCTATTAACTGTCATCTAAGAGCTGCTTGCAAACTGCAAGATAAAAATGGCAGCGTTCATATGTTTTACCCCTAGTCTTTGTTTGAATATCCTAATGTTTCAAATATAAATTGTTATATTGTTATTGTCAGCGCCTGGTAAAGCCTGACCACCATTACCAGCATTTTTGGGCAATTTTTGGGTGAAGAACAAGAGGCCCCAACCTCCTTTGCTGCTCTTTCACCCTGGCTACAATATTTTGTTAGATTGGAGTAAGGAATATGTGTGTGGTCACTCTACATGGTGGTTGGGGTGGGTACACATTTTTAACATTGTACTCAGAAATGCATTGTATCTCGAAGTCTGTTATGAAGCTCTGTGGTTATACTGAATAAGCAGCTACCTATGTCATGACATCTCTTTATTAATGTAATAACTGCACTTTCACAATTGCTTTAATAACCTACCTGCTTTCTCAAATTTGCTTAAAAAGGCACCATTTACCCACTTTTTTTTCATAAATCTCAGGGGGAAACCCCCCCCGAGCCCCCCTTAGGTTGTTTGCGCTCGCTCGCTCACTACGGTGCAGTATGACAATGATTTTACGCCTCACCACTTTCAAATGTCACAGCCGCCCCTACCTGTAAATGAAAAGCAATTTGTCTATGTCTCCGAGCAACAGGATGGACATCTTCATTAATATGCAACTTTACTTTCATAGTTTTAGCTTTCCTAAACCATGAAACAATGAAGGGAATTGACTTACTATGACATGCTGAGCATTCATGTTGTAATTCACAGAAATCAATCCCATTTCAGCAGCTGTACTGAAACTGAACAGACAGACCTTGATGCTGTACTTTGAAATTCATGAATGGGTGCTCGCACCTTCATTTTCTTGTGTTTCATTGTCCCTACAAATGAACCTTGACTTTTTATGGGTGTTGATGCCGCCCATGTGTACACTTTGGTTTTTGATCGTATGAGTTGGGGCAATTGAGATATTATAAATTGTATTTCTCTTCAGGTATTGTTTATCGATGCACCACTGTCGATGATGAAAGGTATGAAGCAATCATTTATTTTCAATGTAATCTTCAGGCAATGTTTGTATGACTTTGGTGATTTGGCATGTCAACTTTTCTTTGACTGACATTTTCCTCGTATGCAGCCAGTCCGACATGCGCACATTTCTCTGAGGCAAACCTCGCCATGGCACAACCACCTTTCTCACTATCACCTGGTATTGAGGCGGAAATACTGTTTGATAATGATTTAGATGATGATCAACTTTGTTCAATGTCAATTCGCGCAATTGATGTCGCCGCTTGGCCGTGTGGGTAGGCATCGACCATTGATTCTGGAATGTTCTGGGGACCATTTTATCTTTGGGCCGTGATACACTTGCTTTTTCCTTCACTTTACAAACTGTCACAAAACTGTTCTCTTTCCCACGGCCTTTACATTTCTGTACCATTCGGGACATTTACCTCTATGTGGAAATGAAAATCCACAACTAAAACATAACTTCTTTTTATGTGTAGATTTCACTTGTGTACTTCAGTCTTTTGCTTTAGCTTACTTTTTATACTCATGACTAATTCACTCTGAGCACCTCTGGCCTCCATGTCAGCAGCCTGCCTTTCATCATTGTTCGCCACTCTGGCAGCCATCAACACTTGTTCAAGACTAAGAGATTCTCTCAGTATTCGTCATCTGAATGAATCTGGCAAAGAACCATCAATAAAACTAAAGAGCATAGCATCTTCATCATTAAATGTATTTAAGTTATAGTGCTTGATGAGTGTATCAAGTCTCTCTACATATTCATCAATGGTTTCACCAACTTTTTGGCATTATTGACTGAAAATGTATCTTTTGTAATCAACATTTGGCACATGATTGAACTGGAGATTCAGCGTTTCTTTGATCTGCCAGACTGGGATTTATTTGTAAGTTCACAGCATTTTCTTTAGGATTTTTTTACACCATCACCAGCAAGATGCACCATATTTATGAAATACTGTGCGTTCCTATCCTTTCCCCCTGCACTGCATAGTGCCAATGTAGGCACCCTTGCATCATGGTGCTAGGGTGCCTATGTTGCAGGCAGGATTGTTTTTGTGCAGGAAGGGGCACTTTCCTGCATAAAATCAATCATGAGAGGCCTTTTCCTGGTATGTGTGCTGCAGAATGCAGCACACATGGAAAGAGGAAAAAACAAGGAGAAACTAAAACATTTCTCCTGCTCTGGGGAGGCGTGAGATTTTGGCGCTGCCCCAGGTTTACCTGTTTTTGTAGATGTGGGGCAGCGGCAAAATCAATGGGTGTTGTGTGGGAATACCCACCGTCATACCCATGGACTGCCTCCTTGATGCAGAGTAAGGCTACGAAGCGCTTTGCAGAGCCTCGCCTTACTCCATATCTATGAGACCATATCAAGCCATGCAGGGTGGCTTTGCGTCATCTCATAGATATGGTTGAGAAGCCTGCGACAACGTAGCATCAAAAAAAGTAATGCATCTGCGGCGGAGGCCTCTTGTAAATAAGACCCATTATTTTTATGTATGACCTCGACAAATGTATTCATTCTTGAAATGGGATTTCTAGTACATTGTGCACCATTTGTTTTTATTATTTTATTGTTTTTAGGTTAATTTTAACTTGAAACTAAACTGTGACTGTAATATGTCACACCTGTTTTGGGTACATTTAAGGTTTATTTCAAGCAAACAAAGTTATTTCTTACTCATTCGATTTTTATTTAATCTGAGTCAAAGAGGGAGACCACTACACTGCTTTCTTCCAAAGGAGCTTGGCGTTTACTTTTATTTCTCTGACTTCAAAGTGAGACAATTTATGTCACAATCTTGCTGGATAATGGAGGTAGGAAAGGGTTTTTTCTAGCACACGTTTAAATGAACTGTGCAAGTATTTGTAAACTGTATAGTTTTACTAGTCAAACTGTCTGTCTGTGCAAATGTGATGGTCATTTCAATTCAAAATTTATTGTCTGTAATGGCAGTGTGCTACCACACCACTCTACTCTTCACCTCCCCACACCACTGTACTCAGCGCCATCAGATCTACTCCACTCTGCAACACTCCACTCCATGCCACAGCACTCTGCACCTCTCTACTCTACTCTGCACCACTCTACTCCACGCCGATACACTCTGTGGCACTCTACTCTACACCACTGCCCTCTTCACCACTGCACGCTACACCACTCCAGTCTTGGCCTCTTCACTCTATTCTGTACAACTACACTCTACTCAATGCCACTCTACAACACTGCACTCTATGCCAACACATTCTACGCCAATGGACTCCAATCTGCACCACTCAACTCTACGCTCCTGCCGACTATGCCAATCCACTGTACACCACTCCAATCTACTCTGAACCACTACACTCTACACCACTTTACTATACACCGTTAGACTCTACGCCACTCTACTCTATGCCACTGCACTCTACCTTGCCCCACTCCACACTCTTTAAAACAATCTACTCTGTGCCACTGCACTCTACACCACTGCACTATACACCACTCCACTCTGTGCCACTCCACTCTGTCACTCCACTCTATACCATTCCATACTACACCACTGCTCTCTGTGCCACTCTACTCTGTAACACTGCACTCTACACCACTGACCTCTATGCTACGCTACTCTACTTTGTACTACTGCATTCTATGCCAATACACTCTACGCCACTGCTCTCTCTGTGCCACTGTGCTCTGCATCACACCACTCGATGCCTACTCTTTGCCAACCTTACTCTATTTCTTTATTTATAGTATTTATAAAGTGTGACTGTCACCATGTGGAAAAGTAAATTTTGCCATGTTCTGTGTCCCTACGTGTTCCCCATCTCATGTTATATGTGCATGATTAATATGCATATGTATTCCCCATGATCGATTAAAGACGCAATTCTAGTTGTGTCCATCTCTAGTATGCCAGTTTCCAGTTTTCGTGAATACAACGAATATCAGGCCTATGTAAAGCTACGTTGCCACGTTTCTCAGTGTGCACGTTATTTCATTGTAAAGTCCCCGTTTCTCGGCCTCAAAAGGGCCCGGACTCAGATTCAGCTCCTGTCTCCTGAACCCTCGCTGAGGAGCGATACAGCCCCCACCTGTATCCCTGACCCTTCACTTACTTCCTGCCTCACAGTGCCCGGCTCGGCCTGGCTCTGCCTGCCAGTCTGCCAAGAGTATGTTATGATTCTAGTTATCAGTCCAGCCCTCCTTCTCTGCATTCCTAAGCTACTGATTCGCATCAATAGTTTCCGTCACAGTCTAGCCTTTAAATACTGTATTAATGGTCATTTAATATTCCCCAACACGTACTACATGTAGAATAATTCATGCACCAGTCTTAGAGTCTGTTAGCCTTTACCCTGATAACTTTTGGATTCTATCAACATGTTCTCTAAACATCAGATACTAGATAGTGTTTAGGTACATGTCGCTCTGACTCTCCAGACTTTCGTCTCTGCTCCTAACGCAGAAGTCATAGCCCCCAGCTTCTCCCTAGTCACACGTCATTGCCAGTTTGCGCGCACCACTAGGTTAGAGGTCCCGGCTCCTTAGGTAGCCCCCTCCATGTTTCCGCCCCGTTCATGACATATTCTGTTACGTTTACATCACATGTCTATGTACACGCCTCTTGTTACACCTACTTTCACCCTTATCTTTCGCGAACTGCTACGAACCCCACCCACTGCTACACCTACTGCATGTATTGTAATGCAATTGTTTTAGTATATATGCTTGTGCACTGTTATTAAAAGTTGCTAGCCATCCCAGATCTTGCCCGTGCAGGTTGTCCTGTTCCTGTCCTTATGCTGTATTAAACCTGCAAACTCCTACTACCTCGAATCTTGACTCTTATTTAATGAGCTATCTGTTATTGTTATATCCAGTCAAAAATAGAGGTATTATTTATTTATTTACCACATAATGGCGCCCGAATAGGGACTTGCCCTTTCCCCACGCGCCGGAGAAGCCACGCAAGCCCCCCTGATCCTCTGCAGTCGTGACGGAGCCATCCTGCGCAGTGGCAGATATTTCTGCTTCAAGTATCCCTCAGGCCCACGGAGGAGACGGAGGTTGCGGTCCAGCATCCAGACGAGGCGGTGGAGGAACGCGGCGAGTCCCGACCAGAGCCCAAGCCGAGAGTCCAAGGTCCGAGGTATCCGGAGGCCCACCCGTAACTGAAGTCCGAAGTTCGTCCGTCCGGCGTCGTAGCAGTCCAGTCCAGTCCGTGGCCTTCCGTTCTTGCTGCCCGGTGAGTACCGTTGCTGGGGTAGTATCTAGACAGGGTCAATTGCATTGTCTCTGGTCCGTGGGTTTGGGGTACACAGATCCAACACGAAGTGTCCACTTAGGTGGATGCGGGTCCTGACGTGTCTCTTTATGAGACCGGTAAGTTTCGTACTGTTTTAGCAGTGCATCTAGTTTCTGTTCTAGTCTGTTCTGTTCTCGAGAAATTCATGTATTTCTGTTCTCAGTATTCCAGGTAGTATTTTGTCAGAACTGTTATATTAAATGTCATTCATGTATTTCAATGTCGTGGTATGAAAGTGGTGTAATTATTGTGTTTATTGTGTATTGTATTGTGTCTAGGCTCCAGCCCAGTCATGCCTTTGTTTTCTAAATTACGTCAGTTAAAAACTAGAAAAGGTCTGCTCGAAGAAGCAGTTCCTGTCCCGCCTAGGGATAGTCCAGGTCACTTTATGTATCAAAAGCATGGCATAAGCGCCATATTATATCTAGATTTATGGGTGGAGTACACCAAGGAATTAGAGGAGAAGTATAGATGGCCCGTATCAGGTACGTGGGATGCCGAGTGCATCATGCGAGTAGAAGAAGTATTATGGAAAAAGAAAGCCAGACAGTCACAGAAAGATGCCATCGAGTTATGGCGCAAAGAATCTCATAAAAGAACCGAAAAAGAAATCAGAAAGTCAGAATTAAGTAGAGAATCCTTAGAAAGAGCCCAAGAAAGGGAACTAATCGAGATAGGTGAACGAGTTAAAACCGAACAGTCAGACAGACAGAGAAATGCCCTTATTAAGGGTATGTATCCTCTTCTTGCTGAGGGCTTGCCAAAAGCAACCCCGGAAGCATCCAGTAATTTTCCGCCACCGTTAGTTCCGACCAAGCTACGTCACAAACCGACCGCAGCTGATATTTTTCTCTCGTCCTATTTGGACGACACCGTCCCAGAATATGCAAATCCTGTTCCACCAGCTCCTGTAAATAATGTAATTCATGGTCTTCCAGCCACCGGGGCACCTGTTGCAGTACCTGTTACGGTACCCCCGGTCCAGCCCGTAGTACAGATTCCCGCCACATCAGTCACTCTGCCAGCACGAAGAGTATCAGTCGATGATTCCAGTATAGGGGCCGCGGGAGGAGGTCCTCCTGGTACCCCGCCGCCAAGTAGACGTTTAGGAGCAGTCGAGTTACATGAACGTGCGTTACAGCGTACGCCCAAATATAAGTCCATTGCAGAAATCAGGCGAGTTCTTACTGAATGCTGTTATGATCCAGTCCCAGGCGAGGATAGTATGGTTCTATACTCCGTGCGTATAAGACAGGTGTCCGAGTATTTGGTCACCCTACCGAATATGAAAGAAGATTTAGACAGAATGTATCGTTTCATTCGTACAGGACAAGATCCAGAAAGTATTGGTGAAGTCATGTCTCTCAGAAAAGCTGAGATCCAGTTGATGTTATTAAAGTTTCTGATCAATTGTTTAATACGGGAACAAGATTCCCCGACTAAAGATCCGGTCGAAATGAAAGTTCTGACAAGGTGGAGTGATAATATAGCCGAGGGTAAGCACAAGACCCTCAATAGTATAGAGAGTATGTACAAGAAAATACGTAAAGAAATAATAAGGTTACACGAACAACGCAGAGAAGCACAAGTAAGCGAGAAAGAAAATGACTCTTCTACTGAAGAGGTAGACGACGAGAATACCGCCAGAATAGCGTATGTAGGTAAATCTAGATTTCCAGACCGATGGTCACGCCTAGAACACAAGAAAGTCTTCCATCTTCCAGCACCGGAACAAGGCTCTCTAGAACAAGTATTTCAAGCTACCGATCAAATTCTGAAATCACGAATCGGTTATAGTGAATTAAGTACCATGCATGAACAAGAGCTAGCCCGATCAGCAGTCCGATGGATTACTGATTCTACCACTTTTCCAGACGAAATAGTGGCACAAATGTTTCTGAAACTGCCCCCAGCCGAGCAGCGACTGGTGGGTATGTATATGATCCAGCATCTTATTACACTGTATGAGGGTCAACATTCTGATCCAGGACCGTTACATGATATCCTGAACGAGTTACTCCAGTATAGATGGAAAGGTTTAGGTACCGATTTAATTAGTGTCATTCTAGAACAACGCCATAAATATAGAACGTTTCTGAACCCGCATTTTGTTCATGTCTCACCTCCAGAAAGTAAACCGTTTTACATAGACAGACAGAATCCGTTACGAGAAGTACACCCAGTTAGGACAGCGGGTGGTGAAATGCAACGAGTATTTGTTTACACCCCAGTTACCAAGATGGAACTCTTAGAAATGAAGAAATTAATTCCCTGTCACGACAAAGATCCAGCAGGGTTCCACCGAGAATTAAAGGACATGCTCCGTATGGGAGAATACACGTATCCAGATATTATTAAAATGTTAAAAGTCCTGTTGCCTGCGGGCATATACGAAAAACTCAAGGAAAAAGATTGGGAGGTGGGAGAGAAAAAGATAGATTGGACAGCTCTAGAAGCTGAAGAAAATACACGTGTACCAGGTACCGGTCTAGGAGGTAAATGTAAAGAATTACCTGAACTATTAATACAAGTTTTGCCAAGATTATTAGCCACTAAAAAGGAAGACTGGGATGCAATCTCAGCCTGTAAACAGAAACAAGACGAAGACACTAGTGATTTTTATTCTAGATTTGAGAAATGCTTTAGCATTAACAGTGGTCTCAAGACGAGTAGTGAGTCATACCCTCATCTTTTTGTTACTAAACTAGTCGAGAATTCGAGTCCACAAGTTAAAAATCGAGTTTTGAAAGTCGAAAGTACCTGGCAAGCTAATACTCCGTCCCAAATGTTACAGATGCTCCAGTATCACCAGAATAGAATCAGAGAAGAGCAAGATCATGAAAGGAAACGTATGAAAGACACGAAAATGAAAGTACTAGTTGCACAATCTGTTCCACAAGACAGTCAGAAGAGGGGTCCGAATCAAGCCAGTCATCCTGCAGCTCCCGTTAAAGGGACATGCAATTACTGTAAACAGCCAGGTCATTTTATAAACGAGTGTGCAGTTCTGAAACACAAGATAGCTACCGGTAAGACTAAAGAAAGACCACGTCCGCCTAGACAAGAACAAGTTTCACAGACTTCTCAGCCACAGAATGCACAACAGACAGTTACAGCACCGCAGCCTATCACTGCAACTCAGCATGTTACACAGCAGATGTACCAGTATGCACAGTCCGAGTATCCAGAGTACCAAGCGTATTCATGAAACAGCCTAGAGAGGGAGGTAGGCTTGCCTCTCATCGAGATTCCTGTAGATCAAGAAGGTCCCTATGTTCACAGTCAAGTATTAGGGAAAGACAGAAAGTTTCTGATTGATACAGGGGCAAGTAGAACGACTATTAGTCACGACGAGGTTCCAGGGGCTCCGCTCTCAGGCTCAAGAAATGTTTCCCTTGGATTTTCAGGAAAGCCCATTGTAAACGAGATATCAAAACCAGTTACTCTAGAAGTAGGTCCATTGTCCCGAACTACTGATCTATTACTTACGAAGTCATGTCCAGAAAATTTGTTAGGCATTAAGACACTGAAAGAATTAGGTGCAGTTATTTGTTGTTCCCCAGAGGGAATACGTTTGTTTTTACGTGACTTCAAGGGTCACTATGTTTTACGTGATTTTGATCCAAGATTATTGAATGTCCCGCAGCATCTATGGGCGCAAGGTCCAACTGATGTTGGTTTTATGCAAATCACACCCCATTGTGTGACTCTCAAGCAAGGTGTAGTGTTACCACGAATCAGACAGTACAGACTGCCACCTGAGGCTGTAGCAGCCTTATCCAAAATTATTGACGAGCTCATGGCTCAAGGAGTAGTTGTAGAAACTGACTCCAATGTATGTAATTCTCCTATCATTCCAGTCATGAAACGTACTGATCCAAATGCACCCCCAGTATATCGATTAGTGATTGATCTTCGAGAACTCAATAAATGTATCATTCCCCAGTACCCAGTAGTCCCAGATATTTCTTCCCTATTGACAGCCATTGATTCTGAAGCTATGTTTTTCACAGTCATAGACCTCAAGAACACATTTTTCAGTGTCCCCATTCATCCAGACAGCCAGTACCTTTTCGGTTTTTGTTTAAATGGAAGGAGCTATAAATTTACACGAGCTCCTCAAGGTTTCACAGAAAGTCCTAGTATTTACAGTCAAGCACTTAAAAGGCAACTAGACAATATTCACATGCCAACTGACACTGCCCTGCTCCAATATGTCGATGATCTACTGATCACAGCCCGTTCTGAACGTGCTTGCGAGCGAGCGTCACTTACAGTCCTGTATTTCCTAGCCGAGATGGGGCACAAGGTGTCCCCTTCGAAGCTTCAATTCTGTGTCCAGCAAGTGATCTACTTAGGCCACTTACTGTCCAAGTGGGGTAGGCAGTTGACACCCGATCGTATCCAGTTAATAGCGAGTCTTCCTCAGCCCAAGACCCAGAAGGAGGTACGTGCTTTTATTGGCCTCACTTCTTATTGCAGACAATGGATTCCTCAGTATGCATTTCTAGCCAAGCCACTGATACAGTTAACGACACAGGAGGCAGCCGTATCGACTGTCCTCCCTTGGACATCTGAACATACACTTAGTTTTAATGAGCTAAAGAAAGCTTTATGCCAAGCACCTGTTCTAGCTACACCGAACTACAGTAAGTCTTTTACACTTTTTGTCACAGAACGTGATGGTACAGCATTATCTGTTCTTACACAAGATCAAGCAGGACAATACAAGCCCTGTGCTTATTTTTCGAGCACACTAGATCCTGTAGCCCAGGCTCTGCCTGCGTGCCTCAAGTCAGTTGCAGCCACAGCACTAGCTATCAGACAAAGTGACTCCATAGTATTAGGACATTCCTTGACAGTACAAGTTCCACACTCCGTGGAAGTTCTTTTAAATCGAACACAGACTCAGCACTTGACAATTGCACGTTTAACAGGTTATGAATTGACACTGTTCCAGCCTCACATAGAAATCAGACGCTGCAATGTTCTGAATCCTGCTACACTGTTACCGTCAGTTACTTCCAGTCCTGCCACACATGACTGTGTGGAAGTAGTTAACACCATGACCAAGCCAAGACAAGACCTGACAGATATTCCATTACCAGATCCTGACCTGACACTTTATGTGGATGGTTCATGTATGAGAACAAGTACAGGAGATCTAGTAGCCGCGTATGCAGTGACTACTGACACTAAAGTTATAGAGACACACCGTATTGACACCCTGTCTGCCCAAGCAGCAGAGCTAGTTGCTCTGACTCAAGCCTGCATACACGCCAAGAACCTGAAAGTTAATATTTACACAGATTCACGTTACGCATTCGGAGTTGTACACGACTTCGGAGTGCTCTGGCAGGAGAGAGGTTTCATGACTTCTCATGGAACCAAGATTCAGCATGGTCTCCTTATTCAAGCTCTGTTAGATGCAATACATTTACCGACAGCTATCGCTATCATGAAGTGCAAAGCACATACGAAAGTCACAGACATTATTTCCCAAGGTAATGATCTAGCAGATCGAACAGCCAAGCTTACAGCACAGACACCAGACATACCAGTTAACAAGACATCGACATCCACTCTAGAACAGACTACTTGTATGACAGTTAAGGACCCTACTCAAGATGTCATAGATATCCAGTTACATGCTACTCCCGATGAAATCAAGAAATGGTCCGAACAAGGAGGGGTCCAGACAGATCAAGGATGGTTGACGAAGGGAAAAGCCACATGGTTTCTCCCCGACTCAATGGTTCAAGTCATTATCAATACCGCACATAGTCCAGCACATTTAGGAGAAAAAGCCATGTTAGACAGTATCCAGAACATTTGGTTCAACAAGCATTTACGAGCTGCAGCCAAGCAGAAAGTCCGTACCTGTATGATATGTTGTCAGTTTAATCCAGGTAAAAGTGTCCCGGTGGAACAAGGTGGATTCCAGCCCCCTGACCACCCTTTTGAAGTCCTCCAGATGGATTACATTCAGATGGAGCGATGTCGAGGTTTCAAGTATGTCCTTGTAGTTGTATGCGCTTTGTCCAGATGGACAGAAGCATATCCAGTTCCAGATTATACAGCCGCGACCACTGCCAAGCAGTTGGTTCGTGAATTCTTCCCCCGTTATGGACTCCCTAGGGTCGTGTATTCTGATAACGGCCAGCCATTCTCATCTGAACTAATGAAGCACGTTTCCCTTTTGTTAGGGTACCAGTGGAAGTTTCATTGTGTACGCCATCCTGAAGCAGCCGGTCTCGTAGAGAGACATAATCAAACCTTGAAAATACGTATTGCTAAAATCTGTCAAGAGAAAGGTGTGGACTGGCTAGTAGCTCTGCCAGTCGCCCTATTTTATATGCGCATGGTCGCACATTCCAGATCAGGTCTGTCCCCGTATGAGGTCGTATTCGGCCGCCCCCCAAATATGTGGGGTACACCTAGACCCCGAAGTATTACCGATGTTTCCAGTAATATGCTGACAGATTACCTAGCTTCCTTGATGTCTGCCCTCCACTCTTGTCGTTCACAGGTTGCCGCCGCATTTCCAGACAATACCGAGGTGAAACCGCATGAAATCGTTCCAGGAAGCTTGGTTCTCGTCCGCAATTTTGATCGTTCAAGTCCGCTGGAGCCTCGTTGGAAGGAACCGAAGCAAGTCCTTCTGACCACCCGTACGGCCGTGAAGTTGGAGGGCCGTAAGGGGTGGGTCCATCTGTCTCACGTCAAGAAATTTCATGGACTAAAACCTAAAACTTTTGCCAAGGACTGCATTTTACCTAAAGACTGCCAAAATACTATTCTCAAGGACTGTCCCGCAAATGACATTGATACCAAGCCTCCCCTGTTAGAGGAAACTCCGCAGCAGGAGTATAAAAAGAAGTTACGGTCTAGTAACATAAGTCAGCCAGTTTAATTGTCTAAGTCCTCCCCTAGGTGAAACGGTTAGACAGGTTTCTGACATGTATGAAATAGACCCCCATAGCGAGAGAGTTAGTCAAAACTCAATCCGATGTATCGTTTTTCTAAGTTTCATATTATTTTTAAGCCTGATGGTTACCTGCACGAGTTATGCATTTCATTTATGTTTTCCAATTTCTCATGTAAATAAGTTTTCTAATGCTACAGTAGAGCACACGTTTAGTGATCTGCCTCCTCATGAACTATCTTATCGTCTTGCTATGCGCAACAATTCATTTATCCGTATGTTACACTATTCACACCAGACCAGCAATGCTACTAATTGTTGGGTGTGTGGTCGACTCCCCCCTTTCCAGACACCGAAGGGAGTTCTGCCACTGTTTCCTTATCCATTTTCACATAATGGTTCATGTGGAGCATGGTCTACGTTAACGTCATCTTCAACAGATATGTCCTTTCTGAACAGTACATGTTTTCCAGACAAGCAAGGTCTTCCCCACAGAACAGGGTTAGATCTAGAAAATGAAGTTTATAATTTGGGTAATTATTCTTCGAATTTTATGGTCCTGAATGTTCAGTCTGATCCTACTCCAGACTTACCTGCTATTTCAGTACTACCAGTCAAAGGCGAATTATGTGTCAGAAATAATGGTTCCGTACATGTAGGACATAGTGATTGTACTACTATTATCAAGTATAGTGACAGTGGGAAATCTATTTTCAAAGCTTCACGTCATTCTTATTTTGTTTGTGGTCAGACCGCATATGTTCGTCTGCCCCTCGATTGGGAGGGAACCTGTTACATTGCCTTCCTACTGCCACCAGTTTTCCTAGCCCCGTCCGATTATCATAGAAACACACATCTAGTACACATTAGACATAGAAGGGAGATCGAGTCCCCGATTGTCGATCAAACTGAAACTGTTCTAGAACAATATACAGATTTCAATAAAGGATTCTTCTTCTTTATAGGCCCTATCCAGAATAGTAAGTTAATACGTAGATTAACCAGAACCCTTGAAGCAGTAGTTAATGAGACTGCCTCTGCTCTAGGTAACTTAACCGAAGAGCAATCTGCTATGAGATTTGTCGTGCTCCAAAATCGTCTCGTTCTTGACGTCATACTGGCCGATAGAGGAGGAGCATGTAGAGTCATCGGATCTAGTTGCTGCATTTTTATTCCTAATAACGCGCCGTCTGTTTATTCAGCCATAACTAGACTTCATAAAATTGCCCATCAGTTACACCAGAATCCAGGCACCTGGACATGGTCCGGTTGGTTTTGGAGTATAATTTCTGCCTGGGGATGGAAAGTATTGTCATTTCTAGGTATTGCAGTAGCGATCATATTCAGTTGCTGCCTCTGTATACAATGTGGCCCTGCGATTTGCGGCATTTGTGCTACCTCTTGTATTCCTAGTCCCAAGTCCCGTCCTAAATCCCGTTCCAAGACAATTCGAGACGAGCAAATGATACTGTATGAAATGATAGATGGTATCATGAATATTGATGTTTCCTGATGGAAACGTAGTGACAAGGAGGGAATGTGGAAAAGTAAATTTTGCCATGTTCTGTGTCCCTACGTGTTCCCCATCTCATGTTATATGTGCATGATTAATATGCATATGTATTCCCCATGATCAATTAAAGACGCAATTCTAGTTGTGTCCATCTCTAGTATGCCAGTTTCCAGTTTTCGTGAATACAACGAATATCAGGCCTATGTAAAGCTACGTTGCCACGTTTCTCAGTGTGCACGTTATTTCATTGTAAAGTCCCCGTTTCTCGGCCTCAAAAGGGCCCGGACTCAGATTCAGCTCCTGTCTCCTGAACCCTCGCTGAGGAGCGATACAGCCCCCACCTGTATCCCTGACCCTTCACTTACTTCCTGCCTCACAGTGCCCGGCTCGGCCTGGCTCTGCCTGCCAGTCTGCCAAGAGTATGTTATGATTCTAGTTATCAGTCCAGCCCTCCTTCTCTGCATTCCTAAGCTACTGAATCGCATCAATAGTTTCCGTCACAGTCTAGCCTTTAAATACTGTATTAATGGTCATTTAATATTCCCCAACACGTACTACATGTAGAATAATTCATGCACCAGTCTTAGAGTCTGTTAGCCTTTACCCTGATAACTTTTGGATTCTATCAACATGTTCTCTAAACATCAGATACTAGATAGTGTTTAGGTACATGTCGCTCTGACTCTCCAGACTTTCGTCTCTGCTCCTAACGCAGAAGTCATAGCCCCCAGCTTCTCCCTAGTCACACGTCATTGCCAGTTTGCGCGCACCACTAGGTTAGAGGTCCCGGCTCCTTAGGTAGCCCCCTCCATGTTTCCGCCCCGTTCATGACATATTCTGTTACGTTTACATCACATGTCTATGTACACGCCTCTTGTTACACCTACTTTCACCCTTATCTTTCGCGAACTGCTACGAACCCCACCCACTGCTACACCTACTGCATGTATTGTAATGCAATTGTTTTAGTATATATGCTTGTGCACTGTTATTAAAAGTTGCTAGCCATCCCAGATCTTGCCCGTGCAGGTTGTCCTGTTCCTGTCCTTATGCTGTATTAAACCTGCAAACTCCTACTACCTCGAATCTTGACTCTTATTTATTGAGCTATCTGTTATTGTTATATCCAGTCAAAAATAGAGGTATTATTTATTTATTTACCACAACCACACTGATATCTTAATGCTAGCGGACAAGGAACTAAGGGGCACATGCATCAAAGTCCCATTTTGCAATTTCTTATTAGCGAATTTTAGGAATCCGCTATTTAGAAATCGCTAAAGTCAATGCATCAAAAAAAATCACCATTATTTTGCGAATCGGTGAAATTTGCTACCACAAAAAGTGATTCCGCAATTACCGAATTGCAAAAAGCAAATCGGAGTTTTTGATGCAGCATGATGACATCACAATCAGGAAGTGATGTGGGAATTGCTCACACCTTTGTACTGAGAGAGACTGAGGAGGAACCAGACTGCAGTAGTAGAGCAGAAGGAAGCATTTTGGAGACCAGAACCTGTGCAAGGACACCAGCATGGCATCTGGAACTAGTGGCAAGAAAGCAGAAGCGCGCAAGAGGAAGCTTAAATTTAGCGACAAAGAACTTGAAGTCCTCATTGAGGAAGTTGTCCAAAGCCATGACAAACTGTTTGGCAAGCAGTCACTCCAGGTTCCAAAGTCGGTGAAAAGGAAGATATGGCTTGGAATCCAATCCAGGATCAATGCTGTGGGGGTCACACAGAGCTCCATATCAGACCTGCGCAAGCGCTGGTATGACCTGCGGAGCTGTGCAAAAGAAAGGGTTGCCAAAAGACTTGCAGATGCCAGAAAGACAGGAGGGGACAAGCAACAGAGACTGCCAGCACACCTAGGAGGACATGGTGGAGTCAACACTTCAGCCTGAAGCAGTAGTTGGCGTACCACAGATAGACACCTTGGAACTGGCCTTTACTTCACAAGGTAAGATGCATGCAAATGATCATTCACTGCTAGATCTTATAAATCTCCCCTCTATGCAGATCAGGCTTAGTGTAGCAAATCTCACTCCAGTCCACATTTTACGTGCCACACCCAAATGCATTATGCTATTAGCAGACAGCAACTACAATAGGAAAGGCAAGGAGGGATAAAAACAGAATTAGTGCATCACAGGACAACAAACAAGTGAATAAACTACACATTGTGTGTAACTAAAAAACTTTATTAAACAATGCCATGAGCACCTACCTGATTGGAGGGGGGAGGCGAGGAGGCCCCCACTGCAGCCGCCACCGCCAGGAGTCATTTCTTGCTGCCTACAGCGCCGCCGCCCCGGGACTACCTTTCCCGGCAGCCTCAGCGGCGGCACTGCATCGCGACCTCACAAGTGCGCCAGGAGGCGCCTTAAAGCTGCGCTCTGCTCGGCGGAGCGGGGGGACACCTACCTGATTGGAGGGGGGAGGCGTGGAGGCCCCCACTGCAGCCGCCACCGCCAGGAGTCATTTCTTGCTGCCTACAGCGCCGCCGCCCCGGGACTACCTTTCCCGGCAGCCTCAGCGGCGGCGCTGCATCGCGACCTCACAAGTGCGCCAGGAGGCGCCTTAAAGCTGCGCTCTGCTCCGCTTCGCGGGATGCCGGGCGAAGCCCGGGCAAAGGGCGGGCCCTCTGTGGCCCTCCGAGGCCAGAGGAGGCCGGGCCGAGTCATCCCCCTTGCTCCCGATCAGATTCCGTGCAAAGAGGAACACTGACTTAAGGTACTTTACCAACTGACTATATTTGGTTTTATTCCACGGGGTTACTGTCGCTCGACTCCCGATCTTGTTTGTGTTCTGATCGTTACAAGCTGTCACATTATGTCTTGCAAGGGGGTCTCTAGAAAACACTCCCTTGAGGGTGACCTGCTCAGGGGAAGAATGGACTATTACCTTAAAAGTGCTATATTGCCCATTGCTAGTGAATTGGAGAGACTAGAACGATCACCAGTCTTGGACAGTTCACTTATTAAGGGTTCACCCTCACAGTCTGCTGATTTAGCCCCGGCGATATCACTACTGGAAGAACTCAATCTAATGTGTAAAGCCTCGTATGCCCCTGTGAACACAGAAAATGTGTTACCTACTGTTTCAATCTCCCCCATAGCTATGACTAGTCCTGGGCCCAATTGTTCCTCCCAATCAACTCAGACCTTACAGACCTTACAGGATACAACTCACCCAATACCATTTTCCCTACCTACCGTCTTTACCCAGGTGCCCTCGGTCAAAAGAAAGAGAGACAAAGTTAACCAAACGGGCAGTCAGGTCAAGAAACAAAAATTATCCCTACACCGGCTAGTACACAATATCCCAAGCACTGATACTCCGAGAGTACCTGTACAGGATTCCCTACTGCCCACGCTTTAAAAAATTATGAAATCTATCTTATCTCCATTGCTTGACAAAATAATTAGCCTAGGGGATAGGCTCACGGGACTCGAAGAAGCAATAAAGGCTAATTCGCTACCTACAAAAACCTTGGGAGAACCAGTACAACTACAGCGCCCACCCCCTATAGAATCATCTGATTCTACTATACAAAACACAAACACTGGTAAACAAATAGCTGCCCCACCTAAGAACACCTTAAAAAATTCTAAAGCAGCCATGATACCACAGCGCTCTAACCTCAGGGTTGGGCACAATAAAGAAACCCCATCTCAAAATAGATTAGTGGCCAGCCACAATACCATCCCACGTAAAACTAATCACCTTCATTTGCCTCCAGAAGCAGCACCTATTGTGTCCGTCCTTGCAGGTATACCAGAACTCCCAAAGGGGAAACATGAAAAACAGCAGCATCTAAAGAACAAGGTAGTGTTCTGGCTAACCAAAAACAGGCCATTGCCCCCTAATATAGACGGCACTATACTAAGCGTCAGAAGGGTGGGTTGGCTAGGACCTCTTGTAAAAAATACAGTGGGCGATTTGGTCCTTGTAAAATTCAGCAATAAATATGTCGTCCCATGCCTCAAATCCTGGCAGCCGCAAATAGGCGATGGCCCAATATCGACTTGGAGCCTAAGCGATTTTTACCCTAGATCTTTATATGTCCCGTCGCACCGTTAAGTAACTCAGAGTAACTTCTGGCTAGAAGTGGTCCTGTACTGAATGGCCCCCTTTCTCCTTATTTTTATCTGATTTGTCCTTTTTTGCTGTCCAGTGATTAGCTGATTTCCTCTATTGATTTAATCATTTTTTCAAAATGTTCGTTTATTTCTTGAGAAATGAAAATATTTTTATGTGTTGATGTATATATATGTGTTGCTGCTGCTTTTATGATTTTTATCTTGAAATCGAATAAAGCTAATCAAAAGAAAGAGATGCCATGAGCAATGTGACTTAAATGTCCAAAGAAAATACTGAACTTTCACTGTTTAACATCACAGATGCAGCTGCGCAGGAGTCTGACGGTGTTGAAGGCCATGTCACCCATGATCTGAGGCCCAGTCAGAAGAGGAGACACAAGTGGCACCTGCAACACCCATACCTGCATCCACTAGGTGCAGGACCACAGTGCCAGCACTGCTAGATTTTTAAATTGAAGAGGAGAGCCAACCTAACCCACACACATTACAGGCTGGGCATATCCCCACACCAAGAGCAGAGGTACCAATGCGGCGCAGAAACGCCCATTTCCTTAGGCGCAGGGCAAGGGCATACATGGCTGCTGCAGAAGATGATGGTTCTCCTGTCTGGGGTGGTCTAAAGGGACAGATGTTGAAGGTACAGCGCCTACAATTTAAGAACATGTGCTTAATGCAGGCTCAACTTGGTACATTGGCCACAAACATGGCATAAATAAGGGACAGCATGAAGGACCACACCAGTGAAGTGGTGGAAGGGCAGAGGATCACAAATAACAATTTCTCCAATGTCATCAAATCCATCCATGAGTTGTGCAGGGTGATGCAGGATGACCAGGTGTCACAATGGAAAATGCATCATCACTTGATGGTGCACCTAGATGGGTACACCAGGGCCATCAATCCCCTGAGCCCCACAACAGCTCAGCTGTCCCATCGTTCTGTGGGAATGCAGGTGGAGATGACCCATTGCTGCAAAGATGTGGCCAGGGGCCTTATACAGGTCACCAATGCCGTTGACCAATTGCAGACTGCTACAGTTTGTGGCAAAAATGTACTGGGGGGGGGAGAGAGAGGAGGCATCCAGCCTAAGTAGTCTCCTGGCACCAGTGACCACAAGCAAGAGGCAAGGTACTATGAGCAGCACTGCCACCGAAGGCTCCACAAGGGATGTGGCAGAGCCCACAGAAAGACCCAAAGGAGTGCATGGCTGCAAGAAGTAATATGAAGGACAAAGTTACATCTGGTGTGGTGACCAGTATTATGCACATTGTCTGGGCTGAGATTAAAGTGCCATGGCAACATAAAGTTGTTTAATTTATAAACAAAATAAAGCAAGTTTGCAGTGCACCTCAGGTGTGCATTAACAGTACCACATTTTGTTTAATAAAACAGTTGCGCATGTAGTGTGTCATCTCATCATTACCCACCTTAAAAGAAATGCTGTGGGACTTCTGCATGTCTCTGTCTCCCCTCTGCTGTGCTCGGACCGCGTGCTGCTTGTGGTGGTTGTCCTGGCTGATTGTCTTCCTCAGGCTTGCTGTCAAATAGTTCCAGGGGTATGCCTCTAGTAGTTGCAATGTTGTGCAACATGGCACAAGTGGCCACAATTTTGCAGCAGGTATCTGGCCTGTACTGCAATGCACCAGAAGTTTTGTGGTGGCAGCGGAACCTACTATTTAGTAATCCAAATGTCCTCTCAATCACTTTGCAGGTGGAAATATGTGCCTCATTATATCGCTGCTCACTTGGGGCAACTGGATTTAGGTATGGCGTCAGTATGAAGGAGTGCACAGTGTATGCGCTGTCACCTACAGGGTGTAAAGCAAAAGATTACTCACTGCTATGTATCACCATGGCCAAAGAGTCTGAAAGACAGTATTACATATGTTTACCAAGCAGGTATCCTTCGCCAAATCAGCCCTCAAGAAGACGTGTGTGTATGCCACTGTGTCTGAATATGTAGGAATCATGTATACTGCCAGGGTAACTAGCCACTATGTCTTTGATTATGTTTTTTGAACTGCAGATGACTTGTATGTTCAAGGAATGGCAAGATTTCCTGTTCCTGTAAATGTACTCATTCATTGAGGGCGGACTAATGGCTAAATGCGTACCTTCAATGCAACCAATTACTTGGGGGAAATGGGCTACCTGATAGAAATCCTACCTGGTTAGCTGCAATTGCTGTGGTGTTGTGGGAAACCTTATGTGGTGGTGTATCCTCTGCAACATAGCGTCAAGGAATGAGTTGAAAAAGCGTGATAGGGCACCTTGGGAAACACCTCCAACTGCAACTATTACTCCCTGGAAGCTACCTGCCGCTAGGAGGTGTGCAGAGAACATAGGACCTGCACATGAGTGGGGATGGCATGTATCCTGCGAGTCTGACGCTGTGGTTGGGGATCTAATTCAGTTATGAGATCATAGATCATGTCTGCATTCAACCTATATCTGTCATATATCTCTTCCTCTGTCTGCCCCAACAAAGTAACACGCACTCTAAAAATGCGCTCCTGTATCCTCCTTCTCTGTGCTGCTGATCGTAGCCTCATCCTCCTCGCCATGACGTAGAGTGCTGCCATTGTGAAACATTCTGATGCCCTCTGGGACTGTTTAAGTAGTTTGCCAATGGTTACCACCTGATTTATTACTTTTGAAATGGTTAGCTCCTGATTTCATTTGGTGGTATTTCGCAAATGCAAATTGCAATTCCCAGCTGATTTTCAATTTACGATTTGTTCATGCATTGGTTTGTGATTACCAATTAGCGATTACCTAATACAGATTTGCAATTTGAGAATCGGTAAATAGGTATCGCTATTTTTAGCTTATATGAGGGACATACTGCTAATTTGTTTCATGCATTGCTTAAGGCTACATTGTGATCGCAAACGACGAATGTTTGCGATTCGCACTGTTTGCGATCACAAAATAGCTTGATGCATGTGGCCCTAATTTGCTGAGAATGGACATGCACAACATCCAGCCAAAACCATTTACTTTGGGAAGAGCCAAGTCTTCAAGGTCTTTCTAAAGTGCTCAGTTGAAGCCCTTAGTGATGGTGGAAGCTCATTCCACATCTGAGCCACTTTGACTGAAAAAGCTTGGCCCATTGCCTAGACCTTTGGTACGTAAGGGTACAGATACGGTTTGCAGTACTTGAGCAGAGAGATCTCACAGGGATGTAATATTTTAATCTGAGTTGCAGTGGCACAGGGCCTTTTTGCTGTTAGCTTTAAAAACAATGCACAAGGATTTAAAGACAATCCTTTGCTTCAGAGGAAGCCAGTATAATTCCGCCAGGACATATCACGCCGAGGACCTAAGAGTTCTATTTAGCACCAGTTTGGCTGCTGCACTTGCACTTTGTGCAGTCGCTTTACCAAATAATCAGGTGCTCCGAGTAGTAAGGCATTGAAATAGTCCTGTCTGCTGAGTATAACGCTTCACACTTCTAGGGATTTGGAGTTGGAAGGCAACAATGGAAGCACATTCCTTAGCCCACGGAGTAATGTGAAGCACATACCTGCCACTTTAGTCACATGGGTCTCCAGGGACAGTTTATCGTCAAACACAACCCCAGGATTACAGACTGTGTCTGATGGCTGGGGGGCCTCCCCAGCTGAAAGAGGCCAAACATTATGGGGGAATGTCACAGGGATTCTGCCTGTAGAGCTCCATGGTATCCCCATTTAGTTTCAATGAGTTATGTTTCATCCACTCACCAATTTCTGCCATGCCTCTTTGAAAGGGTGTGAGTGTCCTCTGCTGTTTATCAGTAAGGGACAGAATCAATTATGTGTCATCCGCATAGTTGACCAACTTCAAATCATGCTCCTTTATGAGTGTAATAAGGGGCTTCATATATACATTGAATGCGACAAGGCAAAGTGCTGGTTCCTATGGCATTTCCTGATGCAAGCTTTTATATCCAGAGCTGGAGAGAGGCAAAGCAATTACCTGACACCATTCAACTAAGTATGATTCCATCCAATTAGGCACTGAGCCCCCAACTCCAATTGTGACTAATGTATCCATGACGATTATATGGTTAACCATGCAACACTCTAATCTATGTAACTGTATACTTCGACACTGCATTGCAAGCCACTGAATTCTATGCTGCTGCGCTCTCTACCACTGCATTCTACAACACTATACACCAATGCACTCTACACCAGTCCACACTACTCTGCGCCACTTCACTGTGCACCACTCTACGCAACTCCACCCTATGCCACTCCAATTCACAACAATCAATGTCACTCCACTCTACAACACTCTACTCCTCTCTTTGCCATTCCACTTTACAAAACTCCACATCACTCTCCTCTGTGCCACTGACTTTTAGCCATGCTGAACCGCAGCCACAGTGGTGTATAATATGGACGAAACACATCGGCAAAGCCACTAGCTTTTCAATAGGTGATACCTATTGGCTTTGCCAATGCTTGTTTAGAAAACGCACGTAATTGTAGACAAAGGTTTGGGGATGAGAAAAACAGTCTGGACAGGAAAGCAAATGATCCAATTACCTAGATATATCAAACTTTGAAAAAATTCCCTCATAATATGAATGGAAAAATTGACATAACCATTGACTCAGGGGCGGCTCCTCCACTATGGCAGAGGAGCGTCGCCTCCCTGGCAAAATGCCATCACACAGAAGAAAAATTAAAAAGGCAATAAAACTGTTTTATTTCATTTTATTCTTCACTTCTATATAAAACGGAAAAAAAACAATTTTTAAACTTCTAGTCCGCGAGTCTGGGCCAGGGAAGGGCCATGTCTCTGCGTCAGCAGGGGGGGAGTGGGAGTAGTAGGCACTGAAAGTGCGCATGTAGAATTGGCCGGCTGGCCATGGCTGGCCAAACCTACATGCGCGCTTTGATATCAACAGGCTGTTTCAAGGAGATATCACATGTGCTCAGGGCACAGGCTCCCAGTCCCCGCGGAGCGTTAAACTGGCTCGCTCCGCCCATTCCCTGCGCTTCTCTCATGTTGGGAGAAGCGCTGGGCATGGGTGGGGTCTGGGAGCCTGTGCTCATGGGGATTGTAGTGCCAGGAGCAGCAAGGCATGGCATGACGAGGGAGCCGAAGAGAGCAAAACTTTTTTTACTTTTTTATTTTCCCTGCGCTGTCTCTGTTGCCCCCCACTCTCCCAACTTGGATTGGCAGCAGCCGCTGCTGCATTGAATTAGGTTCAAATCATGGCTTCTGAGATGACTTACTCGATGACTTAAATGGGGTCAAATTATAATTGGTTTTGATTTAAACCAATTATAATTTGACCCCATTTTTAGATCGAATTTCACATCACTTACAACAATAAGTCCCTTGTACTTTGAATTTGGATAAGTTTGCTCGAATCAGATCGAAACATAAAAAGAGATGCATTTGTAGATCTGGGTTATTCTGTAGCTTCACATTGGGAGGCCACCATCTGCACTGGCAGAATTAAACAGGAAAATATTTTTCCCTACAAGGAATAACTTTTATTAGTACGGTGTGTTTAGGCGCTGAACCAAAATAAAGAACAGCAGATTTCAGTTAGGACTTCATTGTAAGACGCAGCTAAACTATGACTGATGTTACTGTCTACTCAGCGAAAGGCCTGCCTGATAGTTCAGTGCCTGCTGTAGATATTGTTTGGTATTGTGTATACTGCAGCCAGAATAATCCTTCCTTGTTTCTAGGTCGAGCCTAGCGGCAGTGTGCTTTTACTCCTTGCTCTGCAAGGCATGCTGTATTAGACTATGCACTGGAAGCCCCACCCACTCTCCTCCCATATTTGTAATTGGCTTGTGTCATTGTCCTTTGTTAATGCTGGCTTCTGATTCGTAAATAGGCTTGTTAGTCCCTCCTTGATACCGCTTTGTCTGCATTTGTTAATGCCCATAACGACTAGACCTTTTACTTGGCTTGTTACACTTTCTGCATTAGAAGTGGGTGAGCACTATTTTGTTTAATGACACGGATGGGGACAATGGCAGCCGCTTTTCTTACATTATAGAGCGCTATGCTGCTCTAACTTGCATGCTGAGCGCGGCGGCCACTTTAGGGACACTGTGCTAAGTTTATTTTTTTTAAACTTTAATATTGAGCGTGGCGCCCGCTTCTTTTTTTTTCAGCTTTATTAGTGAGCGGAGCGCTTGCTTCACGGACATTGCACTCTGCAATACAGTAGGTATTGCTTTTGCAAAACCTTGAACTATTAGTATTGTAAATGACAATGTGTTTCAATATTATATAATGATGAAACCACCACTGGGTTGGGGCTGAGAGCAGTAAGGCCAAGCCTCAATATAATAAACAACAAAACAACTGCTAATACTGCCATTCTACTTATACTCTTACTTTGGGGAAACACATTGATATAAAACGATATGTCTTATAGACTTCTCTTTCTGTCTGAAATAAATCTTTTTTTATTTAGTTTTTTTACATATCAAAATGTATACATTTACTACAATTTGTTTACATAATTGCCATTTGCACCTTATAACATCATCAAATCCATCTAAAACATTTTTACTTTATTTATTTTTCAATCTCTCATACACTCTTCATACATCCTTGCATTCACAAAACAACCTTTCCACACACTCTCAGGGGTATATTACCAACAACTAGCGATAATTTTTGTCTCTAACTTGTTTAGAGACAAAAATTATCGCCGCAAATCGGCGATTTTTATCGCAGATAAACCTTGCTATTAGCAAGGTTTATCGCAAATGCGATAAAAAACGGCCGCAATGCATGAATATCGCTGAAAAGTCAGCGATATTC
Organism: Lissotriton helveticus; assembly: GCF_964261635.1. Lineage (NCBI taxonomy): Eukaryota > Metazoa > Chordata > Amphibia > Caudata > Salamandridae > Lissotriton > Lissotriton helveticus. Next base: position 512,504,366 of record NC_136072.1, on the reverse strand, counting down.
ATGCATTATCGAGCAAATGCTCTTAGCCATGTTATCCACCTCCCATTGGATAACATGGCTAAGAACTGCTCAGGGCAGGTGTTAGCTTTTGGAGATATTCGCGCTTAGCGCGAATATCTCCAAAAGTTGGTAATAGGAGATAGCGATGTTAGCGACTGTTTCCAGTGGCTAACATCTTGGCACGCCCACTTTGCATGTCATTAGTGATAAATATCACTGACATGCAAAGTGGGGCCCATGATGGTCGCTATCTCCTATTAGCTGTCGCTAACTGGTGTTAGCGACAGCTTGGTAATAGGGAGATAATTTTATCTCCGCTTTCTTGGCTTTTAAAGCCAAAAAAGCGGAGATAAAACCCCTTGATAATATACCCCTTAGTTTTAAATTCGAAAAAGAATGAATTTTGCTTGCATTATTTACACACAACAGCCATGGGGAACAGATTTGCAACATCTCAAATGATTTATTGAACTTAAATTTCTTTAAAAAATTCCTAAGGCTGGGAGAAGAACTGGTCTACGCATTTCGAGCTCTCATAAATATAGAGAGTTCTCATCAGGACCGCGTAGCTTAGCACTGTTGTATTCAACTGCTCTTAGTTGGGAAAAAGTGTATTTCTCAAGGTGCCCCAGGTGTTTTGAAGTTGGAGATTGTAGCTGATACTCTTGTTCTGGAGCGCTGTCGAGGTAACCCACAATATCTTAGTCTGCTGCTCGAGGCGCATGCAGTTATATTGATATATAACTGCATGCGCCTTGAGCAGCAGACTAAGATATTGCGGGTCGCTCACTTCTAAAGATTTGGAGTTCGAACAATAAATGGAAAGGAGTTACCTCAACAGCGCTCCAGAACAAGAGTAGCAGCTACAATCTCCAACTTCAAAACACCTGGGCACCTTGAGAAATACACTGTTTTTTCCAACTGAGAGCAGTTGAATACAACAGTGCTAAGCTATGTGGTCCTGATGAGAACTCTCTATATTTATGAGAGCTCGAAACACGTAGACCAGTTCTACTCCCAGCATTAGGAATTCTTTAAAGAAATTTAAGTTCAAAAAATCATTTGAGATATTACAAATCTGTTTCCCATGGCTGTTGTGTGTAAATAATGCAAGCAAAATTCATTCTTTTTCGGATTTAAAACTGAGAGTGTGTGGAAAGGTTGTTTTGTGAATGTAAGGATGTATGAAGAGTGTATGAGAGATTGAAAAATAAATAAAGTAAACATGTTTTAGCTTGATTTGATGATGTTATAAGGTGCAAATGTCAATTATGTAAACAAATTGCAGTAAATGTATCAATTTTGATATGTAAAAAAACTAAATAAAAATGATTTATTTCAGACAGAAAGAGAAGTCTATAAGATATATTGTTTTATATCAATGTATTTCCCAAAAGTTAGAGTATAAGTAGATTGGCAGTACTGGCAGTTGTTTTGTTATTTCAATAATATATAGGCATTGCCAGTAAGCATGAGCGCAAAATCCGCTACGCTCGCGGATTTTGCGAATTTTCGGCAAATCCGCGATCCGCGAACTCTCGCGAATTTACCGAAAATTCGCAATCCGCGAGCGGCGGATTCCGGGGGCAAAAGTTCAACCATTCCTGGCCTGTTGTAACTAATTTACGATGGCGCCGGCAAGCTGCCAGCGCCATCCTAAGATAGTTACTAAATTAGCTTCAACAGGAAGCTCTAATAGATAAGATAAAGCAGGTCATCGAGCGCCTGCTTTATTTTATCTATTAGAGCTTCCTGTTGAAGCTAATTTAGTAACTATTTTAGGATGGCGCTGGCAGCTTGCCTGCGCCATCGTAAATTAGTTACAACAGGCACAAAACGGTGGCGTCTTCTTGAATAAATATGAAGGGCAGGGTTCATTCTGGCACGACGGTCCTGGCACAAAAATTAAACCTCAACCGCAGGCACTTTCAGATACCGATTAAGCATGTGCTCTAGTTGAAGCTTAAATTCAGTGACTCATTCATCTGCCCAAAACCAATCGTGAGCGTTGTCAAGGCTGGGCAGATGTGCCTTCTTCCTAAATATACCATCGAAAATTAGGTGTGATGCTGGGCAGAGGCCTTTGCATTCTTGACTTTCACGAGCGCAATCCTCGTGCTGTTCCTGTGGCCAGGAGCTTCTGTATCTTTATCTGTTGCTCTGATCGGTCTCTGACCTTTAATGCACACGAGGGATGTGCACTCGCATGGAAGCGCCGTCCGTTTGGCCCCACCCACACACTCGCGGTGTGCACCGTCTTCCCGCCATTTACCCACTATGATGGGCAGCTCACTCAAGGGACCCCTGCGCCCTTCGGCGCAATTGCATAGTAACACACACCTGGTCGCTGTAGACAACTCTCTGGCACTTTAGGCAGCTGTAGTGTAGTAAAAGCACTATACATCTACCCAGAGGCCTTTGCATCTTTCATCTGCTGCTCTGATCGGTCTCTGACCTTTTATACACACAAGAGGCATGTGCACTCGCATGGAAGCCCCGCCCCAAATCCGCGGGTACGCAAATCCGCAAAATCCGCGGATTTTGCGGATCCATGATCCGTGAATACGCAAATCCGCGAATCGTGGATCCGCAAAATCCGCCCATGCTTAATTGCCAGTTAAAATGCCAATAGCTCAAAAACTCTCAATTGCGAGTCCTATTGCGTTGTAAATGCTTGTTTTATTTATGGATTTATAGGGCATGGCTACCTCTAGGGCTTCCCAGCGCTCGAGAGATATAGACAAAACACCAGGGGAGAACCCTTAAACCATCTACGGTTTATTAAACACGCTTTTGGGGGGTTGGGTCATTATAATTAAAAAATAAGTTTATTAAGATAAAGAATTACATTGATTTACAAAAGATAAGAACAATGAAAATAAAAGGATTACATACAATACAATATATTAGTTGAAATGAATAAGCGCAAAGGTGTAAAACAAACCATCAAATATATCATATACATATATCATATACATACAATCTGACCATATCATACATTACACTGGTGTAAAAAAAGAAAAAAGAAAAAAGAGAACTGTCTATGTACTACAAAAAGTTACAAAATATAGTGAAGTAAAAAATAGAACTATGTAATAGCATGGGGAAAGTCATGGAGGTTTAGTGACTTCTTGTTGCAGAGGCGTAGGAGCTGCAGAGCATCGAGCACTAGTATCAATGAATAGTGTGACTGGTGCCCACAGGTCTAAACGTTTGGATACCAGGTGTGTTGGGTATACAAATGTGGTGTTAAGCCTATGATTATAACAGACAGCATACCACCATGCTTGGTATGACAGTTTAGTGAGATCTTTCCAATTTTTGGTTATTTGTTGGAAGGCCACAGCTAATAATAGGTCAATTATTTTTACATTAGAATCGCAACTGCCCCATATGGAAGATTAACTACCCAAAAAGATGTGCAAAATAGAGAAGGGATGTCTGGAATGAAAAATGAGGTTAAGTTGCGACCATATCTTATGCCAAAAAGTCCGGACATATTTGAATGTAAAAAGCAGGTGAAATAAGTCAGCATGTGGTAGCGAGCAAGACCAACAAAGATGCGAGTAATCAGAATATCGTGCATTGAAGTCAAGGGGAGGTAATAGGAGCCTATTATATATGAAAAAGAGAGTCTGTGTTGTGTTTGCAGCTCTAGAAGATTTTCTAAGTTTTAGCCATATTTTATCCCAGAAATCTACGGGCCAGGAGGTGTCTAATTCCTTTTCCCATGATAATTCTACCTTAGTTTTGGCCCTTGAGACAAGTGAACTATGTAAGAGTTTATAGATGTTGGAGGCCCTAGAATTATGAAGCAATAAGGAGCACAACTTGTCTACGTGAGCTGATTCAGGAGGTATACTAAGAAGAGAAGTTATATGTTGTAGGCGAGCAGATTGGACAGTTTGTGTTAAGAGAGAGTATATAGAGCGGAAAGTTGAAGGAAAGCCAAAAGCAATACTGGCTTGTGCCAAGGCTATAATTACATCCTGACTATATAATTGGTGCACCCTAATCAACCCACATTGTCTCCATGATTTCCAAAACAAAGGCTTATTGTTTAGTAGAATGTGAATGTTGTGCCATGTAGGAAAATTGAGAAAGGATGTCAAGGGTACCATTGGAATAATCTTAGAGGTATGTTTAAGTATGGGAGTGGAAACAGATTGTGGTTTGCGTGTGATGGATAAGTATTCTTGGAAAGAGAAGGGAGAAAGAAAGGATCGTTCTAGTGTAGTCCAAAGAGGACAATGCACCGAAGGGTCCGAGAGCCAACGTGACGACTGATTTAGGATGAAGGATTTGTGATAGAGGGGAAAGTCAGGGAAATTCGTTCCACCCTCCAATTTTGGACAAATCAATATATGAATGGACATAAGTGATATCTTGTTTCCCCATAAAAAAGAAGATAAGATGGAATTACATTTTAAAAAATATTTGAGAGGAATCGGCAGCGGGATATTGGAGATTGTGTTTAAAATTATGGGAGATAGCATCATTTTTATAGTGTCTAAATGACCCCACCAGGACAAATATAGGGGGTGCCATTTTGTTGTTAAAGCAGATAATTTTTGTATGCAGTTTTCCATCCATCCTGAGACTGTTCCCGAAATGGTTGGAATAAAGTGTAAATCTAAGTATTTAATAAATTGGGTACTCCATGCGAAACCGGATTCAGTAAAGTCAGCTTTAAAGGTATATTTTGTGAAAGATAAAATCTCACACTTGTCTTCATTTAATTTGTATCCAGATACGTACGCAAAAGAGGCTACCTCTTCTAAAAAAGCAGGGAGAGAAACTTGAGGATTTGAAAGGAATAAGAGCACATCGTCAGCATAAGCTGCCATCTTGATACTGGTCTCCTTAAAAGTAAAGCTGTGAATGTTATTATTTTGACGGATTCGGAGCAAAAAGGGTTCCAAGGCGAGATTAAAAAGAAACTGGGAGAGTGGACAACCCTGTCTAACTCCCCTGCCAAGCTTAAAGTAGAAGAAACTCCACCATTTGCTGTTACAGCTGCTCTTGGGTTGGAATATAAAATAGAAATTAAAGCAATAATTTTTGAACCAAAGCCAAACCACTGAAGTGTTCGAAAAAGATAGGACCATTCGACTCTGTCGAATGCTTTTTCTGCATCCAAATCTATGGCTGCCAGAGAGTGAGAAGTATGTGAGGCCTTGGAGAGAATATCAAAGAATAAGCGAGTGTTGTCCGTAATGAGCCTTCCCTTAACAAAGCCAGATTGTTCAGATCCCAACAAATCAGGCATCTGAGATTCCAAACGTAATGCTAGGGCTTTTGAAAAAATTGTATAATCTATATTGACCAGAGAGATTGGTCGATAGTTTTTACAGTATTGAGGGTCCTTTCCATCCTTAGTTATAAGGCAAATAGGAGCATCAGAAAAAGAGCCAGTAGACTCTCCAGACTGTAAAAAGGTATGTATAAGAGCATGTAATTTAGGGATCAGCAAGGACGCAAAATGAATAAAGAATTCCGCAGTGAAGCCGTCTGGGCCAGGAGCCTTATATTTTTTGAGTAATTTTAAAGCAGCATGAAGTTCTTTCTGTGTGAGGTCATATTCTAAAACAGAGACCCCTGGGCGCGTGTCAGGGGGACAACGGATTTTAGAGAGAAATTGAGAAATAGTGTGGTCAGAAGAAAGGGTTTCAGATGTATATAGTGATTAATAAAAATGAAGAAATTCATTCAAAATCTCTTCGTCTTTGAACTTCAAAGAGTCGTCGTTGTCAAAAATAGATTCTAAGTTAAGTTTGTTTTGTTTGACTTTTAGATAGTTAGCCAATAATTTCCCAGCCTTATTCTGACCACAATAAAATTTTGCACTGAATTTCAATAGGTAGTTCGAAGCATTATTAGTAGTGTTTTGGTTAAATTTAAATTTGACTTTTACGAGTTCGGATAAACAGGCTTTTGATTTAGAGGAGTAGTAAGAATGCTCCAAGGCCTTTATTTTGGCTAGCAGGGTGTTTGTTATTTGTTGTGCCTTTTTACGTTTCTTGGAGACTAAACAGATAATAAAATCTCTGGCTGATGCCTTAAAGGCATCCCAGACCAGAGGAAAAGACATGGCAGCCGATTGATTAACAGTGAAATATTCCTTAAAAAAAGAGGTGAAGGAAGACGTGAATACTGGATCTAGAAGTAGGGCATTATTAAAACGCCATTTCCGGGACAAGTTGGGTTTGTGTAAAACATCAATGTGAATGAGAACAGGGCCATGATCAGATATTAGTATAGAACCAATATCCGCCGATATTAGTGATTGAGATACGTTATGAGATATAAATATATAATCGAGGCGTGACTGAGTGAGATGAGCAGGTGAGTAAAAAGAATATTCCCTCAATGCCAGATTGCAAAGCCTCCAACCGTCTATGAGTTTGTGTTGTTTAATTGTTTGTGAAAATAGTTTGTGAGATTTATGAGGTACAAAAGGAGATGATGAGTTTCGATCCAAAAATGGGTCCAGAATGTCATTGCATTCACCTGCACGAATAAAATTGTCATCATAGCATTGTTTGATTTGTTGAGCCAGGGAAGTCCAAAAAGAGGGATCACCAATTGGGGGTGCATAAATATTCAATAAAGACAGTGGAAGATTATCCATCACAAATTTAACAAATACCCATCTACCCGTCTGATCTGCACAATATGATAATACCTTAACAGAAAGGGATTTACGAAAAAGAACAATGACTCCATTGTGTTTGCCATCACCTGGGGAAAAAAGAGCTTCACCCACCCATCCTCTTTTTAGTTTAGCAGATTCGTCAGTTGTCAAGTGAGATTCCTGTATACATGCAATGTCTGCTTTCAATTTAGCCAAGTGGGTCAAGACCCTCTGTCGTTTAATAGGTGAATGTAAACCTCTGACATTCCATAAGACAATTTTTAAAGGCATAAATTAAAACTGAAAATATACAAAAAGCGCCAATAATAACAACACCTTCAAACAATTAAACTATGGTGAACATCAAACCAACTGTATGTAGAATGAAAGGATTGAAACAGGAAAGTAAGGTGAGAAAAAAGGAAGTATAGCGAATGAACAGCCACTGAAGAAAAGAAGAAAATCGCGAAAAAAAGAAAATGAATGAGGAAGGTAAAAAGTGGGATAAAGCATTCAGAGGGAAAGAGAAAGAGAAAGAAAAGTCAGACAAAAAATATAAAGAGCAATTGAAGAGAAAGACTTACATACAATTCAGAACATAGGGGAGGTGGAGGGATGGAAGGCCACACGGAACAATGACGCGTCCAAGACCCACGTGGGAAGGCGGGAAGGAAAATAAAACAAACAGATTTCAAAACATAAGGAAGAGGTAACACGCTGGACCAACCTGTTGGGAGAAAAAGTAGGTTAATTGTACAATGAGAACAATTACTGTATAAGTTGTCAACTATTAACAAATGAATATGAAACAAATGCGTCAAATCTAAATTCAAAGATCATGAAAGGTTTAGAACCATAACAGAATCTACAAAGTGTCTATTTAGAAGTAAATGAGGAAGTAGTGTCCATTGTGTCAGCATGGTAAGAGTATAGGAAACTCTTCAGTTTTATCGGATCCTTGTACGTGGTAGTTTTATTGTTAATGGTCACTTTAAATAGACAGGGATGAAAGAGACCATATCTTGCATCTATGGATCGTAATTGCGGCCGTAGTGCTAAGAACTCCTTGCGGCGATCAGTTTAGCATAATCTTGAAAGAAAAATAAGGAGTTTCCTGACCAAGTTATGCGATTGATTGCTCAGGCCGCTGACAGAATCTTTAATAAGTCAGTGTATTCAAGAAAATATAAGATCACTCCTCTCTGCTTTTGTGCTGAGGAAGAAGACAGTGACCGTGATGGTGGACCCAGTCGATGGGCTCTCTGGATGTTCAAAGTAGTGCTCTCAGGTAATTTAAGCAGTTTTGGAAGAAAGGACTTAAAAAAAGTAATTGGATCCGAACCTTCTCTTCCCTCAGGAAGACCATAAAGATGGAGATTATTACTCCTATTTTTATTTTCCAAATTTTCAATTTGCTTGTGTAGCATGGAGACCTGGGAACATATAGAGTCTACTTTGGATATAGAGGAGGATAAGGAACAAAGGTTCTGTTCCAATGTAGTGACTCGCTCTTCCATATTTAACAATTTATCAGAGAGCATCTGAAGCTTAGAATTGGTTTCCTCCATAAATGGGCGCAAGGCCCTAATTTCTTCTAGTAACATGTCCATTGTGACAGAAGTGGATTGCTTGGGTGGAGAAGGAGAATCTTTCTTCAACCTTTTCGTTGTTGCTTTAGTAGCATGAGATGTCGATGCACCCTTAGGTGAGCTATTGGTTGAGTCATCCATGAATAAACAATTATAGCGTGAGCTAGTGTGAAGCATAAATCTACGGGATGCCAGTAGATGGCAGTACGTTTTTAGGCAATCTTCCCATAGATAGGAAAGATGAACTCCTACAACAAGTATCAGTGAGAATTATATATGTAGTTACAATAACCGGCAAAAGTAAGCGTATCGTAAACAATTTAAGTGATGGGTAAACAAGTGTGTAGTGAAACAGGTTGCTCTGTCAATGTAGGCACATAGCGCTATCAATGCTATAGAATAGAGAAATGTTGGTTCTAAAATGCAGGCATCAAGACCAATTTTGAGAATGGCAATAAAGAAGATTGAAAAATAAACTATTAAGAGTAACTTCATGCCAAGAAAAAGCGTCTTCAATAATCTGTTACGACCCATACATGTGTTTGTTTAAGAATAACATACATGAACAAAATAGTATGCATCGTGTAAATACAAAGTCAGTCATAGACTAGATAACATAGATAACATAGAAGAGATATATGTATGGCATAATCTTCTCACAGTAGAAATTGAATAAATGAAGATACAAGTTCAGTCATGATATTGAGGGAGGTAAAACTTCAGTTAATAATTTCGAAATTGCAGGCTTCAAAAATACAGAAATAATAGGCACAATAAAAAATTACACAAGAAGAAAAAGGCAATTAAAGAACAGCTATTCAGCTTTCAATTCCCATAAAAGTGAATGAAGGAGCATCTCGCTGAGGAGAAGTTGTGTGTCAGTGAAGTATAAAATGTTGGAAAAATGCTCAGTTAAGTCGTGTTGCTCCGTATTCATGAAGTGGGAGTATCTGCATGCCTTAAAAATGCCATTAATGTACCTGCAGCAGCTTGGGAAAGTAGTTGAGTCGTCTCCTGACAAGAAACGAGTGGCGTCGATAAAGCGCTGCTTTGGAGAGAAGCTCCATCAGCGGCCGCAAAAGCAGCAAGATGGCGGACGTGAGCTCATCGGAGCCGCGTTGGAACTCTCTTATGCCACAACCTTGCCTTCCGGAGACGAGACACTGCAGAAGATAAACCCTTCAGCTCTGCAGGTATTCATGACCCATAACCCTCATTTTGGTGATGATACGCTTGTAAAATTACCGCTTTCGCTTTGTCCGTGTCCCCGTCACCGTAGGAGAGTCACGGAGTTGCCGCCATTGTCCTCGGGTGCAAACCACGCCCCCCGGGTTGGGTCATTATAACTCTTTTGTTGAAGCTCGAAGGACAATTTAGTCTGTGGGGTGTGCTATAATATTTGTTGATAGTATTATGAGACATTATTAATCTACTTGTTCGCCTGACAATGAAGCTGGTACGATGTCAGACTTGCCTTTTAAAGAAACACGTTCTAAGTTGAAACCTCAAACACCAAATACAAGGGCAGGTCACTAAGAATGGTATTGAGCATTGAAAGTGCAACGGATATTCGTTTGAGAGTCGAGAAACGTGAAAGTTCCAATGGAAAATGCTATTAGGAGCATTGAGCATACAGTGAACTTCAGGTGTCTGTGCAACTCACGTGTTAGGAGGAATTACGCTGAATGTACGGTTTCTGGCACAGGTGAGGCTGATGGGGAGGTGAATAAGAGGCAGTCTTGTCTCCACCTCTGCGATGTGATTATATCTCAACCTCACACCTAACATTTTAATTGGTACTATAAACTGCTTCCTAGTGAGCAAACCGATGTTCTTTTGGATTGGAAAAAAACTGAAATATCGCATTTCCAGCAGGCAAGGGTGTGGTACCACCCCACCACCTTTCAGTCTTATCACATGGTGGCGTGGTGCTCAAGGGAGTTTAATGGAAATATTAATTGGCTTGCACCTTAACTGTGTGAAAAAAAAGTATGTGTGTTCGGGGGGGGTGGTGGTGGCAGAGGGTTAAGAGATAAAACACATCTTTCTACAACGAAGGGATTGCGTCTTGTGTCTTGGGCTCCAAAAGGGCGAAGGGCTGCATTACATGGGAAAATGCACACCACTGTTGCACCAAATATGAATAAAGACATATGCTGTTAAAGAGGTGCATTGGTTTATAGTCCCCACCAGTGCTTTAAATGGGCCGGTACTCGCCGGTACTGAGTACCGGCACTTCTTTTTTTTCCCCTCTAGAGTACCGGCACTTCTCCGTTACTAACAAGAATACCGGTACTCACTGTAACAAGGCGGCATTTTAGGACATAAATAGGTATGTGAGCATGCATTGCATTTCTACACTGCGGCGCATGGTCACATGATGTTAATTTCACTGAGGGTGACAGTGACGCCCCACAGCAGAGCAACGTTTGACGTCACCCCCTCAGGTACCTGTGCGGCGGGAAGAACGAGGAAGCCAGGGAAGCCCTTTAAAAAGCACAGTTTGCTCTGGCTTTCCCTTTCTTCTTTGCGAGCAAAGCAGAAAGGGAAACAGCCATAAAATGCCACCAGTGAGCAAAAAGCAGGTTTCCCATAAGCGCCAGTGCCAGTCCGATTGAGACCCCAGCGACAAGCAACTTTCTGCCACTCTGGAGGTGAGTGCCCTGCGTGCCCCCCAATGTCCTGGTGCCCCAAAAAAATAATGTGTCCGTGTGCACTGCAGGGCCAGATATAGTGCTTCACCTCGGTGCCCTACCTTCCAGGCTTCCACTCGATGCGGGGTGCTGCAGTAGGAGCAGGGCAGGGAAGAGAATAGGTGGCTGGCTGTCAACGAGTACAACGCAATCAATGCAATGGCACCACACATACATTACAGATTCAAGCAATTTGTCATCATATACACCCCCAAAAAATTTTGAGCCCATAGAATGTTTTTCATTAGCCCCGCACTTAGTCCTGCCTCTAGCCCCGCCTCCTTGCCACACCCCCAGTTCAATCTGATGAGTACCTGCACTTTTTTTTCTCCATTTAAAGCACTGGTCCCCACTATCCCCTTTTAATGCAAGTATATGACACCATCTTAAAAATAAAAAAATACAAACACTGCACCCCTTAAAGGTGGCAGCCATATCCTTGCAATAAAGAGCACATTTAAGAACTAAAATTAAACATAATTTGAACTTAAAATGTTGATTCTTAGCAGTCACTTCTGCTTAGCACATGTAAAATAAACCTTTTTTTATTTTTTATTTTAACACACAGCACAGGAAAATAGCATTTGTAGTTCTGCAAAGAAAACTTACTATTTGTTGTCTTTGAATTACTGTAACCAGGAGAAATATTTTAAACACACAAAGAAGATTATGAAATAAGGATGAAGAATGGAAGGAAATTACAAGGGCACATCCAAGTACTGGCCCACTATTTCTGACACTGAAGTGCACTTCGTTTTTTCGGCAGATGTGCACAGGCGATCAGGCAAACTGTGATCAATCTTGGTTCTAGAAAACCAATGGTTAAAGCGAGCTGATCCATTGACCCATGCAGTATACTCTGGTGGGAGACAGCAAATTTGAATAGCAGGTGATAAACCAATGAATGAAGGTGACAGGATGCCCACCTCACTCCAGGTCAATACATGCTATGTCTTCAATCCTAAACTAGTCACCTAAAAATAGTTAATTTCAGGTGTGTTGCTCTTATTAGTATAATGGATGCAAAAGAATAATACCCCAACCCCCATATTGCTTTAGGCTGTCACACAAACGTCCAAGACTAGAGTGTCCTTAATGAGGTGGGGGAAACGATTATCCGAAAGGGAGCTCACCCAAAGTCCATCAATATAGACATAAATGTATGCATTTGAGAGTAGAGGCGTCGTGAATCCCCCGCTTTAGCAGTTATAGTGGGGTGGGGTTCTTTATGGGCCTCTTCTGTCTGTGACTCGACAGACAAAAACTCATCATTAACCCTGGAATACAGCATCAACAGAAGAGCAAGCAGGAGCAAGGAAAAGCAACAGCTGAGGCAACAGAACAGGAAAAGAAAGAAGGAAGAGTGGAAGGAAGAGTGAAAAGAAGGAAGCATGGATGAATGAGTGGGTGGATGAATGAGAGGGTGGATGAATGAGTGCATGGATGCATGAGTGGCTGAATGAGTATGTGACTAATGAGTAGGTGAAAGGATGAGTGAATGATAGGTGGATGGACAGGTGAAAGGATGGCAAAGTAAAGGAATGGGTGGATAAATGAGTGAGTGAATGGATAGGTGAATGGGTAGGTGAAAGGGAGGCAGATAAAAGGGCTGGATGGGTGAATTGATAGATGGATGGAGAGGCAAAAGGATGGCAGAGTAAAGGAATGGATGGATAGTGGTGAACAGGTGAAAGAAGGGCAGCATAAAGGGACGGATGGATGAATGGGTGGAAAGATGAGTACATGGGTGGCCGATTGGACAGATGGCCGATTGGATGGATGGAATTGGAAAAGTTTGTATGATGGATGAAAGAATGAATGAATGACAGAATGTAAAGGTGAAGCAGTTGAATGGAAGGGTGAAAGAATGAATAGATAGATCCATGGATGGAAAAGACAAGCTGTTCTAGGAAGGGTTCGGCTCACTTGCTTCGCTTGGTTGGCAGCATCAGCGATTTCGTTCAAAGTGGGGGCTATTTTAATTTTCTTGTTATTCCCTTCTTTTAGAGTGTATTATATGATCCTGCAAAACAGATAAAGCATTCTCTATACCAGACCTAATAATGACATAAACCAAGCAGAAATAGTGAATATACACCCATGAAACCTGTCTTTTGAATATTATCATCAGGGCCAGCTGATCTTTTTATTCCAAGGAGAGGAGCCTCTGAAGACCAGTTCTGACAGATGGTTGGAACCAGAGAGAAATACAGAGAATAGGACGGAAGCAGGGTTTTTAAGCATTTATGCCAGAGTTGCTTTTTGTTCCTCAGTCCGGCGTTGATTAGAAAATGCTCATTTTGGGGCTGCAGACCAGGGCACGAGTCGGGGGTACACGCAGGTGGACGGCGTCATCCCACTTTTTTCACAGGGTGGACGCCGTCCACCCTGCCAAGACGTTTTGCCCCACAAACACTGGGATGCTTTCAGCAGCTCCTGCAAGTTGTTTGCTTTCCATTGTAACAACTGCAGGCAGGGACGGGGCTCTCTTATTTCTAACTCCTGCTGGGCCCATAACAAAGGCAGAATCTCAGGGGTCATCAGGCCTTCATTTGTTGGAATCTCTTGGCTGGCAGCAGTCAGGAACCTCACACCTGATGCAAATACAGCAGAGGGGCAACAAAGGCTCACACCTTGTCAGCACTTCACACATACTTTAAGGAGACAGCTTTTCACTTTGTTCAGGCTCTGTTTAGCGTTTAGGAGATATGCATTCACTTTAAGAATGTCAGATGTGTTGATCTTTCCCAGTATTTTCACAAAATAAATAGCATTTATATAGTGCTTACTACCCCTGTGGAAGCACTGTAATAATTTAAATATCACTATTGTTTTAAAGCGCTATGAGTAGAGGAAGCTTTACACTGAAAAAAAGTAAAAAGAAATGTATGAGTAGGGTACAAAAGTGTGACACTTCTGCCTAAATCAGGAGGGTGTGCAAAAATACTCGAAATGTGATCAAATGCACTCGTGATACACCTGCTAAACATATATGTGAGGGCCTAAGATCTGATGTCAATTTTTGTGATGCCAGTTCCTGTGATGTCACGCGCTGTTATGTCACGCTCTGAGATGCCACGTGCTGTGATGCCACTTGCATACTGATTAACTAGGAGTAGAGACCTGGGGGCAGGGCACTAGGACCCTGCTTAGGAATGTGAGGACACCGAAGAAACCGGACACCACATCCAGACAGGGGTGTGGGAGGGGGCATTGGAGAGCGAGAGCAAGAAGTGGGCAGACGTGCGTGGGCACAGCACAACATCTTGTATGATAATAAAGCGTTGAAGATCCTTACCTGTCTCCCTTAAGTCTGTGCAGAGAAAGACACGACAACCCAACACTTCTTTTTTTATGTCTTATGCCCTGCTGCAGACCGTTAATTTAATTAAACGTCTTAGCCTTCAAATATAAACTTTATTCTGATTGAAAGACACATATTTTAGCATAACTCGACGACAGGGGCCACACAATTTCAAGAACGGCTCTCTCAGATTTCCAAATGATTCATGCTGCAGTAATCACCCTGTGTGAAGGCCGCTTAGTCGATTATCGTTTGTCCTTTAACAGAGGGGCATAGATTTTTCACAACAATAAATAAAGTAACAAATAGAGGGGCATATTATCAAGGGATTTATCTCCGCTTTTTTGGCTTTAAAAGCCAAGAAAGCGGAGATAAAATTATCTCCCTATCAGCAACAGGGTGCTAACATGCAAATTCGCATGTTAGCACCCTTTTTCTCTACACTTCCCCTTGCATCTCTAATGAGATGCAAAGGGGGCGTTCCAGAGAAAAATAATAGGAGAAATGTTGTTAAGCGACATTTCTCCTATTATCAAGGATATCGCTAACCCTGTTCGTGATAAAAAAAAAGCTGCGCTAACCGCGGTTAGCGCTGCTTTTTTTACACCTGGTATTTTCCTGACTTAGCCATGATATCCTATGGAAGGTGGATATCATGGCTAAGTTTGTGAGCCCCTATCATCAAGCTAACGCCAAACTTCGAGAGATTATCGTTGGTTTTCCAGCGATAATCTCTCATTTGGCAGTTGGCGCGAGGATTTTTATCACTTCTGAGATAATCGTTGCTAATAGCATGCTATCTCAGTGATAAAAATCCACGCTACCCGGCGATAATTATCCTAGCGCTAAGTGCGCTTAGCGATAATTATCGCTGGGGCTTGATAATATGCCCCAGAGAGTGCAGCAGCATTGCAAAGTGTGGTATGACTGGGCCCCTCTGCAGACCGTGATGAGGAGCCCCTGACTTTCCCATATCTCACAGGTAGATATACATCGCCCTTGACCTGAGGAGGCCACCATCGAAGGGTTGCAGACCCACCTCGCTCCACCCCCACTCCCCCCTCCCCTTCCCCCGAGTCTGGCATTGAGAGCGTCATGCACTGGAAGCCACAGGGGCATCAACGTATGAAACCCCAGAAATGGCGCCCGGGTGGAACTCGGCCTTGTTAGCCACAGGAGGGAAGACGCATAGCAGCAGCTCCGCGGACCTCTCTTTTAACAAGCGTCACACGTCAATTCTAGCAGGGAAGAAAAGTGGCGACACTCACGCCTTATTCGCTTTTCTTTCCACCCCAGCGCCACCCCCTGACATAGCCCCTCAGCTGCCCCCCATTGTCCGTCGAACGGGTCAGTCGCAGAGCGAACATTAGATGAACTGACAAAGTGCTGCGCAGTTGGCGGCATTTTCGGTTGCTCCACTGGCTGCGGCTTGAAAGCTACAATTTGCCTGATCCCCAGGTAGTGAGAGACAAACGGGCCAAGTTCTGCCCCCTCCGCTCCGGCACACTCGTAAACACAATAATTACCCTTCTGGAATGTTAAACTGAGGAAAATAATAACCTTGCATTCCAGATTTAAAAAGAGAAGAAAGGCGCCTTTGATTTCGCTGCGCTTTCCGCCGTCGAGGCCAGGTGACAGCGACATTTCCCCAGGCCCCCTTCCTGTCCTTTGAGTCGTGAAAGTGGGGCCCCTGTTGGCTGCCATCTAAAGATCACAAGGCGTCATGGCTTTGATGCCCGGTTGGAAATGTCTGGGCAAATCAGCCCCATCAGGGGACGGGCGCGTGCTGGAGCTCTCCTGGAGAACCGGTGAAAGAGAAAAGGCCATTTATAAGAAGGGGCTGGAGGCCTACCTCCCAGCTGCACCAGGACCCGGGGCGCGGGGAGCTGTGCTAATCACTATGTGAGGTTCGATAAAAGAGCAGGATGTTTACAAGAACGTTTGCAGCAGTACAGCCCATAAGTTAAATTTAGAGTTCCACAATTCATTTTAACAGTACACATAGCACACAGGAACTAACCCATAAATGTAGAGGTTCTAGGGGAAGGGGTCTTAAAGATGTAATTCATATTTGAGAAATGGGCTGAACATGTTCATTACGGGAAAGTACAGCAAAGCACGTACATTGTTACATTACTATGGCTGGCACATCAAATCTCTATGGAAAAAAATGCCAGTGGCAGAACCCATCCATGTTGCGTGAACGGGCGTCTGAAGAAATGTTTTTTTTATTTGGGGGGGGTGGCATTATTTTAACGTCATCCATCTTATACGCGGCGCTGATATAGCGGCTCGTGGTGACGTCATCTCATACATAGCTGCCAAGATCTGAGTTTGCTTATGTGTGACTTTTCACATTTGCCATGATTTTATGTGTCCCTTAAATGACTTTGAGAGACACTTTATTGTCTGTGGAGTCGTGTCATGGAGTATAAAAAGATTATTTGTAACAATAAAGCCCTTTTCCAAATCATAATGGTCTAGAAAAGCTTTTTGAAAGCTGCAGCAACATTAGACACACACGATGCTCACATTGGCATGTCAGAACTTCAGGACTCTAATACTTGGATCCTATAGGCCATTGATAGGCAGAGCACAGCTGCCGCAGGGAGCCTGTCACCAGTACTACAGCCACCCCTGTGCTCTGTACTCCTGCATCTGAGTCTGATAAACATCAGACCAGTGCTTGAAATGGAAAAATAGACGTGCCGGTACTCTGTAACAGAGTACCTGCTTACTACTGAGAAGTGCCGGTACTCTCCAATTAAAATCATTACCTCTCTTTTGAGAAGTGCCGGTACACTCCCTCTCAAAATAAAAAAGTGCTGGTACTCCGTACCGGGCAGTAACGGCCCATTTAAAGCACTGCATCAGACAGATGTGGGGAGTCCAGTCACAGTTTGGAGCAGCAATGATAAACAACTGGGTTACTGGCAGTACAGACAGAGACAAAACAAACAGCATAAAATGTAGATTCAGCTTGTGATATTTCCCCCGCCATGCTATCTCTATGGTAATAGTAATTCCATCTGTGAATTTTTTTTTCTAGATTGACCGCTTTTGTCATGAGTAAGAAATGTCTCCATTTCCACCTACTCCTAAAACAAGCCCTCAAATAGCCAATCACAAGACAAAGCACCAGAAGCCTGGACCATCCTTTTCTTGTTTTACAGACTAGAACATTCCTAGCACACTCCTTTCTTGTTCCGACTCGCGTCCCCATCCTTTTTGTCCATTAATTCAAATGTTCTTCCTGTCTCAATTGCTATTCCTTTTCTCTTTGTCTTTATGTTTGTATTTTCTCTTGCCTTCATCTTCTTGATCTTGTCTTTTACCTTTTACTCCCTTATATTTATTCTCCTCTCTCGTTAATGTCTCACCTTCTCTATCTCGTCCTTCCAAACTCCTCCAGCTTTCCTGTGTTCTCTTGTTCATATTGCTCTCACTCCATCTTTAGTCTCTATATCCTTCCATAGATACTTGGCAGGGAGATTTGTGCATTGGTTTCTTGTTAACCTTCCCCGGCCTTCCAATTAGTTTCCCATTCTGTCAGCCTCACCGTCAATGATGTCTCAGGTCTGTTCTCTGGACTGACTTTGTGTCCTTCAAAGTGCCGCTCCTCACATCATGGGTGATGGTCACGAGAAGCTCCTGTCTGCACAGAAAGCAGCTGGACTTGTCATCTCACCGAGCACCAGTGGAGTTCGATTGTGCTGCCCAATCCCATACGTGATTGAGACTTTTCCTGACAAGAAAAAGGGTAATCCCTCCACAGCCAAGCGAAGCAACACAAGCACGTGGTCTGACATCACTTAAGCATCCTCCAACCAGCGCAAGGGAAGGAAGAGTTATTAGCTTATGTTACCAATCATGAGAGTAAATGCGGCCATTTAGGCCGCTGCGCAATGTAATCCTTCTTCTGATTGGCCTGCAGCCCACAGTGGCAGGCACAGTGGCATAAATCCTACATACTGGATACCCTACAGGAGAGGATCACCTGGCAGCTGAAGGTTTAGCTGATTTGCGTGATTAACGCAAGATGCAAGTGAAAAAGCAGTGGGGGCAAGCGCTGTCTTGCCTCCCTTGTCAATGTCCATGGTAGTGTGCCTATATCTTAGATATGAAATGGCAATGCGCCTGTCGGGCTGCAGGTAATTAACCTCTGGGGACCTTTTACACATAGTAGCCATTGGGTGAGGGGGGGGGTGCAATGAGCATGTGGGCACACTTATTTCTCCACCAAGAAACTTTGAATTTACAGAAGGGAGCCTATAAGCTTGGGCAGCCTCTTCTTTAATATGGATCATGCTGCAGCAAAATGTGCACCAATGCTATTCAAAGGTGGTGCCCCTCACTGGCATGAAGGCGAGGCCCCATGTACACAAGGGGGGTCCTCTGCCTTTCGTCTCTGCTGTATTTAAGAGTGGAAGCAGGGGATTGCGGCTGGTGGCAGTGCACTGTTTATGTGCCACACATGAAGTGGTGCAACCAGTTCCCCTACAGTAAGGGCTCCCCTGGTTTTTGAGGCACAGGATCCTAGGGTTCCCCTTGAGATATTTCTGCAGGGTAGTATAGTTAAAACTGCTTCCACCTGAGATGGGATCACTGCTTCTCAACAAAGTCCTGCCACTAGGCCATCAACATCGAAAGGTCGACCGGGTCTACCCTTGAGTGCTGCACTTTCCACAGTGCAGGTAAGAGTTTGTGCCTGCACTTAAAATAGCATATTATTTCAATATGCCACATTGCACCGGTCAGCACCATTTTACAAATACTCAAATATAGGGCACAATCAGTGACTGGTTGCCCTTGTATTGACATCCGTAATACATAGTGGAAGGGTAAAGCCCACTCCACCATGCATACAGGGGACGGCCCCCAAGGGATCTCATCCATTTAGATTTTTTGCACACATGATCTATACCATTGGAGGGACACAAAACGTCTGCAGCCCCTGTAATACCAAAGTGCACCAATTGCTCAAAAAGCAGGCTCAAAAACCAATTGCACCACCAGGGTACTATGTGTAATGTGGCACCGGATTGTCCTGCAGATAAGTTATATCTCTACTTCTTGGTGGGAAATAATGCTTACTACTTCTTTTGATCTAGTATTTCGAAACACAGAGTTGTTTCTATTATTTAGCTGTCCAAGGGCCACATGTATGTAGCTTTTTTAAGGTTGGAAATGGCCCGTTTGCAACTGGAAAAAAGGCTTTTCCTATGTACCACACCCTATTTGAGATTCAGTACCCTATTACCGAATCACAAATAGGGTTTTCGATTTGGTATTAGGAAGTGGCATGCCTAGGGCGTCCCTTCCTTATACCAAATCGCAGTATGTAAGAATTTTTTGCAACTGAAAATTCAGTTACAAAATATTTGCATTTTACCACCAACTTCAAGCTTGTGATTGGTAGTACAAACCTATTTTTCCGAGCAGGCAGGGGTCCCATGAACCACTGTCTGCTCTTAAAAAAATGAAAATAAACCTTTTAATTCTTTTTTTTAAGGAAAAGGCTGCATTTAAAAAAAAATGTTTTATTTAAAAACAATCATGGAGGTCTACTGACCCCGGCAGGCCACCATCCACGTGACTTTAGCGATTCATAATGGGCCACAAATTCTGACATACTGCATTAATATTCATGAGGTAGGTTGATTTGTGACCCCCTAGGAATCGCTAAATGAAATTTATAAAGTTTCATACATTAGGAATAGTGCTTACCTAATTGTGATTCACAGAAAAACACACTTAAGTAATCACTATTCCGAATATTAACCCCTTCCACGCTCATGACGAGCTGGGCTCGTCATGAGGTAGCCTCCTCGCACGCTCATGACGAGCCCAGCTCGTCATGAGTAAAGGGAATGTGAAAAACTCAGCACAGGAGGGGAAAATGCATAGCATCGATGTGGTTAATACACGTGGCCTTGAGTGCTTAGCTTCACTGTTGGAAGGTGGATTATTATGTGGTGCAGCTAGGTAGGCTTCACCGTGCAATACTGTTACAAACCCCAAAGATGATCCATAGATTCACACTAATAAGTCCTTAGCTCAGTCCTGGTAGTGTGGCAAAGAGAAGGCAGGCTTTACTATAGGAATATAAGTTAAGTATTTCAAAGTACCAGCATGGACAATAAGCAATTGACACGACTCAAGAGAAGTCTGACACCAATTTTAAAAATAGAGTGTTTTTTCTTAATTTAGACACCAAAATGAACTGAATAGCATGCAAATAACCAGAGTTATTGATTTCAGAAGCAATATAAAATCAGTGCAAAATTATACAGTGAATATGTAACATTGCGGTCAATGGGAAAAACCACAAGTAACTTGCAGGTTGAGCTGTGTGGTACTCTTGTAGGGAAAAGGTGGTGTGGGTCCCTGGCCATGAGAGCCAGTTCAATTTTGCCTGGCCCATGAAGCCCGGATTCAGTGTTGTCCTGGCTGTCCCTGGTGCTCAATGGGAACAGAGGGAGGGCTGCTTTTACTGCATACACGGTGGTGTTGGGGAACAAGATGCAAAAGCATAACAATGGGTTGGTTGCTAACACTGGTTGAAAGTCAGATGAGATCCGCCTACGTGCAGCTTTGAGTAAAGGGGTCGGTTGCCAGACTGATGACGAACAAGCCTTGGCAGTGCTAATCCTTGGAAAAAGGTACTTCAATGTCTGGTGGTCCTGAGGAACCTTAGCTTCGTGGAAGGCTGGGCTACATTTCCCACAATCCACTAGACCATCTGGATTTGGGAGATCCCACTGAGGGCCAGATGGCCAGCAATTCTCCAGATCCGGAGCATGGTTTTACCTGCAGTTTGCAGGGGACTAGTGCCACTAGTCCAGGTGAGTCTGAGAGTGCTTCAGGCTTCCACGGGGGTTACTTTGTCCCGGGGAACCAAGAGTTAGCCTAGGACAAGTCTCTTTCAGGCAGTTCCAGGAGTGTTGTCACAGGTAAAGAGTATCCCTTTTTTGCTTTGTGCAAGTCCTGTTGTCGCATACACAGGTCTCTTCTTGTGTCCTCTTTGACACAGGGGCCGTCCTTAAATACTAGATTTTGGGGTGTTAGGGGCATGAGTGCAAGTGGCCATTGGGCTGCTTTCCCAAGAGGCTAATCCGCCCCTGAGGTGATGACACACAGTGACCAGTGACCTCTATTCCGCCACTTCTAAAAATGGCAGAACCCTTAGTGGACAAACCAGGATGCCCACCCTGGAGGTGTGGGTAGCCTTCTGGGGGTGTACACCTCCTTGACTATCTAACTTCCCTCCTGCCCTAGTGCAAATGTGCCTGAGGCATGGGTTGGACTGTTTTTCCTTCAGGGAGTCAGCCCTGATGCATATCAGAGGCAGTGCAGCCTCAGAAACTCACCTCCTTGATGTGCCAGTTCACCCGCCTCCACGGGAGGTGGAGGTGTGACCTCCCTTCTGCTCAGTTCTTTGTTCCTGACTTCTGGGAGTCTTCTCACTGCCTGGCAGGAGGTCAATATGCTGTCTTGGTGGCAGCAGGCACAGGCTGCCAGCCTGGGCACAGAGAAGCTGGGGCAACCAGGTAGGCAAACTCTAAGGTAGCCAGCTGAGTGCATGCCACATTGCCCTCAATATGATAATCATGTCTAGGGTGAGAAAGGGATACCAAACACAACATATTTAGGCAGTGCCATAATGGAGCTTCCAACCTTGGGTTTGCCTGGGTGCCAGCCGTTGTTATCTTATGTCCTTTCTATCACTTATAGTGTCCTTTAACGGTAAAGGGCACTGTGAGGACATCTAAGCTTGCACTTACATGTCCACACCTCTAATGTACTGCACCCTGCCTCCTGGGCTTTAGGAGGCCTACCTTAGGGGTGAGTGATATTTATTAAAGGGCAGTGCATTGACTCTACTGCACATGGTGCATTCAAGCAGTTTGTACTTCACCTGCAGTCTGCAATGGCAGAACTGCTTTCAGTAGTTTACTTGTTTCACTCGGGGAGGCACAACCAGTGCTGCAGGCCTGGGCACTGATTTACCACTAGTACTCTCGGTAGCCCTGGCACCATATACTAGGGACTTATAAGGGGGGGTAAAGTCCTTGTGAACTGAGGATGCCAAATTACACATAACAGTTTTAGAGAGAGAGGCCTGGCACTGGGGTCTGAGCAGCAGACTCCAGTGCACTATCAGAGTGATAGTCATCAGCACTGGAACAAAAAGTGAGGGGATGACCATGCATAAAGGGCACTTTCCTACTTTCTCTAAAGGGTGTAGCTTAAAAACGAAATAACTCCTGTGCCAGCAGGAGAATTTCAGCATGTGGCTCAGATTCTGGCATATCTTTGGCAAGGGCAGAAGGTATAATCCAAAATATTTAAGTGCTCAAGCACATAACACACATGTATGGTGACACCACAGAACAAGCATGATCTTCCACTAGCAACAACAGCTGTAGTGTGTCTGGGTTAAGCCAGGGGAAAGCAGGGTTCAGGATTCCAGAAAATTGACCTAAATGGGCAGAGCGGGTGGGCTGTCTGGCACTTTTCTCCACTCTATGGTTATACATTAATCAAACCATAGAGCTCACCCTCAGCTCAAAAGGTGTGACGACACCTTGTACGTGTGATGCCCACTTTGATCCTTGGACTGTCTTTGTTGTCTAAACCGGTTATACTGTATTTTTTTCCAACAACTCAAAGGGCACAAAAGGCTGAATGAATGCCTTTCTTCGTGATGTAGAACTTTTAAAATAAATAAAAATCACTTTAAATGCATAGCCACCATAAATAATAGAGGACAATTTTTTCATAGTATTGCGTTGCCCTTACGTTACATGCAACACTATAGTCAGTATTAGAGAGCAACACAAGGTCACCTTGCATGGCCCTGCAGTGCTTGGTAAATCTGGAGTAATGCAAGGCAATGCAAGTTGCTGCCATGTGTTACTCTGCCCCCGGGAGGCGTTTCATGAGTAGAGCGTGGGTGTCTCCAGGCATCCACCCATGTATTTTGGCACATTCTCAGATTTACCATTAGTGGTATACCAAGGAATGCATCAAAATGCTATACCTTCCAAGGGGAGGCATAACAAGGAGAAGTATCATCAGAGTTTTTTCCTCTTTCTATTTGCACTGCATTGTGCAGCACACATAGAAAGAAGAATAAGGATTGTCATGGCCAATAGGTCCCGCCTTTGGGACCTTATTAGTGCTTAGCTAGAGCTATTGATTTTGCCAATTTTTGTAAGCTATGTTGTAGAGTATTGTGGCTGCTGTGCAGCATGTTTATTAGGTATAATTAAAAATTGTTATAAGAATTTTTGTTACTTTATATATCACCTCGAAAACACTTTGTACAAATGAATGACCTCATTAAAAAAATGATTTATCATGAAAAATGTTTTGCATATTTTTTTGTCCTTGCAATAGTGGCAACTTCTTTCTGTGTGTTGTAATGCTTGTTTGTTAAAAGTTTATTTTTGTTAACGGAAGGGGGACATAAATAATGGGAGGATAGAGTTTGGGAAACAGTTATTAAATTATAATGTGGGCAATGGACGAACATTAGGGGGAAAAGAATAGATGCCATTCCACAAGGATAGATTGAGGTGGAGGTTAGTGAGGCTGTGTTGATACCGAGTGATATTTAAGTGGTGCTGAGTGATGGTGAGGTGGTGCTCAGTGATGAAGAGGTGGTGCTGAGTTATGTTAAGGTGGGGGTGCCGCTCTGGCGCTTAGGTGGTGTGGCATAAATACAGTGGCCCTGCACATAATTGACCATTACTCTCTGCTGAGAAGCCAAGGATTGGAAATGAATTTAGTATCAACACCTTTATCACCCACTAACATGCTCTTGGAGAAGCTCACACTTCCTGCAGTCTGCACTCCAGGGCTCCTAATTGTACCCAATCATGAACACTGACTCACAACATAACCTTCCCAGACACCTAAAGGTGACTTGGTTAACAGTACAGAAGATTTAAATGCTGCATAAGCAATAAAACTACAGAAACCTCTGGAAAAAGCAAATACACTTAGGGAATGTATGATGGAACTGAATATGTGAGTTGTAAACAAGCATTGCGTTACAGATGTGGATTATATAAAGAGGTATTTCCGTTCTTTTTGAGAAAAAACAAACTGGATTTTGTCTGTATATAGGTTTTCATTTTGCACTTGAATGCCTTTAACCCGTTCTGTACTGGCATTGGCCAACGGCCGACGTGAGCACTATCTCGCGGGTGCTGCGCACGACCGTTGGCCGACGCAGCCCCGCCCGCACAATAGAACGCACGCACAGCGGCAGAATGTCCGCCGCACTAAATGGGTTAATAATGAGCTCTACTAATTAGATTTCACTCTCCCAACATTGGAAGGATGAAAAGTCAAATCTGCCTGCCAGTAATCAATTTGTCACCTGAAAATGCATTGAATATTTCACATGGTGGTTTCAACTCGCTGTGACATCCAATCACATCAGCAACTGACAGCTAGAATAGCTGTAAACCAAAGGACTGTCCGTTAGAATATAAATACAGCCTATTAACTAATCAATGTGTCGGGGCAGTTTGGCCCTGAAACTGATCTGAACGGACTTGGGTTCCTTCCAGTCTACCTTAGTTAACGTAAATGAGCTCTCCTAAATGACTGATTAGCTCATGAGCAGCGGAGTTAATGCTTTGACTTTTAAAAGTGCTGCAGATATGCCTTTTACATTCTGACATAACACATTTGTCTTCTGCAGAAGAACCGTATCTGCCCTGTTGCACATATCCAAGCCTTCCCTGCTGTTCCTATAAGTACAGGTACTCTCCTTTGCACAGATACGTTTCAGTTCTTAAGAGAAGAAAATGTATATGTGCCAGTTCTTAGTAGCTGTGAGTACTGGTCCCTTTAAGCACTGTTCCTGACTGATAAGATAAACAAAGATAGAAAAGCCAAGTTAAAAATTATTGAATATGATTTTCAGTGATATTCTATTTTGTTATAATTCATAGCCTCTACAGAATATTTAACCAATAAATCCTGTTCAAACCCTACCAATGATGGACAGGGTCACAATAGCAGCAAGGAGGAGTTGGAAAAATAAAGGTATTTTTTCTGAAGACTAGAGGCCCTGTTTTTCCTGGGTCCTGCAGAGATTGGGGCTGAAGCAGGCGCACACTGTTGCTAACGCGGGATTACTGGTTACTAATTATCTTACCAAATCCCATTTCCTGTCGACTGAATCGTTGGTACCTGTCTTGAGTAAAAGGTAATCTCGCAATAAAGCAATCAATTTAAGAACTTACACCACTCTAAATGACCACTGACCAAAATTAAGTTTTAAAGATTTAACATAAAGTCAAAGATAACTGAAGATACAAACTTCTCAAAATGAGATTAAGAAGATAAATCGGTATCACTATGAACATGAACTTTTTGAATAGTCTGAGTCTGAAGAACAAAATAATAAGTACAACTTCCAATAACATGAGCGTTGCCAAAATGAATACAAGTTGCAACCTCAAAGTCATTACAGAAAAGAAAATTAAGGTTAGTCTGTCCCTACACTACACTAAATGACATCCCTACTTAGCAAGATCTTAACCCTCTAGGTGTCAGCCGTGGTGACTTCCTAAGAAGATCACGCACTTCTCTTTGTCTCTTCTCTGATGATGGGTCTCTCCTGATCAGCCTATCTGCCTACCCATCCGCTTCCTTAGGCTCCCAAAATCATCTGCTCTGCTCTCCTCCCGGGTCTCTTTCCCTAATACCAAATCACATTTCTGACAGGAACGCCCCTTGGGACGCCCCTCACGTGGTACATCTTTGCGCGGCAAACTCCATGATGGTACTCTTGAAGACCCTCGTTATAGTTGACCTTGGTTCCCAGGCTCCTTCTTCCGTGCGCTGATACCCCCTGAAATTCCTGGAAACTCCTACAGGCCTGCGCAAGGCGCCACTGAACAAAGTCCCTTTCATTCGAGCTGATTAGGACCCTCGCACCTGCATACAGCTCATCCTGCAGTGGGCCTCAAATTCCAGACTCCACCATATCTTTGGTCATAAAACACTCTCAAAGCTCCATGCTGGACACCTCACGACCTCTTCTCTAACGAGCACATGACGATTTACACGACATGACATTATCTCCTCTGGCCTACTTGATTTACATGCAGCAGGTCCCTGCACTCTTAAAACGTTAACTTGATTTAAACAGCAAACATTCTTAACTAGCATACGTTTCTAAAATAACACATCTATAAAGCATATACTTTTAACCCTAAGTTCAATAGTACATTTGGAAGAACCATGTCAACCTTATCTCACATTATTTTAGCAGCACGTTCAGGTTTGCTGTGAATTGCCCTAAGGCCTACACATAATACTGGATTTTCAAAGTTACATTTAATTTGGACATGACTCTTTTTAACATGAGAACATGAGGTTTTCACATATACTCCAACATTTCTACATTTAATCTCACACCGTTATAATTATAGTTACTCTACTTAACATTCTATACGTTTCACTACTGAATATAAACCACTCTGTATATTTCACTCCTGGATATAAAATACTCGTGTGCAAAACATGTTTAAACTAACTACGTGCTTGTAAATATGGCGTACTTATACATTTTTTTTCAAACTCGTGCTCTCTCAGTCCCCCCTTTGATGACCTTCAGGGGTCATCATCACCATGACACTAAAAATGTAGAACCTTTTAAAGTGAAGTCAGGACAGTACCACTTCTTTTCATACTCTCTAATGCTTTCAGACTTTTATATTGAGTGTCCTGCATCGCTGTCAACTCTTCTTTTCAAACAAAGTCTTTCTCTCTTGCAATGTCTTTCTTGGAACACTTGGAAGCTCGACAATTTGTTTCCGCAAAACAGTTCAAAGTCCAGTAGAAAATAGACAACCCTAGCCCTTCTCCATCCACTAAAATGAAACCCCTATCACTTTTCTTCTTCCACTCGGCGCTAGGTTATCGTGCAACAAGTTTACAATTTCTTTCTTAGGCGTGTCTAAATTCTCAACATGATATATTTTAGGGAAGACAACAGCCAGATAGCATGATCCGTACCAATTATCTGGTAACTTCACATAGGCATATTTTCCACATACAAAATATACATTTGGTATTGCTTGCATCCCTTTCATGAAGTTCTTAGAGTAATACTCCAATTGAAAGGCATGTTCGCAATTGACTTGTCCTACATAAACGTTTTCATAATAGGAGTAACTCCTGTGAATGCACAGTTTCCCCCGTTTCTCCTTATCCAAAGCAATTGGACCAATACTTCCTTTTCGTTGTTGTGCCCTTTCCTCCTTGGTCCAATCTGTTTCCCCTTGTCCTGATGCCTTCAATATCTTCTGCCTCCTGTATCTAGTATCTACCTGAGCTATAAACTTTTTCTCAACTTCTGATATTTGACAAGTCAGATTGTTGATTCGAGCATGTGAAGTATCTAACGTTCTCCATGGAATAAACCATTTGTGTAATCTGTCTTCGCTTTTGTAGTAGTCCCATTTGTTCAAATGCTTGAAATTCGGAACCTCTGGCAATGTCGAGTCGAAATTCGAGAAGTAATACTCAAATCCGTCTCGTCCATAAAACATACTTAACAATAAACTGCACGTTATTCCATATGTCAACGGGAGATGATGGTATCTGATACCCTCCTCCACTGAAGCTGGTAATTGCATACAAACATAACAATCCTTTACCTCCATGGCATCAACATATTCATAAAGCAACTTAGCATAAGCATTTGACTTGTAATTCCCCTGTGACTCATCCACGTGTAACCTTTTTACTTCTGCATCTAACAATGCTTTGTCTTTTTCATTGATGTTTCCCTTCTTCTAACCTGTGCCCTAGATACTGTACTTCTGTCAAACAATATTGCAACTTGCTCGGAGATACCTTATGTCCATTTTCAGCTAAATGATTCAGTAAGGCAATTGAATCTACTTTACAAGCTTCCTCTGTTTCTGACGCAACAAGTAGGTCATCTATGTACTGTACCAGAACCGAATTCTGTGGCAGTACTAGATTCTCAAGATTCTTCTTCAGCAACTGATTAAAGATGGATGGGCTGTCTGTGAATCCTTGTGGGATTCGACACCATGTTAAAACGCGATCTTCCATTTTAAAAGCGAAAAGGTACCGGCTCTCTTCATCCAATGGGATTGAAAAGAAAGCCTGACAAAGATCTATCACTGTGAACCATTCTGCTTGACATGGTATTTGAAACAATATCACTGATGGATTCGGTACCACGGGACAACATGAAACGACTATGTTGTTAATCTTTCGTAAATCCTGAACTATCCTAAACTTCCCACTAGGTTTCTGCAAACCCATAATCGGGGAGTTACAAGGACTGCCCACGATTTCTTTCAGTATTCCTTGCTGTATCATTGACTCGATCACAGGCTTTATTCCTGCAATCGTTTCCTGTGACAATTTGTATTGAGGCGTTCTTGGAAACTCAACATTTGGTTTTACCAGAATTTTTACCGGTTCTACCCCTTTAATCAATCCTATATCTTCTCCTGTGAAATCCCACACCTCTGACGCCACTGCATCTCTTAAGTCTTGTGGAAGATCTTCTACCGTCAGAGTAGGATATAGTTCTACACAGAATTTTGAATTGGCCACCTTAAAGGTAGCATCATCGTCGGTAGTCTGTACCTCCACTCCTTGTGGGGTGCAGTATATGGTGCAATTCAATTTGCATAACAAATCCCTTCCTAACAGACATACCGGACTCGAGTCACAAACCACAAACTGATGTTCGTTCATATGATTTCCTATTTTCACAGATACTGGTTCTGTCAAAGGACTAGTCATTCTCTTATTTGCGACTCCTACCACCTGAATTGTTTCTCCTGACATCGGCAAGTCTGGAACCACCGCTGATCTCAGAGTCGAACGAGTAGCCCCAGTATCCACTAAGAACGTAGTGGGACACCCTGCCACTTCTGCCTCAACAAATGGCCCTCTTTGATCCACTTCTAGGACTGCCCCGAGGGTACAATCCTCTTCACTGCTCACCCGTTGTCCTGTCAATGGATCAATGTAATAACATTTTTCTTCCTCAATAAACAGAGGCATTTGTTTAAAGACCTTTCCTCCAGCTGTTATCTTCGGTGGCTGTGGGAATTGGGCCCGTGGAGCCGAAGTCCCCCCTTTGACCACCTTATTACTTGGGACTGTCACTTTTTGCACTGGGTCTTCTTGGACCTGCTCTTCTACTTCTAACTCTCCATTTTCAGGGTTAAAGGGACACTCGCGTCGCCAATGCCCCACCTGGTGACACTGATGACACTTTGTCGTTTTCTTTAGAGTGGCAAAGTCTATCCTAGGTCTCTGCCCTTCTTCATTATCTTTGTTCTGACCATTTGGTTTTCGTCCCATCCCCTGCTTCTGCTGGCCACCCTTCCCAGCGGACTGCATTTGCACCACCATCAATTTCTCCTTTAGATTCTTGGCTTTAGAATCTATCTCGTCACTGCAGTACCTCGCATATCGTAAAATCTCATCTAGTGGTTTGTTCTGCCAACAGATTAAATGTTGCTGTATCATCAAACAAATATCAGGTCTCAACCCCAGGACAAACTTTGACACGAACTGCCCTATGTCTTTGGGATCCATTACATCTAGTCCACTGTATTGCTTGAATGTTTTCAACAATCTTTCATAAAACTCGTGAACTGTCTCCTTGGGTTCCTGCCTTGTTCGGTCTATTTTTACCCAATCTATATCCTGTGGGGGTACCTTATCTTTCAGCCATGCTATTACCCTTTCATACTTTCGCATGACAATCTCAGATGGTCCATTAGTTCGAGCATCCCTCAATGGTTCAGCATTTGGCCATTCGACACTAGTCTTACAAGGGGTCCACAAATCAGATGGGACCACGATGTCAAACAACGTGTTCAAATCTATCCACAGTACTTTCGAGATTTTAACAAACCTCTCTACCTGCTTATACCATTCGACTGGATTGTCCCGCAACTTCGGAAATGAGTTGGTAAATGCGGCTAAGTCTCCTCTACTCCAGGGCACATGTACATAATTTCCATTTGATATTTCTCGCAAAGGGAATGCCTCCATCTGCATTACCCTTCCCTCAGGGGTCATCACATTTGTACTTCGCCTAACTGTGCCCTTTTTCGACCACCTTTCTTTGACTGTACGCCCACAGTCTTTCTGTAGTTGTCACCCTAACTTGGCGAAATGTCTTTCCGATTACTTCCAGACAATCGCCTTCTCCGATAGGTTACTCACACACAGTAACTTTCGACCAGCGTCCGTTACTCATACACTCACTCTTACACTCCCCCTATCTTGGATCTACGGCGGTCAATGGTACCTCGTGACCTCCGTACTATGGTCGACAACTACCCTGGATGTTCGATACACCCAAAACCACTTAAGCTCTGGCCTGAACTTAAGATTTCACCAGTTCACCCGTTTACCAGGTAACCGGTTTACCAGGTTGCGCGCGCTCACAACCTTCTCTCATTCACGCTACAGGCATTCAACTCCGCAAGACATTACAATACAAATACAACACAAAACACCGCAATCTGTTCACGCATGACCCTTTTTATACTCACTCTCCGATACTGCTGCTTTTCTCGCACCGTCTGCACCTTTCGGCACACGATTCTTCCGCTGCTCGTCTCTCGGCGTCTCGGGCCTTGGGGTAAACTAACCTCTCTAGATTACCTTCCTCAAGAAGATAACCATCCTCACTCTGCTACCAACTGCTAACGCGGGATTACTGGTTACTAATTATCTTACCAAATCCCATTTCCTGTCGACTGAATCGTTGGTACCTGTCTTGAGTAAAAGGTAATCTCGCAATAAAGCAATCAATTTAAGAACTTACACCACTCTAAATGACCACTGACCAAAATTAAGTTTTAAAGATTTAATATAAAGTCAAAGATAACTGAAGATACAAACTTCTCAAAATGAGATTAAGAAGATAAATCGGTATCACTATGAACATGAACTTTTTGAATAGTCTGAGTCTGAAGAACAAAATAATAAGTACAACTTCCAATAACATGAGCGTTGCCAAAATGAATACAAGTTGCAACCTCAAAGTCATTACAGAAAAGAAAATTAAGGTTAGTCTGTCCCTACACTACACTAAATGACATCCCTACTTAGCAAGATCTTAACCCTCTAGGTGTCAGCCGTGGTGACTTCCTAAGAAGATCACGCACTTCTCTTTGTCTCTTCTCTGATGATGGGTCTCTCCTGATCAGCCTATCTGCCTACCCATCCGCTTCCTTAGGCTCCCAAAATCATCTGCTCTGCTCTCCTCCCGGGTCTCTTTCCCTAATACCAAATCACATTTCTGACAGGAACGCCCCTTGGGACGCCCCTCACGTGGTACATCTTTGCGCGGCAAACTCCATGATGGTACTCTTGAAGACCCTCGTTATAGTTGACCTTGGTTCCCAGGCTCCTTCTTCCGTGCGCTGATACCCCCTGAAATTCCTGGAAACTCCTACAGGCCTGCGCAAGGCGCCACTGAACAAAGTCCCTTTCATTCGAGCTGATTAGGACCCTCGCACCTGCATACAGCTCATCCTGCAGTGGGCCTCAAATTCCAGACTCCACCATATCTTTGGTCATAAAACACTCTCAAAGCTCCATGCTGGACACCTCACGACCTCTTCTCTAACGAGCACATGACGATTTACACGACATGACATTATCTCCTCTGGCCTACTTGATTTACATGCAGCAGGTCCCTGCACTCTTAAAACGTTAACTTGATTTAAACAGCAAACATTCTTAACTAGCATACGTTTCTAAAATAACACATCTATAAAGCATATACTTTTAACCCTAAGTTCAATAGTACATTTGGAAGAACCATGTCAACCTTATCTCACATTATTTTAGCAGCACGTTCAGGTTTGCTGTGAATTGCCCTAAGGCCTACACATAATACTGGATTTTCAAAGTTACATTTAATTTGGACATGACTCTTTTTAACATGAGAACATGAGGTTTTCACATATACTCCAACATTTCTACATTTAATCTCACACCGTTATAATTATAGTTACTCTACTTAACATTCTATACGTTTCACTACTGAATATAAACCACTCTGTATATTTCACTCCTGGATATAAAATACTCGTGTGCAAAACATGTTTAAACTAACTACGTGCTTGTAAATATGGCGTACTTATACATTTTTTTTCAAACTCGTGCTCTCTCACTGTAGCAGGATAGACTGGGGAAACAGAGAAAGATTGTTGTTCTCCTTAATGAATGACTACTCAGTTCTGGGCTGGTGGATGGGAGACGACTCCTGGCTTCCTGCACGATCGCTGGTGCTTTACTCCACCTGTGGCAATCCAGTTGCAGTTGTGGTGCTAAGAGAAGGAAAACCCAGAGTAAACGGTAGTTTAGAAAGGGATTTCCCTTTGCAACACACCACAGAGCCATTGATTTATTGAGCATGTCCTGATGTCCGAGGTCCCTCAATTGCATCTAGATTGCCACATCAATGAACCCGGCGCAATTAACATCAAAACCCTGCACTGGGTGTGGACAAAGGCATCTGGCCTCTTAATGGTGGCTTCCTGTTTGCTGTGATACAATAACGGCTGGTACATTGATAAAAGTGAAAGCATTACTGTACACGATCGCTTGGCAGGCATATGACAAGATTTATAGGCATGTTAACACTCGACACACAAAATGGAAAGGCAGGGGGAGCAGCTGTGCATGAGGAGAGGCTTCTTATGTCATCCTGAAAACAAGAAGAAATAAATAGTACTCCAAAAGTAACATAAATATACAGGAGGGGAGGAGTACATGTAAGATGGGCAGTCGCCATGGAGGGAAGCATGCACACAAAGGAGGGACAAATACAACCAATACACCAGTGATAAGCCCACATTTCAGAACGGCACACAACATAACCAATGGGAAATCAAGGGGCGTGCCACAAGCCCACAGAGGAGAGACAGCATGTCGAGAGATAGCGCTTGCGCACTGCCTCGGATTGACCAAAAAAGCCTCAGAGGATTGTTTTTGTGCAGGAAGGTGCCCCTTCCTGCACAAAAACAATCCTGCTTGGAATGCAGGCACCTTTCAACATGGTACAAGGAAGACTGCATTGGCTAAAGCCAGGACTTTGTGTACCAGTACAAGGAAACAACAGGAATGAGCCATATAATGTTAAATATAGTGTAGTCCTGTCCTCTCCCTTTCACCCAGCGCAGCACAGCAAGGTGTCTTGCTGCATTGTGTTGCATGAAAGTTTGATAAATCTGAGCCTAGGTGTCTCAGAGGCTATAAACAGATCTGGCCACTTTCCCATACCATCTGGAAATGCCCCTAAATGCAAGCATTTTGGAATAAGACTAAAGTTCATATTGCACGGTGATCGGGGAAAGTTGTGAGCTACAAGCACATTTAGAAGTGTTGGGCATTTGGAAACACCCAACAAGGCCGAAATATAAGTACTTGTTCTATAATGTTGAGCTAATGGTCCCCCAAAGAGATATCACAAAACAATAGGGTACCCAAATTGTGCCCTCCCTGGAGACAACGGGGTAACAATGAGCACTTGTGTATTTTAGTAAAGAAAGCGATATATATTTGGGTATAATAGAAAGAAATATGGGGTGTTGGGGTAGTGACGGGATAAATAGGACACAGACTCTGGTAGCATAGCATAGGGTAAGCTATTTTCAGAACATGATGAACTGTGTTAGTTGGGCTTTGTAAGATCAATGTGAACATCAGCCATTCCACTAGTCAACTATAACATGTAAATGAGCAGCAAATATATTTGTGAGAAGATACATTGGAGATATGCAATTGTCTTCTATGAAACCTGTATAGTATATAAAGTTCAATAAATTGTTTAAAAAATACATACCCACCAGTGATCCATTGCGGAGCTGAAATAAGCCATGACTTAATTAAAAATAAAAAAATAGTAGAAAGGCGAAATTAAACATGCACTTGAATTATGGATTAAAGAAAATAAACTCTCTAAAAAAAGAGAGGAGTCCAATACTCCAAAGGGGCAGGACACCACAAAGACGATCAAGTCTAGAATAAACTCCCTTTGGGGTAATCACTTGGCATACCAATCATGTATTCACACCACATGTTCCAATGAAACAACACCGGGTCAGTATGTCAGTTGCCAGAAAGTCAAATCTTAATGCAATTTAAAAAAAAACATATGTTTCATTTTATTGAGTTGGTTCAAAGGGGTATATATATATAAACACCTTTTCTCATTAAAAATAATAAGACATAATTATGCACATTAAACACAACAAAGATAAAAATTCATTGCACAATATCAATAGATCAAGATTCATAAAAGCATAACTGCAGTAACATGGAATGATAAATTCAACACATAATTTTTTGCATGTGTAGTCCATCACATAAGAAAATATCTTTAAAATTATTGTTATTCTATTTGTAGGCCAAAAAAGGGACACGTTTCGGAGGGTTACACAGGTCCAACCTCCTTCTTCAGGCTTCTTACTACTTGGTTTTGACAGCAATATCTACGTACAAATATATATATCAAAAAACATTTTTATGTATAATTCAATATTATAACATAGAAATACATTCCAAAACATAAACCAACCCATTGCTATCGTTATTAAAATGTAATTCTATGACCGCAATGCTATGTTAAACAAGCCCAAAAAACAACAAGAACAGCAGAGAATAGTATTTGTCAGTCAATTTAGTTCCATTAGTAATAAAATAAAAAAATTAGTAAATAGGAACTGGAACATTTTGAACGACAATGAAGATGTCAGGTTGGATAGACCATTATTTGCTTTTAAAAAAACAGGAATTTGCGCAGCCAGCTGATACACACATACAGGGATATGCCCAAAGAAAGACAGAGAGCTCTAGATCACACCATAGCTACGGGCAATGTTCCCTGTGGAACTTGCTCTATGTGTTACTGCATGTGTTACTGCATTACTACTAAAACACTGCAGCACAATGGCAGATCGATAGAGGCCCACACACTGAATAACTGCTGTAGTAAAAATGTTATTTACTTTTTGCGCTGCCCATGCGGACTAGCCTATGTAGGGGAAACAGGTAGCGAATTGAGGACCAGATTGGCTGAACACAAGTCAGCCATTAAGACCAAGAAATTGAATGCTCCCTTAGTATCACATTTCCTAGAACAGAGACATAAAGAAACTGATTTTAATTGGTTCATTCTAGAAAAGGTGATTCTGAACAAAAGAGGCAGCAATTTGGAAGAAAAACGCAAAAATAGAGAACAGTGGTATATATCTTTCATGAACACTGTGAGGCAAGGACTAAATGTAGTTATGTTTTTATGAATCTTGATCTATTGATATTGTGCAATTCATTTTTATCTTTGTTGTGTTTAATGTGTGTAATTTTGTCTGATTACTTTTAATGAGAAAAGGTGTTTACATATATACCCCTTTGAACCAACTCAATAAAATGAAACATATGTTTTTTTAATTTGCCTTACGATTTGACTTTCTGGCAACTGACATACTGACCAGGTGTTGTTTGAGTGGAACGTTGGTGTGAATGCATGATTGGTATGCTAAGTGATTACCCTAAAGGGAGTTTATTCTAGACTTAAAGAAAATAAAATCACACTTTATGAAATATTAACTGTGATTTTTTAACGTAAATGCTAGTTTTCTGTGTACAGGAAACGCTCCTTCTTTCCTGTTTTTGGGAAGGCATTTCTTAGTATTGCTGTATGATCGCACTACTGTTTCTATTTTCTTAGTGCCATTCTAGTCTCATATTATTTTCAATGGAGATTTAAAAATAAGGTATAAATGAAGCTTGATTAACAACAATGGAATTGGATAACTGGGAAGTTCCATGTGAAAAAATATAGTGGGAATGGAAATAAATATTTGGACAATCTTGGATATCTGGTCTCAGCAATACTTCTTTTCTTTTGAAAATTCAATCCTCTATCTGTGTAAAGAAATTCATCTGTCTCAGCAAGTTCCCAATAATTATCAGTAGGAACTCAGTTTCTTTGCCCACTGTAGTGGACTGATATCTACCAAACAGCCTTCAGTCGCTGGTGCTCAGCTAAAACTTTATGCATTCAGTAAAAAGGTTTCAATTTCACACCTACTTTTACAAAATGCATTTTTTTGAGAACCAACATATGTTCACACATGTTGGTTCACAACGATTCATTGGAGGCCGCAATTTGATCTACCTCGTTAATCTGCAAGCAGTAGGTCATAAATTGCTACCCAGTATGAATTGCTTCCATCATAGGGATAGTGATCTGCTGGGCTGAGGAGACCACCATGTCTTTGATTATGTGTAAATAAAGCGATTGAAAAAAAAGTACCCTATTTTCTTTAAAGAGAAAACGGAATGTGTTTTAAAAAAAAGAAAAGTTTCCAAACCTTTTTTACCAGTAAGAATTGGTCCCAGGAACCACTGCCTACTTGTAAAAAATGAGCCCTTCCCATTTGCGAGTGGGTTACCACCTCCTTTGTGGTGTGGTAACCTATCAATGTTCTAAGACCACAATTGCGATTGCAAACAATTGATACATTTCACTGGAAATTGCAAACTGCTAAACACGCCTCTCAATTTGCGATTAGGTATGTAGCAGTGGCGGCTGGTGACATTTGAAAGTGTTGAGGCGTAAAATGATAATCATACAGCACCGTAGCGAGCGAGCGTAGCGAGCGAGCCGGAACCCCCTAAGGAGGGTTCGGGGGGATTGCCCCCCGAGAAAATTTTGGAAAAATGGTGGAAAAATTGTGTATTTTCAAGCACATTTGAGAAAGCAGGAAGTGCATAATGTGTAGCTCAGCTGCAAGGGCTTAGGGGCACTGACCACCAAGAAGTACTAACTCTCTATTACTGAAACCCCCAGACCACACTCCTAATGGACAGGTTCCTGGCATTTCATTTTTGTTATTTACATTTTACATGCACTCAATTGACTTTTTAAATCAACTTTTCTAGACTGTTGACCATGTGTTATAAGTGGTGTATATATTGCCAGAAATTGCTGGCGCTCTACTCGAGGCACATTAATATTCAGCTTCTGCGTACATTAGTATTCAACAGCGGCACAACACAAATTATAAAATATGTTCAATGATGGGAGTTGAGAATAGGCAGGCCTGCAAATGAAGCCACTGCCGTGCTCCGACTGTAACGCACGCGCCCTAGAGGAGTTATTATACTTTGATGGGGTGTGGTGGAAGGAGTTCTGGCCTCCAGTGCTCCGAATACCTTGCCTCAAATGTTTTGTACCCCGAGACAATATCATGCCAAATGTGCAAACCCAGCCCCATCCTCTCCACATCATGCACACAGTGCATTATCTCAAAATCCATATCTAGCTAGAATGAGCGGTGTATAACATACCCTATTTATGTATTTACAATGAATCAGTCTGTGGCTGCTATTTAACAAAACTGATGTTATGACCGAAAATGTTGCTATTGTACATCCGTGATGCTAATGCCCAGATCATTTTGCCAATCTAGTCTTGCTTTCCTTAGGCCAGGCCTACGTGCCTCTTGTGTACATGCATATATTCTAGCTACTATATGTATGGGTGTGGGAGATTGTAGGAGAGAGGAGAGAACCCATAAATCCAAAGGTTCCTGTAAATTGTCTCCCAGAAAGTTATGCATAGCGCGTCTAGTTCTATATAATGGAACTGTGTGCTTGGCGCTCAGGAGATTTTTCCAGGAGCAACTTGTGACATTCAAGGAATTAATCATATGATAACGATGCACAGGTTTATGAAAAAGCACCTGTGGTAGAGATAAGGGAGCCGCCATTGCTCGCTCCAGCCATAAGTGAGGAATATCTCTCATTCCATGTATCCAGTTATGCGCAAAACTATATTGTGCCGACTTAATGTAGATTTCAGTATCAGGGGCATTTAGTCCACCTTCACTCATAGGGCATTGTAAGAGTCTCCCAACGTATCTAAGGTCTGAGGATGTCTCCCAACCCAGGCCAGCAGAATCCTGTGTGCCCTCAGAGTAAATGAAGAAGTAACAGTGGGATATTCATAAAAATTAAAAAGCAGGCGAGTATCACCCATTTTCATAATAGCCACCAGACCAGCAAGGGACAGCAGCAATTTTATCCATCGATCTATTGCTTCTGTTAGTTTTTGTATCGCCTTGCCATAGCGCTCAAGAAGCACATCTTCCGGATGTATGTGCACTTGAATCCCCAAGTATTGTACTGACTCCATAGTCCATTGCAACGGATAGTCTTTTTTGCACTGGGACCGTTACTGGCATGAGTGGAAGGATTATGGATTTGCCGCAATTTATACACAGCCCGAGTGCCCTGCCCCCCCAAAGTCGTCTGTGGCCTGGTGTTACAAGCCTTAAAGTTCACGCACCATGAAGTGGGCACGGACAGAGTGACAGAGTGCAGCCTGGCTTCCGGCTGTGGAGGATGCAGGACTGAGCTGGTGTGGGGTTGGGTATAATGGTATGGCGGTTAATGCGACGTAATTGGCGCTGCTGCCATTGGCTCGTCTAATAATGGGATCCAGTTCACACTTCGCATTACCACCAGGCAGGCGCAGAGATGAGACGAGGCGAGGCCAGGGGAAGAGGAGGGCCGGCAGTCAGATGACACTGACGGCGGTGGGGGGATGTAGTAGACTAGGAGGCCTGGCACTGATGAGGGATTGGCTTGGCAGATGGGGCTCAGGCCTGGCAGTCGCACTTACGAGGTCGAGGAACGACAGAGGAGGCCTGCTGCGCTGGCCTAGTGACAAAATGAGGAAGCTAGCTTCAGCCTTTCACTGGTTAGGGATGGCAGAGGTCAGAGGAGGCCTGCTGGCGGCGGGCGCACACCGGGGAAAAGGGTAGAATGGTTTTATGCAATGGGGGTGCGTGTTAAACGCTTGAAATGGTTCAACCCAAATACTGCCCTAAAGAAATCAATATGTGGAAATAGGGGTAGAAGAAGGGGACACGGAGGAAAGTAGGGGATTAGAAAAAAAAGCAGAGGGACAGAAGAAAAAAACATGGTTATGTCTTGATTGCTGCTGGTATAGCGCTTACTCTGCCTAAGGTCGTTTCTAAGCGCATTTATGATGCACAGTTGCCCCTTGCAACGTGAGAAGGAAGATAAAAAGGAACACACGATAGGTGGTGTGCATCAGGAGAGATACCAACACTCAGACTGCTGTTGTGAAAGCTGCGTGCACAGCGAGAAGGGAAAGGGTAGGGTGGGGTAATGAGAA
Organism: Lissotriton helveticus; assembly: GCF_964261635.1. Lineage (NCBI taxonomy): Eukaryota > Metazoa > Chordata > Amphibia > Caudata > Salamandridae > Lissotriton > Lissotriton helveticus. Next base: position 512,464,885 of record NC_136072.1, on the reverse strand, counting down.
GGAAGTGGAGAAGAAGAGGAGGTGAGATGGGGCTGTGGCAGAGGAAGATGAAGGGAGAGAGTGAAGAAGTACTGATTTGCGCTGTCATCTCTCCATGCAAAACGGATAATTTTAATATACAACCTCCTGGTGGGTACATTTTAATGCACTTTTCTAATGCATCTTTCTGCATTTTAAAAATAAGTTGGCCCATACTATTGAAATGCAGCAGCACACAGGCAAAACAAACATTTGATATGTTGTAACTCAAACCCTTTTTACACATGCTCGTTGCACGCAATATAGGCTGCAACAGTGAGCATTAATATATTTGGAGATAATAATGCAGAAAATCACGTAAAATTTGCTTGTTCCTACCGAGGCCTTGAAACAAAGAATGGTGGTGACTTCATTAATTCAGAAAATGACGTAGGCTCTTATGAGTTCTGCAGCAACTGGGCGGTATTAATTTCAACAGCTAAATACCACAATCCTGGTTGAAATGATGTATAAATAATTGCTATTACTGTTTCGTGTACCGAACACTACGTAATTCAAAAATGTTTCCACCCGTTTTCACTTGGACAGTTTTACCTGCTTTACCTAATAAAATGTACCCACCCAGTTGAAATTGCGGAGTGTTGATTACACAACTTGGATCCTAATATTTATGTCAACTTCTCTTTGCACACAAATTAGAAGGTACCTTTCTGTTTTCAAAGATGACCGTCGTTCCATTCAATCCACCTACTATAGGTGTGTCTGATTCATTTTGGCCTAATACAAAGTCCCACTGTTAACGCAGAATTACTGCAGTCAGCTCAGTGACTCAGCATAATGGCTGGCTCGTGTAGGCGCGTGCCTGCAGCAGTACACCACACAGTAAATAGCACACTCGCACTTCGGAAACCAGTCTGCTCTGCGTATCTTTTTATCCACTTTCGCCACTGCCCTCCCTGTGCCAACCAGGAGAAGCCAACAAATAGTTAACTGCTTTTAAACCGCGTGCCACGGATTGAACATTAAACCCCTAGTTCGCGTCTTACACACAGAGCCTTTATAAGCAGTCGTTTGATAGAAATATTTCGTGAAAGGGAGATGTAAATTTAGGGATGTTTTAGCGCCAACGCAAGTGGTCACAGTAAATAAAAAATATGTTTCCTACTAATCTCTCCAGTTCAGAAAAAACAGGCTACGTGAGGGCAACACATTTTCATTACAGGAATTTATGTGTTTACAAGTGTTGGCTTCAACATGTTATGATAATATGCTACAATCTAAAGCATATTAGAGGAATGAGAAAAAGAAAAAAGTAATACGAAACTGAAGGCAAAATAAGCAGGTTGAGATGTTTCCAATGGAACTACTGGTGGTCTACTGTAGGACATTACTACCACTTAATGGTTGCTTGCGTTAATGCTCACCATCACTTCAAAGCGCTGCATTTGAAAGAAGGACTCTGCTTTCCCATCACAGCCCAACTCCTGTGCGACTGTCCGATCTACTGGCATGCAAGGGACGTAAGCATCAGGCCTTTGCCTACATGAGGCGGACACTTATTATTCAGCTTCGCACAGACCCATGCCCGTGCGTCTCCTGCCCTCTAGAACACTAGACCCACTCGTCTTCTGCTCCAGGGATCACTTATCTTGTGCAGTGTCTGTGTGTCTCCTGCCCTCCAGAACACGAGGCTTGCTTCCTTTCCTTTCAGTCACTGTAAAAACTTTAACTTAACTTACTAGTATGATGAAACTTCTCTCTGTAGTGTACTCGATCGATGACGTCTTCCCACCGACGCAGATTACAACAAGCACCATGCGGTCCATCCGTTGTAGGCACAAACTGCGAGTCAGTCACGACGACGCACGAGTCACATGGTCCACTCTCCTTACCTTCGTGCTGATGATCTATTTTCCCTATCCCTTCACTAGTTTTTTGCTGTTGTGTGGCAGCAGTGGTGCGCCACGCGCGGTGACATCACTGCAGCTTAGGGAAATGGCCAATCACAAACGACATGGCTGATTATAGCCATATGTGATTGGCCATACTGTGCGGCCCTCAGCCAACACTCATGCGCGGTCCCATCCTGCTGCACCAGCCAATCCTGGCGCAGTGTTATCAGCGCTACTGCGCCAGGATTGGCCTACGAGCAGGAGACTATCTGCCCTAAATGAGCCCGGGCCCCCGAGTCCTGCTATGTCTGTATGTGCTGGAGAGAGGGGGGGGGGAGGGAAGGGCTACACTGTGCGCATGCGCGGGGAAGTAAAAATATTGACGACTCCGGGTTTTAGCTTGCGCAGTCACTGCCTGCTGCCTGTCTGTGCACTCACGCTGCCTGCCTGCCTGCCTGTCACTCTCTCTGCTGCAGCCCCGCCCCCCACGGCCCACTACCTTATGGATACCCGATTCAGTCGGGCTGGTCCCGGAACGGTCGCGCGCAGTGCTCGGGTGCCTGAGTCAGTGCGCATTTATTTTAAAATAACTTAATGATTGATTGGCAGTGCGGGTGCGGTCGTCCATGGGATAGTGGGGCAACGCCCCAACGCCCCGAATGGACGCACCGCCACTGGTATGTAGTCGCAAACCTGTTTCGCTGTTCGGTAACAAGTTACCAAATCACAATTTAGGTTTTGAACATACCCAAAAGCTATTTGGCAGTCATAAAAGCTCGGATTCTGAAAATCAGAGCCTTTGCGACTGCAGAATAGCTTAGAATAAGGCCCCATGATGTTGTTTTTCCAGGGCAGTACTACTGTATGCCTTGCTTAACTCCATATCAGGGTACTTGGCAGTCATGAAGTATTGTCTAAATACTAACAGCTGTCCCTTTGTATGATAATGGTAGTAGCACAGGATAGCTAGTCCTTTTGCCTAGTGACTAAATATTGAAACCGTTGAGTAATGTAAATCCATCCACCAGTATAAAAGTAAATGTCAGTTTAACATCAGGTCTGTCCTCTGTTAGTTTTGCCGTACAAATCATGTCTCATTCAGGGTATTGTGATTTTCAATTTTTATTGGAGCTAGGGTTTGGTAATTACCAGAATTACAAACTCTAGAGAACTCAGGGCCACATGTATTAACCTATTCGGTATTCACAAACGGTGTGAATCTCTAAATTTGACAGTTTGTGATTATAAAATACCCTTTGAAGATGTATGAAAGGCTTTGGCTGTGCATTTTAGTTAATCACAATTTTTTGTGATTAGATTACCTACATTGCAACTCCAAATAGGCAATCACAATTTGCGATTACCGAAGTATATGAACCAAGTATTTTCTAAATGTAAACAGGCCATTTAGGAAATGCTATTACCATTGACTCCAAGTTGGTGGTAACCATGCACAATTTTTTGAAAGTGCACAAAAAATTAATTTTTCAAAGTGCCATGTAGCGCACACATGCCCTTAGGGCATGTATGCGCATTACATGTGCATATTTGGTTTGGGGTGCTTCACAGGGTCTTAGGCCCCTAGGCACTCTTTGTTTTGCATTTCCTAATTTGCTTTTACCAAATTAGCTAATGTAAAACCATTCACAACTATGGCCATTTAGGCCCATCGGAACGAATGGAGTAGCATTCCTAATAGCGATTCCCTAATTGCGATTGCAACTCTGTAGGACTTGCTATTAGGGAATCGCTATTTTCTTACATACCCTTTTGCATTACCTAAATAGCGATTACCTAAAATTCACTATTTAAGGACTGCAATATGGAACTTTGATACATGTGGCCCTCAGCCTCAAAAGACCAAATATTAATTCGTATTTAGGCTTTAGGGTCCACAAGATATGAGATATCAAAAAGTATGTGCAAATGCTGTCCAGGAGATGAGGGTAGAGGTTGGCAATTTTAAGTGAATAACACTGAATTCTCTGGATTCCTTTTCAGAAGTGGATACACTTCAATCTCTCCATCCATTCCTCTCTGAGACAACCTTGGATATTTACAGCAGAAGGTGGTGGAAAAGTTGTGATGTGAACTGGGCAGAAGTGGTTAGAGATGGGTGGAGTTGGAAGTCTGTCCAAGGTGTGTTAGAGTTTTATCTATAAAGGCTGTGGGAGGATTTTGTTTGCACTCGGCCCGTTATGACAAAGAAAAAGTACACAATAAAGTAGTAAAAGTGGGAGTGTAGATTGCTGGGATGTTTTATGAATTGATTTGGTTCACCTACCAAGATCATTCTGGATCCTCTTTCAAAATTGCAAAATTCACCCACTGGAACTTCAGAAACAGCTTGGATGTAAAAGAAAGGAAGAAAACCCCTAGTAATGTAAGAATATTTGCAGGTGACTTTAAGGGGAATTTGAATAAGCTGTTCCTCCTTCTAGTGTTTTCATTGCTTCAAGGACCAGGTTAGGGTTAACTGCCTATTGGCTTGAATCCACAGAGGCAGTTGGATATATATATGCAGCAGTGCTTGCTTACTGGAGCTCTAGACCTAGAACTTGGGTGCTGAGTAACTGCAAAGGTCATGGACAAGACAGAGCTGCTGATAAGGGACCTACATTTAAGAACAATGAAAAGCTGCCTCTCAATTGGTTTTTGATTAAACTACCTTTATCCTCCTTACATCTGTAAGCCTGCATCATATTCCACATCAAAATGGAGATTTAGTTCAAAGCTATCAAACCTATATTGATTCATAGCCATTCACACCCCTTTGCCTAGTTACAGCCTTCCACCTGGAAAGAGGTTGTATCTTTGATAGGTGCATCCAAGTTTCAATTTTCCTTGACTGGCATCAGAATACAAATCAATGTGATGGACATGTAGATACTTTGGGCCTCATTTATGAGGCCCTGCTGGCACTTTTGCACTGACAGAATGTTACTTTTTTTACGTTAAGGTTGCACAATGTGCCACTGGCATATTTATATGGTCCCGTAAAGTCATGTTGCGTGGCTTTTCATGGCCTTATATATATGTGGCCCTTTCACACAGAAAACTGTGTGAAAGGGGCGTTCCGTGGGTGCTGCCGGGGTCGTTCCCAGCAACATCCATGGCTTTTTGACACTGTCCCAGTTTTACGGGAAATCGTAAGTCTGAGGCAGCGCCAAAAACGTACACCTATCCCAGGGAGGCATAAGTGTGGCACAACAAGGAGAAATATCTTTTTTTCTCCTCGTCTTTCCTCTTTCTATGTGTGCTGCCTTCTGCAGCACATATAGAAAGAGAAAAAAGCCTATTTTGATTGTTTATGTGCAGGGAGGTTTCCCTTCCTGCACAAAAATAATCATCCCCGCAGCACAGGCACAATTGCACCATGGTGCAAAGGTGCCTGCGTTAGTTCGCGGCAGCCAATTGTGCACCAGTGCAGGGGGAAAGGACAGGAATGCTCCGTATCTAATAGATACAGCACATTCTTGCCCTTTTCTTTTGCTCTAGGTAAGCACAGCAGCAAGGCCTGCTGTGGTGCCCTACGGCAAAAAACCCATAAGTGAGTCCATTCCACAAATGACGCAAAGCCTTAAAGCCAGAGGTTAATTATCTTTGACCATGATATTTTGGAACATTTTGCTCAAAAGACTTCAGGGATGGGTGGATGCTAAAAGTGTTAAGCTGGTTTTATGTCATCAATTGGAACAGTTGACCAAGCTGTTCATTTGTATTTGATCTGTTATAATTCTGCAGTAGCAAGAAGTCCCCATTTGATCTTTCATAGACCTAAAGGCAGCATTTGACCTTGTCAATCATGAAAAACTATGGCTTTCTCTCCAAGCACTGGGGGTCGACAACATATTTCTGCCATTGATAGTGGGTGAACCCATTAGTAATATGGCCATCGTCTGTTCTGGGTCCAGTGGTGAGTGTAGCAAACTTTTTCCAATTGAAAAAGGAGACAGGCAGAGTTATGCACCTGCCCTAATCCTTTTCAGTCTATTCATAAAGGATAAAGGGAAATTATTGTTGTTAAAAGTTGCAGAGCTAGCTGGCTGGTACACCTTAAAAATCCTACTAACAGTGCTGCCTCTTGGGGAACTCTGGAATAGTACTAGTTCAGTTGGCCCAGACAGCATGGAAACTCTGAAAGAACGCTATTAGAAATTTAAATTAAAGACAATGGGCCTCATTTATGATGTTTTGACGGATGGCAGCACCACAAGAAATCTTGCTGAGCTGTCCTAAGTCAAAACAAAAGGGCAGGAATGAGCCGTATCTATGAGATACGGCACATTCCTATCCTTTTCCCCAGCGCCGGCGAACAATTGGCTGTCATGTGCCAATGCAGGCATATTTGCACCATGGTGCAAGGGTGCCTGCGTTGCGGGGCTGATTGATTTTTTGCAGGAAGGGACACCTTTCTGCACAAAATCAATCACAAGAGGAGATTTCCTTTCTCCATGTGTACTGCAGAATGCAGCACACATAGAACACGCATTGGCATAGCCAATAGGTCTCGCCTTTTGTGTTTAGCCGGAGATATTGACTTTGCCTATGTCTTTAAGCTGTGCTGTACAGAAGTCTGCAGCATGCTGAAAAGGTATAATAAAGAAGTATCAGAACCTTATATATGACCAGGAAAGCATTATGTGCAACTGAACGACCATATTAAAAAAGTATTAACAATAAATAATGTCTTGAGTTTTTTTTGTCCTTTCAATGCTGGCAACTTCTATCTGTCTGTCCCAATGGTTGGTTTATTATGTTTTTTTTTGTTATGGGGCATAAATAACAGGAGGGTGGAAGTTGGGAAATAGTACCTGTATAACAGTCAGTGAGAGAGTCAGTCAGTTAGTCAGTGAGAGAGAAAGTGAGCGTAAGTCAGCCAGTCAGAGTCAGTGAGAGAGTCAGTCAGTCAGTCAGTGAGCGAGAGAGTGGGAGAGTCAGTCAGTCAGTTAGAGAGTCAGTCAGTCAGAGAGAGAGAGAGAGTGAGTGAGTGAGTCAGTTAGCCTGAGAGTCAGTCAGTCAATCAGTGAGAGAGTGAGAGAGTCAGCCAGTCAGTGGGAGAGAGATTAAGAGAGTGAGTTAGTCAGTCAGTCAGTGAGAGAGTGAGAGAGTCAGTCAGTCAGTCAGTGGGGGAGAGATTAGGAGAGTGAGTTATTCAGTCCATCAGTGAGAGAGAGAGTCAGTCAGTGGGTCAGTCAGTGAGAGAGTCAGTCAGTCAGCCAGTGAGACAGAGTGAGAGAGTAAGTCAGTGAGAGAGAGAGAGAGTAAGTCGGTCAGTGAGAGAGAGTGAGAGAGTCAGTCAGTGAGAGAGAGTGAGAGAGTTAGTCAGTGGGAGAGAGAGAGTCAGTCAGTTAGTGAGAGAGTCAATCAGTCAGTGAGAGAGTGAGAGAGTCAGTCAGTTAGTTAGTCAGTCAGTTAGTGAGAGAGTGGGAGAATCAGTCAGTGAGAGAGAGAGTGTCAGTCAGTGAGAGAGTGAGAGTCAGTCAGGCAGTGTGACAGCGAGTGAGAGTCAGTCAGTGAGAGTCAGTCAGTCAGTCTATGAGAGAGTCACTCAGTCAGTTAGTCAGTGAGAGTCACTCAGTCAGTCAGTGAGAGAGAGAGTGAGAGAGTCAGTTAGTGACAGAGAGAGTGAGAGGGTCAGTCAATCAGAGAGTGAGAGAATCAGTGAGTCAGTCAGAGTGAGAGAGTCAGTCAGTGAGTCAATGAGCGAGTCAGTCATTATAATAATAACCAGTTTTTTGTAAAGCACAAACTAATCTCCCCTAAGGGTCTCAAGGCGCTTGGAGCCATTGGGAAGATCAAGCGAGCTATTGCCCAGAGTCACATGGTGCTGGGCTGAGCTGCCGCCGGAGCCGGGGATCAAACCATGAGCCCCTTACTCCAGAGTAAACTGTCCTGGTCGCTATGCCACACCTCTTCCAGAGAGAGAGAGAGACAGTCAGTCAGTCAGAGAGTCAGTGAGAGTCAGTCAGTGAGAGAGAGATTGAGAGAGTGAGTTAGTCAGTCAGTGAGAGAGAGAGAGTCAGTGAGAGAGAGACATAAACAAACTTAAAATGCCGTTTTGTAACTTTCATGAGTGCTGCTTCTGGCAGCACACATGGAAAAAGCAAAAATGAGGCGACCAACTTAAGACCAGAGTTTTCCTGGTCTTAATTTTGGCGCTGCCTCTTATGTACGCCACCCTTGTACATAGGGGACAGCATCAAATACAAGTGGGTGTTGCGGTGGAACGCCCACCACAAAACCCACTGCAGGTACAAGGCAGCATTAAGCCATGCTAAGTGGCTTAACATTGCCTTGTACATAAGGCAAGGCCCCTATCGCCACAGGAACATCACAAAAAGTGATGTGGCATTCCTGTGGTGATAGGAGCTTGTACATATGCCCCTGAGTCCGTAATCCATGCATGAGTAGCACCTTTGTATCTCAGGTCATGTGCATTAGTTATAACCAAAAGCCCTGGTATTTGTAATGTTTTTTTTTATTTCAGGCAAATTTTATTGAGCACATTTTTTCATAAAGAAATGATCAGAGAAAAAAAAGGACAATCAGAGGATACAAGGGTCCAGTTTCATGTTTTAACGCAGGTATGTGTTTTGTATCGCTTGGTGTGAACAGCAGGTTGTGGTTTGGGTGGCACTGCTGGCGCAGATGCCAGTAATTAAAGAAAGAAAAGGTTTTAGCAGTAAAAGTATTGATCTGTGAAATAAACACATGAATCGGTACACATTGACACAAAACCCACTTTTAAAGTCACTTGTATAGGAACCCCAAAATGCTGTTAAAAATAACGAAAGAGCTCGGATAAGCTACCCCATAGACAGCAGGGAGTATAGGTGACCAATCCTTCTGTGGGTTAGGATCTTATCTTAATAAGGATCTATTACACTATGTGCAGATGAACTCTATAGCGCATAGAAGCTATATTAGAGTATAATGGGGGCAACATTATCAAAAGTATGCAGATTCGCTCTATTAAAAAGCTTTAGTTGTTCCACTGAATATGTTAATGGTGCGGTTCTGCATGCACTTGAAAACTTTAAATTATGCCATTTTATGTAAACATGTCAGCATGGACTAGGGAAAGGAATCCGTCATTTGCTGGCTATGAGGGTAAGAAGCCCACCATCAGAGCTGATGATGAGCAAATAGCAACACCAAACAAAGGGGATGGTCGTGCAAGGACAGGAGGGCAACCAAAAAGGAAACAAGAAGTGGACTAGTTGCAGGCCAAACCTCTCATCAGCAGCACCATGTCCATCTAGAGAAGCTACAGCTCCAGAGGCACAAGGGCTGAGTAAGACAGCTGCCAATATGGCGCTGGGTTTGATCTACAGATCTGACAGACTTGTCACCTGGATTAAATCGTCACAGTAATATTTGAGTCTTTTGAAAGGAAAGCAGGGAATCCAACAGTTGCTAGAGGAAGGGAGCAGGTCAGACACTGCAATGTGGCCCAGTGAGAATCCTTCAACAAACAAATCAAATGTGCCCTGTGCAGACAGGTTATCAGAAGGCGCATTATGTAGACTGCCATTTTCTTTAAATTGAGAAAAACATTCTAAAATTAATTTAAAAATCATGTGAACCTGTTTTCTTTCTTTATGTAATCTTAATAACTAGTTTTCAAAATTAAACTAAAATTCAATCGAAAGCTCCCTGCCTTCACAAGGCCACCAGAGACAGAACCCGGGTAATGGAAGGCGTATGAGATCACAGGTCTGCAGTGTGCGGTCGTTGGGAGCCGAGGCCTCAGGTACGAGCAGAGGGGAGGCCTCCACAGGGGCAGAGAGAAAATGAGAGAGAGAGAGAGACCACTGTTGAGGACGTCATGTTGGGCAACATGGGGTCTTCTTTTAATGTTCCTAGCTGGATGAATTTTAGCGACAGGAGCTGACTCTCATTAACAAATCGGATCGTGAACGTGCCCTGTCCTGCTCCCCCTGTTAACAAGCGCGGCCGCGCGGCCACAAAGAAATGGAGCCCGTGTGTGGTGTGCGAGCGCTTGGGAGAGCAGTCTTCACTTTTCAAGCACTGCACTTGTGCTTGTGGCGCGCCGCTGCTCACTCCCACAAGGTGGCTTCAGCCACAAGCATGAGTGCAGTGCTTGAAAAGTGAAGAGCGATGGCTAAAGGCCCTCCTAGGGCAGCGCATGCTCGATGCCTAGGCGAGACCTAAAAAGGAAAGCATGAGGAGAATTAAAAACATTTCTCCTCATTGCGCCTCCCTAACCCCACCCCTGGGGTGGCATTAGGTTCTGACGTATTTGAAGGTTTACAATTTCAAATTAATCTGGGAATGTGTCAGGTTCCATGGGTGTTGCGTGGGAACACCCACAGCAACACCCATGGAACGCACCTTTCACACAGTTTTCTGCATGAAAGGGGCACATATTTATAAGGCCATGAAAAACCACGTAAAGTGGCTTTAAATATCCTTATAAATATGCTGTGGCACATTGTACCACCAGAAACGTCAGAAAAGTGACGTTCTGGTGGCACAAAAGTGCTGATAGGGCCTAAAAAATGAGGCCCAATGATTTTTAAGATATGTTCAGGTACTGTGAGGCAGGTTACCTCACTTTAAGACAGACATAGGATTTGGAACCTACTAGGATCAAATTTATACTGAACTTAATCACACACTGTATCTCCTGTTTAGATGGTGGCTTTTCCAACCGGGGAGTATTTCGTGCGATGAGACAGGCTCGGAAAAGGGGGAGAATGATGGGATTGCACTTTTGGTGAGAAAGACAGCATTATGTACTCTCTGCTAATTTAGCACACAATTGAACAAAGCCTGTAAACGCTGGCTACATCCTCTGATAAATTTCTATAATATTAGTTCGTATGCACCAGCACTTAGTTTTAAGTCAGACAACAACATGATTTTTATCTCTGGGTTCTCATATATAAGGGCTGCGTGGTTAACTGCCAGGAGTACTAAGAACAAAGGTGGGTAAAAGCAAATTATATCGCGGGGGAGGGACAATAAGTCTCACGCTGCAGATTGTATTGTTATTATGTATGTTAATTTTATGCTATAAACTCATTTAGAGAATACGCTTACTGTGCTTTTATATACTTGGGAAACGAGCAAACAGCACGTGTAATGGCATCGGGAGCTAGCAAGCACAATGAATGCAAATTGGTCAGGTAAGCGTTTATTTTATGCTTTGCTAAATTTGCAACATACTGGATGTTTATTCAAGTGTCTTGTCGATTTTAAGCTTTTACTGTTTAAGTGCAAAACTATATTATGTGTGGGCGTTTTAATCAAGTATATCTTATATTGTATGGCATATTACTGATGATAATAAACAGAAATCATAACCGGCCCAGCACCCAGAGTTGAGCCCTTGTGCTCTTTACTTTTGGGGGATTATTCCTTGAGCCGCTTGGCAGCTCAATGTAGCCAACATCTAGATGGTGAAATCCCTGTGGCAAGCCTTCCAAAGCCATTTTCAGACATTCGGGGGGCTGATTTACACTCCCCTTGCGCCGCCGGTGAGTCACTTTTTATATGGGTAAAAAGGGATGCACTGGCGCCGCAAGGTGCTTGTAAATAAGCCCCTCGGTTTCCTAATCTTTCTTTCAATTCACTTCTATCATCTATTGTCTTTTACTCACAGATTGCAAGTAGAAGAGTTGACTCAAGAATGCTTCTGGGTTCTCAGGGCTTTTTGTACATTCATAAAGCCAGGTCTGGTGGCTTAGTGGGCTAATGCACCCGCTGCAGTAGCCTGTTTTTGACCTCATGGTCACTGGTTCTAATCCCAGAGGGTCCATTCAGCCTTTCATCCATCTGAGGTTGACAGAATGAGTCCCATTGAGTTGGGTAAAAATAAGCATCTGTTATTCAGCACCAAGATATCCTGTTAGGGGTGAGCGTGCGCTTTACAAATACCCATGTTTTGACACATTCTTTACTTGTATGTTCATACATGCTCAGGACTCAAATTTATTTTATTGTATTGGACTGTACTATTTATATAGAAATTCCTGCACATGACGTTTCAAAGACCTACGATTTGCATCAGGTTTCTGGGGACCCATTCTGGGTGCATAGGTAAAAGGATGTTGGATGTAGATTTATTATATGAATATGCTGGGTAAAGTGTAAGATCACTGGGGACATGCTATAAACATCGTTTGGCGGCATCGCTTTACTTAAGCATAGGGTGTGGGAGAAGATACAGTCCCACAAGCATATACTTACGAGTGGTTTAGCAAGGGGAGTGGGGCGGTCCGCCCCGGGCGGCAAGAGTTTTGGGGGCACTTCACCACCCCCGCAGGTACCTGCGACCGTCAAAAGCTCTAGCTCCTTCACTGAAACTTATCAACTTTCGGGGGATCTCAAATATTCTGTAGGAGGAATTTACTGAAGGAAATCAATGGATCACAGAAAAAATGATATATTAGTTTTTCGTGAGTGAGAGAAGCCCAAGCCCAGGAAGCATGGTTAAATATCCGAAGAAATTGTTTTGAGTTCACAAGCGGAAAACCCACATAAAGCCAGAGAATTCTCCATGAAATGTTCCCAGTGGTGACCTAATCCCATAGCTTGGTGTCACGGATAAGCGACCAAAGAATGATGTATGGAGACCTCCAAGGAGTAAATGACATCCACATTATAGAGGTACATTTAAGCAGCTAGAGTTTGCTATCTGGAGTAGAGTAAGAGGAAAGTAGCAGCCATTATAAAGCCTGCCATATTTAAAGTGCTAACAGGTCAATTGACCGGGGGAGATCATAGGAATGGCGATTATGCTTTCAGACATGACACCTGAGCTGTGAAGTGCTGCCAAGAAAGGTGATAGTCCAACACCTAGGTGTGGGTTGCTTGATTCATACCGAAGGAGACTAAAGGGCCAATGAGAAAATCTGTGGAAGTAATGCATTTTGGTTACTGAAACACTTAATGCAAAGGCAAGAATGGATGGATGCAAAAGGGGTCCATCTATATGGAGTCCACCCTGCCGAGACAAACGCCCAAATATCTGAAGGCCCAGTTTACCAGCCAGAAAAACAATATGAAGTACAATCAGAGGTGATAGAAACACAACCTCTGGAGGCAGGGGTAGGGACCCAGTAGTGCGCTCTAAAGAGTACAACCTGGGAAAGGAGAGAAGCAACCATTGTACCGACAGACTAAAATATGCTCAAGGGAAACCATTCCGCAACAATGGGATAAACCTTTTAGGAATGGACACTTTTGATAGGGGCTGTAAGTCCATCCACAAAGGAGTGTTGCCGTCCAACCCATCCCTGTAGATGTTATGAAAGAAACTGTGTTGCTTCTGGGAAATAAATGAATTTAAATTATAAAAATAAATAGAAGGGAAAGCCTAGGTGTGGTTTAGATGAAGGAGAACTGTCAAACTACAGAAAAGAGAGAACTGTTTATGGTTCAGTAACGATCTTAACAGGGGCTTGAAAGAGTTCCTTCTGGCTGCATGTTGAGAAAAGCAAAGCTAAAGGGGAAAAGCGAGAGGGAGCAGCTATACAGACACATCTGCAAAAATATTTTTTTAAATCCCACAAGAGCAAGTAACAAAAAGACAACCTTATTACAAAACAACACTCTACCATGCAGTTAACCACACATGATAAAATCTTGGTACTTCCATCTGGGGAAGCAGTGCTCGTCTTCCATCTCGTGCCATGCTATATTAGAATCATCCAAAATGGATCCAACTAGCTTCAGTACTCAGACTCTCTCTCTCTCTCTCTCTCTCTCTCTCTCTCTCTGTCGCTCTCTCTCACCACACACATACACACACCCAGACACAGACACACCCAGTCTTACTATCACATATGCATTACACGCAAACTATATATGTACTTAATATATACACATAATTACCTGTAAGTATTCGAAGAAACAGCAAAACAAATTTGCCTCAAATTAGGCTTCTTCTACTGGCTTTCTCTGATCAAATGAACTGACTCCAAGGTGGTCTACAGTACCTGCCTGGGATTCTGCCTAAGATGAAGATGCTCTGTGATGCATTTAGGCTGCCGATAGACCTGGCATCTTTTGAGGTGGTTCCCCCTGTCTTTTTGCTTCTGCCTCCTGTTTTTCACTGTGTGCTGAACTTTGTTTTCACTGGCTTTAGGACTCTTGGCACTTCATCACTGCTAACCACTGCTAAAGTGCATGTGCTCTGTGTCTAAAATGTAATGGCATTGTTTTCCCCATGATTGGCATATTTGATTGACTAGTAAGTCCCTCGTACGCCTGTAAACCAAATGCCACTAGTGGGCCTACAGCACTGATTGTGCCACCCACATGAGTAGCCTTCCAAACATCTCAGGCCTGCCACTGCAGAGCCTGTATGTGCAGTTTTGAACTGCTGTGTCAACCTGGCAAGTACACCTACCTGCCGGGCCTAAATCTTACCCTTTTACTAAATGTAAGGCACCCCTAAGGTAGGTGTAGCAAATAAATGTTCTTGAATCCAGTATATAAAGCAGGTATGATTTACTGTAGATAAATCCAAGTTAAGTTAATGATAAATGATCAATAGATGTAATAATAAAACCCCCACCAGGAGCAGTTCTTCTCTCGCTCAGCCTGTCTCTATCAACTGCCTCTACTCAGAGCAGTCAGGTACCAAACATTCTAAGGTGTCATCAAACATTCTACAAGATGCAGTGGCTAAGCAATGGGGAAATCCAAGCAGGGGATATGCAAAGCATAAGCAAGATGTAACACATCCCCCTTCTTTAGAAAACAATAAATGAAGATGATAGAATACATTTCATTGCATTCTTACATATAACAGTTGAAATATAATAAGGATTGCATTTTCAAATATAATGACCAAAGGAACACATTACATTGCATTCTATGATAACCCCATCCCCTTCCCTAAAAAAAAATTAGACAGATGTTTTTATAATCTACAACTTGGACACAAGGTCCCTAAACTTAAAAAAAATTGAATTGTAGTACACAGCTCACACAACTTCCATATCAAATATAAATATGTTATATTACATAATATAACAAAATCCACTAGAATGGAAAATATGGATTATATGCATAACTTAATAAAATCCACTAGAATGGAAAATTTGGATTTGATGCATAACTTAATAAAAAGCACTAGAATGGAAAATTTGGATTTGATGCATAACTTAATAAAATCCACTAGAATGGAAAATGGATGGGTTAGATAAATAAATACATTTGTAAATAGAGCAAACAAGGGCTCCTTAAACTTAATAAACTGAACGCCTCTAAAACCTTAGAGCACTTGCGTGGTTCATATAAGCCAGATAGAGTAACCTGCGGCTTTTCATAACAAAAACAATTTGAACTCCTCAGAGTACATATAAAGAAAATTGATCAACCTAAACAATTGAATTCCTCAGAGTACATATCAAGAGAGTTGAGCAACTTACTGCTCTCCATAACATAGAACAATTGAACTCCTCAGAGTTCATATAAAAAAAATGGAGCACCTCAAAATGAGCACTGATGTGGCTCCTCAAACTACACATCCAATAAATCCCAACTCTTCAGAGTTCATATCAAGAAATGGAGCGCCTCAAAATGAGCACTGATGTGGCTCCGCAAAATACATATTCAATAAATCCAACACTAGGACAACTAATCCTCTGAAAAGAACACCTCAAAATAATTTGAGCACATAGTGGTTCACAACAATAGAATGAAAATGCATGACTCTACTCAGTAACACATGTGAACTCCTCTAATATTTTAGAGCACTAAATAACGTGGTACATCAAAAGTAAGAAAGAATAACATTGAACACCTCAATGGAAATTGAGCACCTAAATGGTGGTTCAAAACAGCATATTGATATCAAACATATCTGCAAATAATTACGAAAAATAAACAAATTGAGCACCCCAACAAAAGTTGAGCACAGACGTGGCTCAATCCAATAAAAGTAAACCAACACAAATTTAGCACCACAACCAAACGTTGAGCATAATAATGGCTCACTCCATACATAACTAAAACCAGAAATCTGAATAAAAATGATAGGGCACCTCAACATACGTTGAGCATTAACATGGCTCCCACATTCAAAATATATCATGCAAAGTACACACATACAAAGTACACACATGCAAAGTACACACATGCAACTAATATGAGAAGAAATACATTGCAATTTAAAAATGATGTGCAGTCTTCCCAGAAATACACAAATGAAAGATGCAGCACCACCCCCCTCTGAAAACAAGTTACTATAAAGATGTTAAATTTCTACAAAAAGATGAACATATAATCCGGTGAGCGATCTCTCACCCGAAAGGGTTTCATTTAAAGCAGTAAGATTCGTAGTTCCAAGGAAAACGTTGAACTTTTCTTCTTAGTAAGAAGTTAAGATGTTATGACAGTGAATCGCCGGGATGGGAAGTTCACAATTGAAGCCTTAATGAGTATCACCAATGCCAAAGTTATGTAAGTAGATTCTTCACAATTTTGCAACTTCCCTCACAGAAGACAAAGCCATGACTTCTATTTAATTTGGCTTCAAAACTGACGAAAAATTCATGCGTGTTTCATGCAAAATTGACTCCAAAGCTGACGAAAATTCATGCGTGGCCAGAGTTCCTCTATGAAGTCTACAACACAGTAAAGATCAATCCTAGGCAACAAAACGTCATCCAAATACCTTCGGTCTTTACGAATATCATGTTGTTGACACAGGAAATAATCTCCGGTTTGAGGGCAAAGTGAAATAAAACAGAATTGCTGATGACACAATGACGCTACATTGCGTTGCGTACGTCTTTTTGCGCACGCAACCTTGGTGACATCAGCGCCTCCCATGAACGGAGAGAAGATGAACAGCTTAGCGTTGCCAAGGAGATGACCACGCTCAGAAATCGTTGTGAGCGCACGAACCATTGCACGCGTAAGCTGTCGTTTTTCTTTTATTTTAAAAATCGCCTCAAGAATTGAAAAGTAGAAAACATGTAAAAATGGCATCAAAATTGTGTTAGAAAACTGCGGCTTCGAAACACCGCAAAGTCGCACTTTCTTAAATAGAACTGTATAACCTTTGCCGATGTTCCCGCAGACATCGCACTCTGTGCTCTGTACATCAATACCAGAATTTCTCCTCCATGGGCCATGGCAAAAGTACATGTCTTTTTCCGACTGCTCACACATTTGAAGCATCTAATACAAATGAATGTTTCACAGCTGATGACAGAAGCATTTTTTCCTCTAAACACGACAGACATCTCCATAAGCAAATAGTTTGTACTTGAAACAGGTCTTTTAAAATCCCCCAAAAAAACAAGTAAAACTCTCTCTTTAGAACTTAGAAATTCAGGCCAAATCACGCAGTTATAATTCCTTCAGATTTAGGCCAAATCACGCAGTCAGAACTCAAACACCCTGGTATAGTAGGCTGTCCAGATGACTGGGGACACTGGTGGGGTTAAACAGGGCGTTTCTGTAAATTTACCTTTTCTTTTCCGGCTTAAGTAGTTCCTTGGTTGCAGTAGTATTTCATTAAAACAGTCCTCTTTCCACGCATAGGTTCTGTTCTGTACCTCGTCGCCAATTTGTAGCAAATAAATGTTCTTGAATCCAGTATATAAAGCAGGTATGATTTATTGTAGATAAATCCAAGTTAAGTTAATGATAAATGATCAATAGATGTAATAATAAAAACCCCACCAGGAGCAGTTCTTCTCTCGCTCAGCCTGTCTCTATCAACTGCCTCTACTCAGAGCAGTCAGGTACCAAACATTCTAAGGTGTCATCAAACATTCTACAAGATGCAGTGGCTAAGCAATGGGGAAATCCAAGCAGGGGATATGCAAAGCATAAGCAAGATGTAACAGTAGGCCCCAGGTAAACCCAGGTGCTGGGTGTTGTGTATGTATAAGGTGGGACATGTGCTTTTAAGTTTTACATGTCCTGGTATTGAAACACCACTAAACTCTCTTTTCATTACAGCAAGGCCTAACGCTACCATAGGTTAGCATTGGAGCTGCCCTTTTGCATTTTACATGGGTATCTTTCAATTGGGAGCTGAAAGAAAATTTGAGTTTGGTGTGTCTGTACTCACAATTCAAAAACACATCTTTTAGTGAAGTTGGTTTTAAATTGCAGGTCTGAAAATGTCACTTTTAGAAAGTTGTCATTTTCCTACTTAAACCATCCGGTGTCTCTGCCTGTCCCTAGAATACACATTTGGGTTGGATGATAGTTGGGCTTTGTAAATTCACTCTTGACAGTCATACACAAAGGGAGCTGAGGTGTGCCCTGCATATCCTGATGGCCCTTCAAAAGGCTGATTTATGGGTCTTTCTGAGCTAAAGTGGTGGGAGGAGTTGATACTGTGCCTGTCCCCACAAAAATAAGTGCATATCCCCTGTAGTGTGTCTGGAGCCAGGGCAAAGAAGGGCATGGTCTTGTGCGGTACTAAGACCTTTCTTTGAAGTCTCCTTACTGAAAAGTTCAAAATGAGTATAAGTACTGGACCTCTGACACCATAACAGGAAAAACAGAAACACATCTGGACTGAGGACATTCTGCTAGAAAGAAGAGCTGTTGGACTGCCAGGAGTTGCCACGTTGCTGCTTGCATTGCTCTTTTGGAATGCTGTTTGCTGCTTTCTTGTGTGGGAGTAAGAGTATTGGATTTTGCTCTCCTCATCCTGCTTCTAAAGAAAACTCCAAGGGCTTGAGTTGAGTTTGCCTCCTGTTAGAAGTCTCAGGGCCATCAAAGACTTCACCTGCATCTGCTACCAGCACCTGGGCTCCGCTGCTGTGAGTCCTGACCTGCCAAGTGCTACTGTTGTATAGTTCCTATAAACCAATATAGGATCTGAGCGTTTAGACAACTTAGACTGTAGGACTGGTGTGCGGACTGATTCTAGACACCTCTACTGAGTATGTTAGCCTGTATACCAGCTAGCTCACAGTGCCGCTAGAAATCCCTCTTACCAAGGAGAAAATAGTTCTTGGTAACTATCGAACATGACAACCCTGATCCCTCAGGATCTTGGAAACAGTGGGATACTTTTCACTCAGTCACTCGTGCTGACCTTGTCTCAGAGAGATACACAGAATGAACGGTGGGGACATTTTTCAATAAGCATTTGTTGAACCAGCGTCATTCTAGTGTAAAATAGGTGTGCTGAAGCAACCATTAGACAGAAACAGATATAAATGATTAGAAGAAGTAACAGAGTAAAAGGATGGTAGATTTCTACCATCATGCTAAAACAATGAATACAGGCAAGTATATAAAATACATGACAGTAGTAAATGCGTACTCCTACGATGCAACCCTAACTAGGTGTACCTAAGTGTACCTAGCATGTATGTAGGTGTAAAACCAAGAATCCATCTAGGATAAAGTCAACTCCATTACCTGGAGTGAGAGACTGTGGGACCCTGTCTTGGTCTCGAGATGGACATCCCGCAAGGGATGTTAGACCACTGCGAGCTGGAGTGTCTGTGTGCAGGAGCCTCATGGTCTCACGTCAGTGTGTTGGCATGGAAGTCCTTTTCTCCTCTGACTACCTCAGCAAGATATGGTGTTTATATACCCAAAGTGGTACCCTCAGGGGTTCTACCTTGCTGTGTCATGTCAGACTTAGGGTGACGGAAGGAATGACACATATATATAGTTATTATGCAGGAGATGGTAGTCTTTTTGAGTTTCCAAGAATCCTCATGCATAATACATGAGGCTAGATTTCAGGGAAAAACTTACGTTCTGTAAGCAGTATCCTAACTTGGTAAAAGGTCAGTCCAAAGTACCGTTATTCAGTGTAATGGTAGGAGAGAATATAGGTGAAAGGGTAAGTGACTATCTGATCCAAAATTGGGGCACCTATATACAACATAAGAGTACCAAACCCAGTCCTGGACCCTTGGAGGTGATTCTGGAGCTGCAACCAAGAAACCGATGCATCAACTCCACTATGTCACTTCGGAGCTGGCGGATCCCTGCAAAAACCATGCATTGCCGCTGCCTGCACCGAAGTCGTGGTACCTGCTCATTGAGTGCACAAAGCAACAACTACGACTTAAAATACAAGCCCCTATAATGCCACAGTCCCTCCGAAGTATCACCACCATGTGAGTCCCAAGCACTGCTCCCGCACTGTGACAACGACGCATCATCGGGACCGTGTTGCCTTCAGGCCCCAAGACCTCGCATCTGCAACTGATGCATCACCTTCCCTGTGCTTCACATCAACCCCGGGCATTAGCGGCTCAACGACCCTGCACCATCTCCAGGAACTGGTGCATCCCTTTGCTACAGTGATGCCTCACCTCCTTTGCACAACACATTGTCCCAGAGTGCCAACGTGACAACGACCTGCATGGCAGTAAGTAAACAGTGCTTCACCTGCCTTCGCAATGCCTCATTTCCTCTACATATCACATCCTCTTCGACTTTGTGATGCATTGAAGGTACTGCACTGGGGTCTATGCAACTCCTGTAGCCTGCCCGCACTCCATCGCAGTTGGACTGAACTTGGGGATTTGTCTTGATCAAGCATGACCAAATAGCCCCAGATGGAGCTATTGTTTTCTAAATGCCATAACTGCATTTAATATTGAAGGATTCATATCTTCACTTGTGTGTGTTGGGTTTTTATTGTTTTAGTCTTGTTTTACTCAGATACATTTTGGCTATTTTTCTAAACTGGTGTGGAGTAAGTCTGTGGTGTGTGCACTGTGTTACTCTGTGTGCGTGAGCAAACATTTTTTCCACATTGCTTCTTTAGTTTAACCTGACTGCTCTATGTCAAGCTACTCGAGGGTGAGCACAGGTGAACTTAGTGTGCACTACGCTTACCCCGATTAGATTGTGGGTCCCTACAGGTACAAGGTGCAAATCACTGCCAACTAGAAACACTATTTCTAACAGCTACCATGATTTCAGAGATTAGTTATGAAAAGTTTGGGAAAAAATGAAAAATTACATGAACAGCACTAAACATTTCCTGGCTGGAGTTTGTAATTGGTGGGTGGAGTATGTAAAAAAGCGCAAGCCCCCAGGCTAGTCCTCACTTCTCTCTGGTATTTCACCAGGAAGGAGACCCCACCGGCTTTCAGCAGGTAGAGCCCGAGTGTTAGATTTGGGGGTCTCCGGTTGGCACAGGTAGGTACTTGTCACAAGCAGGGACCCTTTCCTCTAGTTAGGGAAAGGGGGCTTACATTTCTAAAATAACCCCTGCTCACCCTCAAGGTAGCATGGCGAAAGCAGCCAAGGTCTTACTTCAGAGGCGTTGTAAGTTAAGCAGTTGTGACCACATACAGAAACCCAGTGACAACACTACAAATGGACACCACACAGGTTTTATATCAAAGTAAGTAGACTTTATATAGAGTTACCACAAGACCATAAATGACAAAAATACACACTATGATTACTTTATGATGGTAGATTTAAGCTTAGTTCAGTTCAGTTCTTAGATGCGACACTCTGCGTCAATGTACCTTAAGTTGCGTTGCGCTTCCACGACAAGCAATGTCGCAGTGATGGGAAATGCGGCAAAGTTCAGGTGCAAAGAAATAAAGACGCGAAGATCTTCCAGATGCGGCACGGTTCTCGGGGATGTGAGAAACTCTCGATTCGATGCGTTGACTGCAGCGGCAACACCCTTACGATGCGACGGCAACAGCTCCAGCGGCGGCGCGCTTCTCGGGGATGCAAGTTGCTCTTGGTCGATGCGCTCTTCTCCTCGATGCGTAAAGCTTCCGCTCGATGCGACAACTACAGCGGCGACATCCAAGATGCGACGGCAGCAGCTCCGACAGCGGCGCACTTCTCGGGGATGCAAGTTGCTCTTGGTCGATGCGGTGCAATGCGTCAGTTCCAGCGGCTACACCCTCCTTCTTCGGAGTTGCGATGGCAGGCACAGCGATGGCGACATGCTCCGACCTCGTTGCGAGATTCTTCTCCTGATGCGGTGCAGTGCGACAACCACAGCGGCGACACCCTCCTTCTTCAGAGTTGCGACGGCAGCAGCAGCGACGGCGACACGCTTCCTCTTCATTGCGGCACGCTTCTCTCCGATGCGGTGCAGTGCGACAGTTCCTGCAGCGACACCTCCTTTTTCCGGAGTTGCGATGGCAGGCACAGCGACGGCGACACGCTTTTTCTCGTTGAGTAGCGCTTCCAGCTCCTTCCGACACGCAGTTCCTCAGAAGGCCCAAAACAGCAGCAGGCACTTCCAAAAGAACTCTGAGGGCTAAAATTTGTTGTCCCTGAGACTTCAGTAGTAGGCAATCTCTTTTCCAAGCCCTTGGAGATCCTTCACAAGTTGAAAGCAACGTTACAAAGTTCCTTTCTCCTTCCTTTGGCAGTAAGGCAACCACTGCAGGCCAATCCCCAAGCAGCACTTCAGCTTGGGAATAGTCTCTCCTCAGTTTCTTCAGGTACCTCTCCTCAGTAAAGGTTTCTTCTTGTAGTCCAAAAGTGATCTAATTTCATGGGAGCAGGGTCCCAATACTTATACCCCAAAATCCTTTGTTCTCTGAGGGGAGAGGGGCCTGTGCCTAGTCCAAACCAGTTCCTGAGCACTTTGTTTTCCAGACTTCTCCTCTCCTTTCACAGTGCAAGGCAGAAACATCAGACACCCCACAGGAGGTGGAGCCAGCATTGTGGAAGGCAAGTACAGCCCTGGAGTACTCTGTTGATAGTCTTCCTTCTCTTCTTTCAGTGTGTAGGGCAGAGACATCAGCTGCTCCCCAGGAGGTGGAGCCAGCATTGTGGAAGGCAGGCACATCCCTATTCAGAGTTCAGGTGCACTTCTCCCTCCCATCAAGATGCAGATCTCTCTATTCACCACTGGGTGACTCAGCCTGTCTCCTGGAATTCCCCAGCCCTGTCACTCACAGAAACCAGACATAGGAATACACAAACTAGCAGAGGCAGGTTTGAATGGTTAGACAAGCAAAGACCTACTTTCTAAAAGTGGTATTTGCAAACAGAGAATATTAAAATAAACTTCACTAAAAGATGTATTTTATTATTCTGAGTTCAGGCATACTAAACTCAAATATCTACCATGTTCTCTGAGCCTGTTAGGATTATAAAATGTAACAATTCTAACAACCCATTCTGGTCTATGGAGAACAGGTAGCCTTGCAATAGTGAAAAACGAAAATGGCTGTAATTCACTATTAGGACATGTCACACACATCAGGGTTTGTCCTACCTTATACTTACAATGCACCCTGCCCTTGGGCCTACCATAGGGGAGACTGATATGAAGAAAATGGAAGGTTTAGGGACTGGGAAGTGGGTGCACTTGCCCAGTCAGCATGACAGTACCAGACTGCACGCAGGTTCTGCAATGGCAGACCATAGACACATTTTACAAGGCTGCTTCTGTGGGTGGCACAACCAGTGCTGCAGGCCCACGGCAGCATTTGGATTACACGCCCTGGCACACTCAGTGCACTAGACTAGGGTCTGACAAGTAAACCAAATAGCCAAACATGGAACCACTGATTCATACATCAATTTACAATAGGGAGCACTTGCACTGTGGCACTGAATAGCAGTGGCACAGTGCCCAAAGCATCTTAACACCAGCCAAAACACATGAGGCAACAGCCAAAATGGAAGGGAGACTCACGCCAATGGTGCCAGGTGTAACATAGAGGCTAAAACTCTGTGCTGTGCTACAGGCTGTGATTCTAGGCAAATCACTTAATCTCCCCGTGCCTAACAAAAATGAATATGTCCTCATATAACGAAACTGGTGCTATGTAAAGCGCTCTGATACCCGATATCTTCGGGTCTAGTTCGCGCTATATAAAACTCTTTAAAAAAAATAAAAAAATACAAAATTCACAAGATGTACGGAGTTACCATGCAGTGTCATAATTCTGAAGGGGCTAGACCCTCCTAATAATGGCCCCATCTGAGTGTCAGGGGAAACATAGGATTCTGGCATTTCACAGAGAAGGGCATACAACGAAAATCATCCCATCAACCCATTCCATGGGTTTTCAAATTCTGGTGGTGGTGTATAGGTTCACATTATAGGGTGCAATCATTGAATTTACAGGAGAAATACTGAACTGGAAATAAGTACTTGCACTGCAGTTTACAAACTTTGTATAATCTTCAAGTCCACCTCTGTGATGCTGACATTTCAGGTGAAAATAAAAACAGACTTCAAGTAGGTATCACGGGCAGTGAATTCAATTGGGCTGGATGGGGGGGTGAGAAGAAGTGGCAGGAGTCAGGGGGGGTCAGAGGGAAGATCATCCAAGACACCAGGACGGGAAAGCAGGAAGCCTGCATAATCTTTGATCAAACAGCTACTTTGCAAGTCTCCCATATCTGTGCAGAAACACACCGGAGATAGTGGTCGGAGATACTGTGGATGGCTGTGAAGCTCGCCCCATAAAGACATTAAAAAAGCTCCATAGACTTACTTGAAAGCCCTGCCTTTCCTTGCATGTCTGCCCCTGCAGTGCTCTGATCCCTAAGCAGGCCTCCTCCCTGTGCGGCGGCCACGGCTTTGTCCTTTCCTCCTTTAAGCCTTGAAGGGATAAGCATGGCCTGTTCGCACCGGGTGGCTCTGATAAAGAGAGAGAAAAGTTGTGAGCTAGAGAATGTAATATTAAAGAGACCCACGGGAGGCTGTAAATTGGGCCTCTCCTGTAGCATTGCAGTTAAAACAAAGAAATGCGGTCCTCGGGGCACTCCTGTGACAGCACAATTATTTCCATAGGAAATGTCTTCTGCTTCGATGCGGAGCGAGGTTAAACAATGCATCTGATGCCACCGAAATTATTTGGAATTCACTACTAGTCTTGGGATTTTGGTTGGATGAACTTTTTTTTTAAAGAAAAATGTTCGTTCAAGATTCATTTGAAAACCTTCCCTAATTGGCAAAGCTCTAGGCTGGTTGCAATAGATACTTTTGCACAAAGAATGCTCGTTCTTACTCTAAAATAAACAAATGTCCTGCCACTGGCAATGCAGGGGTGGCATGCCCCACACGTGCAACATCTTTCCCTTCCAAGGCCAATAGCCTTTTTTTTAAGAAAAATATTACAACAAATGCTTGACTTGTAAGAAAACAAAATACGTTAAACTTAAATAAACAAACGAATACATCAATACATAACAAATAAATAAGGGTGGGGCCTTAAATGTTTCTTAGAAGCCCAATGCAGATTGTCGCAGTTGCCAAATACCAACCCAGTCCAGTCTCAATTCCACCTCATGCCACTTTCTCCCACCACCCTACACATCTAGACTCTTTATCTCGCACTTACGTGTTTTTCATCCCTGCTTTCTCCCTTTAGCACAGTTTTGTTATCTTCCTCTTACTCGTTTCTTTCCTTTTTTGTATTTCTTGCTCTTGCTGTGCATCAAAGTCTGATGATGTGAGTAGCGGGACCCAACACCTTCAGCCGTATCCACCAATTAAGCACTGCCTACATCTTTTCATCATCACGTTCAGATTATACATAAGCCAAATTATTTTAGACAGAACACAATATTGGTAACATCATCACACATCATCACATGCTGAATCAGATTCCCATCTGCAGAACCAGAACCATGTGGAAAGTCTCCTAAGTGGTGACAGCTCTACGAGCCTACACCAGTGGCACAACATGTACTATACAAATGAAGATGTGGAAACATAACACAGAGAGCATTCTTATATATATTCTATGCATACGCCTATTGCATCTCTTGCCTTACCATGCCCACAGTACCTTAGGGATAGGCGTTTATACTCCTATTGTGAGTGAAAGGGCGAGATTTTGATCGATACCTTATATCTATTGATCCAAACCTCGATCTGGTCGACTGAACCTTTATTGCCTGTCTTGGAAGGAAACAGTACACCTATCTGCAAGTTAGTTCACCCAATAAAGGACTCTACTCTTAAAGATCACGGACAACTTCTAGGTTTCAAAAGTTTATTGTAAAGATATAATGAGCTGCAAATACAAGCATCTCAGAATGAGATTCACGAGATACACAGGTCCAATTACATACATGTGCTCTCGAAAAGCCCTCAGACGAGCAACAGAAATCACTAACACAAGTTCTAAAAATAGCAAAGCTATCAGCATAGACGCATATCTCTCCTTCATTTAGGTTGGAGGAAAACAAACACAGGTTAGGCGTCCCTACCCTGTTCTAGATGGTATCCCTACTTAACCAAATCCCAACCTAACAAAGGTGTCAGCAATGAATGACCCCCAAGGGAAGTCACCCACTCTAAGTCTCTTGGTGAAAACCTAAAGTTCTCCAGTCATGACCCCTCACTGCCTACCCATCCGCTCTCTAAAGGGTCCTCAGGTCTCTGCTCTAACTCCACCCAGGGGTGCTGTCCCTAATACAAAACAGTCAACAACATTTGAGACGCCCCTTGCGAAACGCCTCTCACGTGGTGCAACTTCAGGCTTTTTCCATGATGCTTTGTATTGGGCCTCAGACGTTAGAGTTGACCTTGCCTCTCAGTCTCTTCTCCGGCCCGCTGATACCCCTTAAACATTCCAGAACCCTCCTCCATGTCTGGGCCGTCTACTGAACAGGCCTCTATTCATTCACTTATAATTGGATCCCCCCTTTCCTGTTGCAGACAGATATCTGCCGCCAAGAACCCAACTCTCATAGACTTCTAAAAAGCTTGCAACATTTCTCAGCCCAGACATGTACGTGTAAATCAATGCTAAAACATTTCAGGCCTACAATATTTCACATTATGATTATAGCATTCAATTTCTTCATTTAATTAAAGCATGTTAAAACTCTTATTCTATTATTTAGGAAACATTACTCTAAATCATGGCCCATTAATGCAATGACCAAAAACGTTAAACAATCTGTGTCGTGAAAAGAAACACCTTCCCTTTTAGCTCCAGCTCTGGCCCTGAGGCCTACCACGTTCTGCGTTTTACCACAGACCATCTTATATGTTAACAGCTACACGACATAGATTCAAAATAATCACGTCTAATAAAATCATATAATGTCACACATTTCTGTATTAGTTCCACTTCTACTTAAATCTCTATATTAGCTATACATTTAGAATATAATTTCAGATACTATTAGCACTCATGGCATTTCTCATCATGACTTATGCTCTCTATAGGTAAGTGTGATGTACTCATATATTTATCTCAGTTTGCGCTCTCTCAGTTCCCCCCTTTGATGACCTCTCGGGGTCATCACTAACATTTAAACTGCAGTTATTGCTGGCATTCTCTGCGCTTCCAGAGCTCTCAGGCTCCTGTACTGATTATCTTGTATGGCAGCCAATCTCTGCAACTGTTCTCTTTGGGTCCTTTCTGACCTTCTTGCTCTGTACCATTTGAATACCCTCACCAATCCCCACAATATTATCCCACAGATCAATATTATGATGATAGGCTTTAGGATATACCAAATAAAGCTTTTGCCTAAGGTGGAAAACCACCCTCCAACTGTACTCATTCCGTGGCCCACCTTTTCCCAGACATTTTCTCTACTCAAGTCTTCGATCTCTTTGTGTATATTAGTTATGTTCTTAATAACTTTCTCAAGGGGTTTTGAAAGGTCTGGAATGTAAGTGCAACATTCCTGAACCTTCAAAGCCTTACAGACTCCGCCCTCTTTTGCTAATAAGACATCTAATGCAAGCCGATTTTGAAGAACCATAGCCCTTATCGATTGCATCTCTCCTTCTACCAGCATTAAGGACTGAGCAGTGCTGGCAGACAACCTGTCGACAACTGTTGCCAGTCGTCTAATTTTAACATCATTAAGGATTATTCCCAAAAGAGGGAACATAGCTCCAAAGACATCTCCAACCATTTCTGCATCGCCCAAATCTCTCCTTCCCCTCGATGATGTCTGGCCCTCAATGATCAATAAGTCTTGTGCATGATATATTTTGGGGAAGACAATTGCCAAGTAACATGATCCATACCAGTTGTCAGGTAGTCTCACGTAAGCATTTCTTCCACATACAAAATACACATTTGGAATTACTTGCATTCCCTTCAGAAAATCCTTAGTGTAGTACTCTAAATTAAAAGCATGTTCACAGTCAACTTCACCCACGTATACATTTTCATAATACGTTTTGGCTCGGTGAAGACATAACTTTCCTTTCTGCGCTTTATCTAAAGCTATTGGACCACTACTACCCTTTCTCTTGTGTGACTTCTCTTCCTCGGTCCAATCTAATTTCCCTTGTCCTGATTTTTTCAAAATCTTTTGTCTCCTGTAACGATCATCCACCTGCCCTATGAACTTTTTCTCGACTTCTGACACCTTGCATGTCAGATTATTTCTACGGGCATGTGAAGTATCTAAGGTAATCCAAGGAATGAAGAACTTGGCCAATCTGTCTTCACTCTTCCAGTAATCCCATTTATTCATCTGCTTATAATTCGGGACTTCTGGCAACACAGAATCATAATTGGAGAAATAGTATTCAAAACTATCTCTCTCATAAAATATACTAAGCAATAAGCTACATGTAATGCCATATGTCAGAGGGAGGTGATGATATCGAATTCCTTCATCTACAGACGCAGGCAACTGCATGCAGACGTAGCAATCCTTAACCTCCATGGCATCCACGTATTCATACAAAAGTTTAGCATAAGCATTTGACCTAAAGTCTCCTTGGGACTCGTCTACATGTAACCTGCGGGCTTCTGCAGCCAATAACGCTTTCTCTTGAGTGTTTTCCCTTTTCTCACCTGCAACTGTGGGTGTAAGTGTTACTACAGAATTCGCATCAGTTACCTTTACCTCTTCCTCATGTCCCTTTACATAAGAAATTGTTACCACTAAAGCTATTAATATTATCACTCCTACTATTAGTGTACCTATTATACATTTAGCTCTGCGGTTCGGGGTGCCGGCCTCCATTTCGTCAGACAATCTAGCTTTTCCCTTTCTCTTTGCAAAAAAAAGTTCTTTCCTCTCGTTCCTTTACAGTCTCTTTCAATCCTTTTTTTGTCTTTAGAATCCACACAGCTGGAGGCTGACAGCCTTTTTCGCAAAAAGTCCTTTCACAGTTCAAAAAGACAACCCTAGCCCTTCTCCATCCACTCAAGGGGTTCCCTAAAATTCTCTGCTTCCTGGGCGCTAGGTAATCTTCTTTTCTTCTGCTTGCTTTATTTACAAAGTCCTTTAACAATCGACTATTAGATTTGTGGTTGCAGCTTCAATAGCATAGTTCAAGATTTCCATGCGAAGAGTATGCTCTTCATGTGCTGTTATCGTGGTACCAAAGTCGGGGAATTTCAATTCTGTAAGAAACATGTGTTTTAACTTGCTGAGGCGGGGAGGTCTGGGGAGCACGAATGTTAGTGACCCTTCTTGTTCGACACCGGGTACCAACAGTTGTATTTCCACGGTGATAATGGGCTCAGAACTGGACACCACCACCGCTCGGATCCTCCCTGTCTCCGGTTTCACAGACATTTGTCGCCAGATATGTCCACTCAGGTGTGGAGTATCTTCTGTTAGGCACACGCACTCTTCTTGACCTTCTTCGGTCTGGTGCTTCAGCGCCCTGAGCACCTTCTTCTGGGTCTGAGTCTTCTGATATCGGAGGAAGGGTTGCTTCTGGAGTTGACCTCAGGCTAGAACTTCTTCTTTGCGGCCAATTTGCTTCTCCACGTGCCCTTCTACTCCTTCTCCTTCTGGTCTGTTCTCGCTCTCTTTCAGACCTGTCAGGGTCAGACTCGTACTCCCAGCTGTCTTCTCCTTCTGTAGCGTCTTCTGTTTCGCTGTTGTACTGACCGTCCTCAGCTTGGTCAGACTCGTTCCCTGCTTCCACTGGCACCTCTACAGCTTGGCTAGCCCCCTCTATGGCTTCTTGGTCCTCAGCTGGACGTCCATCCGAGAGAGGAGCTGTTTCCAGAGGTGCTGGAACCCTTTTCGTATGCGACGCGTGTATCCAGTTGGGCAGGCCTCCCACCTTTACAGCTGTACTTGTGATCAGGATGACCTGGTAGGGCCCACGCCAACGAATATCCAAGCAGCTTCTTCTCACATGTTTCTTCACCAGGACCCAGTCCCCAGGATACAGGTCATGGCAAGGGCCCTGGCACGCTGGAACCTCTGCAGCCTGCACCTGAAGGGACACAGAACGCATGGCGTCAGACAGTCCCTTACAATAGTCCAGGATCATATCATCTGTGATATTTAACAGTGCAGTAGCTGGAATAGATGGCAGTCTCATTGCTCTCCCCATTAACACCTCATGTGGTGACAACCCTGTTCTTCTGTCTGGGGTACTACGAAGGCTCATGAGTACCAATGGCAGGGCGTCAGGCCAATTCAGGGTTGTTGAGGAGCAAACTTTCGCTATTCTGGACTTGATCGTGCCATTAATTTGTTCCACAATTCCTGAGGCTTCTGGTCGGTAACTGCAATGGAGCTTCTGGTCTATATTCAGTGCAACACAAATCATCTTCACAAGTTCGCTGTTAAAATGTGTTCCCCTATCTGATTCCAAAAAGGCCGGCACCCCGAACCGAGGGATAAGTTCTCTAAGCAGTAACTTAGCCACTGTGAGGGTGTCGCACCTACGTGTAGGGTATGCCTCAACCCATCTGGAGAACACACAAACAACCACCAGGACATAGCGGAGGCGGTTGCATCTTGGCATTTCAATGAAATCTATCTGCATTCTGTTGAATGGACCTCCAGACCTTCCTATGTGACTTAGTGCAACTGGTGTTCTTTTCCCTACATTCAGCTGCTGGCAGGTCACACAACGCTGGCACACTGCTTCTGCTGCTATTCTAAACTTAGGATTGTACCAAGTCTGTCTAAACACTCTCAGCATAGCATCTCTCCCTAAGTGTACGGGACCATGTATGAGTCTAGCCATTGGACTCACCATCTCATTGGGCAACACTGCTCTGCCGTCTGCTGAGACCCAAAAATGAGTCTCACCCATTACACATCCTGCCTTTACCCATGTTTCCTTTTCTGAATCAGGAGCATTTTCTTGCATGGTTGACAGTTCATCCCAAGTATCAACAGTTTCCAGTATCATGGTTAATTCAGTTCTTACATTTATTCCACCCACATCCACCTCTGTGAAAGAGTAACCTTGTTCTGCGCAATACCGCGCAACTTCATCAGCATATCTATTGCCTTTCGAAACAAAGTCCTCATTTTTGGTATGTGCGATGCACTTTACAACTGCGATACTTGCTGGACATTGCAATGCTTCTAACAACAAGCGCACAAACTCTCCATTGCGAATGGGAGAGCCTGAAGAAGTCATGAACCCTCTTTGAGACCATAACTGCCCGTAATCATGAACTACCCCAAACCCGTATTGGCTGTCGGTGTAGATGGTGACTCGAATTTGATTGCCTGCTAAGCAAGCACGTGTTAGGGCAATAATCTCGGCTACCTGAGCGGAGTTTACTCCTTCCAGGCACCCTGCTTCCACAACTCCTTCAATTGTACAAACAGCATAAGCTGCTCTCAACTGCCCAACTTCGTCTCTTACACATGAGCCATCGACAAAGAAAACTTCGTCTGGGTCGGTCAGTGGCTCATCTACGATGTCGGGTCTGGGTTTGGTGCATAGTTCAGTCACATCGAGACAGTCATGGTCTGTATATTCATCATCATCATCAATATCATTTGGAAGTGGCATTAAAGTAGCAGGGTTCAAAACAGAGCATCTCTTGAGGGTCACGTTCTCTGCAGCAAGAATAACTTGCTCATAGCGCGTGAGCCTGCTATTGGTCAGATGCTGTGTTTTGGTCCTGGTCATCAACAGTTCAACAGAATGTGGCACGCACACCTCTAACGGGTGCCCCATGACGATATTTTCACATCTCTCAATGCTGACACCCGTTGCAGCAACGGATTTGAGACATCCGGGCAACGCTGCGGCTACTGGGTCTAAAGTAGCCGAGAAATAAGCAACTGGTCTACGGGCATTCCCATGGATTTGGACCAACACAGACAACGCACAACCTTCTCTCTCACTACAGTAAAGAAAGAATTGTTTATTGTAATCAGGCATTCCCAATGCCGGAGCACGACACAGGTCCTCTCTCAGCTGTAAGAATGCCATCAAACAGTCTTTGTCCCATGGTACCGGATCACTCACCTCCTTGTGCGTCAGTTTTTGCAAGGGCTTTGCTTTCAGTGAAAAGTTCACGATCCACTGTCGGCAATAACCCACCATCCCTAGGAACATCCTGACCTCTCTCTGTGTCTGAGGCGCATTCATTTTCATGATCGCCTCTATCCTATCTGGTGACACTTTTCGTTTGCCTTTCTCAATTCTGTGTCCCAAGTACTGCACTTCTGTCAGGCAGTACTGCAATTTTCCCGGGGACACCTTGTGCCCATTGGCAGCTAGGTGATTTAACAAAGCAATGGAGTCTTCCCTGCAAGCTTCTTCTGTTTCTGACGCCACAAGGAGGTCGTCTATGTACTGGACCAGAACTGACTTCTGGGGCAGCACTAGACTTTCAAGATTTTTCTTCAGAAGCTGGTTAAAGATCGATGGACTCTCTGTATACCCCTGAGGGATACGACACCATGTTAGGACGCGATTTTCCAGCTTAAATGCGAAAAGAAAATGGCTATCTTCGTCCAAAGGGATCGAAAAGAAAGCCTGACAAAGATCTATCACAGTGAACCACTCAGCTTGGAATGGAATCTGAAACAGTATCACTGATGGATTCGGTACCACTGGACAACATGAAACGACTATGCTATTAATCTTTCGAAGGTCCTGCACTATCCGGAATTTCCCATTTGGTTTCTGCAGACCCATAATCGGGGAGTTGCATGGACTACCCACAATTTCTTTCAGTATTCCCTGTTTAATCATGGACTCGATCACGGGTTTTATGCCTGCAATCGTTTCTGGAGTCAGTTTATACTGGGGTGTTCTTGGGAACTCAGCATGCGGTTTCACTACAATTTTCACTGGGTCCACCCCTTTGACCAATCCAATCTCTTCCCCAGTGAAATCCCATACCTCTGATGCCACTGTCTCTCTCAAATCCCAGGGAAGCTCGTCTACTGTCAAAGTAGGGTACAGCTCCACACATATTCTTGAGTTTGCAACTTTGAAATCTGCATCATCATCATTAGTCAATACCTCCACTCCCTGGGGTGTACAATATATAGTACAATTCAATTTGCACAACAGGTCTCTTCCTAGCAGACACACAGGGCTTGAATCGCAAACCACAAATTGGTGCTCATCGCTGTACTTCCCTATTTTCACCTGTACCGGTTCTGTCAATTGGCTGGTTATTCTCCTGTTTGCGACCCCTACCACCTGTATGGTCTCTCCAGACATGGGCAGGTCTGGAACTGCAGCTGATCTGATCGTGGATCTAGTGGCTCCTGTGTCCACCAGAAATGTCGTAGGGCACCCTGCTACTTCTGCTTCAACATAGGGTCCCCTCTGATCTACCTCTAAGGCTGCCCCAAGGGTGCAGTCTTCTCTTTCCACTCTCTGTCCGGTTAATGGGTCCACATAATAGCACTCTTCACCTTCCACAAACAGGGGCATTTGTCTATAGGTCTTACCCATACTCCCTACTCGAGGAGGTTGCGGGAACTGGGCTCGGGGAGGAGCCCCCCCCCCTTTGAGCACCTTTCCTTGGTATGGCGTCGCCCCTCTCATAGGTGCGCTCTGGACCTCTTCCTCCTCTATCTCTTGCTCTCCTATCTCTACATTGTAAGGGCACTCGCGTTTCCAATGCCCCAACTCGTTGCACTGGTGGCACCTAGTCGTTTTCTTCAAGGTAGCTATGTCTACTCTGGGTCTAAAGGTAGTACTCTCCTCATTACCCTTGTTCTGACTGTACTGCTTCTTACCTCCTGTACCTGTCCCTTGCTGCTGTTGTTGCGGTCCCCCCTTTCCTGCTGCCTGCAATTGTACCACCATCAGCTTCTCTTTTAGTTTCTTAGCCTTGGAGTCTACCTCATCACAGCAGTACCTGGCGTATCTCAGTATTTCATCTAGGGGTCTACTTTGCCAACAAATCGAGTGTTGCTGAATCATTAAACTAATATCCGGTCTCAGTCCCAGGACGAACTTGGACACGAATTGCCCTATATCTTTTGGATCCATTACATCCAAACCGCTATACTGTTTAAACGCCTTCAGCAATCTCTCGTAATATTCATGGACTGTCTCTTTGGGTTCCTGTCTCGTTCTGTCTATTCTGACCCAATCTATGTCTTGCATTGGCACCTTCTCTTTCAGCCAAGTCATCACTCTCTCGAATTTTGCCATCACGATCTCGGACGGCCCATTAGTCCTAGCATCTCTCTCTGGCTCCGTTGTGGGCCACTCAGCGCTAACCTTGCATGCTGTCCACAGGTCTCCAGGTACTACAATGTCAAACAGCGTGTTCAAATCTATCCATAGGACTTTTGAGATCTTTACAAACCTCTCGACTTGCTTGTACCACTCCACGGGGCTCTCTCGTAACTTGGGGAAAGATGTGGTAAAAGCAGCTAAATCTCCCCTACTCCAAGGGACATGTACATAGCTTCCATTTGCCACTTCCCGCAAAGGGTAAGCTTCTATTCCCTGCTGTCCTGGTGTTATACCAATCATGCTTCTTCTGCCGGTCCCTTTCTTGGACCACCTCTCTTCCCATTTATCTAGTGCCCTCCATGTCCTTATTCCAGTAATCAGTTCCTTTATGTGTGTTTTCAGCCCAATCGTTCTCCTCTCATCTAGGTCTCGATCTGAGTAATGTAGCCTGTGGTTACCCTGTAATGCTTTGGTTCTTGACAAGTCCACCATATATTTGCCTGCTAGTTCGACTAACTTCTCATGGACTGCTCTCGCTTTTCGAGTAATGTCCTTTGCCATATACAGTATTTCATCCTGTTCATACATTTCCATTCTTTCTAAAGGCAGGGTACCATCTACCATGTCATCCAGATCTGACCTTAAACTGGAGACATCAAGTCTCTTGGCTTTTATCTCAGCTCGCAATATGTCTTTCGAAGGAGGCTCACTGGTCTCCCTACCATCCCAACTTCGAGCTCTGCGTTTGGGCTCAGGAGAATTAATGGGTGGCCTCCCTTGCTCCCATCTCTCCAGGTCCCATGCTCGGCCATCCAATCTTGGAAGGTGATGGAACACGGGCCTTTTATCCCTACTCTCTCTCTGCCTACTCTCGTCTTCTTCTCTCCTCTCACCGCACATCTCTCTGTTAATTTCCCTCTGGTCGCTACACTCCCTTTGCCTCGTATCGCTCAGTATCCGATACGATCCTTCCTGGTTCCCCATATTCCCTGGGCTGCGCTCATTTCTGTCATCACAGGGACTATGGTGCGACCTCTCACAACTCCCATTCTGTTCTCTGGTGTCAGGCACACAGTGTGGACACTTAAAGCTGTTCCTGTACTCTTGCGCTCTCCTCTCCCCTTCACTGAGTATTGGGCACGCCACCCCTCCACTCCCGGGGCCCCCGTTTTCCAGGTCTGTTCTACCTCCATTCCGGGCCCAATGGGTGACTCCCCTACTCCCTCTACAGTCCCACTCCGGGCTACTCTCCCCAGCCCCGCAGTGAGTTCGTGCTCTGCTGTCCTGACTTTCCCTTTCTGCTTCTGCAGCATTGATGCACTTTTGAGCCTTCACTGCCTCATCCCACTGCTTCATGTACTCATTTAGCTCTTGAAAGGATTTTCGTCCAGATCCCCTCAGATCCATTGGCCATCTGGGGCCCCCAGGATCTCCTCCTGGGTCCCCTGCTGTGTGCATCGGGGTGCTCCACTCTCTGGGTATCGGCATCTGACTTGGGGAATTAGTGGTATCGTTCCTCCTTGCCTGCTCTGCTCTTTCTCTGTCTTTCCGTTTCCGTTCTTCCCCTTTTGCTCTCTCTTGGTCATATATCGATATTATAGGACCTATGGTAACAGGTACCTGTAGTGCATCCGGTAATGGGTAGGATGTGGCGCTTTCCGTTTCCGGCGCTCTTTGTACCACAAACCTACCGACTACCTGTTGCACCTGACTAGGCTGGAGCAACTCTTTCTTTGGCTCAGGATCCCACTCTGAACTGGGAAGCGGTCTATGCTCTCCTGCATTGCCCCCCTTTCCTCCCTCAGTATTCTCGACCTCTCCCCCTGCTCTATTATACGGGGGTGGCCTGTCTGTCAGTAATCTGTTTATCAGGCTGTCCTCTGTTTCGCTCTCATCATCTTCTTCTAGGGGGCTTTTATTTACTGGCGCCTCTAACACTGGGTACAGTTTATTTATTTCCAAATTATGCACTCTCCATCTTTTAGCATCCGCATCCCACCTGGCATCCTGTACTGCCCTTACCGAGCGTTTCACCCTTTCTTGTCGTCTGTTCATATTCCTTTCATGCGCTGCCCTAAGCCATGCTTCAAGGGCTTCAAACTGGGTTGGTCTAGGCAAGGGTCTCTTTGAGGTCATGATTGATTTCAATCGATGTAACACCTCTAATCTGAACGTCCCGTACTTCGGGAACGTCAGTTCCTCGTTTCCTTCAGTAATCTTACTCCACTCTGATATCCAAAGGATCGTATGCAACCCAACATTTACTGCCATATAACGAGCTGGCGTACCCTCCGGCGGGGCTTCTTCCCCTTCGTACGATCCTCGCCTCTCTTTCTTAAACAGCGCTTTCAACCATTTAAAACACTTCATAATTATGCGCACAAAATCCAGCCTCGCTACTCTGTTTACTTCCTGATGACAATCCACCAATCCTGTCGCGGCTTTGCTAGCTTGGCCTATCACAGCGCGGTCTTTCTCCTGTTGGCCAATCACGTCGCGACCCTGTATGACGTGTTCGCTAGCTGGCCTATCACAGCGCGGTCTTTCTCCGGTCAGCCAATCACTGCGCGACACCACCTGACGTCTCTTTTCTCCGCTTCGCAGCAGCACCCCTCCTTTCTCAACTCGTCTCCCGGTTATGCATGCGTCCCATTCATACACTGAAAAATGACTACTTCCGACCAAGCGGTCACTTCTCTCGACTGTACGTCCACAGTCTATCTGTAATTGTCAACACAACTGACGAGATGTCTATCGTCTCTCTGATAGGTTACTTACACACACAGTAACTTCCGACCAGCGTCCGTTACTCACGCACTCACTCTTACGTTCCCCCTATCTCGGTCTCTCGGGTGATCAATGGTACCTCATGACCCCCTTCACACTAGTTGACAATTACTCTGGGTGTCCGATACACCCGAACCACTTAAGCTCTCCTTGAACTTAAGATTTCCACCGGTTGCGCGCGCTCACAACCTGTTCCACAGTCACTCTACAGACATTCAACTCCGCCAGACATTACAACATAGATACAATACAAAAACACCGCAATCTAACACGCATAACCCTTTATACTCACTCTCGACCGATACTGCTGCTTTTTCTGTCTCACGTCATCCGGATCTTCATCTGCGGGCTGTTCTTCCGATCATCGATTTCTAGGGGCCTTGGGGTAAGCTAACCTGGCCTAGGTCACCGTCCTCAAGAAGGCAACCATCCTCTATAGCTACCAACTGAAAGGGCGAGATTTTGATCGATACCTTATATCTATTGATCCAAACCTCGATCTGGTCGACTGAACCTTTATTGCCTGTCTTGGAAGGAAACAGTACACCTATCTGCAAGTTAGTTCACCCAATAAAGGACTCTACTCTTAAAGATCACGGACAACTTCTAGGTTTCAAAAGTTTATTGTAAAGATATAATGAGCTGCAAATACAAGCATCTCAGAATGAGATTCACGAGATACACAGGTCCAATTACATACATGTGCTCTCGAAAAGCCCTCAGACGAGCAACAGAAATCACTAACACAAGTTCTAAAAATAGCAAAGCTATCAGCATAGACGCATATCTCTCCTTCATTTAGGTTGGAGGAAAACAAACACAGGTTAGGCGTCCCTACCCTGTTCTAGATGGTATCCCTACTTAACCAAATCCCAACCTAACAAAGGTGTCAGCAATGAATGACCCCCAAGGGAAGTCACCCACTCTAAGTCTCTTGGTGAAAACCTAAAGTTCTCCAGTCATGACCCCTCACTGCCTACCCATCCGCTCTCTAAAGGGTCCTCAGGTCTCTGCTCTAACTCCACCCAGGGGTGCTGTCCCTAATACAAAACAGTCAACAACATTTGAGACGCCCCTTGCGAAAC
This sequence comes from Lissotriton helveticus, assembly GCF_964261635.1. Lineage (NCBI taxonomy): Eukaryota > Metazoa > Chordata > Amphibia > Caudata > Salamandridae > Lissotriton > Lissotriton helveticus. Next base: position 512,426,867 of record NC_136072.1, on the reverse strand, counting down.
GCCTCTCACGTGGTGCAACTTCAGGCTTTTTCCATGATGCTTTGTATTGGGCCTCAGACGTTAGAGTTGACCTTGCCTCTCAGTCTCTTCTCCGGCCCGCTGATACCCCTTAAACATTCCAGAACCCTCCTCCATGTCTGGGCCGTCTACTGAACAGGCCTCTATTCATTCACTTATAATTGGATCCCCCCTTTCCTGTTGCAGACAGATATCTGCCGCCAAGAACCCAACTCTCATAGACTTCTAAAAAGCTTGCAACATTTCTCAGCCCAGACATGTACGTGTAAATCAATGCTAAAACATTTCAGGCCTACAATATTTCACATTATGATTATAGCATTCAATTTCTTCATTTAATTAAAGCATGTTAAAACTCTTATTCTATTATTTAGGAAACATTACTCTAAATCATGGCCCATTAATGCAATGACCAAAAACGTTAAACAATCTGTGTCGTGAAAAGAAACACCTTCCCTTTTAGCTCCAGCTCTGGCCCTGAGGCCTACCACGTTCTGCGTTTTACCACAGACCATCTTATATGTTAACAGCTACACGACATAGATTCAAAATAATCACGTCTAATAAAATCATATAATGTCACACATTTCTGTATTAGTTCCACTTCTACTTAAATCTCTATATTAGCTATACATTTAGAATATAATTTCAGATACTATTAGCACTCATGGCATTTCTCATCATGACTTATGCTCTCTATAGGTAAGTGTGATGTACTCATATATTTATCTCAGTTTGCGCTCTCTCATGAGTGTAAAAGGGAGCATGCACAATCACACTTCTCTCTTCTCTGATAGCCTGCTGGCCTTCTCTTCCTGGTGTGGTCCAGATCCAAGCCCTCGCTGAGCTCTTGCCCCACTATGAGGTCCATATAAAGGAAGCTGACACAGTGTTGCGTTGTGGGATAGGGTTTGCAGTAGTAGAAGAACAGAACATATTTTCCTCATTTATTCATCAACATATAAACAAAGTCTAGAATAGTCACAAGATTGTTCGGTGTGTAAATGTGCTTAGCTAAACATGCCTGCCTACGTAATTATTCTCCGTTGACTACTTAGGTAATTTTGTTTTCTTCGCCAACTAATCCCTCTTTCTAGCGAATATCCCCAAACTCTCGTATTTACCTCACTTAGCAGCTTTGGTACCCTGAATGTCCTTCCTGGTTAACTTAATTTACATTTATTATCTATCTATAATAAATAAATGAACTGACTGGTAAGTCTCACTGGCCAAGCTATCGTTATTCATTGCCCGCCTAACTTAGATCAACACATCATCTCATTTTCTCATGTGACCTACACGTGGTAAACAACATGGACAGGGCTAGTCTGAAGCAAAGGCAGAGCACAATGGGTGTTTTTGGGCTATTCTTTCTTCTCAAGGGCACTTCACATCCTTCGCATGGGAGTCAGATTCCTTTCCCCTAGTATCATAACTTTCTGTCCTTAATTACTGCCGGAAAGAGGACCATGTTAATGGCATGTAAGTGTGCCAAGCATGAAGTCTCTTGCTGAATATCTCCATTACTTTTACCTTTCTCTTCTGGTCCGATGTTGAATGTCAGAACACTCTCATCTCCCCCTTCTTCTTTCACTAGCATGCATCAGTATGTCAGTAGTCCATGATGGTACCCTTCCCCTACACCTACTCCTTTTCTCCTACATTGTTCATTCTGCACAAATGAAGAAATGCATACCAAGCATGGAAATCTATCTGCTCATCTAACCTCCGAGAGCATACTGTACCCAATAGTTCTCTCCACATACTTACCACGAAGTAAATCTTTTTCTTTATCTCCTCTGTCCCCATGTTCCGTTTTTTATGTTTCAAGTTCCTGAAACATCAATTGTTTCATCTGATGTTTGTCCTCTTTAACATTATAATTACACTGTCACAGTCCGCTATTGGTCTCCGTATGAGATTCTGACTTGCAGGTAAACCCATTAGAGGTTACTCAAATATACAGTTCTATGGGCCACATGTATCAACCAATTCTGACTTTGCATACAGGCCAATTTGCAGAATCCGCCCGTTTGAGAACACAAAATGGCTATTTACATGTGTGAAACACTATTTTGCGATTCGGTAATTGTTACCAAATCGCAAAATGGGTTAGCTATTCGGTATTTGGAAGGGGCGTGTTCAGGGCGTCCCTTAAATATAGCGAATCGCAGCGGTATATATGAATGCTTTGTGAATGCCCCTTTGAGAATGGTGGACCACTGCCTGCTCTTAAAAAATGAAAAGAAAACTTTTCATTCTTGTTTTTAAATGCAACCCGTTTTACTTTAAGAATGGGGATTTGGGGGGCAGCCGACCAGCGGGAGGCTTGCCCCCACAGGGTTTTTTGGGGCCGGTAGGAGGGGAGGGGGACACAGGACCTGGACGGACAGAAAGGACGGTTGGGCTATTTTGGGGCTGGGGGAGGGCAGTTGGGCTATTTGTGGGCTGTTTTGGGGCTGGGGGGTGGATATAGCCTGTACGTTCATGTCACTGTCCACCATTTTGTGGACAGTGACACAGCAACCAGTTTAAAACGTTGGGGGCCTTGTTTTTGCCTTGTTTTGCTTGTTGTTGCGTGTTTTGGGCCGTGGTTTGGCGTTGCGGCAGGCGGCGGTAGTGCTTGGTGTCAGAGGCTCTTTGCGGCGGTGAGGACGGAAGAAATGGCAGCGCTTGGTGACCCCCGGGTCCAGGAGGCGCTGAGGCTGCTAGGGGAGGCGGGCCGCATGGACCTGGTGCGGCCCGACCTCCAGGTAAGGCCGCTGCGGCGCGCTGCCAACGGTGCTGCGGCAGCGGTGATTGCCTGTGGACCTCCGCGGTCCCGACCGCGGAAGGCCCCGGGAGGTGGGAGGGGTGGGAGGGAGGCGGGGCAAGGCCACGAGGCGCGGTAAAGCGCCGAAGAGTGCGAGGGGGCTGGAGGCCCCCAGGGACGCCCTACGTTGCAGTTTGTGGGTGGGGCAGGGGGGCGGGAGGGGGCTGGGGGAGACGGCGGTGCGGGCCCTAACAGGGGGGTGGGGGCCTCGGAGGTTGGCGGGGGGAGCGCCAGGGGTGGTGGCTAGGGGCCTGGCAGCAGGAGCCAGGGAAGGCCTGGGGTGGGGTGCTGGGGTGCTGCAGGAGCAGGAGGGTGGAGGTGAAGGTAGGGTGGTGGGACAGGAGGCAGGGGGGGCAGGGTCACCCCTATTAATAGAGGAATCAAATATGTAGGGGGCGGGGAGGGGAGGGTGGAGGGGGCAGGGGGAGGGGGGCCAGGAGGCGCTGAGAGTGAGCTGGACTAAGGGTCATCGTCCGGGGAGGGGGCGAGCATGGTGGGCCCGAGCAGGTCCCCGTCACTAGGGAGGGGGAGAGGGGAGGGGAGCGGGGGGCCGGGCACCGAGGGGAGGGGCGGGGGGTGCGGAGGTGGCAGGGGGAACTCGGTTGGTGGGTGGGGACGGGGGGAGGCATCGGGCAGTGGGGGGGATGGTTTGGAGGTGGGACCGGGATGGGGGTCCGAGGGGTGGGGGTTGGGGGGGAGGGGCGGGCCTGCAGGGTCGGGAATGGGAGGAGTGGGGGTTGGGGGTCAGGGGGGTGGGGCGGGAGCTGGGGGCACCCATTGCGGAGGGGGGGTCATTCGGGGCGGTGGGGCCGAGGGGCACAGCGGGGTTGGGATGGGGGTAGCACGTGGGGGGACAGGAAAGGCCTTTTTTCCCCGGTATGCTGGACTCTACCTTTTTTCCTTGGCAGGACATGTTGGCGAGGGGCTCGGGTGAGCAGCATGCGGCTCCGTTCCACCGAGGGGATGGGCCGGCTTTGCCTTGTACGGGCGGTCGCGCTCCAACGTGGGACATGGCTTGGGACGGCGTTGGGCGGCGACAGGAGGAGTCATCGCCAGCCCCCCCCGAAGGGTCATATCGGATGCCGGGGCTAGGGGGATACATGCAGCTCCTGTTACTTTGGTTGTTGGTACGAGTGCGGTGGTGGGAGGTGGCGAGTGCGTGGATCTGGTGGATATGATGCGGGTGTGTAGAGAGAAGGCGGGGTTGAGCCGGCTGGAGTCCAGTGGGGACGGCCGGAGGCTACAGGAGGTTGGGGATGGGGAGTCTGAAGAGGAGGGGGAGATACGGGAGGGGGGATCTAGTAATGTTGTTTGCAGTGTGTTGCAGGTCCGGCCACAGCAGGACGCACCCAGGGTGACGGCCCCCTCAGCTCCACTGGTTAGGTGGCGGGATCCAGCTCGGACGCCGACCTTGACGCCAGGTAAGGTTGGAGACCGAGTGGGGAGTGGTGCAAGCAAGAGGCGCTGTGTGCAGGTGTCGGTGGGGACGGATACATGGGGGGATGATGTGGGACGGCTGGTGAAAGGTCAGTATGTCAAGGACACGGGGGTGGGTACGGATGGCGAAGCACCGGCGAGAGCGGTCGGGTCGTGCGCTGGCGCAGCATCAGCGGGCACGGCGGGGAGCAAGAAGAGGTGCGTGGTGCCGGTGCGGAAGCTTCCCTACATGGGGGTGAACAAGCGGCTGGGGGCACACTTGTCGCTGGCGACGAGGGAGAAGAATTGGAAGGGGGAACATTGACATTCTGAAGCTGTTGCATAGGGAACTGACTTCGAAGGAGGGGTCCAAGGAGGAAGAGCAGGAGTTGGCTCGGCGCCCCAAGGTCCCGTTGACAATCAACAATTGGTCAGCGGCTTTTCTAATATACGCTAGCATATATTGTGAAAAATTCCCGGATCGGTCCATCGCGCTATTCAAGTACATGGACATGGTGCGGTGACGTATGGGGGGTATGCCTAGTCCCATTATAACGAAGAGTTCCGGGCGCGGATGGCGGCTGACCCGGAGTCGCAGTGGGGTGAGCTGGATTCTGACCTTTACCAGCAGACGATGGACGGGGTCAAGTTTGGTCGCACCGTCTATACGGCCAGCGGTTTGCTGCTCGCGCCGGCCCCCTTTTCGGCCCGCCCCACCCGCGGGGGGGTGGGTCAGGGTGAGCCCAACAGTCAGAGCACAATCGGGGCCTGCTGGGACTTCAATAAGGGGGCATGCGGCCGGCAGGTGTGCCGTTTCAGGCATGAGTGCTTGAAGTGCGGGTGGCAACACCCGGTGGTACACTGCTTGGGTGTCACGGCGCCACCAGGACAGCAGCCCGCACAAGGCGGAGTGCAGGGTGGGGGGTCACAGAGTGGGGGGCGGGGAGGTGGCCGGGGGGGTCTGGGGCTTTGGGAAAAGGCTCATGCGCCAGTTAGAGTGGCGCGGATGGAACCATGGCTGGGGCGTACCTGCGGGCGGATGACGCAGCCGTGTTGCGAAGCGGTTTTCGGGATGGTTTTCAGCTGGGCTATGAGGGCCGGTGACTTGCGCGCTGGGCGGACAATCTGAAATCAGTACAGCCTCACAGAGGTATTGTGAGGGAGAAGCTGTTCAAGGAGGTCAAGGAGGGCCGCATGGTGGGCCCATTTGCGGAGCCGCCGCTGCCGGGGTTGATCATATCCCCGATTGGGGTGGTGCCCAAGAAGGAGCCGGGGCAATTCCGGCTGATTCAACATCTGTCGTGGCCAGCGGGTGGGTCAGTCAACGATTTTATCGCGGCGGACTTGGCGTCGGTGTCCTACTCCTCGGGGGATGTGGCGCGGAGGCTTGTGTAAAGGGTAGGGCGGGACGCCATGATGGCGAAGTGTGACATTAAGTTGGCGTTCCGCTTGCTCCCGGTACACCCGGAGGACCACCAGTTACTGGGGATCCAGTTTGACGGTGGCTTTTTTGTGGACAAGGCACTGCCGATGGAGTGTTCCATCTCCTGCGCGCTGTTTGAGCGCTTCAGTTCCTTTTTGAAGTGGGCTTTTTCCAGGCGCACAGGCTCTGAGATGATGACGCATTACCTGGATGACTTCTTCCTGGTGGGGCGACCCGGTGCGGCGGACTTCCAGCAGTTGCTGGACAGTTTGGCAGGGATGATGGAGGAATTTTGGGTTCCCCTGGCGCCGGAGAAGACGCACGGTCCCAGTACGGTGTTGTCCTTTCTCGGTATAGAGCTCGACTCAGTGGCCATGGAAGCACGCCTGCCGGAGGACAAGAGGGCGGCGATGTTGGCATTGGTGGGCGACATGCTAGGTAAACAGAAGGTGTTGGTTCGGGAGGTGCAGGTTCTCCTGGGGCATCTTAACTTTGCATGTCGCGTGGTGCGAGCGGGTCGTACCTTCTGTCGGCGGCTGGGTCTGGCTCTGTCGGGCTTGACGCTGCCCCACCACCACGTGCGTCTCTCGGCGGGGTTGAAGGAGGATTTGCGGACGTGGCGGGTTTTCCTGGAACGGTTCAATGGTGTGCCGATGGCACCGTCGGAGGATTGGGAGTGGGACGTGACGCTGTACTCCGATGCGGCAGGTGTCGGCGAATTTGGCCTGTATTGGGACGGGGGAGATGGTGCGCGGAGCAGTGGCCGACACATTGGCAGGCGGGGGGACGGAGCATTGCCTTCCTGGAGTTGTTTCCGCTGTTGGTGGTGGTCATGGTGTGGGCGGCTGAGTTGGCGCATAAGCGGGTGTTGTTCCGGGTGGATAACATGTCGGTGGTACATGTGGTGAACAGGCAGTCGGCACGGGACCCCCAGGTGTTGAAGCTCATGAGAGTTTTTGCGCTGCGCTGTTTAGAGAATGACATTATGTTTCATGCGCGCCACGTGACGGGAGTGGACAATGACATTGCAGATGCCTTGTCTTGTTCACAGTGGCAGAGGTTCCATGGGCTAGCCACGGTGGCGAAGACGGTCAAGACACCGATCCCAGGGGATCTCTGGTCGGTGGGAGACACCGGGTCGTTCAGCTGGTGAGGGCATCAGTGGCTGCATCCACATGGAAGGCGAATGAACTGGCGTGGGAGGAGTTTTGGCTCTCTGGTGCGGTAAGGCGGGGGATACCTGGCAGCGGGAGGAGCTGGTGGTGCAATTCATGCTGAGCTTGATGGACAGAGGTTTGTCGCGGGTCACGATTGCGGGCAAGTTGGCGGCGGTAGCGTTCATGGGGAAGTTGTGGTGGGGGTATCCCCCGTCGGCAGGTGAGTTGGGGACTCGTTTAATGGAAGGGTGGGTGAGGGAGAGAGGAGCGGGCGTGGCGCGGCATCGGCCGATCACGGGGGTTTTGCTGGTGGACTTGATTGCTGCGCTGCCGTCGGTGTGTCGCAACGGGGAGGAGACGGTGTTGTTTTCCACGCTCATGTCCTGGCTGTTTTATGGAGCTTTTCGGGTGTCGGAGCTGGTGGGTGTGAAAGGGGGGCGGGGCCTCCAGTGGGAGGACGTGGAGATGCGGGCCCGGGAAGTGGCGGTTCGCTTGCGACACTCAAAGACGAATGAAAGGGAGATGGTGACGTGGGTGGTCTTGGGACCGGGTGGTCGGGATGGGGTGTGTCTGGCGTTGTGGGGTCGCCGGCTGGCCGCGGGGCGACGTGCGACGGATGACGAGGTCTTCGGTCGGAAAGGAGGCGACAGGGTGACGGCGGCTCAGGCTTTGTGGGTTCTGCGGCACGCCCTACGGACTATGGGTGAGGACCCGAAGGGGTTTGGGAAGCATTCTTTTAGAATCGGGGCGGCGACGGAGGCAGCGCGGTGTGGGTGGGGGACGGAGGAGATCAATCGGCTGGGGCGATGGAAGTCAGACTGTGACAGGCGATATGTCAGAATGAGGGGGGTACAGGGGACGGTCTGAACTTTGGGTTCCGCCCTCTTACATGTGTGTCTTTTCAGGTGCTGTGGTGGGGCCGGAGGTGGTGCTTCTGAACATTTACATGGTGGGACACTCATTTGTCAAGGGGGCTGAGAGGGCTGAATGGGACAAGCACCGGACGCTCAACTTGGAATTGGATGACAGATTGTTTAGATGTCATTGGCGGGGAAAGGGGGAATGCGTTGGCACAAGTAGATGCCCTTGCTGAAAACTGTGGTCAGGGGGGGTGTGCCCGGATGTGGTAGTGATACACCTGGGTGAAAATGACCTAGTGCAATGTAAAGGTTTGGCAATGGTCAAGCAGATGAAACGAGATTTGTTAGAGATTAAGAGACAGTGGTCAGGTTGTCATTTGATTTGGTCGGATTTTATTCCCAGGAGGTGTTGGAGGGGAGCTGAGCGCCCGGGAGCTATTGACAGGATGAGGAGAAAGATCAACAGGGAGATGAAGGATTTCTGTGCTAGGGAGGGGATAGGCAGGATGGAGCATCCCGAGCTTAAGTACGGAGCGGTGTATGTCTTTCGGGAGGATGGGGTTCATCTCTCACGGTATGGGATGGAGCTATACATAGTTCAGTTGAAGGAGGCACTGGATGCGGCATTGGGACTGAGCAGGTACCCGAGGAGGCTGGAGTCCTAGGGGGGGGTCGAAAGACGCTAATGCGGCTTTCGAGTGGCGCTTCTCCTAGTTAAAAAGGAGGTAGTGGGGGTATTGGAAGAGGCCTGGGTTGGCTTGTTGTAGGCGGTGGGGGAATTGAGGTCTTTTGCAGTTGTAGGCAGGAGGGTAGGTTGCAGGCGGGATGTTATATGATGTTATGAGTTTGCAATGTTGGGGATCAATTTTGGGGTGGTGGGGGGGTTGTTAGGCATTCACTATTTAGTGAGACATTGTTTTGTGCGGCGCAGGCCAAGGTTGGGATTAGGCAGGGTGCACCTGATTCCAATAAAGCGACCTTTATCACATCATTCCTGTGTCTGTGGTCAGTGCCCCCTCTCCTACTGGTGGGCCCCAATGGGGATTTGGGGGGGCAGCCGACCAGCGGGAGGCTTGCCCCCACGGGGTTTTTTAGGGCCGGTAGGAGGGGAGGGGGACACAGGACCTGTACAGACAGCAAGGACGGTTGGGCTGTTTTTGGGCTGGGGGAAGGCAGTTGGGCTATTTTTGGGCTGTTTTTGGGCAGGGGGGTGGATATAGCCTGTATGTTCGTGTCACTGTCCACCATTTTGTGGACAGTGACACAGCAACCGGTTTAAAACGTTGGGGGCCTTGTTTTTGCCCGCCCGCCCAGTGTAAGGGGGGAGCATAGGGGGGGAGGGGGTTTCACCGGGGGGTTTTGTAGTGGTTGGAGGAGGTCTTCTTGGATGATGGTGCACAGGCAGGTGGTGGAGGTTGTAGGGACAGCTGTGTTGTCGCTGGATCAGGTGCAGGTGTTCTGCCTTTGTCATTGGCGCTTCTCCTAGTTAAAAAGGGGGTAGTGGGGGTGTTGGAAGAGGCCTGGGTTGGCTTTTTGTAGGTGGTGGGGGACTTGGGGTCTTTTGCAGTTGTAGGCAGGACGGTAGGTTGCAGACGGGATGTTATATGATGTTAAGAGTTTGCAATGTTGGGGATCCATTTAGGGGTGGTGGGGGGGGGGTTGTTAGGCATTCACTATTTAGTGAGACATAGTTTTGTGCGGCGCAGGCCAAGGTTGGGATTAGGCAGGGTGCACCTGATTCCAATAAAGCGGCCTTTATCACACCATTCCTGTGTCTGTGGTCAGTGACCCCCCCCCCCTCCTACTGGTGGGCCCCAAAAGCGGGCTGCATTTAAACGCAATCACGGACAGGGTGATCTGACCCCAGAAGGCCACCATCCCCATGATTTTAGAGATTCCTAGGGAGTTGCAAATTGCAATTTACCTCAATAATATTAATGAGGTAGGTTGATTTGCGAGCCCCTACGAATCGCTAAATGAATCTGTTGGAGTTCCATACATTTGGAAAAGTGATTACCTAATTGTGATTAGCTGAAAATCACAATTAGATAATCGCTTTTTAAAATCTTGATACATGTGTCCCTAAGTGTGAGCTTGTTGCCCCCTTCCCCAAAGATAAAATGAAATGCACTCAGTTTGTAAGAATTACCGACATGCTTGCAAAAATTCCCAAATGAAACTTGATAAATGTATATTTACATCATGAATATTCAATGAATGTTCCAAAAATCTGACTTATGTCACTACTTATTGGGTTATTGAGGCCAGATGAAGGTCGTCCGCATCCTGGTGCCCTCCTGTCATACATGAAAAAAAAAAAGAAATTGTTGCTGGGTGATATCAAGCCCCTCTCCCTTGTAATAATAAGTATGTGCGCGTGGGAAACAATTGTGGTTGGGTCTGTGGCATTGAACTCTTTTGCAAGTTTGGATTCAATATGTGACTATTTCATTACATCCTAAACATTCAAATACATTCAATCCTCTGCTCAGTTGCAGTGCAATGTTATTTGTTAATGTTGCTTGTTATTTAGTGTATTCGCCCCTATGAGGCCAGAGAGGTGAAAGAACAAACTGTTTGACATCAGACAGCAGGATGACCTCTAGAGCCCCTTTGCATTAAACCTTCTAGTGATGTCCTGAAGGGTTTCCACTGATGCCCTCGATTCTGATTCAATAAAATTGAATGAAAGCACTAGGACCTGCTGTTTTTTCAGTTCTGGCCCGAGTGGAATTCTCCTCCACACAGAACAGGCTACCGCTATCAGCCTTTCCTTTATTTTTGTTATTCCACTGGCCACAAATACACTCACCGGGCTTATATTCTTCTCAGCTCAATATTATAGCCTCGGAATCTCTCTCTGATCTGCAGTTGTTTGATCTCCCTTTAAGATGCTCTCTTTTTTGCAAGTGAAGGAGATTGCAACCAAAGGAGGTGGGCTGATCAATTAAGGCAGCACCACAGCAGGAGTCCCAGAGTCCTCCTAATCTTCAGAGTGGCGAGGAGATGAAGAAAACAAGTATTCCTCTATGCAGTGGGGGTGGTTTGACCTGAGGAGTAACAGCCTTGCAAGTTTTAAGAGCTGTAAAAAACAAATGCATCCTTCTCTCATTAAATGTACACCAGAACGCTCTTTAGTTTATTTACCCTGACTGCCCCCCCTTTATGAATGCATTTTATTATAATGTAGGTATATTCATAAAGAACCTTACAACCCTGGCAAGGAGCCGCAGTGCTTTTGGGGGGGGCCGGCACACACTCCTCCATAGGTTGTGTTTGGTAGGATGAAGATGGTTTCCCATTGTAGCCAATGTTGTATTATCTGTATTTTCAGATGATGCACACATTTTGTTGGGGTGACCTTGATGGTGGACCTGAGCATTGCAGTCTTGAGAATATTTTGTTTGGTGACTTTAATATGTTAGTTAGGGGTTAAGAGACAGTTGTGGGGAAACTATTTTTCACATGGTCCCAACATTCTGCCAATCTTCACCCACAAATAATTTGAAAACAATTTAGAAGAAAGGGAGGACCATTCTGAGAGGGTGCCTCTCAGAGAAATGTTGTCTTTGATTTCAAAATTTAAATTGGAACACTGTCATCAGGCAAGCAATTGATCTATACATTCAATCCTACTTGAATTAGAGTTGTCAAGGATCCAAATTTCTTCGCATTTCAGTACCTGTAGTTCAATTGCAGTCCAATATATCCCAATTTAAATTCAGGACCACAAGTAACAGAAGGCAAATAATCATGTATTGCATTAGATACTCCCACATTGATTTGAGACACACTCGTGCACTGTAAAAAACTCACCGTCATCCTCTTGAATAAATCATTCATGTATAGCCAGGAATTGCAGACACCAAGACTTTGTTTTTTAGAAATCTATTTACATGTATAAGCCTATGTGAGAAATTGGGTTATTGGTTGAGGGGGTAGAAACGCATCTCAAGCAACACCCACAATTCTCATCAAGGTGAACCACAAAAAGTCAATAAATTAACCTGTGCTTAGCCCTCTCTTAGCTTGGCACAAAAGCAGTCAGGCTTACTTTAGAGGCGATGTGTATGTATTTAATGATTCAAAAAGGGGGGTGGTGATGGACAGAGTATCTGAATTAAGCAGAACACTCCTACCCAGTCAAAAGATCAGGGATTGATCCATCACCGTTATTTAGCTCACTGCACCATCCCAGCTCAGAACCTGGCTACATGCAAATTAGTCTGACCCTGGCCCAGTGCATCATGGGAACAGGGCAGACCAAACTACCAAACCAATTCTTTTCTGGAAAGGAAACAAGCTTCCGGGAACCGGTTTCTGGCATTACAGCCGTCTTCGGCCCGGCTTGCTTGAATCCTGATGGTACAGTGAGCAAGGGACTCACATCTGAGCATACCCTTCCACACTTGTGGTGGCCAAAACGATTCAAAAAGGGGGGTGGTGATGGACAGAGTATCTGAATTAAGCAGAACACTCCTACCCAGTCAAAAGATCAGGGCTTGATCCATCACCGTTATAAGTATAATTATATCGTAATTGTTATAAAATAGTGCACAGAAAGGGAAATGATCACGATAAGATCAGAAATTAATAGAATAAGATAGAACAGGTATTAGAATATGCTTAGACCCACCAAAGCAAAAAAAGAAAAATCAACATTATGTGGGTCAAAATACATCGTTCAACATGTTACATTATAATTTAAACAGATCATCATTAATTAACTACACAAACCAACCCAGATAATTACCATATGAACACACAGTTGTAGTACTGCATCATATAAAGGAAAAGTTAGGTCATCATAAACATTTCCAGAATCAAAGCAGAATGAATAGCAGTATTATCAAACAGACAGATCTACAATACAATAGATCTACAATACACAGAATGAAACTAATACAGTCTGATTTCATAAAGTATTTCATCCTAAAAACGAACTGCAATATTTTTTAGGATGAAATACTTTATGAAATCAGATTGTATTAGTTTCATTCTGTGTATTGTAGTTCTGTCTGTTTGATAATACTGCTATTTTATAACAATTACGATTGATGATCTAGTAAAAGGACCGGGACCTCATATTGAGCTCATTTTCTTTTAAAATATGGTCCCTGGAGTAAAAGATACATTTGGGATACTCTACATAATGAATAAGTCATCAGGATGGACCCTGAAAATTTTGTCTGCTCCTTGAGAGTACTGCGTAAAGTTTTAGTCATGGATTGTAAAAACGTGTAACTTTGGGCGCCATTTTGGAATGGTCAGATACCTGGGAACAATTGGTCCCTTTTCAGTGTTTGCGATTGAATACTTATGTACATTAAAAGATGGCGCGGGTGCTAGACGCCGTACTCGTGCTGCCATCGATGTCGAGACACGATATACTTACTTGGTAAGTGGCTGCCTAAACGATAATTTTTTTATAAAACCCTCGAATAGCTGCCCTTGAAGCTCTTTAATGTCATTTTTGCGGTACGCGACTTTTCCTTTATTAAAGTTGTTTTGTGAACCTTAAGAAGGTTTTGCATTTTGGGAAACCTTATTTGAGAGGTTTTCCGTTGAAAACTTGTATATGTCCTACTGGACTCGAGACTGTTAAATCAGGCTGAGTGGGGCAATCGCATTATTAATGTTGTTGAAAACTAGGTATCGTAATGTAAGTTATTGTCGAGGACTTAATATTAATGTTTTGATTTTAGATACTGTGACCAGATTTTGCCCTGACGTGGGTTTCGTTTTTTCAGTAAATAAAGGTGCTACTTCTTCGTGGAACCGATCGATAACTTTGAACTTAGTGAGTATTGGATTCATGTTTTGGTTGTCTTTACCTAGTCTGATGAGGCAGATGTTCTGAAACGTTATGTTACTTGATGGTCAAACTGGATATCTTATGGTAAATAGTTGCTTGAATTGTTTTCATTATACAGCTAAATTATTGCGCCACTTGGAACAGAGAGTCAGTGGTGTCGCCAGGTTTGTGAATATAAGTGCTGGTGAGCGTTAATTTGTATAAATAAATTCCCTTGTCTTCGCTGTTTTTATTGAGGGTTTTTTGAAGCACTAAGTTTGATACGTTACTGTCACGGTAATTTTCACTTTATTTCTCTCCCTTTTTTCATTTTTTCATTTTGGATTTTTTGTGGGCTCTATTGAATCTATCTTTGCACTTCTCCTTCTCTTTGAATAATAAAAAATACACTTTTGGTGACTTTTTGGTTACTTGAATAGGCTGTATCCACTTGAGTGTGTTGATCGAATCCACTACTTTAATACACATGTGCAATTGTGATTGTGATGCTCCTGTCACCTGTGGTGATACGCTTTTTATGAGGTTGAGAACAATCTTGTCTTCTCTGAATTAGTTTCTGAGTATGTCTTGTATGAAATATTTAGTTTGTAATTATTGCTATTATTATATATTCAACCCTGATGAACTCTAAATGCACAAACTGCTATAATTAGACGAAACACGTGTTGGCTAGCAGTGAAAGAGATGCTACAATGAATATTAAAGAACAAGACTGACACCGATTTTTGGAATATGATGCTTTATTTGCTAGTTGTTTTGTACACTGTCTGAATTTGCTCGGGATACATTGTATTTATTCATTCAATTAGGTACTTGCTTTTTACCATTTATAACATCAAAGCATCACAATTCCAAGACCACAATATCTACAATCCATTCAACCCAAATCATCAGGAGTTGTCATTAATCATGCAATCGAGCCAAGTAGTTTATGATGAAAAGCTTCTTGATTTATTTGTATTCCTTTTGCTGATACAGATACATGTTCAGCCCAGCCAACGTGTTTTGTCCTACAAGGACTTCATTAGGGTTGTGATTAGTGATCTAATTCCAGATGTTTGTTGTAACTGGAAAAACATCTTGTTCTCTTTTAAACCAAATCATTGGAGTATCATTTCAGAAAACAACTCACAAATCTGAGGCTGTTGAAAATGGCAATGTATGTGTACATAAGCGGCGTTCATTTGTGTTCACTGTACCTCTTGTCGTAAGCAGAATGGACATTGCAAAACACTGACTGTGTTACCCCGCCAGCATAGACCCATGCACACATATATACAACAGCCATTTTAGGTACCGTGGTCTCTCTGTTTGCGATCGATCACCAGCGCCCTTCCCTGACCCTGCAATCTTCCCCCATGCACCCTGACCGCCCCCGCTCTCACATGCACAAGTCATGAGCCCTCCCCTCCCGCATGACACGGTCTCTGAAAATCGCACCCCGCGCCTGACCAACACCTCCTTTCCCTCCATGAATACCCCTCCTTTGATGACCTCTTCCTCCGAACCTAATTGTCTACATGGACCGCTGGTCACCCCTTAGCCTGAGGATACAGTTTATTGCCCACTACTGTATGCACTCGCTTCTCTTAAAAAGAGCCACTATTGATCATGACCTCCCCACCCCTGAGATTCGATCAGGAGCACACATTCCAAAGGAATCAGCAGAACACTCAGCCGCATGACAGCCCCCTCCTATTGTATGGAGGATAAGGGCCCCTACTGTAGCCACGTGTTGGAATATCTTCGTACTTCACAATGTCTTGATTGTAATAAAGGATGCCTGTGTGCCACAAACCTGTGTATAAAAGATGAAGCCTCAGAGAAACTTGTTAGAGCACCTCCTGAAGACACTATGAGAGTGTCCGAAATGACATGCTCTCCTCATGAGAAATAAACCTTTTTCCTTGTCTTCCTGCTTCCAGTGCCCGTCTCTTTATTTGGTAATTATTCAAGATGGGAACTAAGAGTCGCCCTGCACCAGCAGCCTGGGCATCAGGTGCGATATGGGCTGACTTTTCTACAATTGGCGTCCCAACGCGGGGTCCACCAGCGACATAAGGTCCGGTAAGAGAGGTCCAGACGATGAGGTGAACATCTAAATGATTGGAGTATACCTGCCTTGAGAGGGCCCTCGTCCGGCTGCCGATTGAATGAACTTCACCGATTCTGAATTGATCTCTCTCTCTCAAAGTGACCTATTGTCCTGACTGGAATCCCACAGGAATGCTGCGGTAAAAACATGGAGAAAGAGAACGATCGGGCGCTGGAAAAAGGAAGGCGAAGAACTGTCCACATGGTCCGGTCCGGGTAAGGTGGTGACACACGACAAATTGCGAAATTGATTGGTTGATTGTTTGAAAATACTAGTATTACTCACTTTATTGTCTCTGAGAGATTCTCTATTTGCAAACAAGCACAGAGTCGCCATACTCTGTTTAGTCTTTGCAGATAGTGAAGGATAGGTAATGCAGACTTTTGTCCCCATTGTAATCCGTCATACCTATTTTTTCTCCCCATTGATTGATTGTTTGATCGAGCATTGAATTGTTCGAAGTTGGTTCTCTTAAGGATCTTCTCTGCCTGCAAACGGGGAAGAATAGGAATATTCTCTCTCCCTTTGCAGATAGTGAAGGGTAGGTAACGCAAGCTTTTAACCCGTCGTGCCTATTTCGTTCCTCATTGATTGATTGATTGTCCGAACATTGATTGTTCGGAATTGGTTCTCTTTGGAGGTATTCTCTGTTTGCAAATAACGTGGAATAGAAATGTTCTGTCTAGTCTTTGCAAGTAAGGAAGGGTAGGCAATGCGGACCTTTGTCCCCCGTTGTAATCTGTCATGCCTATCTACTCCCCACTGATTGGTAAACCAGTTCCACCCGGACCATTTATTGGAGGTAGGTCATCTGGCTCGGCCAGGAGGGTACCCCTAATACAAAAGGACAAATATAAAAATGCGGATTAGCCGCCGTATCGTGCTAGCAAATAAAAGAAAAAAATAAATAAATAAATAAAAATCGTTAGGAAAAAGAAAAGGAATAGAGTGAAATCAGTAGGCCGCTGATGAAATCTTCTTTTTAACCTCGCTGAAATGAAAACATAGGGAACAACCCCTCAGGAAATACGAGACTGGTGAGGAAAGCCGAACTCAACGCTATGACTTCGAGACAGCTTGGCTCCACCACCCACCCCGCCCAATTAACGATAAACCTTAGGCGAATAATAGAAGATATACAACACTATAGCAAAGCAACAAGTGAACACGTTTTATTTTTAAACAAACAGAAAAAAAAACCATTTAAGCAACTATTTACATGACAAACGGCTGCAACGGCAAACGAAACCCACAATGCATTTCGCCGTCTGCCTGACGCCGTTCCAGTCATTCCTTCCCCAAAGTAGCAATGTTGGGCTACTTTGGGCTACTTTCTAGTAGTTTTTGGGCGTTTTTATGTCTACAAAACCCATCAGGGGCGGTGGGGTGGAAGGACCACTACGCGAATAGCCCGAAGGCGGCGCCACACGCCAAGGCCTGCCCCACCGGATGAACCAAGGGACCCGTTCCTGGGGCCAGGGCGAAGAGCGTCCGGCCGCCATCAACCGGAGGCCCGGCCCGAAAACATGCCAGGCGCCACTTCTTTCTTTTATAATGGCTGCGACAACCCTGGGGGGGATGTCTTGCACATGCCTCCGACCCCCCCCTCGTCCTCATCGCCTGGTCCGGCCATAACAAATGTCAAGCGAGACGCCGTGGGGTGCACCGGCAGGGAGAGGCGGCGCGAACGAGCCTCTCCCACCTCCCCAGGTGGAGGCTCCCCAGCTGCGCCCTCAACGCTCCTCGCACCCGGCAAAGGGTTCGTCCACTCTTGCGGTGCAGCGACGCTCCACGCACCCGGAAAAGGGTTCATCCACTGTGGCGATGCTGCGACACCTCGCCCGGCAGGTTGGAGCCCGTCTGCTCATTTGACCCCGCGATCACCGGTAGCTGCTGAACTCTCAAAATGGCGGTCGACCTTGCAAGAGTGGGCCCAGCATGAAGGAATGGCCCGGTTGCTTGTGGATGCCACCATCATAAAAGTTCTCCTCGTCCTTGAAGATTCTAGAGGAGCCGCGGGAGTCCCCGACTCCCGCAGATACCCCCGATGGGGAATGACTGCCATGATTGCCCACGGAACGATGGAAATGTAGCCGCAGGACGTCGGCGCTCCCATGCTGGCGCCAGCCTCAGTTTGAATGACTAGAATCCTGCAGACTACAGCTCGGATCAGTTCCGGTGAAAACACAGTATGACCCGGTAGAAAAGATTGTTGCCTCCCTCCCCTTTTGACTGATTGTTCAGACCACCGATCCTTTCTTTTGCCCTTTAACGGAACTTTTTGGACTGCCAAAAGGAAGCTCTGGGCCAACCACGAGTTAGTGGAGATTTAGACTATGCCTGGATCTGCCTGACTGCACCCAAAATGGCGCCGATGCAAATGAAACTCTCAACTCCTTATTGTACCCCGATTGCTCAGCCTTGGTGTCATAGGATATGTATGAAGTTTAAAAAAAAAAAAAACATATAGATTGATATAGGATGTTTACTGATTATAAGTTCGGACAATGGATTGATATAGGATGTATACTGTCAGCTCGGACAATGAATTGATATGAGATGGGTACTGATTGTGTGTTCGGACAATGAAGGACAATGAATTGACATGAGATGGGTACCGATTGAACATTCGGACAATGAATTGTTGTTAAGTTTTGGCGCATCATGATTATTGAAAGTTCGAAATTTCAATGCTTATGATACTCGCTCACACTAAAGATTCGATATGATTTTTATTGCACTTGGCGCACTTTTTATGAAATTAACGACCACCGACTCCATTAAGTTTTCCACTAATAAAGTACCCCCACATCTACAGTTCCAGCCTGCTCCGTGGCCGGCCCACGGGGTTGTAGGCCCGTATTTGTACACCGACATTCTTATTAAAGATGTTTGGAAAAAGCAAACGTAGTTGTCACGCGTAAGTTGATAAGTTTCAAATGAATGATCACTATTTCCGATATAACTAAAAACACAGGTGAAATGGCTCAGCTCGATTAGTTAAGGGTTAAAACATATAGTACGCAGAAATAGTGCAAATATGAATGGTCCAGGTTTTTGTTGTATGTATTTTGCACATTTTTGTACAGCCCAAAGCAACCGCTAAAAAAAAAAAAAAAAAACCCTGGAACTCAGCCTATACTTTATATGCTACCTGTATCAGGAAAATTGTGCTAAAATGTCCCTAAGTCGCCCCGAAGGAGTGCCACCTGGCCTCCCTACATACGGTCCACAATACCACACACCGGCTTCCGATAATCATCTCTCACACACTAAAAGGTTCATCTGGGCTTAAATGCCGAGTTGGCAAGAACTGCGCTCCGTGGAGATAGACCGAGTATGTAGTAAGTAAAAGCCTTTTTCGGGTTTATGCGCGCTGATGTGTTTTTAAATGTTGCCCCCGCCCCCTTCTTTTTCCCTCTTTCTGCAGGTTACTTTGGAACATCGATTAAAAATACGAAAAGGAAAATGGTGATCTAACGGACGAAGAGACGGGAAAAAGGCGTTTGATTATGGTACCTAACCACGACAAACCCCGAATAATGCAACCAAAAATGACGTACAATAATGAATACATTCCTCCGTTTAACTAAATAGGGAAAGTTTAGGGAATATTCCGAGGTAGGGTTTACACAAGTATCCTCCGCCGAGAGGACTAGGAATATTGCCAATATTTAAAAACCTACTACCTCCCTTTTCGCATCCTCATAGACGTGTAACTCAAAGCTGCCCCATTGTTCTCCAACTGACACCGACTATTGTCTCAGCCTGGAAACACATTTGCTAAAATGACTCGAAAATACCACCGTGAGCATTAGCCCGACCAGGTTAGTTCATGACCAAGTGGCAGAGACGTAAGTGTGTGCAACCACAACCTCCAGTAAAGGCAGCCGACAATAAAAAGAAAAGAAAAAGTAAAGAGAGCTTAGGATGCTGAGAATGCGCAGCGTACAGGAGGAGATCATTTTGGCCAATAACTGTTCTATGTTTTGTCTTGGATTTTTGTATATAATACATGTACTGTCTCCCCCGTCTGAGTTTGTGTGTATGTGATGCATGAATCTACGTCATCCCTCTGCCTGTGTTTCCGTATTACTTAACCCCTGTTGATCTGTGTTGTGCGCGCACTGAATGGCCCATTATTGTACACGTCTCTCTCTCTCTCTCTCTCTCTCTCTCTCTCTCTCTCTCTCTCTTTCTCTCTCCATGTCATACGTGTACCGAAAGGACCATTTAGAGTGCGGTCTCTCTCTCTCTCTCTCTCTCTCTCTCTCTCTCTCTCTCTTTCTCTTTCTCTTTCTCTTTCTCTTTCTCTTTCTCTTTCTCTTTCTCTTTCTCTTTCTCTTTCTCTTTCTCTTTCTCTTTCTCTCTCTCTCTCTCTCTCTCTCTCTCTCTCTCTCTCTCTCTCTCTTTCTCTTTCTCTTTCTCTTTCTCTTTCTCTCTCCGAAAGCCCCCTGTTCCCTCTTTCCTTGTATGGTGACGTTGTGCCCCTCCGGCACAAAACATAATTGGGTTTCCTTGAACACAAAGGTGTTCAGCAAAATTGACCAAAACGATTGTGACTTGCCATATTACTACCTCTCCTTTCTGCAAAACGATAGAACCCGAGTTGGTAATGAAGGAAAGGAAAGGTAAGACGACGGACGTCCCCTAATCTGGCCTTTTATAGGGGGACTATAACGTCAATGGTCTTCTGTTTCTCAGTTCGTTAGAAATGCGATCCCCAATGCCCCGATTGCCCCACCCCCCTGCACCTAAGTGCGGATGTCCAGAGTACCCCACTTCTCCCGATCGACCCCAGCTCCCTGTCCAAAGCGCCCACGCTTCCCCCGATTAACCCCAGCCTCATGTTAGCTACCCACGAAACGTAATTGATGACCTTGATTAACGGTCATTCCCCAGGAAAGCCATGTTTAACATCTGCCCCTTCCCCCTTCGTCATGACGATAATGCCCCTGCTTGCAAGAGTTAGCCGACCCCGAAGGGAAGTGTAAGACTGTCAGTACTTGGGTTAAAATGAAAAAGGGCGAGTCTCTACATAGGGGCTCGAGTTTTGAGTGATGATATAATACACCATGTATAAAAGTCCAATTTCTCTCACCATACGCCGCGCATGAACGCCACACAGGTTTATGAAATCAATAACAATGCCCTCCTACAGACTCCATAAGTGACGACTTCTGACTGTGATCGATGAACATATCCCCCACCTACGCAGGATTGGGGACGGAATTGAGATGTATAAATGTCTTCTCCTGCCAGTTTTTCTAAAAATTGTTTTTTACCCATTCAAAGATACAATCACCGGAGGAGAGGAGCTGGACGTGACGCACAGCCTGGCCACAGATCATGAAGCACGTGTGACCGCAACCAAAGGTGGAGCCGCAGAGCAACGGGACGCGGGACGAGGCACAACTCTCAAACTCGGCAGATGAAGGAATGAAGGGCTGCCTTGAAGCCCTCGACTTGCTGACCCACTCGTGCCTGAAGTCCCCGCCCCCTTTTGAGTCCGACTGATGGGCCTGCCTGCTCGCTGTCCTTTGCTCCCTTGGTCCCTTGGTGTGTTCAAAGATCTGGCCCCACTCCGCCCTCTCTTCCCTCGATTATCCAACAAACTCACCCTTTTTCGCATAAACTTTTGACTATAGAATGAGGTTTTGCCACGGAAAAAGAAAAGACACGCAGGTGCCCAGCTTGAGGCACCCCTAAGAAAATAAGTTAGGAAACAGGACTGTGATCTAACAGCAGAGGACTGATCGCACCCTGCAACGTGTAAGGATGAATCCGAGCTGGACCTATAGCTCCACCGCCGGTGCTCAGCAGCGCCAACAAAAGAAGATGGACTCTGTTAAAAGACATTGCGACAAAGACCCTCCCCCTTTCCAGAACTTTCTACTCACCCCTTGACTAATTGCTTGTATCGAATTGAATCCCTCCCTCAACCATTTTGTATTGCCTTTTAAAATGTTCATCGGTCACTCATGTAGTTAGTTTTTCAAACGTCTCTTATAGTACTGACAAGACCCGAGGTATCAGAGCATTTTTTCCTGTATGTTGATGTCACTGGAGAGAAAATGTGAACTTGATTTTACAATGTGTCGGAACATTTTTCCTTGATTCTACACCGACTAAATATTATGCCGATCTCTAGGCTTGTAAATTAACATGTATTGCATTCTGCCTATAGCATCGACTAGGTAGAAATTGAACTTGCTTATGTAAAAAAGCGGCGACTGTTGAAAATGGCAATGTATGTGTACATAAGCGGCGTTCATTTGTGTTCACTGTACCTCTTGTCGTAAGCAGAATGGACATTGCAAAACACTGACTGTGTTACCCCGCCAGCATAGACCCATGCACACATATATACAACAGCCATTTTAGGTACCGTGGTCTCTCTGTTTGCGATCGATCACCAGTGCCCTTCCCTGACCCTGCAAGCTTCCCCCATGCACCCTGACCGCCCCCGCTCTCACATGCACAAGTCATGAGCCCTCCCCTCCCGCATGACTCTGTCTCTGAAAATCGCACCCCGCGCCTGACCAACACCTCCTTTCCCTCCATGAATACCCCTCCTTTGATGACCTCTTCCTCCAAACCTAATTGTCTACATGGACCGCTGGTCACCCCTTAGCCTGAGGATACAGTTTATTGCCCACTACTGTATGCACTCGCTTCTCTTAAAAAGAGCCACTATTGATCATGACCTCCCCACCCCTGAGATTCGATCAGGAGCACACATTCCAAAGGAATCAGCAGAACACTCAGCTGCACGACAGCCCCCTCCTATTGTATGGAGGATAAGGGCCCCTACTGTAGCCACGTGTTGGAATATCTTCGTACTTCACAATGTCTTGATTGTAATAAAGGATGCCTGTGTGCCACAAACCTGTGTATAAAAGACGAAGCCTCAGAGAAACTTGTTAGAGCACCTCCTGAAGACACTATGAGAGTGTCCGAAATGACATGCTCTCCTCATGAGAAATAAACCTTTTTCCTTGTCTTCCTGCTTCCAGTGCCCGTCTCTTTATTTGGTAATTATTCAAGATGGGAACTAAGAGTCGCCCTGCACCAGCAGCCTGGGCATCAGGTGCGATATGGGCTGACTTTTCTACAATTGGCGTCCCAACGCGGGGTCCACCAGCGACATAAGGTCCGGTAAGAGAGGTCCAGACGATGAGGTGAACATCTAAATGATTGGAGTATACCTGCCTTGAGAGGGCCCTCGTCCGGCTGCCGATTGAATGAACTTCACTGATTCCGAATTGATCTCTCTCTCTCAAAGTGACCTATTGTCCTGACTGGAATCCCACAGGAATGCTGCGGTAAAAACATGGAGAAAGAGAACGATCGGGCGCTGGAAAAAGGAAGGCGAAGAACTGTCCACATGGTCCGGTCCGGGTAAGGTGGTGACACACGACAAATTGCGAAATTGATTGGTTGATTGTTTGAAAATACTAGTATTACTCACTTTATTGTCTCTGAGAGATTCTCTATTTGCAAACAAGCACAGAGTCGCCATACTCTGTTTAGTCTTTGCAGATAGTGAAGGATAGGTAATGCAGACTTTTGTCCCCATTGTAATCCGTCATACCTATTTTTTCTCCCCATTGATTGATTGTTTGATCGAGCATTGAATTGTTCGAAGTTGGTTCTCTTAAGGATCTTCTCTGCCTGCAAACGGGGAAGAATAGGAATATTCTCTCTCCCTTTGCAGATAGTGAAGGGTAGGTAACGCAAGCTTTTAACCCGTCGTGCCTATTTCGTTCCTCATTGATTGATTGATTGTCCGAACATTGATTGTTCGGAATTGGTTCTCTTTGGAGGTATTCTCTGTTTGCAAATAACGTGGAATAGAAATGTTCTGTCTAGTCTTTGCAAGTAAGGAAGGGTAGGCAATGCGGACCTTTGTCCCCCGTTGTAATCTGTCATGCCTATCTACTCCCCACTGATTGGTAAACCAGTTCCACCCGGACCATTTATTGGAGGTAGGTCATCTGGCTCGGCCAGGAGGGTACCCCTAATACAAAAGGACAAATATAAAAATGCGGATTAGCCGCCGTATCGTGCTAGCAAATAAAAGAAAAAAATAAATAAATAAATAAAAATCGTTAGGAAAAAGAAAAGGAATAGAGTGAAATCAGTAGGCCGCTGATGAAATCTTCTTTTTAACCTCGCTGAAATGAAAACATAGGGAACAACCCCTCAGGAAATACGAGACTGGTGAGGAAAGCCGAACTCAACGCTATGACTTCGAGACAGCTTGGCTCCACCACCCACCCCGCCCAATTAACGATAAACCTTAGGCGAATAATAGAAGATATACAACACTATAGCAAAGCAACAAGTGAACACGTTTTATTTTTAAACAAACAGAAAAAAAAACATTTAAGCAACTATTTACATGACAAACGGCTGCAACGGCAAACGAAACCCACAATGCATTTCGCCGTCTGCCTGACGCCGTTCCAGTCATTCCTTCCCCAAAGTAGCAATGTTGGGCTACTTTGGGCTACTTTCTAGTAGTTTTTGGGCGTTTTTATGTCTACAAAACCCATCAGGGGCGGTGGGGTGGAAGGACCACTACGCGAATAGCCCGAAGGCGGCGCCACACGCCAAGGCCTGCCCCACCGGATGAACCAAGGGACCCGTTCCTGGGGCCAGGGCGAAGAGCGTCCGGCCGCCATCAACCGGAGGCCCGGCCCGAAAACATGCCAGGCGCCACTTCTTTCTTTTATAATGGCTGCGACAACCCTGGGGGGGATGTCTTGCACATGCCTCCGACCCCCCCCTCGTCCTCATCGCCTGGTCCGGCCATAACAAATGTCAAGCGAGACGCCGTGGGGTGCACCGGCAGGGAGAGGCGGCGCGAACGAGCCTCTCCCACCTCCCCAGGTGGAGGCTCCCCAGCTGCGCCCTCAACGCTCCTCGCACCCGGCAAAGGGTTCGTCCACTCTTGCGGTGCAGCGACGCTCCACGCACCCGGAAAAGGGTTCATCCACTGTGGCGATGCTGCGACACCTCGCCCGGCAGGTTGGAGCCCGTCTGCTCATTTGACCCCGCGATCACCGGTAGCTGCTGAACTCTCAAAATGGCGGTCGACCTTGCAAGAGTGGGCCCAGCATGAAGGAATGGCCCGGTTGCTTGTGGATGCCACCATCATAAAAGTTCTCCTCGTCCTTGAAGATTCTAGAGGAGCCGCGGGAGTCCCCGACTCCCGCAGATACCCCCGATGGGGAATGACTGCCATGATTGCCCACGGAACGATGGAAATGTAGCCGCAGGACGTCGGCGCTCCCATGCTGGCGCCAGCCTCAGTTTGAATGACTAGAATCCTGCAGACTACAGCTCGGATCAGTTCCGGTGAAAACACAGTATGACGCGGTAGAAAAGATTGTTGCCTCCCTCCCCTTTTGACTGATTGTTCAGACCACCGATCCTTTCTTTTGCCCTTTAACGGAACTTTTTGGACTGCCAAAAGGAAGCTCTGGGCCAACCACGAGTTAGTGGAGATTTAGACTATGCCTGGATCTGCCTGACTGCACCCAAAATGGCGCCGATGCAAATGAAACTCTCAACTCCTTATTGTACCCCGATTGCTCAGCCTTGGTGTCATAGGATATGTATGAAGTTTAAAAAAAAAAAAAAACATATAGATTGATATAGGATGTGTACTGATTATAAGTTCGGACAATGGATTGATATAGGATGTATACTGTCAGCTCGGACAATGAATTGATATGAGATGGGTACTGATTGTGTGTTCGGACAATGAAGGACAATGAATTGACATGAGATGGGTACCGATTGAACATTCGGACAATGAATTGTTGTTAAGTTTTGGCGCATCATGATTATTGAAAGTTCGAAATTTCAATGCTTATGATACTCGCTCACACTAAAGATTCGATATGATTTTTATTGCACTTGGCGCACTTTTTATGAAATTAACGACCACCGACTCCATTAAGTTTTCCACTAATAAAGTACCCCCACATCTACAGTTCCAGCCTGCTCCGTGGCCGGCCCACGGGGTTGTAGGCCCGTATTTGTACACCGACATTCTTATTAAAGATGTTTGGAAAAAGCAAACGTAGTTGTCACGCGTAAGTTGATAAGTTTCAAATGAATGATCACTATTTCCGATATAACTAAAAACACAGGTGAAATGGCTCAGCTCGATTAGTTAAGGGTTAAAACATATAGTACGCAGAAATAGTGCAAATATGAATGGTCCAGGTTTTTGTTGTATGTATTTTGCACATTTTTGTACAGCCCAAAGCAACCGCTAAAAAAAAAAAAAAAAACCCTGGAACTCAGCCTATACTTTATATGCTACCTGTATCAGGAAAATTGTGCTAAAATGTCCCTAAGTCGCCCCGAAGGAGTGCCACCTGGCCTCCCTACATACGGTCCACAATACCACACACCGGCTTCCGATAATCATCTCTCACACACTAAAAGGTTCATCTGGGCTTAAATGCCGAGTTGGCAAGAACTGCGCTCCGTGGAGATAGACCGAGTATGTAGTAAGTAAAAGCCTTTTTCGGGTTTATGTGCGCTGATGTGTTTTTAAATGTTGCCCCCGCCCCCTTCTTTTTCCCTCTTTCTGCAGGTTACTTTGGAACATCGATTAAAAATACGAAAAGGAAAATGGTGATCTAACGGACGAAGAGACGGGAAAAAGGCGTTTGATTATGGTACCTAACCACGACAAACCCCGAATAATGCAACCAAAAATGACGTACAATAATGAATACATTCCTCCGTTTAACTAGATAGGGAAAGTTTAGGGAATATTCCGAGGTAGGGTTTACACAAGTATCCTCCGCCGAGAGGACTAGGAATATTGCCAATATTTAAAAACCTACTACCTCCCTTTTCGCATCCTCATAGACGTGTAACTCAAAGCTGCCCCATTGTTCTCCAACTGACACCGACTATTGTCTCAGCCTGGAAACACATTTGCTAAAATGACTCGAAAATACCACCGTGAGCATTAGCCCGACCAGGTTAGTTCATGACCAAGTGGCAGAGACGTAAGTGTGTGCAACCACAACCTCCAGTAAAGGCAGCCGACAATAAAAAGAAAAGAAAAAGTAAAGAGAGCTTAGGATGCTGAGAATGCGCAGCGTACAGGAGGAGATCATTTTGGCCAATAACTGTTCTATGTTTTGTCTTGGATTTTTGTATATAATACATGTACTGTCTCCCCCGTCTGAGTTTGTGTGTATGTGATGCATGAATCTACGTCATCCCTCTGCCTGTGTTTCCGTATTACTTAACCCCTGTTGATCTGTGTTGTGCGCGCACTGAATGGCCCATTATTGTACACGTCTCTCTCTCTCTCTCTCTCTCTCTCTCTCTCTTTCTCTCTCCATGTCATACGTGTACCGAAAGGACCATTTAGAGTGCGGTCTCTCTCTCTCTCTCTCTCTCTCTCTCTCTCTCTCTCTCTCTCTCTTTCTCTTTCTCTCTCTCTCTCTCTTTCTCTTTCTCTTTCTCTTTCTCTTTCTCTTTCTCTTTCTCTTTCTCTTTCTCTCTCTCTCTCTCTCTCTCTCTCTCTCTCTTTCTCTTTCTCTTTCTCTTTCTCTTTCTCTTTCTCTTTCTCTCTCCGAAAGCCCCCTGTTCCCTCTTTCCTTGTATGGTGACGTTGTGCCCCTCCGGCACAAAACATAATTGGGTTTCCTTGAACACAAAGGTGTTCAGCAAAATTGACCAAAACGATTGTGACTTGCCAGTCAGTCAAAGTTCTTTATTGCGATAACTTAATATCATACAAAGACAATGGCATAAAAAACAACAAATAACATGAATAAAAAAAAAAAAAAAAAAAGCAGATTAAAAACAATTAAAAAACAGTTAAAACTTTAAAAAAGAGCATTTCAGATAAAAAGCAATGTACCATGTGCAAATCATTAAGACTTTGTAATTGCGTGGTATTAAAGTACATTAATAGTAAAGTACATGATAAAGTGCAATATCCCAAGGAATAATCCCCGAATAATTGTTCTACTAAGATACACACTTTGATCTAAAATTCGTTAACCTGAAGTTGCCATCAGCCCGACTAGTTAATAAGCAAGTCTGCACTCTTGAGTCTGGTATTCCTGCTTCTTATTGCTCTTACCAGGAAATTTGCCACGAAAAACATGATCCTGGGAGTTTGCAACATTTGTAGGTAAATAAGAGCAGGTCGGACCAGAATGAATCCCGCTTCCTTAAGTATAGGAACGAGAAACTGCCTCCGGGCATCGTTGTAATGGCTACAAAACATTATAAAGTGCATTGTGCTCTGATCTGAAAAAAGATCACATGAACATGGCGGGGCCTTTTCCGGGGTACTCCACTCAGAGTAAAAACCCAAGTTAAAATGAATTAGGTTAAGTCTAAAACGGGTTAAAATGAACCTATGATAAGGGTTAGTCACCACATTAAGGTAGTTGTCAGGACCACTAGGTATAGCCAGCAGGAGGCTGGCCCTAACACAGGGTTTCTGTAGCTCGACTTCCTCCCTCTCCAAGGAAAGAAGGTCTTTCATAGCAGCCTTGATGAATACAACGTCATTGGATGTTATAGAGTCAATGGCTGTATAAAGTTCAGGCCTCCCCAACCTACAAAAACTGTCCTTAATGTACTTTAACCATCCAATCTTGTGTACATTATCCAGGGTCAAACAGTCCCTTATTATGGAATGGTTTAGGGAAATTTCAGGATTAAGCCACAGCTTGAGCCATGCGATTAATGGGGCTATTCTAACCATATCGCTAATGAAGCCTTCTCCTATCTCCTGGTGGACAGTATAGGATGGGGTTGACTGCGGGACGCCCAAAACTAATCTGAAAAATCTGTTTTCCGCGGTCTGTATGGGGTCAACTCTTTTATGCCCCCAAAGGGAGCTCCCATATGAAGCTACAGAGATACATTTGGCTTTGTATATTTTACTAATAGCTTCAAAAGGCCTGCCCCCTAATCTTTTTGAAAAGCCATGAAGGGCCGCAGAAGTTCTAGCCAGTGTAGCTACTCTACTTTTTACGTGAGGGCCCCAACTACCTTTTTCGTCAAAAGTAATCCCTAGATAGGGGAAAGTAGTAACCCGAACAAGTTTTTCCCTTCCGCAGAGAAAGGTTTTATGGGCGGATTTCCTTGAGGCCAAACCCATAAGCATAATCTGGGATTTTTTTGCGTTAATTTTCAGGTCTAAGGAACCCATGAAGGATTCGAAAGCATCCAGCAGCCGTTGTAGCCCCACTCCTGTTCGCGCCAGAAGCACCGCGTCATCCGCGTACAGGAGAACTGGAATACCCTGTTCCCCCGCACGTGGAATATCGCAGGTGACCCCTCTTAGGGCGGGCTCTAAGGCATTCACATACAGCGTGAACAGTAGAGGTGCCAAGATGCATCCCTGACGGACACCTCTTTCCGAAGCAAACACTTCAGTACATCTTCCATCAGTAGAGACTCTAACTTTAGCAGACAGGCCAGAATGCAGGTCGGACAGTAAGCTGACTATAGATCTGTCCAGACCCATCTCAACCAGTTTACCCCAAAGCTTAGATCTATTGACCATATCGAATGCAGAGGAGAGGTCCATGAACCCTAGGTACATGGACCCATCCTTAGCTCTGGTGTATTTCTCAATCAGTAGATGGAGATTGAGGCACTGGTCCAGGGTGCTTCTCTTGGGTCTAAACCCGTATTGCACATTGCTCAAGATGTTGTTCTCGGTGGCCCATGTATTCAGTTTTGCTAATAGAACTCTCCCCAAGATTTTGACTGAGGAGTCTATCAGTGAAATGGGCCTATAGCATACAGGGTCCTGCCTATTGCCTTTTTTAAAAACCGGAATAATAGTTGAAGTTTTCCAGGACTTCGGGATGTTGTCACGGTTTAAGGCGTTAAAAACCCTGCAAAGCAATCTTGACCAGAAGTTGGGAAAACATTTAAAGGCATCGGCCGGAACACCATCCGGTCCCGGTGCCTTTTTTGTCAGAGTTCGACTAATGGCGTCTAAAATGTCCTCAACTTCAAAGTGCAAGTGGTTACCCAGTATGATAGTAGACTCTTCATAAGCACTATTCTTAGCTAGAGACTGGCCTGAGTATATCTCTCTGAAGTGTTGAATCCAGTCCTGATCTGGAATATTTGCTTCCAGAGGGGAGTTATCCTCGCCTGTGAGAAGGGGTTGATTAACAATTCTCCAGAACTCCCCACTATTTTTTAATATGGCTGAATCTGTAAGTTGCGCCCAAGCTTCATCTTTAAGCTCTTTCTTTCTGGCTGCAATAGCTTTTTTATATAAGGCCCTACTAGTCCTAATAAGGTCACGATCCTTTGGATCGGATTTGAGGGCGTTAAGCAGCACAGAATGTGCTAGGGAACAACTGTGATCAAACCATCTTTTAGGAGGTTTTGTCTTGGTCTTACTGATCACAGAGAGCCTACCACTTATCTTACAGCATATATTGGTAAATGCGAGAATGACATCCCCATCATTAGCATCATTCGATAAGCAGACCCCAACCTCTTCCTCAGCGTCTAACAAAAGTTCCTGAATGAATGGTTCTGGGGTTAAGCTGTCCCATTTGAGTCTGCGTCTTTGGTCCTTAACTTTAATTGGTCCATCCATAAAGGTTGAACCATGGATGCGTCCTAATAATCCACCCTCTCCTATATCCAGAGAAACTGGGTTGTGGTCACTAAAAACAGATATCACAGTTCTATACATAAAAACATTAGATAAAAAACATGCAGAGATAAAAATATAATCAATGATAGAGCCATTGTCTGAGCCCTTAAAAGTAGGGGCCCTATCCTCCTCCCCACAACTAGATTCATAAAGGTTCCATCTAGCAAGAAAGTTTTCTAGACATTCCCCCTGCTTGTTGTGCGCCAGATGAACCATTGCACTGTTCGGGGGGGATTCAACGTCATCACAAACACATGATAATAAGCACGGATGAATATTAAAATCCCCTAAAAAAATAATTTCGAATACATTAACATCCTCACTGTAGACTGACAGGAAATCATCCAATCTACCGAGACTATATGACGTACAATCGGCAGCATTGGGGTTATAAAAATTAATAAACAAAATATTAGGAGACTCAGCATGAGACAATTCAACGATAAGGCAGTGTTCTGAACCTGAGGCTAGTACCTTAAGGCATCCCTTAATATCAAGTTTAAACAGGCTAATCAAGCCCCCCTTAGCCCTTCCTGCTGAGCTAGCCACGGCAGGAATACTAAAGTAGCTGAAGCCATCAAGAGAAAAGGTGTTGTTAGTGTCCCAGGTTTCCTGAAAGGCGATAACGTCATACGTGGATATAAAATCTAACCAGGTTGCATTATCTGCCTTTGTCTTAATGCCAGCAATATTCCAGGTAAGGATACTAAAAACAGGCACATTGATCCTAGGCTTTACGGGTTGTTCTGGCTGAAGTCAATCATTGTGGTCTAAAAATGAAAGGGGTGCAAAGCGGTTGGACAGTGAGAGGGGTTGAGCAAAAGGATTCTGAAACCCTTGGGGTACAGAATGATTCACTGTATTGCGAGTTTGTTCAAAACCCCATCTCTGGTGTCTATCAGGGTTAGAATCCCAGGCAAAAGCTGGTGTTTTAGGGTATGTGACATTCTGTTGTTCACCATAAAAGAATTTAAGTGTCAATGGTACAACAGAACCCTGCCTGCGTTGTGGTGGGAGTAAGTTAATTAGGATGTTGGGTAACACCCCTGTGTGAGTAAAACTTACTGCTACGCAATCCCCCTTAAATTTTTTAGGGCGATTGCCCAGCCATGAGACCCTTTTGGCTGTTTTAATTTCCTGGGCCAGCTGCCGCCCACCCCCTGGAGCTAATCTCATATTTGTTGTTAGCCACTGTAGGGCTTTATTAGACAGGGACGATGGAAATTCCTCAGTACCAGCTTCTAGTGGTGGGACGTTCGCCAGAACTAGGACGACCGGGGAGGCTTCAACTATAAATTGAAGTGGGTCAGTTGGCTGGTCTTGAGCAGGGGGTATCTCAACCGTTAAGGAGCCCTCCCCTCTACTGGTACCTAAACTGCCAAAAGGTTGGTCAGGAAGCTGGGATGGTGAATTACTAGGGGCTACAACTGGAATCACCCTCTCTTGATCATCATCCTGACTTCTACTCTTACCCATATTTACCACAGCTGTCTTAACACAGTCAACCCCCTCAGTTAGTTTGTTCATCTGCCCTCCCAATTTTTTAATCTCGGATTGAAGTTTATCGATTTTAGAAAGCAAAGGCTTGACGATGGTTTTGATTTTCACATCAATTAACTCAGTGAGTCTATCGAATAAGTCCTCATCAATGGTATTGGTAGACTTTGCACGCCCCCCTCGAGTCTCCTTAGGAGGAACTTTTGGGGTATTAACCCTCTTCCTCCTAGTCCCAGATCTCAGACCACCTCGCCTAGGTGGATTTTTATTTTTCCCGGAATCCGAACAGGAGGGAAATTCAGTAATAGAGGTATCATCGTCGGTGGGGGATGCAAGAATTTCCTGGTCCTCATCGCTGACCACTTGATTCCCAAGGTCCACTAAGAGAACCTCGGAGCCAGATCCAGATGGTACGTTACTGGTCATGGGGCCGGATTCCAGTGGTTTCGGACACATATAACTGGCATCAGGGAAGGTCTGTAAAGAGACTATATCATCCGGTAATGGGATTAGGGAGGGGGATAAACAACGTAGGTCAGGTGACTGACTAAGACCCAATGAATCTCTCCTTTGGGAGTTGATTTTTTCCACAGTCTGGACCAAATAGTTCTTCATATTATTAGCTTGAGGACCTTGGTTCTTTTTCGACATTATAGCTAATGTAACGCAGAGCCTAGGCAACTAAATAAAAAGTACGTGGGGCTGTTAGAAACAATACAGTCTTACTTGGTCCGTTGATTGCCTCTTGTGCTTCTGCCAGGGATTCTGGCCCTGCCCCTGCCTCCTCCTGCCGATGAGGGCCGTAGAGGGCCCGCCCTTTGCCCGGGCGTCCCGCTCGCGTCCCGCGACGCGGGGGTACTCCGCCTTTATGGGTTTGTCGTTGGCGCTCTCAGGGCGCTTCCGCGTCACTCTGACGCGCCGCCGCGGTGCCTGCCGGGATTTGCAGTCTCCCGGAGCGGCGGCGCGGAGTCTGGTGTATTATGACTCTTAGCGGCGGTGGCGGCGAAATGGGCTACGTCCTCTAGCCCTCAGGTAAGTTTTTCTGACTCTCGGCGGTGGCGGCGTTACTGCACAGGTCTCCCCCGCTCTGCCGGGGTACTCCGCCTTTATGGGTTTGTCGTTGGCGCTCTCAGGGCGCTTCCGCGTCACTCTGACGCGCCGCCGCGGTGCCTGCCGGGATTTGCAGTCTCCCGGAGCGGCGGCGCGGAGTCTGGTGTATTATGACTCTTAGCGGCGGTGGCGGCGAAATGGGCTACGTCCTCTAGCCCTCAGGTAAGTTTTTCTGACTCTCGGCGGTGGCGGCGTTACTGCACAGGTCTCCCCCGCTCTGCCGGGGTACTCCGCCTTTATGGGTTTGTCGTTGGCGCTCTCAGGGCGCTTCCGCGTCACTCTGACGCGCCGCCGCGGTGCCTGCCGGGATTTGCAGTCTCCCGGAGCGGCGGCGCGGAGTCTGGTGTATTATGACTCTTAGCGGCGGTGGCGGCGAAATGGGCTACGTCCTCTAGCCCTCAGGTAAGTTTTTCTGACTCTCGGCGGTGGCGGCGTTACTGCACAGGTCTCCTCTCTCTCTCTCTCTCTCTCTCTTTCTCTTTCTCTTTCTCTTTCTCTTTCTCTCTCCGAAAGCCCCCTGTTCCCTCTTTCCTTGTATGGTGACGTTGTGCCCCTCCGGCACAAAACATAATTGGGTTTCCTTGAACACAAAGGTGTTCAGCAAAATTGACCAAAACGATTGTGACTTGCCATATTACTACCTCTCCTTTCTGCAAAACGATAGAACCCGAGTTGGTAATGAAGGAAAGGAAAGGTAAGACGACGGACGTCCCCTAATCTGGCCTTTTATAGGGGGACTATAACGTCAATGGTCTTCTGTTTCTCAGTTCGTTAGAAATGCGATCCCCAATGCCCCGATTGCCCCACCCCCCTGCACCTAAGTGCGGATGTCCAGAGTACCCCACTTCTCCCGATCGACCCCAGCTCCCTGTCCAAAGCGCCCACGCTTCCCCCGATTAACCCCAGCCTCATGTTAGCTACCCACGAAACGTAATTGATGACCTTGATTAACGGTCATTCCCCAGGAAAGCCATGTTTAACATCTGCCCCTTCCCCCTTCGTCATGACGATAACGCCCCTGCTTGCAAGAGTTAGCCGACCCCGAAGGGAAGTGTAAGACTGTCAGTACTTGGGTTAAAATGAAAAAGGGCGAGTCTCTACATAGGGGCTCGAGTTTTGAGTGATGATATAATACACCATGTATAAAAGTCCAATTTCTCTCACCATACGCCGCGCATGAACGCCACACAGGTTTATGAAATCAATAACAATGCCCTCCTACAGACTCCATAAGTGACGACTTCTGACTGTGATCGATGAACATATCCCCCACCTACGCAGGATTGGGGACGGAATTGAGATGTATAAATGTCTTCTCCTGCCAGTTTTTCTAAAAATTGTTTTTTACCCATTCAAAGATACAATCACCGGAGGAGAGGAGCTGGACGTGACGCACAGCCTGGCCACAGATCATGAAGCACGTGTGACCGCAACCAAAGGTGGAGCCGCAGAGCAACGAGACGCGGGACGAGGCACAACTCTCAAACTCGGCAGATGAAGGAATGAAGGGCTGCCTTGAAGCCCTCGACTTGCTGACCCACTCGTGCCTGAAGTCCCCGCCCCCTTTTGAGTCCGACTGATGGGCCTGCCTGCTCGCTGTCCTTTGCTCCCTTGGTCCCTTGGTGTGTTCAAAGATCTGGCCCCACTCCGCCCTCTCTTCCCTCGATTATCCAACAAACTCACCCTTTTTCGCATAAACTTTTGACTATAGAATGAGGTTTTGCCACGGAAAAAGAAAAGACACGCAGGTGCCCAGCTTGAGGCACCCCTAAGAAAATAAGTTAGGAAACAGGACTGTGATCTAACAGCAGAGGACTGATCGCACCCTGCAACGTGTAAGGATGAATCCGAGCTGGACCTATAGCTCCACCGCCGGTGCTCAGCAGCGCCAACAAAAGAAGATGGACTCTGTTAAAAGACATTGCGACAAAGACCCTCCCCCTTTCCAGAACTTTCTACTCACCCCTTGACTAATTGCTTGTATCGAATTGAATCCCTCCCTCAACCATTTTGTATTGCCTTTTAAAATGTTCATCGGTCACTCATGTAGTTAGTTTTTCAAACGTCTCTTATAGTACTGACAAGACCCGAAGGTATCAGAGCATTTTTTCCTGTATGTTGATGTCACTGGAGAGAAAATGTGAACTTGATTTTACAATGTGTCGGAACATTTTTCCTTGATTCTACACCGACTAAATATTATGCCGATCTCTAGGCTTGTAAATTAACATGTATTGCATTCTGCCTATAGCATCGACTAGGTAGAAATTGAACTTGCTTATGTAAAAAAGCGGCGACTGTTGAAAATGGCAATGTATGTGTACATAAGCGGCGTTCATTTGTGTTCACTGTACCTCTTGTCGTAAGCAGAATGGACATTGCAAAACACTGACTGTGTTACCCCGCCAGCATAGACCCATGCACACATATATACAACAGCCATTTTAGGTACCGTGGTCTCTCTGTTTGCGATCGATCACCAGTGCCCTTCCCTGACCCTGCAAGCTTCCCCCATGCACCCTGACCGCCCCCGCTCTCACATGCACAAGTCATGAGCCCTCCCCTCCCGCATGACTCTGTCTCTGAAAATCGCACCCCGCGCCTGACCAACACCTCCTTTCCCTCCATGAATACCCCTCCTTTGATGACCTCTTCCTCCAAACCTAATTGTCTACATGGACCGCTGGTCACCCCTTAGCCTGAGGATACAGTTTATTGCCCACTACTGTATGCACTTGCTTCTCTTAAAAAGAGCCACTATTGATCATGACCTCCCCACCCCTGAGATTCGATCAGGAGCACACATTCCAAAGGAATCAGCAGAACACTCAGCTGCACGACAGCCCCCTCCTATTGTATGGAGGATAAGGGCCCCTACTGTAGCCACGTGTTGGAATATCTTCGTACTTCACAATGTCTTGATTGTAATAAAGGATGCCTGTGTGCCACAAACCTGTGTATAAAAGACGAAGCCTCAGAGAAACTTGTTAGAGCACCTCCTGAAGACACTATGAGAGTGTCCGAAATGACATGCTCTCCTCATGAGAAATAAACCTTTTTCCTTGTCTTCCTGCTTCCAGTGCCCGTCTCTTTATTTGGTAATTATTCAAGATGGGAACTAAGAGTCGCCCTGCACCAGCAGCCTGGGCATCAGGTGCGATATGGGCTGACTTTTCTACAAGGCTTCAATACATATATGTGTGTCATCCTTCATCCGAGGGGAAAGCGTTTTCTTTCAAGAAATATCAAGACAAATTTTCATATCCATCAAGTAAAGGAAAATACAACCTCCATCTTCCGAAGTCATGATCTGGGTGCCATCAGTGTGTGACAGTAAGTAGAGTCCCTGGGTTTAAATGAGATGGCCAGAGGCGGGAGACATTGTTTACAATGGACACGTTACAACGCGTGCCATTAAAACACAAGTTTTTACAACGCAAAATCCATTACATCGCAAGCCATTACAACGCCTTCCACAAAGAAATGCCCAGGTGGAGTTAGAATAGTAATTTGTGTTATAATGGTTTATGCATTGTACTGGCTTGATTTGTAATGAAATACGTTGTAATGTATTTTTCGTTGCAAAAAATGCGTTGTAATGGCATGCATTGTAAATGCATGCTTTGTAACGTGTCCTATTCGCCAGACACATCATGTACAGGTGCAAGTGAGCGGGACTGAGTTAAGAGATATGATACTCTAAAGATAACAAATTCTGGCAATGATTAAATGGGGCGAGAGTCAGTGGTTGCAATTTTCCAGGTTTGACGGTGCCTATTCCCCTCAGAGATGGGACACAGTGCCTACAGTTCTGATCTATGGAGACGACTGTGTGTGTTATAAAATTGCATTACTACACCCAAATAAGTAAACCATTGCACGTACATGCTCTTACATATTCCTGCAGTGTAGCAACGCTTCCAGCTGTGTATAGCTGTGTGGATGTGTGTTAAATATGAGCCTTTGGCCACATTGTAATGCACAAAGTACATGCAAGACAGCACAACAAGGCAGAGTGGCATGGTGTACTGTATGAAATGCAGAGTGCAGGATCAAATACATGACCAAACCTACATCACTTTCGCAGGAGCTGTGGGCTGAGTTATGGCTAATGGAAATGCAGGTATCCTGGTGACTTGGAAAAATGTGCACAGTAGTGTTGTCAATAAGTGAACCTATAATCAGTATAGCCGTCATGAAAAAGAAAGCTAATCAACATAGCAGATATGGCCTTTACCTCAACTTACCCTCACAGACAGGGCAGGGCAACAAGCTGTGTAACTGTGTTGCAATGTGTTGCCTGACATGAAAAGGCACCCTTGTCACACAGTAGTTGTGTGGACAATGTAAAGATATTGCCATCTGAAAGGCAACTATAGTGTAACTTGGTCTAATTTCCTTGCAGTAACATATGTCCCACACATCAATGTTTAACTGAAAGTGAATGATAATAAAGTCTGTATGTTAACCAAAATACTCTTGTCAACATCTATCACAGATCGCTATTAACATATTCAAATTTCATTGCAGAGGGAGAAACAACACCTCCTGACCAGCAGTTTGTCCTGAATGACCAACCTGTTGGCGATGACATCCTGCACCCTATGGACGATGACACCTTCCACCAACTCCTGGATTCCATTGGACTACCTTCTCTGGTCACGACAAGGGATGACAGCATCGCAGGGTGTCCAGAGGAACCGCCTACCCCAGGACATGCATCAACTGCCAGCCCAAGCCTGCTGTGGACTCCAAGGACCCCAAAGTAGCCTTCCAACGGCGAGCGATAGGAGTCTAGTGGCAGCTGGGAGATGAGGACGTTTTCATCAACATACGTGAAAGTGCTCAAGGTCATACCCTCCAGGTAGTGTGCTTCTATGTTGCATACCCATCTGGAGTCACACAAGGCAGCACGCATTGCTGACTTCACTTACTCATTGTCAGTTAGCTAATACAAAGGTATGCCATTTAGCTCCTGCAAAACATCAATGTGGTACATCACAAATATGTACCCTCAATCAAATGTACAGAAAAGTGATATGTGGCTTCTGGGTCACACTGGTAGCCAAAAACTTGGCGAGTAATAGGTAAACATGCTTCGGTATACACATACCCCCCAAGACTGCATTCGGCTTCACACATTATGAATTGGACAATGCTTCTCAGTAGTGTGTGTTTGAATGTCGGAGCACCCATCTGACCAAGTACTTTGTAGCATATATTGCAGGCACCCTTGCACCATGATCCTGAGGGAGGCTCAAGTACGCCTGAGGCTGGATTCCCACAGCTATACCTTGTGCTAGGCCAAGAAATCGAAGATCTAGGAATCCACACGATGATCTACAAATACATGAACAGACACACATGTAGCTTTGTCATTTGTTGTCTGTTATGGATTAATTACATATATTAGAAATAATTTTATTTTGTCAATCTGAAAAACAAATGCCATACATTTCACAGGAAAAATATGCTAGATTGTAATGGCTACCCTGCTGACACTGGCATACATCTCTTAACAAATCAGCATTTTATCTGGCATACTGCTACAGGTATAGGTATGTTGTCTACAAACAGATTAGGTGTGTCAGGTATGTTTGGCCACCTTCATGCTCAGTCAAACAGATATGTTTTAGCCAAGGGGCTCAAAAGTATGCAGAATGTCTGAGCTAAGTATGCTGCAAGTTGATTGAACTTATGTGGCATAATCACACACTGTGTCGCTGAGAACCTCATAACTACCTGAAGATGCGTGCTAACAGAGTCTGTGTTAAAATATTGCACATCATCTGCACCTGTGTCATACACAATTTTGGAGATATGCAACTGAACCCTGCCCAGACATGCCTAGCAATGCTCATTTCACTGCTCTACTAAATACGTTAAAACACGCTTGTATAGCTAAGTGCCATTTGTTGTATGATCTAATGTGTTTCTGTTGAACACATGCAGATTCTGCACCAGGTGTTGGTTACTCTGCCTAAAGCCACATGACTATAGATGTGGAAACATTAACAAAAATGTTAATATGCTTACATCATGTTGCCTGCTTACATACACCCTACATTCACAAGGGACTTCGTCCTTGTTCTTTCTATATGAATCTGTGGGCAGTTTGTGTTGTGTTTCACACACTGACAGAAAATTGATAGTAGGTTATCATTAGCTCCCATAAAACATCACAATGTTACATTTCACTTAGATCACACACAGACTTAAAAACGCTAGATATATGCACTTATAATCCTTACTGTCAGAACTGGGGTCCTAGAAGGAATCCACCTCTCCCCAAGTGAATTGTTGATGTCCACATACAATACATGATTTGGGATATTGCATTGTAAACAGTGCTTTCACATATGCTTACATTTCAATCATACAAACTATGCTATCCCAGCATTTCAGATTTACACAACAGCTTAGACATGCACATCTGAATATTATTGGACACACTTAGTCCATGTGCAGGCTTGAGCTCGCTGGATGAAGTAGGTCAGATGTATCCATCATCACATGCCTCAAGCATGCATCAGGATTGTGATGTATTTAGTTATGATGGGCAGCATCATGTCAGACTCCATTGTACCATGACTCACAGGTGACAACATTGACCCTTGAATCGACTAAGTGGTGTAATGTTAGAATAGAACAGGCATACACCATATGTAGCATTGCTGAAGCCATATATGTTTTTACTGGCACGGGTGGACAGAGTGCTGACTAGTGTGAATCATTTGTACCTTCCAACTGTGTGCAAGGATGCATGCCTTGTCGGCAGGTATAATGTTTTGGTGTTGATCTGAAAAAAACACTGGTTTGCACATGTGTATATATATGAGGCATATTAATCTGTGTATATGTGTAGCACAATGTTGTATACATGGAAGATTGTACATATATGGACTTTGGACAAGGACTGGCTGCTTCCCCTTCAGCAGTGGGTGTGCTGGCAATGTGGAAACATCCCATGCACATTCATGTATATCTCATAAGGAAAAGCTCTTGATTCCATGCATTTACATTTAGAACTGACACCCAGTAACAAATTGAAGAAGCCCTTGTGCCATGGTATGGCAATGCACCTATTCACACTGTACTCGCTTAATGTTTGATTAGTGTAAGCACACTGAGGCACACAAACGTTCCTTATTTTCCTTCAGTTCCTGATATCTTTACAATGTGATATAAATATTGCACGTTGCAATAAGTAAAAAGAACTAGAAAAAAGGCGTGCAGTCCAGGTTTATGTTTGGCATTACAGTTATAGCTCCATCACAAAATCATAAGGAATAAACATGCATACATATGGGTCCGTCAATCTTCAGGCCAAAGAGGTCAATTAGACTGGCCTGAGTGCCTCCAGCCTAAGCTTCTTCTGGATGCAGGTCCGATCAACCTGGAAGGTTTTCTGGTGATGCCAGAGCACACTCTCCCACCAATCTTTTTTGTCCTTTGCCAGTTAGCCTTGGCTCACCCTACCCCCAGCCACCACCATCCTGGGCTGGTAGTAGACTATGAGCCAGAACAATTCTCCCAACTCCTGCTCACTAAAGGTTTTGCCCCTTTTCGCCCGATATGTACCAATCACTCACAAATACACTGTAAAAAAATAATTACCCTCCCTCCCAACTACACTATCTCTACAAGAAAATACCTAAAAAATGACAAACTACCAACAATACAGTGAACATAACTAGACAAAGCTTTACAAAAGGGCAAAAGGTTAGGCAAAGACACAATATAGAGATAGAGCACACACTAACAAGACCAAACAACCTACAATTTCACAGACACTCTCCAAATACCGCCAGCACTCAGCACAGACTAACAGAGAGTAAGAGAAAATATATGTAACTTTACACATCCTAGTATGCAACCTGCCACCCCCATTGCGTCATTCTTTGGGTGTATACCACCCCTTTTCGACAAATGTATCATTTTTTCTGACGCATTAATACAGGATTTACCATTGTGTGATGAATGAACAGCACGCTATCACTTATGCAGTGTTATACCATGCATTGGCCTCAATGAGCGGCATACGTCAGGTGCAACTAATGCAATGTGTCACGCAACAGGAGTGGTACATGGTTTATGACCCATGCTACTGGCCTAATGTGTCACACAACAGGGGCGTTACATGGTTTCTGACCTATGCTACTGGCCTAATGTGGGGGACCTAATATTATAGCAGACAAGTTTAATGTTTGGTTATGTGGGACATTTCGTTGATCAAAGCGTGCCTATATGTGACATTCTACCTTCTTAAGTGTTACATCTTTAGTGACAATTTATTGTGAGGGGAACAACATTATTATTGTAATGTATTGAGACATTTACCAAATGATCTACCTTTTGTGGTTTTAATTAGTCTTGGCAGGACTTTGTAGCTGCGTTGATGCTGCTGTTATGTAATGTATGCATTGCTACAACCAGTGTTTCATGGTATTTGGCACAGCTGTGGACTGCGTTGGCACCACTTAACAGGTCTGTGTGACAGAGGGTGTTATCCAGGTGGTGAATCTGGATGGATGTAAGTTGTCCATATCCCTGCCACTTCATGACCATTGGCCCCGCGCATAGCCCATGTATCGAGTGTGGGTTCAAGGAGTGCATGTGATTCCTCTTCACCCGGCCTGGGCAACCGCAGGCAACATGGTAGTGTGCATGGCTGGAATCAGGAGCATTCTGATCACACTTAAGTTGTTAGAGCCTTTACCAGAATACATGCATGAATGTCCCCCACAATCATATGTTCATGTGAAGAATGCTCCTGGGGCCTATGTGCCACGCTGTTCTATTACCTATTCTGCCCAATATCTTTATTCATTCAATCTGTCAAGAATCCTGCGGATGTATGACGTTACAACGCAGGCTATTACAACGCCTGCCTTTACAACGCGGTTTTTACATCACAATCCATTACAACGCATAGCGCTTTGGGGTGCTGGATAGTGAAAAGTTAAATTTACTATTCCAACACCAGTCCCTGTGGACACTAGGGAAGGTGTTGGATAGTAAATTAAACGTATTCCCTATCCTATAGCGCCCCCCAGCGCAATGCGTTGTAATGGTTTGCGTTGTAATGACCGCGTTGTAATGGTAGTGCGTTGTAAAAGTTTCGTTGTAAAGGTTGTTCACCGAATCCTGCCATTAGACATGTTACAGATGTAACACACATAGAGAGAAGCCCAGAGACAGGTTGGCTCACCTATACCACAGTGTATGTGCCACCCAGATTACTGATTTACTTGATATTTCGGAAACATAGGTTGCATTTCCGACATGACACATGTGATAGTCAGGCAGCCATTTATTTGCATACAAAACCAAGCAAGGTCCACCTTGTGATGTGGTAGTAAAGACACCTCTGCACCCAGGGCTGTATGGCTGAACTAATATGTGTGGGGCTTGCACAATGCACCACAGTAGATGTGCTATGGATATGTTTGTATATTGTTTGAGCCAAACAAGGACAGCTTGTGCACCGTTGAGAAGTGTCATTAATCATGAGAGAAACACTGTATTACAAATCATTGCATTGGCTCTCTCTGCACCAGAGAGAAGCTCCTTGACATTTGCATGAGGATACCCATGCACCTCCAATGGTTAAATATGAATTCCAAACATACCCACCCTGGTAAATTGGGAAATGTGCCAGTAAGTAATTAATTTCCATGAGTAGCATTAAAAGGACTTGGACCTACAGATCTCCTCCTCGCTTAATTTTTCCATGTGTGCTGCATTCTGCAGCACACATAGTTGGTGAAATTCGAATCACAGTATATTTTTGTTCACAGGAAGATCCTCCTTCAGACACACATACATTCCTGAGATAGTTGCATCCTGGCACCATGGTGCAAGTGTGCCTGCATAGGCCCTAGGTAGCCAAAACAACACTGGCACAGGGGAAAAGGCATGATTGCTTTGTATTCTGTTAGGTACAGCACATTTCATGCAGTATTGCAATGCAGTGTCCTTTCACACATAGCCGTGCAGTAAAGATATTATTTTTGCTGAAATGTGTGCCTATGCACATTCTATGTCCATCTGTTTACAATCACTTGACATTAGGGGAACTCTACTGTGATCCACATGTGCGGACGTAAACAAACATCATGACATGTAGCACACACACTCAGTCGTCATACTATGTTTGTATCTACACTCACTTTGGCCTGTGCTTAAGTGTCAGAAGGTGAACACACTCTTGCAGCACACACTCTCAGTATTTGCACTTTGTTCCACATTGCATAATTGCTGTTGTGTATAACGTGTTCTGCACATGGTGTTAAAATGCACACGTTTCAATAGACATGATGTTGAGCAGGGGTGAGTGTGACATGCAGCAACAGACCTTTGGAATAGGTGAGTGAGCCATTGGACCTCACTGCAGTGAACCAGAGATGCATCGTCATGTACTCTACAGATGTTCAATGAACATCATTCTGGCAATTACGCATGGTCTCTGTCTCACTCCTGTCATAGGCAGACGCAGCACATCTACTCTGAGGGTCAGCATTTGTATGGCCCTCCCCTGGTACAAGAAGACGGCATTCCCTGACACATGGCTATGTAATGGCACACACTCAAATGCCATGTCCCCATTGGGATGATACAATATAAGCGAACCACTCAACTATGCACTGGTACACTCAGGGCAGGGAAAAAGTACTCTAACCATACTGAAGTAAGTGTTTATCCAATTTGGTCTATCACACCAAGTTCAGTTAATGTGTGTGTAACCCTATGGTTTTGACGGACGTTTCACATGGACATATCACACTCTTGACAAAATATTGGAGTAGATACCTCACTCATTTTATCTTGACATGCTTCATCATTAGCGCCTATCCACACCCTGGTTGGGTGGTGCCACCATGGTGGACTCACCCAAAAGAATGGGAGTTCTTAGATAAAATCTAGCTGGATAAGCAGAGATCCAAAAGGGAAGAAAGGACTTAAAAATATCTACATGTATACTCAAAGAATTCCTTTATTTGCAGGGTACCTGGAGTATGGATAAAAAAGTTGTTTCAGGATCTCTATTGAAGTTAGTTTGTCCAATCGACCCTAATATATAAGTGCCTAGATGTTTTGGCCCGCATTGAGAGCCCAATTGGGTCTGGGGCCTTAGTCAGGGCCATCGAAAGAACCCCTTCCTTGCTTCGCCTGAATACCATGCACATAGGTGAGGCATAAGGGTTTCACCTGTTTCGTTCTTCTGTCCTTGGGGGGGGGGGGGGGGGGGGGGGGGGGGGGGGGGGTACCCGTATTTTGGGTCTCTCAAGGGTCATGCATGACTGGGCCGTGATGTCGTCCTATAGTTACACAGTCATCAGGGAACGACCGTCACCTGCACACTTATATGTTGCCGCCTCACAGAACACTGACTATGGTCTTTTTGTGCCCGAGGGCCGCATTAATGGCAGCATGGTGGGAATGGCAGCATGTGGGAGATTCAGGTGAGCACACGGGAAGCGAATCACATACATGATGTGGTGAGTGAGTCATGGAGTTATTTTAAGGCTTTACTTCCATACTGCCCTCTAAATTAAGCCCCTAGTCTCTAGAAGAGTCATAGATATGTTAACATCACACCTTGGGGTAAGCCTTTCTGCTTGCTATCACTACTTTGAGAGATGCAAGTGTAAGAAGGAAGCAATATAATTACTGAATTGAATTGAAATGAAACAGAATTGCACAACGACAAATGAGAACATTTAGGACCAATCTCAGCACGCCCACTTGACCCAACTGTTTGATCCTAGGCAATTGCCTAATATCACTTTGCCTCCTTTTTCTTCATTATGGCATATAAGAGCACATTCTAATTCACGAGTTCAAGGTATACCTGTATAAACCTTATGTGTTTGATTTAATAAACTATAACGATGTCAATGTATAATAAGAACCCTGACCACCCCCACGGCTCAAGTGGCAAG
The DNA here is from genome assembly GCF_964261635.1 of Lissotriton helveticus. Classification (NCBI taxonomy): domain Eukaryota; kingdom Metazoa; phylum Chordata; class Amphibia; order Caudata; family Salamandridae; genus Lissotriton; species Lissotriton helveticus. The sequence goes on along the minus strand of NC_136072.1, from coordinate 512,382,030 downwards.
TGACTTTCCTCTTAGTTCACGATTAGCATTGTTGTCAGGGTGTGAGGAGGCATGAATAATTCTACATTCATTTTTAAAAATGCTCAGTTTTAAATAAAACAGTTCTGAATGCACTTATATTCTAATGTGTAATGCTTCTGCATGTTAATGAAATACAATTTTAGAATTGTGAAGAGACTTTATCTTATTTTTACACGTTTATGGGAAGATTTATTTACAAATTCATCTGTTTCTAAAGTTAAGTTTTGCAGGGCACCTTATTTGTTTCGTTTATTTGACTTCTTTCAGACTATAAATGAATGCGTTCCCTTGTATTTAACACATTTTTAAATGCTAGTGCATTCTGAAGTAAATAGCAGCGCAGTGCAGTCATTCAGCTAGGGGCGGCATGTGGAGGTCATAGTCCTCATGCAGCCCCCAGGCCATACTTTGAGTATCAAGGCCTTAGAGCTTGTATAAAGACATTTTTTAAGCTTGGGTGGTGCTGAATTGCCACGCCTTTACTTTACTAGATGACCGCCGACACTTTGGCATAGCCCTTCCTAACTCTATTTGGAACATTGGAAGCTGAAGGGATTCACTAGGCTAGGCGATTTCTATATAGTGAAAGGCACCTAAAATGGGGCAAAATATTCCTGTATCTGGAGGATAAAGTCAGAGGCATAATATTAAGAAGCTGGCAGATATTTAGCCAGCTTTCCACAACTTAATCTGTAATGAGCCCAGGCAGACTGGTGGTGATGGACCTTTTAGATAAATAAAACAACTAGTGGGTCCGCCATATTGATTGTTACATGTTGAGGCCTAATTCAATTTGAGGAGATGTGAGTGACGATGTTTACAGTGACTGTGAAATATAATTTCCAAAACAAAGAATGAGTACAAACATGTATTTACATTTTGCACAATTCAGTTCATATCTGAGATTTTACCCAGGCTGTAAACAGAAAAATACGCAAAGAATTTCTGCACAATGTGGTCACTCTCAGCCATTGTGTATTGAATCTCTCCTCCATCCTCATCCTCCTCCTACTCCTCCTCCATTGGTTCCTGCTCCTCATGGCCCACGTTTCATGAAACATTTGTCCGTACACAAATGTTGTGTAGGATGGCTTGCACACCATAGGGGGTGAGTACAGCAATCTTCCCCCAACTTGTCCAGGCGTCGTAAATGGGACTTCAGCACCCCAAATGTACGCTCCACAATGTTCCTGATCTTGGCCAGTACCTGGTTGGACTGTCGTTCTGGCTCATTTTGGGGATGTGCAATTGGGGTCATGACCCATGGGTGCAAACCATATCCTTGGTTAGCTGAAATTCAAAAAAATATAATACTGTCAATGATTATGATGATTGTTACAGCCACATTCCTGTCCAAGTGTGGTATGTGTACTGAACGAAGCATACACATTACTTACAGTATTTGGCAATATATGTTACATATGCATTTGGCCAGTGTTTTACACATGCCTCTTCCAGTTCTCTGCGTCATAGCATAATGAGCATGTCCAGATACTTTGGACACCTCTACTTATAGACATTCATGTTTGGCCAGTAGCTTACTGTGATAGGTCTTTTGAGAGGGTCCTTACCACTATATGTTATGTGCACTCACTGCATGTACAAAGTGACAGAATGTTGATCTGATGTTTGGCCTTTTGGGCATCCCTGGAAAAGCTGTAACAGTGCCAACATGTTTGACATTCACACATAATTATGTCCCTGTGGAACCACTTATGTTGCTGCCCTACATGACATAATAACACAGCCTTTCATTTTTTCACTTACTTTAGCATTTGTATTTGGATGCCCAAAATCAAGTTCTTAGTGCATGACAATATATATTACTTAAAACCTGGCACAGCAAATGTTGAGAACATGATAAACGCAACTGCGGATTTACATGGATAGCGGGGTATACGTTTAATCAAGCCAAAGCGCAGATTCTTCTGTTCAATACTTCCCCTAATGATATTCCATGTGATCTTCAGCACCAATATTCACCTCAATGCTTCATTAGATAGGCTGTGGCAGTGCCAACATGTTTGACACTTACGCATACTTATGTCCCTGTGGAAACAATGATGTTGTTGCTACCCTACATGACAATGATGCAGACTTTCAATTGTTCCCTAACTTTAGCATTTGAATTTAGTGCATACATGTGGTGCGCTTCTAGCATGTCACATGTATATGTATGACTGTAACTTGTAGGGCATTGTGTACTTCTGCGTCTTGATTCTTTCATTTTTGCTGTGGCAAATGATTATTGACATTGGTATCCTGAGTACACTGTGGTTGAATTATATTTATGGTTCATGACTAATGTATCAATGTAGAGAAATAAGGACCCCCTGGTGAAGAATCATGGTTCCAAGGGCAGGGAAAAATTCAACAATGCAATAATAATCCCCTTGTCAACCAATTAATTTTCATACAGTAAAACAAAATACTTGTATTTTTTATTTCTATTAGTAGATAAATCAAGTCATTTTTTAAATCCCATATAGGATATAAATATTTCAAACTTTATTAGGAAAAACAGGAACTCACAACACATTTATTATACATTCAAAATTGAAAATACATAAAACTAAAACGTGAAGGCTACAATATGAAAGGAAATACACAAACATATATACATAAATCCATATAGTACGCCAACTAGAAATTAAGACAAAATACATCTCATACAGTACATATACAATTCTTAAAGTATGCACAAGTTGTTGATCTCTAATAATTACAATTCATCTGTTTCATAATTCATCAAGGGTTATAAACACTCTCCTGCAGCCAGTTCGGCATGGCACCACACCTTCTTCAGGAACAGCTACAGATTAAACTTTGTAAGAACCTGAAACATATCTCATGTTCATACTTGGGCGTACAATAAAGTCATTTATTGTATACAACAACTGAGTAATGCCTCAGTGGAAAAGTGATAAGGTAAGTGCCATTAGTATAAGTAAGTGAGGAGCCTAAATATACCCAAATGAGGTAGAATATGAGTTTAGACTTCAACCCAAAGGAATAGATACAAAAGGTCATCATACTAGAAATGTGAATATAGAGATGGATATAGCATTGTGTCTTCCAATAGAAGGAGAGAGGAGAGAAATGGCTCATGCAAGATATCAAAAAGTGCATGTCTTTCCATAACCTTTCTATATCACCTCAGAGGGTGGATAGATCTGTAACTTATCCTATAGTCTCTAAATACAGGGTATTGTATAAAGAGGGGCAAAGATAAATCTATTGGGCAAAAAACAAAAAGAACAATGACGTAGTAATAACATTTACATTGAATATGTAAACCTCTAATGTACCAAAATAACATAGAAAGACAACTTCAAAGAGATTATAATGTGAAATACCGCTACGATGTTAAGACTAGCTATCCCTGGTTCATAAGTGACAGAGATTTGAAAAAGTCTTCAAGGAACCTCGCAGCTTGAATAAATGAAGATTTCTATAGATAGTGCTGGAATAAGACAAATGTTTTTGTGTATTATGAGGTCAACTACATAGACTAAATTCCAGTATGTTAAGAGGCCATGCTGTCTGTGTCTACTATATAACAAATACAACTTACTGGGAAATTTTAGTGTAAACAATATAACAGTTGGCAAAATCTAAATGATCTAAAGTACTAGTGTGAGTAGAATGATATTTTATCTTGTTCACACACTACAATAGATTGTGGTTGTAATAAATGCACTGTATCCAAGATAAAAGACAAAAATACCTTTATAGATCTGTGCTAGGGGCTCCTTAAGAACTGGATGAAACAACGTGCTCTTTTCTTAAAAACTCGATTCACGGCTAGTGTGGATCAAATGCATCTGGGACGTATATCGGCATCAAAATATCCTAAGCTGAGAGACAAACGTATAAATAATAAAGAACGAAACAAAAACAAAAAACGCTCAAAACTCAAAGGTAACTTCTGATCTTATATGAATACAAACCTCTCTGCAGCCTCAGTTAATTGAGCCAATATTTTACATAGAGTTGGAAATGCTAGAAAACAATGCTGCAATGAGAGCTATATCCAGAACCAACAAGTCATGGTCTTACCTCGCAAGTACATTGCATATTCTCACAGTCGTGGTCGTGCGGTCACATGGACAGCCAAACCTCAGAATAAAGTATGCCCCAAAATGGAAACTCTGTCGCCGTTTACCTTATAATGAATGGGGCGGGGAGTGGCCAGTACTTCAATCCGCAAGGTATTTGATAAAATGGGCTTTCCTCCATGATTCTAGGGGAACTAATGTATGACATGTTTTCCAGCTTTGTGTTAGACCTCGTGAGTCTCACATTGCTGGATTCATATGTTTTTCATTTGGGCAATGTACACCACAGAACAGGCAAGCAATCACATTGTTTGACTATGTGAATATGGCTGTAAACCTATGTGTATGCGTGTACATTGACTGTCAGTATAACTGAGACATATGTGTGTTTTGTACTGCTGGTGTCACAATGTTATCCAGTATTGACATTGCACATCTTCCACCCCAGCTTCCAAGGAATTGTTTGACATACTGGTTTACCACTTTTAAGAACAAATAGAGACTATCTATAGGAGCCTCACTAACCTCCCTTTCCCCAATAGCTCCTTAGGCGCCAATTCCCCCATTCTTAATTCCTCCACTGCTTTGGAGTACCTCAAACCCATCACCCTGGAACTAGCTCTAGAAATTATGAGCAAAATCAAGTCAGATTCCCCTCTGTCCTCTCTCCTCCATACAATATGGTGACACTTGCTAACACTCTGCTCCCAGACATCACAGCACTGATTAACCGCCCTCTAAACACTGCTACCATACCTCAGACATGGAAAACAGGGAAAGTTACGCCCATTCTGAAAAAATCCAAACCATAGCCTCAGTACCCTACAAACAATAGGGCGATATCTCTTCTCCCCTATCTCAGTATAATTTTAGAAAGCCTAGTCAATCAACAACTCTCCAGATATTTGGAAACCAATACCATATTGGGGCCTTCGCAATCAGGTTAAAAGCCTCACACAGTACTTAAACCACACTGATGGCAGTTCTGGACATCATCAGACTCTCCCTTGACAAGGTCTTTCTAGCCATGCTGGTGCTATGTGACCTGTTTACTGCCTTTGACACCATACCACACTCTATCATTGTTCAAAGATTTTCTGAGACTGGTGTCGGAAGTAGAGCCTTTGACTGGTTTCATAGCTTCCTCAGCAATCATACTCAAATTTTATTAACCAAGGTCCTTTCAAATCTTGTGTCATGCCACTAGACAGAGGAGTACCTCAGGGCTCTTCTTAGAACCCCATGCTCTTTAAAATATATGGTACCCCACTGGATTAAGCAGTAAGATCCTGCGGCCTAGATGTCATCTCATATGCAGATGTCATACAATTGATCTTTTCCATGGCCCGAAATCCTAAATCTACAGAACTAAAATTCAGGGAGTGTTGGTGAAAATTGCATCCTGGATGTCCCAGAACTTCCTACAGTTCAACAGCGATAAAACGGAGATTATGCTGTTTGGCAAAGCCCACAGCAACTGGTCGGATGACTGGAGGCCATCAGAACTAGGCAACTCACCTCAACCCGAAAAGATGGTCAAGAATCTTGGCATCTTAATCGATGACAATCTCACAATGAGAGTTCAAGTAGGCTCTACAGTTTTGGTACAATGTACATGCTGAGAAGAGAGTTTCAGTGGCTGCCTCTACACACAAGAAAAACTCTTACACATGCTCTTCTGGTCAGCCGCCTGGTTTATGAAAACGTCCTATTGGTAGCTGCGATGAACCATCCATTTCCAATCTTTATTTCGGCCATTTGGCCATAAAAGATAAACAATACACATGTATAATCACAATAAAACAGCACATTTAACATTATAAAACATTGGAATTACATATTACTAAAAACGCCTTAAGACTATGAATCATAAAATTAAGAGGAAACCATCATATTTAAAATACGGTTGCGGGTGTGCCAGACATTGGTAAGAAATTTTGCCAGTGCGAACACAGTTGGGCCTGAAACATCAGATTTTAAAATCCTATACATTGGGGCATATTCCCTACAACCCATGTTTCTAATCAGTGGAAGAAGCCAATATTTCCTCGCAACCCTATAAGCTGGACAAAAAAGGGCCACGTGTAAATCAGTTTCCTCCTTGGCGTCACAGGCCGGACACTGCTTAGAGGTAGGAGGTGATGACCAAGAACTAGTAAAAGCTCGAAAGGGCAGTGTGCCGTATCTCCACTGGAGACACAGCTTTCTGGCAAGCACGGGGGAAATAGCATCCAAAACCCCCTCAAACCTATAACGGTCCTTACTTTGTACTAATACAGAGGATAATGACCCTCCAGCTTGGCTATCTAGGACCCTAGCTAGTTTTTGTTCGTGGTATGCATTGGCCAGGGATCTTTTAGAAATGCTTGGTGCGGCATTGGCAGGATCAGTCCATAAATCAGAGAACCCCAATTCCATACAAGTATTTTGGATGTGTTTTATCCAGGGGATCCGGAGCGCTTTCGGGTGGGTCAATAGTTCCATCAGTTCCGCCCTATAGGCTGCGAGATCGTTACTACTCCACAGCCTGCGCCAGAAGGCTATGGGTCTCAGACCTATTTCATCGGCCAATGGTCGTAGACCCAGATCAAGCCTCAAGGGGAGGAGCGGAGTGGGCGGAAGCGCGGCTATCTGTCTGATAAATGTATTCTCCGTTAATGACAGACTACGACAAGATATATGTCCCCACAGTTCCGCCCCATACATGATCGCTCCCCTGGCCTGAACCTTGTAAATCTGGATGAGCGACCCCAGCGGACGGTATGAGGAGCCATTCATCATCCGGGCGATGCCCCCAGTAGTTTGTGTCAATTTGAGGTTCGCCCTGCTCTGATGGGATCCCCAAGACATGTTTTCATTAAGGGTCACACCAAGGTATTCGAAGGTGGAGACTCTCTCAAGCCGCGCTGCTCCCAGTGAGGGGTTCGGCCGCGTTGTTTGGCTCGGATTCAAAACCATAAATTTGGTTTTGGCCGCATTAATTTCTAACCCCCTATCAGAGCAGAAGGCCATACATGAATCGAGGATCCTCTGTATCCCCATAGGGGTTTTAGATAGCAGCAGGGTGTCATCTGCAAACATGATTGCAGGCACCCTGCTGCCATCTAATTTAGGGGCGTCGGTATTGTCAGTGGCATTCAGGTGGGCGATTACCCCGTTGACGAAGAGGCAAAACAGGGTCGGTACCAACACACAACCCTGTCTTACCCCTCGGCCAACGGGGAATCTTTCAGTAAGTTCCCCGGACCTCCCACACCTCACTCGGGCATAATTATTGTGGTGCAGCCTCTGCAAGATTAATAGGATGTCCGGAGGAACGCCCATCTCTGCCAGGACGCTCCAAAGTTTCCCTCTAGGCACCAGATCGAAGGCGGCTCGTAAATCCACAAAAATTGTATAAAGACTGCCGCCCTCGAATATTGCTGACCTCCAGTAGATGATATTCAATCTAAAAACCTGGTCCACTGTGGAAACTCCCTTCCTAAATCCCGCCTGGTAGGGACTAAGGACACCCGCCTCTTCCATCCAGTCCTGGAGCCGATTCAGCAAAACCCTGCCAAAAAGTTTCTGTGCTACATCAATTAAACTAATGGGTCTGTAGTTGGCTGGGAGGAGAGGCGACCCCTTTTTGAAAATGGGCACCACCTCCGCCCCCAGCCAAGTACTAGGGATTTCCATGCCGCTAAGAACTCCGTTAAAAAGGGCGGCAAGGTAGGGGGCCCAAACAATGGGCTCCTGTTTAAACAGGTCCCCGGGTAGGCCATCCAATCCTGGCGCCTTTCCCGAGGCTAGTCCTGCTATGGCAGCAGTAACCTCGCCCAGTGTTATTGAATCCCCTCCATAGTCTGGCCATTCAATCCCAGTGTCAGCAATAAATTCTCCCGCCTCGGAACTATATAGGGACTGGAAATGTGCCTGCCACGCCCCTGGAGCGATGTTCGGCTCAATAGCCGATTGGAGATTTCCCGACCCCCCACTCACTATCCTCCAGAACAGGCGGTGGTCTTTGATCGCTAGGGCCTTAGTAAGTTCTTCCCACTGGTTTTCCTCCCATTCGGCTTTAGCGTGGGCAACGAGTTTCTTATAGGCCCGTCTGCTATCTCTTAAGTTAACCCCCCCTAGACCCTCCTTAATAGACCTAAGGAGATCCCCTTTTGCCTTTCTGCAAGCTGGATTGTACCATGAGGATTTGCATTGCCCCCCCCTACCTGGTTTCCGTGTACTACTGAAGAGGTTAGGGGCCGCTGCTTTTATGAGGTCCTCATGAGCCTTGCGTAGTTTAGCCTGGGAGACTTTATTATTCACCTCGATCTCCAAGTTCCCTCGATGAACCACTTTTATCAAAATTGCAGGTGGTTCAGAACATTGCGCCTCACCTTGTCTGCAAACTTCTTCCTCATACTGCCTCAGAACCTATGCTTAGATCACTGCATTGGCTTACTATCAGGAAATGAGCCATTTTTAATCTATGATGCCTGGTACAAAGACCCTGTGTATCTCCAAAAGAAACCCCTCCCTTACCTCCCCATCCGAAACCTGAGATCCAATGATCAACTCTTGCTCCGCCCTTGGTGTATTCGCACAGCTAGGCGCGGCAGCTAATCCTTCTCCTATTTCAGCCCACATCACTGGAACAAACTTCCTCTACACTTCCGTGTATGCTCTGATCTTGTTAGTTTAAAAAAACTTTTCAAAACATAGCTTTTCTAACTGCTTCTTTCTTCCTTATTTCCTTCCTCTACTGGGTCTGTGCTACAACGCTGAGCTACTCCATTTGGTGGGGGGGGGTGATTTGTTGCGCTATATTAGGTTTGTGTAACATAACATAACATTTACACATGTCTAGGACCTACACTGATATAGCATGCCAGGCATGACCTTTCTAAATACGTCTTCTGGTATTGCTCCAGAAACTTTGGTCAACATACCAGTATACTGCCATGTGTGAGAGGCTTACTCATTTCCACAGTAGTTGTTATCACACCTTTGAAATTGGTGACCTTTGACTGATACCGAGTAGGTACACCATTGAGAACACACTAGTCTCACACTTATATTTTGTTTGATCTTTGTACTCATATTGGCTTGTCTGCCAAATAACATGGTTTTTATTCCTTACCCAGTGCAGATGATGTGGTTCCGTCCATTCACACAGACTAAAATGACACATTACTTCTCACTGATGTTTTGTAGCAACTGCAAGTGACAGATTAGTGAGGACATGTCAACGTGGGATATCATTGAGTACATGTTGCACTATGCTGTTCCCACTCTGTGCACATGACACAAGGTCCCAGATATTTGAGAAAGTGGCACTGTGCAGTGCAGCAAGTCACCTATGTGTGCTGCACTGCGCCACTGTCAAAGGGCAGCGGTGCACAGTATTTAGTCAGTACAGCACATTCCTGTCCTTTCATCCTGTACTGGCACAGAATGGGGTGCCTAGCACAAACACAGACCCACTTTCCCCATAGTGCTAGGGTGCCTGCATTGCATAAAGGATTGGGTTTGTGCAGGAGGGAGCACCTTCCTGTACATAGTGAACCCTTAGAGGCATGATCATCTATGTATGTGTGCCACAGTATGCAGCACACATAGGAAGTGGGAGTGACTTACAGGAATGAAATTATTTATCCTTGTTACATATCACCTTGGGAGACCAATTGATTTGACGCATTTCCAGGTTTACCTGATGTAGTAAACATGACATGCCTCATGATTCATGGGAGTTGCATGGAGACTCCCACACAACGCCCATGGAACCCCTCCTGTGCACACTGTGATGCAACACTGCATTTTGTACATCATTGCATTGCTCCAGATTTCTTTACCATTCAAAGGCATACAAAGTGGCTTTGAGTGCATTAACATGTCTGACTTAGGGGTTTGCATTACAAATGTACCATGATGCATAGTGCAAGTGTGAGGCACACCCTTCACACATATGGCCCTAGCTCCATCGACATACATGGTGATCGATATTATGGCAGACATTTCTTAATATTAAGAGGTCTGTGATGCACTTCAGATTTGTTTACCAACAAATAGGCCATTCCCAAATCGCCCATTCTGGAAGCGTTCACTGTTAGGGCTGTGCCTGAAGATGTAGGCGTCATGCGCGCTCCCCGGGTATTTTGCTAGCATAATACCCATTTTTATCAACCCATTTTTCCACGCTCAGAGATATGGTGGCCGGTTGAGCTAAATCCACCTCCGTGCCCAGTTACCTCTGCCAGGACTTTGGGTTTTAAGTTTGAAACACAATTGTCTGGCAAAGAGCAAATTGCCCATGTTTCAGGGCAGTGCTTCTGGAAGCTAAAAGCTCTTCCGAGTTTTCTTCACTATCTTCCTTCCGATTGTATGAAGACTGTGGTTCACACATAGGTCACGTCCCAAATTGACTATGCAAATAGCCTCTATTTAGGACTTCCGGAGTATCTACTCAGAAGGCTACAGATTATTCAAAGCGCAACAACCAGGCTGGTGTGGAATGTGCCAATGCGTCACCATATAACCCCCCACCTGATCAGCCTTCACTGGTTACCAGTGAAAAGAAGAGTAGAATACAACACTCCTACTTTAGCACACAGAGAAATGAAACATATTGTTCCGCATTATCTGAGGCAAAGGCTTCGGAAGTACACCAATAAGAGAGCGCTGAGATCAAATGACCAGAATCTTCTGGTCATCCCACGTTTTGCAAAGGCAGGACAGGAGGTAGTTCTCTTACGGTTAAAACTACCACTTTGTGGAACACCATGCCCGAATTTTTAAGAAGGATCAATTCTGAACAAATGTTCAGGAAGGCACTAAAGACTTGGCTTTTTTCTCTACCCTAACAGTTTCTTTCTGGTTTCCCACTGTCCAGGTCAACCTGACTCTCCACTCTACACCAACAGTTTCTTTCTGGCTCCCCACTGTTCAGGTCAATCTGCTCTACTAGTGCCGGGACAACTCCATTGGAGGTAGCCGCGTGCTCTACAAGCTGCATATTATTATTATTATTATATCGGTGAACGTCCCCAGATGGTCCACGATGTCTTAGACATTGATGGAGAAGGTATGCTTATGTTTCCTGTGCAGGTGTGATTTTTTTTGCTGGGGGAACCAGTTGCAAATGTGTGCATTCCATGGCACCCAGCACATGGGGAAATCCTGCAATACCATAGAAACATTGCTTTGTCTTCAGCTGTTGTTGTTAGGGAAGACGAGGTACTGGGGTATGAGGCAGATGATGGCATCCAGGACAGAGTGTAGGAAGGTACAAAATGATGGCTGTGATATTCCTGAAACTCTGTTTGTTGTGGTCTGGAAGGAAGAAGATGCCAGCATGTAGAGGTCTGACATCAGCTTGACCTGTGGAGGTATGGAAGGGGGCATGGTAGTGGTGGCTGGATTTTTGGCGCTATCTTGTTCAGCAATTCTATAACGGAATCTCCCCTGAATCAGTAATATCTGCTGACCTCAGCCTCCCTGAGGTCAATGAGGGAAATTTGCTGGTGAAAAATACGCTCCCTTCTCCTGTGCTGCCTACGTGGTGGTGGTGATGTTGGTGGGGTAGTGGTCTCCTTATAACCCCCAGCTGCAGAATGAGTACCTCCATGGCGTGGTTGGGCTCGCCAAATTGTTTTGTGTGGCTTGTCTTTCTGTACCACTGCCACACCATAATTTTGTATGCCTGGGTTGCTGATGCGCAGAAATTTTGACCCAGTTCAGGCTTTGCACGGCGCTTGGCGACAATGCGTCACACATTGACAAAACCATAAATATCACTGCATTAGCTTTATGTTACAATTTATCACCTTGCATATCTTATTTTGTGCGTGGTGTAGCCAGTTTTGGCACAGGTTTTTTCCAATGAATGCCTACAAAAAAGGACTTATTTGTCAATATGCATCAACTCGTAGATATGTAGTACTGCCTGCGCCACAGTCGCATCAAAATTAGTGATGCTACCGTGGCGCAAGCCACTGATAAATATGCTCCTATGGGTTTTACTTGCTCTACATATAACATCATTTATCAGAAAAGCAGAGTGTATGCCGCTGAACAAATGTCCTGAATTGTTTTACAAAATGATTTTCGATTTATATTTAGAAAGTCGGCCTCTACCCCAAAGGTCTTTCTCACCTTCCCTGAAGCCCCTTGCACAGCACTTTAGTTTTTATTATTTTTCATCTTCTCTTAGCCTACAGTCAATCACAGGGTGGGGATTTCATTGCTGAGGCAAGTGGTTTCAGCACACTCCCACCACATAAAGGGACAAGCAGTAAATCATGGACTGCACATCCATCCAGCAGAGCATTCATAGAGTGGAGATAGAACTCAGGGCAGTACTGTGTGTTACATTAAAAACATTGGCTTCCTTTACTGGTAGGTTGCTACAGGCCCTCAATGATCTTCGAACAGGATCGCCTATTAGTTTGCCCACGTGCTATGTCATCTCTTTCATTAAAACTGGTTGGTAATGAGTCTCATGGCACTTGTAAAGAGATACCACACTCAAGCCAGTGGCAGCTGGACAGGACTATATATCAGTGTAGCTAACACAAATGCAGGGCCACGATGTGACGGATGTATGACGTTACAACGCATACTTTTACAACGCATACCTTTACAACGAAATTTTTACAACGCAAAAACCATTACAACACATGTATTTACAACGCATGTTTTTACAACGCAGGTACCTTTACAACGCATACCATTACAACGTAAGTATTGGTAAGTATATATTAATTTTTTATATGTAAATTAATTGAAATTAATATAATTTAATTTAATTTCATTTCATGTAATTATTTCATTTAAATTTAATTTTACTTTATTTTTACCCTGTACCCCTGTACCCCAAAAACCCCAAACTGACCTGAACCCTAAAAATACCCTTTTACCCAAAAACCCAAAACTGACCCTGAACCCTAAAAATACCCTTTTACCCAAAAACCCAAAACTGACCCTGAACCCTAAAAATACCCCTTTACCCAAAAACCCAAAACTGACCCTGAACCCTAAAAATACCCCTTTACCCAAAAACCCAAAACTGACCCTGAACCCTAAAAATACCCCTTTACCCAAAAACCCAAAACTGACCCTGAACCCTAAAAATACCCCTTTACCCAAAAACCCCAAACTGACCCTGAACCCTAAAAATACCCCTTTACCCAAAAACCCAAAACTGACCCTGAACCCTGAAAATACCCCTTAAAAAACCCAAACATATAACATTTTAAATATAATTATATACTTACCAATACTTACGTTGTAATGGTATGCGTTGTAAAGGTACCTACGTTGTAAAAACATGCGTTGTAAATACATGCGTTGTAATGGTTTTTGCGTTGTAAAAGTTTCGTTGTAATGGTAGTGCGTTGTAAAAGTTGCGTTGTAAAGGTTGTTTACCCGATGTGACTGGCAGGCATTGCAGGAACTGTCAGGCATGGGTATGGTGAGCCACTGGTCACTGTGAATATGGATTCTTTAGAATGGAGCTCCTGAGTGATGAATGAGGTTGTTTTTTTACTTACTGTTTTGGCTTGGTCTGACTATGTTATGGGCTTTACTATGTGCACTCTGGGACCAGCCATTATTGTGTATACGGGGACACCAGGTGCATGGTACTGGAGGCAGAGACCATAGGATATGGTGTGGTCCTATTTAGGTGTTAGGCCTTCATGTCTTATGTGGCACGTTTTCACAGTGCAACATTATGAGGATAAGCTGAGTGTCTTTAAACAAACAGGAGGGACACCCTATAGGAGAGACTAACTGTCCAGGAGAGTTTGTGGGGGTGGAGAGCTTGTAGAAGCTAAGGAAGACTGGGATACATTCTGCAGGAACATGAAGACAAAACAAATAAAGTATCCATCTGCCACAAAAAAACACATCCTGTGCACATGTAAAATGATAACCGTCTGGGATGACTCAAGATACGAGGGAGTCTTTCTCTCTTTTTTTATATATAACCCTCTCTTACTCTAATAGTGACATGTATCATCATTGGTTTCATCCTGACTCCCAAAGGCCAAGATGGGTTCGTCCATATTCCAGGGAGTTCTTTAGATATATTTTCTGGTGACTGGACGGTAAATCTATAAATGACTGATCCACAACCAGGTATTACTTTATTAGCGGGGTGGATGGACACAATAAAAATAATAATAATAATTACAAGGAGGGGCACTCAAGGAATGCAGTGGACCTATGACCCTCGGTTTGTCAACATATTTCTGCCTTAATCTGACAGCCATATCAAGTCTAGGGCATTTGTCAGGACAGAAGAAACTATCACTGACCCAGTGATAATCTATGGGTGTCTAATCTCTTGTGGCATTCACATATCTTGGCACGTAATGTGAGTGTCTACTTGCGGGTTTAGAGCCTGGTTAATGTGTGGTACCAGTAGAAGGAAACAAACAGATATGCATGTTGTCAGGTATAATAGACAGTGATCACACTGGTGCACGTGCACGAAGAATGCTTCATGCGGCATCCCTTGTATACTATGAGGACTTCGCTGTTTTCGGCCCCGGGGACTCCAACCCCTAGGGCCTGACTAGCTAAAAAATGGGAGGGGGGGCCCCTTCCTGGAGACATTAATGGCCCGGGAACCTCATCCCCCCAGGACCAGGCTCAGCTATGCCCCTGCCCAACCTGACCTCTGTGGACAGGGAAAGATCTATTTCTGCCAAGCAAACAGTAAGTATGCTCCCAGTGGGCAGGAGCATGAAAAGTGCTCCCACTTGTTGTGATTGGACCTTACATCTGTTTCCATGCCTGCTGTGATGCAGGCAGGGAAACAGATTTAAAAAATTGCTCCCGTCCACAGGGAGCACAATGTTTTTGGAGATGTCTATGGGCAAGAGAAATGCCAGCTCCCGCTCAAGGAGATGACTGGGACAGTGGGGGAATTCAGGCTCCCCAGTGGCCATCAACAAAGAGGAAGTGGGTGCTCTGGGTGGTCTCCAGGGCACCCACATTTTAGTGGCCATGCCCCAGGGGAAGCGGTCCCGATGTCAATATTGGCTAAGGGGATTATAATTTGCACCCTCGCCATGCACAGCTAATTGCCCCACATATTACATCACTTATTACATCTTCTATGACATCATTAATAATATGACAGCAATATTTGCATTGAAATTATTGATGAGAAGACTGTGCATGGCGGGGGAGCGAGTTAGAATAATCTTCCAGTACTAGTTGTAGGTTCGTGAGATCACTCTAACTGCAAAATTTTTATGGTTTTGTTTGTGTAAAGTCTGAACCTCACTATAATGCCCCTGTAGCCTTTGGGTTTTTTTTGTGAGCGTGGCGCGACCGTGATAAGGTGCTACATGATATTGAACTGCTGGAGGAAGAACTAAAGAAGGAGGAAGATCAAGTGAAAATCACTGAGTTTAAAGATGTAATGAAGAAGCATCTTAAGGCTTATGAAGAAAAGATAAAACTACGGAAACAAAGTAAATTTGATCGTATTGAGGCTGATTATGCCCAAGGAAGGGTTTTAACCTTTGCTAAAAAATATGATAATTCACAGAACAAGAGTTGTTAAGCAAGGCAAATCCATGGCACAGGTGTCAACAGAACTAACGGAAATGCCATTGACCTCGGATTCAGAAGTAACGGAAAATTAGTCCTCTGAAGATGTCCTCTGAAGATTAGTCCTCTGAAGATGAGAATTGAGATCTGGCCGTATTCGTACCCCTTTTTGCGAGGAATTCAAACTGATCCGCCAATCATGGCAGAGAGGGGGCGTGGCAAGCCACCGGAGAAGTCAGGAAGAGGAAGACAAGGAGGGGGCAGGGGGGCCGTAAGGGACAACATCTCCCCTCCTGCCACAAGGAGCAAAAAGGTTTACAATAAGAAACGCCAATAATTGAAGATAATCTTACCATTATCAACCTGACGGACAAACGACTTACCAGTACTGAGGAGTCGGTACTGAAGCTGGGATTGACTTTTTGCCCTCAACGAGACATGGAATTTACTCAAACACGGATAGACTTATTTAAATTTACTCGTAAGCTAAAGCTTCATAAATACTTTAAGATGAGACCACAAACAGGTAAACAGACAAAGAAAGGAACTGCTGACCTTGAGACGGATCTCCTGGCTGGGAATGATCTCAATGCCATAATGGTATTGGAAGAACTAAGAACTGAGGACCAAGGGGCGGCTTTAACCTCTATTAGTAGGACACAGCAGTTATCAGTAATGGGTATTGAACAAGTTGGTGGCTTTACCCCATTTAAAGTTTTCAAAAAGAGGGAGGTACCCTACTACATGTAATAGGGACTGGGTAAAATCTAAGAAACAAAAGAATGTCCCAAGGTTTCACGTACACTTATATAAGTACAATTTTAACAAAAGACATGTATATGTCCATGACAGATTCCTCCTGAGGCGGAAAGCCGGGAGAGTTGACAGCGATATTTTAACCTTTTAAAACTATTGCGATACTGTGTTTTTTACTTAATTGCTCTTGGGCATAGAACGCTGCAAAATCGAAGCACCCTCGCACCGCCGAATTAGCGCTGCAGCGGGGGAGTGCTTGTTGTGTATTTTGCCGCCATTCCCCGACCCAGCAGACACGCCCACTTGCGCTGGCCACGCCCTCTGCTCCAGGCTATTTAAACCTGCGCTGACAACTAGAGCTTCCATGACAGATTCCTCCTGAGGCGGAAAGCCGGGAGAGTTGAAAGCGATATTTTAACCTTTTAAAACTATTGTGATACTGTGTTTTTTACTTACTTGCTCTTGGGCATAGAACGCTGCAAAATCGAAGCACCCTCGCACAGCCGAATTAGCGCTGCAGCGGGTGAGTGTTTGTTGTGTATTTTGCCGCCATTCCCCGACCCAGCAGACACGCCCACTCGCGCTGGCCACGCCCCTCCTAGCACCCCTTCCTCTTCCATAAAATATGTGTATCTATCGGAAGCGCAGCGGACGAGCGCAGCGGGCGCGACGATTGCGCGCCAAAGGTGCGCTTAAGGCAAGCTCGTCTGCGCTCGTCCGCGCCAAGGTAGCGCCATGGACACCTATGCTGCCGGTTTTGATCTCATACATCAGAAACATCTCCCTCCCGGGCCACCTTACTCTAGAGAGCAGCTCATTCAATTGGGTCAGCTACATGCAGATAAAGGAATACTTTCCCTAGCACCTACGTCACATCCTCGAGCTGATGTAGTACGGGACAATTTTCTGAATTGCGGCCTACTAAACGTCAGGTCCCTGCCTAAACATTGCACGGAGATCCAACTTGTAGTGGATTCTCATGAACTAGATATTCTGTTCATGACAGAAACATGGACTAGTCCAGACTGTTTGGTCGACCCTGGCTTTGCCTGCCCTTCCGTGTTTAAATTTCTCCATTCCCCTAGGCCTGTTGGTAAAGGCGGGGGGGTGGGAGTGATTTTCAGAGCCTCCTGCAGCATTAAAATCCTTAACTTAGACCCAACTTTGGGCACTGAGATGCTGGGGCTCTCTATCTAGACCCGCTCTGGGACTACTGTCACTGGGCTAGTCTGCTACCGCCCTCCAGGGACGTTTAGCCTTCTACAGCAACAAGCGCTAATCACCACCCTGACCAATATCGCCTTATCTCACCAAAAGCTACTTATCCTCGGTGATTTTAATCTTTGGCGCAATGGCACACTTGATTCAGCTCTCGGAAACCTTCTTCAAGCATGTGAAAGTTTTGGTCTCTCCCAATTGGTCTCTAAAGCCACCCACAAAGCAGGCCACCTCTTGGACCTGGTCTTTGCGGTACCAGATCTGGTGGTTATGGGGGACACTCTGCCAATGGACTGGACAGACCACTCTTTAGTTAAATTCTTTCTTTTTAAGAAGTTGGACCTACACAAGGCACCTGTCCCGACCAGGGAAATTAAGTGTAGAGACTGGAAGGCTCTCTCACGACTACACCCTTCTGGTGAACTGTTCCACCTGGACTCGCTCTTCGATGTGAACAAATGCGCTGATGAAAACTACAATTCTTTTTACAACAGCATCTCTTTGGTTGTCGACTCCCTTGCTCCTCTAAAAACTTGGTTCTTTAGGGGTAAAGACTCTGCCCCATGGTTTAACGACGATCTAAAAACTTTAAAACTGGGATGTAAACAAGCTGAGAGATAGTGGAGACGCGACTACAATGAAATCTCTAAAGAAATGTGGAAAACTAAGATTCTTGCTTATAAAAATCTCATTAAAAAATCTAAAGCTGACTATTACTCTTCTCTGATCTATAACACCGCCAACAACTCTAGGAGCATTTTTAACATCTTAAATAGCGTCACCAACCGGAGTCTTGCAAGAATGTGATTGTCCCGTCCCAAGATCTCTGCGACAATCTTGCCACATTCTTTAAGGAGAAAATAGAACTGATCCTTAAAGACTTGGACACCCCTCTTGACACTGACTCCCCTTCTGACCCTGGTCCTGTTCCCCCGGTTGACCCACTACCTGATTCGGCTTTGGCTCTGGACAAGTCATTGTTCAGGCTCCTGCCGCTTACATTTGATAACTTTTCCAACATAGCTAGAGGGATTGTTTCCGGCTCCCCTTTGGACCCGGTGCCTCCCAAAATTTGGAAGGAATTTGAAGATGTATTCTTCCCCCCACTCCATCTTATCTGCAATCAATCCCTGGTGACTGGCACCGTCCCTGCTCACTGGAAACGGGCGTTAGTCTCCCCCTTTGTAAAAAAAACCTCCTTGGATCCTGACTGCTCCAAAAACTATCGGCCTATCTCACTGCTGCCGTTCCCCGCCAAGATAGTCGAGCGGGTGGTCAGTAACACTCTCTCCACCCATTTGGAACATCATCTTTTACTTGACGAGGACCAATTCGGCTTTCGGCCTGCCCATGGAACCGAAACAGCCCTCATCACCGCTATGGACGAACTTCAAAGGCGTGCAGACAGAAGACAGGCATCATTTTTGATTCTGCTCGATATGTCTGCCGCCTTTGACACAGTAAACCACAAGATCCTACTGAGGCGGTTGTTTGAGGCAGGAGTGAGAGACTCGTCACTGCAATGGTTCCACTCTTTTCTGCAGGATAGGCAGCAGGCAGTTTCTTTGCCTCCTTTCCAATCATCCTTTTCCCCGGTACTGCACGGAGTTCCTCAGGGCTCTGCTATCAGCCCAATTCTTTTTAATGTTTACCTCAGGCCGCTAATCTCGCTTATTAAAGGTTTCGGCATCAGAATCGTTAATTATGCCGATGACACGCAGATGATCCTCTCCTTGGAAGGAGAGGATTCTATCTCTGTGGAGGTCTTACACAATTGTCTACGGAACACGTCAAGATGGTTAAAGGCTAATTCACTTCAGTTTAATGTCGGGAAAACCGAAGTGCTTTTCAGCGCTGGAACAAGGATCCCTCGCCCATTCCCTTATAACTTCTGGCCCCCGGAAACAGGCTCCAACGTACGGCCTGCGGACTCTGTCCGCAACCTAGGGGTCATGTTGAACCACGGGCTCAGCATGGACACCCATGTGCAGAAAACATTGGCTTGTTGCCTTGCCATCCTTCGCTCACTAAGGAAGGTTCTGCCCCTTTTACCTACCCATGCCCACGCCCAAGTGGTCAGATGTACCATCCTGAGCAGGTTGGACTATTGTAATGCCCTCCTGCTCGGGTCCCCTGAGTATCTACTGGACAGGCTCCAAAGGGTCCAATCTGCGGCTGCTAAATTGGCTTTGGGGCTGCCGAGAAGATCTCATAGACCATCTGACCTGGCAAAACTACACTGGCTTCCTCTTAGACAGAGGATCCAATTTAAGGCCCTTTGTATAGTTTTTAGGGCTCTCCATGGGTGCGGTCCAGCACCTCTAAGATCCAAGTTTGTTTGGTATGCCCCTACCAGACATCTTCGTTCTTCTGATGCTAAACTGGTAGTTGTTCCTAGATTTAGGAAGGTCAGAGCTGGAGGTAGATCCTTTGAGGTGGCTGCCGCCAGACTCTGGAACACTCTCCCCATCGAGATTAGGTCCATTAATGAACTCTTGCAGTTTAGAAAAAAGGTGAAAACTTGGCTTTTCCCTTGCTGGCCTTCTCCCCCGGTACCTGTTTTCGCTCCTCTCTGGTTTCTGTTAGCGCCAGGATGCCTGCAATGGTGACAGTTGCGCTTTATAAATTCTTAAAATAAATAAATAAATAATAAATGTAACCACAATCTAACAAAGAGAAAAACTACACTTTCATTGTGTCAGCCAACACTTGAATAATACACAAGCATCCAAAGGTTTGATGTATCAAAGTTTACAGATTATTTATTTGTACATACCTGTTAAAAACAATTTACTAGTTAAAAACCATAAAAATCATGAACAATTAAAATACATTTCATTACAGAAAACAGAAGTCGACGCAGCGTTTCGGTGATATTTGATCGATAGTTCACCTTCTTCAGGACAGTTTTCTCACTGTGTTTGTGAAGATTTTACAGTGTTTCTATGAGGAACTCCTTTCTGATGGCGGAATACCTCGTTTAGGATATCAGTTGTAATCATTTCGCTTTGTGGGGACTTTGGATGTAGCCACCGTGACTTAAAATTTTTTTTTATTCTGGATGTATGCTAAAAAACGCTGTGTATTCAAGGAGCCTGATGGGGTCTACTTTACAGTCGCGATTAGATACCTCCAATCCTCGGGAAACCTCAAGAGTTTAATAAATGTCAGCCTGATTGTCTGAGTGTTTTCTTTCTATCATCACCCCCAATCGATATAGAATTTGTATCTTCTTTATGACTCTTTGTAAGTTCCTCTTGAGTCAGCCTTTACAATGAATTCCGGCCTCCCTGCATCCATCCACAGTCCCGTGAGGGACGCTGCGTCGACTTCTGTTTTCTGTAATGAAATGTATTTTAATTGTTCATGATTTTTATGGTTTTTAACTAGTAAATTGTTTTAACATGTATGTACAAATAAATGATCTGTAAACTTTGATACATCAAACCTTTGGATGCTTGTGTATTATTCAATTGTTGGCTGACACAATGAAAGTCTAGTTTTTCTCTTTGTTAGATTGTAGTTACATATACATGTATTTTGTTAAAATTGTACTTATATAAGTGTACATGAAACCTTGGGACATTCTTTTGTTTACCCCATTTAAACATGTCTCGCAATTTCATCCTCAGATGACAGTGGATGTTATTGATATTTTTGCGGACTCGATTGTCAAGGATTTGACCCAGTTTAGACGCAAACATAAATTTATAAGATCTACGAATGGGAATTTTTCCAGGAAGCAACAGCTTGCACTGATAAATCTGAGTAAAGACGAGAGGTTGTATACAAGCCTGCAGACAGGGAATATCGTCCTCCAGACTAAGAAGAATTACGATGGAGAGGCGCTCCGCCAACTAAATAACACGGACACATACTTACCCATTACTGCCAAAGAATACCAGCAAAGCATTGGGGAATATCATTCCGTCATAACTAAATGGCAAAACAAAGGGTTGCTGGACATCGACGAGTTCCTATTTTTGAGACGCTTGAACCCAATAATTCCTACCTTCTACCATCTGCCGAAGGTGCATAAAAATAAAGAAGCACCACCAGGGAGACCCATTGTGGCGTCACAGGGGAGCCTTAAAGAGCGTTTGTCCATCTATGTCAATTTCTTTTTTCTACCTCATGTGAAGACATTGAAATCGTACATTCGTGATACAACGGATTTGTTGGATAAACTGGCTTCACTGCATTGGATGGAAGGTTACACTATGCTGGTGCTTGACATTACCAGCCTTTACACCTCGATAAAGCACGAAGATGGCCTTTTAGCCATGATGTACTTTTTGGACAAACGCTTGTTGAAGTACACAGAACATAGTGTTATGGTTTTGGAGTTTGCAAAGTTTTGTTTGTCAAATAACATTTTTCTCTTTCAGACACAGATGTACAGACAGATGTCTGGGACAGCTATGGGCACCTGCTTCGCCCCCAGCTATGCGAACTTGTTCGTTGGCTGGTGGGAGGAGCAGGTGGCCTGGGGATGGCAAACAAAGAGTGGACTGAGAGAGGTGTTGGGTGGCACCGTTTCATAGACGATTTGTTTATCGTGTGGAACGGGCCCCCAGAAACAGCTAGAGATTACATCAAGGTCCTAAATAGGAATGTAGTTAATCTGGAATTTTCAGGTGATGTCAGCACCACATCTGTCAATTACTTGGATGTGAATATCTACGTAGAGTCAGTCCAATTGAAGACTAGACTATGCCGAAAGGTGTCCGCAGGCAATTCTGTTCTTGAAGCCTCGAGTAGTCATCCCACCAATCTGATAAGAAGTATCCCATATGGGGAACTTCTGAGGATCAAACGTAATTGCTCAGATGACAGTGAGTTCCAGATTGCAGCCAGGGACAGCATACAACGATTTAAGATGTGGGGTTACAGTCAGGAAATCCTAACTAAAGCATTCAATAGGGCCAATATCCTTAAAAGAGAGAACCTCTTGAAAAAGAAGGATACAAACAGGAAGGATTCATTGAACAGTGGGGGGAAGTTTCGCCTCATCACTAAATTCTCTAAGAGTACTACATACTTGAAAAAGATCTTGAGAAAAAGTTTGCACATACTACAGACGGACAAGGTGCTGGGCACTGATCTTCCTCCTAATCCTTTAATAACTTTTAGGAAGGCAAGGTCTTTAAAAAATGACCTAGTACACAGTTATTTGACTGATATTCCTAAATCTGCTTTTAGTCCTTTACAAGGGTTTTTCCCATGCGGGAAATATAAAGCCTGCAAGACCAGCAAAAGAGTCCTTACCTACAAAATTCCCAATGTAGGAGTACGTAGGAACATCAGGAGGTTCCTCACTTGCACCACTCCCTATAGTGTTTACTGCCTTACATGTCCATGCGGCCTATGTTATGTAGGGAGTACCATCCACCCGATGAAAATTAGGATATTAGAACACATGCGGGCCATTGACAAGGGAGATGAAGCTTACCCTGTTGCACGTCATTTTGACAAAATACATCAGCGCAACAGGGATCTACTAAGCTACTTTGGGTTAGATCATGTACCCAGCAATCCTAGAGGTGGGGATAGATTGTTGCGACTCCGTAGATTGGAGTCAAGATACATTATTGATTTGCAAACCAAGACTCCATTGGGACTCAATAGTAGTGAGGAATTATCCATTCATCTGGGAGAATGATTTTCGAACGTTTGTATCGTTGAATAAGTAAAGGAATCTGTTAGAGAGGATGGATAGTGATTATATCTATAGCATTTGGATAGATTATGAAGAATATGAATTTCCTAATGAACTGAGATCTTTTGATGTCCAGATGCTCACTATCTTGCTCGTTGACGTCTCTGTATATACCCTATTCTTTAATATTTATATCTTTCATTATTCCTTGAAATTTTGAACAAGCTTCTGCGTGTAATATCATGAATTATTGAATTGATTTTCTTTTCTTGTTTTCTCTCTTCTACTTTTCTTACTTCCCCCACTCTTTCCTTTTTTCTTACCTGTTGTAAATATAGATGTATATTTGTATATGAGGCCTAGGATAGACACAGGATTTAGAGTAATGACTCGGAGATTTATCACCATTTGTAAAAAGCCCATATAGGGCAGGATTGAGCACTGAATATTTATTCCAAGTATGAATTATACAATGGATGCTGCCCATCAGTGGGCTCTATTGAATTTGAATTGCATGATTTATGTGAGCGCTTATATAAGGAGCTGCATATTTGTCTTATTTGTCTTATTTTTGACATTCTAAGATGGCGCTTATACTTTGCCTGGGCGGTGGCGATCCGCTGTTGTCCCTTGTTGATTTTGTTAAACAAATGAGTGCTTAAATATGTGTCTATGCGGCGTTTTGGTAAACATAGAAGAAGGTTTATACCGAAACGCGTCTGTTGTTGCTGTGTTTGTTTGTTGTGAATAAAGATTCAAACGGCCCCCGGGAGTGCTTTTTTTCCTTATGGATGGAAATCCGGAGGGAAGGTGAGTGAAGCGGTAATTGATTTGCGGGAGCACCCCCGCATTTAAAACACCCGCCTGAGAGTGCATCGCTCTGGTGTTGTTGGAGCTGTGATATATATATGTATATATATATATATTCACTGAAAAAACCATAGGTTTCAGGAGTTATATAGTTAGGAATTAGCTTTTAAAAAACCTTTGAAATTCACTCAAAAAACTATAAGTTTTAGTGGTGTTATAGTTAGCTGGACATTTTACTCATACAAAACCATTGAAATTGCTCCTATATAGTTAGTTGTACTAACTATATTTCGCGCACCCGCAATCCACTGCTGATGATGTCACATATTAGATCATTCATGACATGGTCAGTGACATCACTGATGACATCTCAAATGACGTCACTGATGACATGCACCAGTGAATGTGGTTTGCTTCGTTATTTAAATATGCATTATATATATAGCAATTTGCATTGAAGAATAAGTGGATATATATAAATAAATATTTGGATGGAGGATTTAGTAGCAGTGTAATTGACTGTTTACTTGACCAATTTATAATGTCTCACTAAATATAGTGGATAGTGACTAAACTGTGTGAATATCTGTATCACTTTGTCAGTTGTTGTGTAAACTGATTCTACAGTTGGTTACTAGCTATGTGAAAGTCTATATTAGTTATTGATTAGTTAACTGAGTATTTGTATGGGAGTGTGAAAGTGTGTGTGGTTCGGTGGGGGGTGTGTGACCGTCCAAAGATGTGTGAATAGTTGATTCAGTAGATATATGAAATTAAAACTACATGTTCTAACAGTTGTTTGGGTGAGTGAATATCTTTATGGGTGTGGTGATGAGCAAATATATTTCTCAATGGTACAGGTCCCACAGACTAGAAAAATAAAAGGCAGTGTATGTGTCAGTTGTTGTATATAAATAAGTATAGATAAGACACAATGATTGTGTGAGTGACTGTATTGATAACTGTATACTTGTAATAATGATTTTATAATTCACTAAGTATGACTTACTATCTAAATGAATAGAAGAAGTGGTGTTTGTATAAGTGTTTTGCTAAGTAAATATGTAAGCATGATCCATTGTTTGCATAAGTGAGTAGGATGACTTCATATGTGAATAGGATGCGTGCTGTTGTTTAATGTCGATATAGATGTATAAGTATTTTTGATAGTGTTCTATTGTTCATTGACAGCATGTATGAGTGAATCCATAGGTAAGTGATTAGATGTGTGTATACATCTATGAATCACTGAGTGGATTTTTAGATACTTGTAATGCTGTGACAATGGATTTAAATATGATACTCTGTATTTTACAAAGAGTGATGAAAAATTGTAATAGTGTATGAAAAGGTGTATGTGATTGTCACGTGGATGATGTCATCAGTGATGTCATCAGTGATGTCATTTGAGATGTCATCAGTGATGTCACTGACCATGTCATGAATGATCCAATATGTGACATCATCAGCAGTGGATTGCGAGTGCGCGAAATATAGTTAGTACAACTAACTATATAGGAGCAATTTCAATGGTTTTGTATGAGTAAAATGTCCAGCTAACTATAACACCACTAAAACTTATAGTTTTTTGAGTGAATTTCAAAGGTTTTTTAAAAGCTAATTCCTAACTATATAACTCCTGAAACCTATGGTTTTTTCAGTGAATTTCAAAGGTTTTTTAAATGCTAATTCCTAACTATATAAGGCCTGAAACCTATGGTTTTTTCAGTGAATTTGCAAGGTTTTTTAAATGCTAATTCCTAACTATATAAGGCCTGAAACCTATGGTTTTTTCAGTGAATTTCAAAGGTTTTTTAAATGCTAATTCCTAACTATATAAGGCCTGAAACCTATGGTTTTTCAGTGAATTCGCAAGGTTTTTTAAATGCTAATTCCTAACTATATAAGACCTGAAACCTATGGTTTTTTCATTGAATTCGCAAGGTTTTTTAAATGCTAATTCTATTAGCGGATAACGTTTTTATATATTAAAACGTTTTTTAAATCTCAAATGCCTGCTTTGCTAACAGAGTTTTTAAGCACAGGCTCTTTTGTCTCTGGTGGCCATCTTGGGAGACTGCATATCAGAATTTTTTTAATGAAATATAAGAGGATTTGAGAAGTCACTCAAAATGTGCCCTAATTTTTCTTTCTTCAGCACTAATCATAATTTCTATGGCAAAATGAACCCCCTCATTTTGTTACTTTGCAAATTAAATGTTTTAAGTGTTAACACTTTATTCCAATCAAGATGACTTCAGGTGTGCCATACTTTTGTCATAAGTAAGACTGTTAGCGCTCTAGTTGTTCTTTAGAAGACTCTGGGACATTCTGTCATTGGGCTATAGTTGGGCAACATCTGACTGATATTTGGGCTACATTTGTTTTTTTTGTCTCTGGTGGCCATCTTTGGGCTACATTGGGCTACATTGGGCTACATTGAGCTACATTGGGCTGCATTTGGGCTCTAACATATATATAGCCCAATGTAGCCCAATATATATTTTTTCAAAGTTAATTTTCGTAAAAACCACTGGAGCACATATCTTGAGACATAGCAAAGGCACATTGGGCTACCAGTCCCTACAATTTTGCCAAGTTTGGTGGAAAACCATTCAGCCGTTCGGGCTAAAAGTGAGTCCAACCGCCCTATGGAAATTAACATGGGGAAAACACGTTTTGGGACCCCCCTTTTATCTCGGCCCCTGCTTGACGAATCCCCCCCAAACTGACAGGGAAGGACCGGAGCGCCGCGAGGCAAAGTTAAGGAAAATTTCAGGAAGATTCCTCAACCGGTGCCAAAGTTATTCCCAATAGAATGTTGCGATTTCCCTTTGGAAAACAATCCTAACTATATATACCTACTGGCTATCGCCAGTAGGTAATATACATGTATGTATATATATATATTACCTACTGGCGATAGCCAGTAGGTATATATAGTTAGGATTTTTGGGTTTCGCCTGCCGAAAGGCTGCGCTCTGCGCAGCTTTTCAGCGCAGGTGAAATCCTATGTCTACACTAAGCACTTCGGGAACGTCCCCCGGCTCTCATTGGCTAGCTCCATAAATGGAGGCTAGCCATTGAGTGCCGGATCTGTCCGTCAAGGCCGGACCAGATTCGGGGGCGTTCCCGAGATTTTTTCCCTGGGCGGAGATGCGCTGTCCATTCCCGCCCCCTCCGTGTGCCTCCCCGCCCCACCCTCGCTGTCCTGTGCACGTTTCCTGCAGTCCGTGTCCCCTCCCGCCGTCCGTGTCCTCTCCCGCCCTCCGTGTCGTCTCCCGCCCCCCTCCCGCCCTCCGTGTCGTCTCCCGCCCCCCTCCCGCCCTCCGTGTCGTCTCCCGCCCCCCTCCCGCCCTCCATGTCATCTCCCGCCCTCCGTGTCTTCTCCCGCCCCCCTCCCGCCCTCCGTGTCATCTCCCGCCCTCCGTGTCGTCTCCCGACCCCTGTGTCCTCCTATGAAGCGGAACATGTCCGAGAGCGGGGCGGCCCTGGCGGGAAACAGCGAGATGCCGGGCAAGAAGCAGAAGCTAAGCAGCGAAGGTGCTGCTTGTGAGTCAAACTCGCCCCCCTCCCGCCCTCCGTGTCATCTCCCGCCCTCCGTGTCGTCTCCCGCCCCCCTCCCGCCCTCCGTGTCATCTCCCGCCCTCCGTGTCGTCTCCCGACCCCTGTGTCCTCCTATGAAGCGGAACATGTCCGAGAGCGGGGCGGCCCTGGCGGGAAACAGCGAGATGCCGGGCAAGAAGCAGAAGCTAAGCAGCGAAGGTGCTGCTTGTGAGTCAAACTCGCACCAGTGAAGCCAAAGCCTTCTGAGACAGGATCCGAGGCAGACAAGCGCAGACCACCCCACCGGAGCGTGAGTACCATTTACTCTCTGTATGCTTTATATCCCAGCGGTGGGTGTGTGACTCTCTCAGCGATTCCTGCACGGAGGGTCATTCACAGATGCACATTTCACACACGTGCATTCATAAATACCTGGAGATTAATGCAAATAAAGCAGCGAGGAGGGCATGGACGGAACTAACATAGAAACCCCTAACTTAGTAATCGTCCCTGCGTGTGCGTGAAAGGTTTCCCTTTAGAGCCGCCCCTTTCCGTTCCTCCACGGGGGCTGGTTCAGGCAGGGGCAGATTCCTTGAGGGAGCGGTGCTTTCAGTTTCCATCCCTTGGGCGCGGCTCCTGAAGGTGCTGCTTGTGAGTCAAACTCGCACCAGTGAAGCCAAAGCCTTCTGAGACAGGATCCGAGGCAGACAAGCGCAGACCACCCCACCGGAGCGTGAGTACCATTTACTCTCTGTATGCTTTATATCCCAGCGGTGGGTGTGTGACTCTCTCAGCGATTCCTGCACGGGAAGCAGATGCGATGATTTAAATGCAGAAATGTCGCTTCCAGCAAGAACGCTTTCTAGTTTGTCACAGAATGTCGAGGGGTGGATCAGTTTGTGCCTCCAAAGGTCAAGCCCTGTATGTCCCCACCCCCGTGCGTGGACAAGGGTTCTGTGAGTGACGTGTGAACCCTCGTTTATTGCAAATAATGCACAACTGGGGCAGCTGAGGGTGATCGAAGGGACCTGGGATTTCTTCTTTCCAAGATAACTGTGTCAACGCTTAAAATAGGTGCCAGGGCCCAAGTATTACACAGAATGCACCACCCACTGCCCTGCTGCGCAGAGCTAATGCAAACGTCATCTATACAGCACCACACTCCTATTATTGTGTCTTCTCTTGCACATGAAAACAGCCTTTGCTACATATAAGTAGGTGGTCTCATGTTGCCCATTGTAAATGCATCTGCATATCTCTGTAGGAATGTCTTAATGCAAATGTAGGTGCCTGTGTTCGTGCATTCCTCGTTTTGTCTTCTTTCCATACCTACGAGTGCCTGCATGTACCTACAACTATATAAGCGGAATGACTTCAAACTCAAATGAGAAAAAATATTCTATTGTGTCTTATGTGCTTCCTGCATTCCTGTAAACTGGAACCCCCACTTCCTGAGATGATGAAAAGTTCCCTTTTTTAATGCAACTTTTTTTAATGGAACTCTGTTCCAAAACGGAACAATTCCTCTCGATTAAAGGGGGAAATTAAACACTTGGCCATGTGGAACATGAAATGTAAAAAACGGAAAATCAATCACTCCTACAGAGATTCTCAATTATCGTGGCACATTTTTAACTGAAGGTTCTGCTCAGCCAATAGGAATATAGCTTATTTGTGCAGGAAAGTGATGATGTTCCTGACACTGGAACAAAACTGATGTCCCAACTAATGTGTGTTCCTGTGCTGGACAACTATTGTTTACTGTACAGGAGTATTGATGTAATGGGTGGGCCAACGGTGGCAACTGCTTGTGTTTTAGTGTTACTTCTTAGTGCTTTGCAGTTCATTCTGGAGTTTTTTACACCTCGTTTTATTTTATTCTAATTGTAACAGATCTTTGTGTAGTGTGCAGAGTAGTGAGTGTGCAGAGTAGTGAGTGTGCAGAGTAGTGAGTGTGCAGAGTAGTGAGTGTGCAGAGTAGTGAGTGTGCAGAGTAGTGAGTGTGCAGAGTAGTGAGTGTGCAGAGTAGTGAGTAGCTAGGGAGTGCAGGGGGAGTGCAGGGGGGTGCAGGGGGAGTGCAGGGGGAGTAGTGAGTGTGCAGAGTAGTGAGTGTGCAGAGTAGTGAGTGTGCAGAGTAGTGAGTGTGCAGAGTAGTGAGTGTCAGAGTAGTGAGTAGCTAGGGAGTGCAGGGGGAGTGCAGGGGGAGTGTCACATATTCTGAAAGAGTCCCCTTCGACGGGAACAAGGGACTCTAGGAAGATTACTTCATATCATTTTTTACACCTCGTTTTATTTAATTCTAATTGTAACAGATCTTTGTGTAGTGTGCAGAGTAGTGAGTGTGCAGAGTAGTGAGTGTGCAGAGTAGTGAGTGTGCAGAGTAGTGAGTGTGCAGAGTAGTGAGTGTGCAGAGTAGTGAGTGTGCAGAGTAGTGAGTGTGCAGAGTAGTGAGTAGCTAGGGAGTGCAGGGGGAGTGCAGGGGGAGTGCAGGGGGAGTGCAGGGGGAGTAGCTAGGGAGTGCAGGGGGAGTAGCTAGGGTGTGCAGGGGGAGTAGCTAGGGAGTGCAGGGGGAGTGCAGAGTGACTGCCGAGATTAAGCTAATGGCAATGTAAATGACAATGCCATTTATTTATCTGTTTTCAAAACCAACACATAAATACAAATGTTGTCATTTACAATGCCAATAGCTCTAACTTTTCCAAAGGCGAAACCATTGCATTGTAAATGCTTGTTTTCCTATGGGATTTTTGAAAATTCTATGTCGAATTACTTTGGCGTTTGAGGACAGAATTGGCTGAAATTTTCAGGAAAATTGAATATTTTGTTTCTGAGCAGCCCCTGAAAATTTGGGGGCATTTCGTCAAGGGGGGGCCGAGAAAAAAGGGGGTCCCAAAACATGTTTTTCCCATGCAATTTTCCATAGGGCGGTTGGCCTCACTTTTAGCCTGAACGGCTGAATGGATTTACACCAAACTTGGCAACATTGTAGGGACTGGTAGCCCGATGTGCCTTTGCTATGTCTCAAGATATAGGCTCCAGTGGTTTTTACGAAAATTAACTTTGAAAAATATATATTGGGCTACATTGGGCTATATATATGTTGGAGCCCAAATGTAGCCCAATGTAGCCCAATGTAGCCCAATGTAGCCCAAAGATGGCCACCAGAGACAAAAAAAAACAAATGTAGCCCAAATATCAGCCAGATGTAGCCCAACTATAGCCCAATCACAGAATGTCCCAGAGTGTTCTAAAGAACAACTAGAGTGCTAACAGTCCTACTTATTACAAAGGTATGGCACACCTGAAGCCATCTTGATTGGAATAAAGTGGTAACTCTTAAAACATTTAATTTAAAAAGGAACAAAATGAGGGGGTTCATTTTGCCATAGAAAGTATGATTAGCGAATATATGACGAAATCCCGCATACCATCAGTCCGCAAAAAAAATCCCGCATGTACTATTAGGCCGCAAATTAAAATAACGAAAACTTTTAGAACGAATATGCCTTTAGCATACACTAAACAACTAAACTACCCTAAACCCTAAAACACTACCCCCAGCATGACCCTACACTACACAAACAGTACAACACTACCCTAAACCCTAAAACACTACCCCCAGCATGACCCTACACTACACAAACACTACAACACTACCCTAAACCCTAAAACACTACCCCCAGCATGACCCTACAATACGCAAACACTACAACACAACCCTAAACCCTAAAACACTACACCCCAGCATGACCCTACACTACGCAAACACTACAACACTACCCTAAACCCTAAAACACTACCCCCAGCATGACCCTACACTACACAAACACTACAACACAACCCTAAACCCTAAAACACTACCCCCAGCATGACCCTACACTACGCAAACACTACAACACAACCCTAAACCCTAAAACACTACCCCCAGCATGACCCTACACTACGCAAACACTACAACACTACCCTAAACCCTAAAACACTACCCCCAGCATGACCCTACACTACGCAAACACTACAACACTACCCAAAACCCTAAAACACTACACCCCAGCATGACCCTACACTACGCAAACACTACAACACTTCCCTAAACCCTAAAATACTACCCCCAGCATGACCCTACACTACGCAAACACTACAACACTACCCAAAACCCTAAAACACTACACCCCAGCATGACCCTACACTACGCAAACACTACAACACTACCCTAAACCCTAAAACACTACCCCCAGCATGACCCTACACTACGCAAACACTACAACACTACCCTAAACCCTAAAACACTACCCCCAGCATGACCCTACACTACGCAAACACTACAACACTACCCTAAACCCTAAAACACTACCCCCAGCATGACCCTACACTACGCAAACACTACAACACTACCCTAAACCCTAAAACACTACCCCCAGCATGACCCTACACTACGCAAACACTACAACACTACCCAAAACCCTAAAACACTACCCCCAGCATGACCCTACACTACGCAAACACTACAACACTACAAAAACCCAAAAACACTACCCCCAGCATGACCCTACACTACGCAAACACTACAACACTACTCAAAACCCTAAAACACTACCCCCAGCATGACCCTACACTATGCAAACACTACAACACTACCCAAAACCCTAAAACACTACACCCCAGCATGACCCTACACTACGCAAACACTACAACACTACCCAAAACCCTAAAACACTACACCCCAGCATGACCCTACACTACGCAAACAATACAACACTACCCAAAACCCTAAAACACTACCCCCAGCATGACCCTACACTACGCAAACACTACAACACTACCCAAAACCCTAATCCACTACCCCCAGCATGACCCTACACTACGCAAACACTACAACACTACCCTAAACCCTAAAACACTACACCCCAGCATGACCCTACACTACGCAAACACTACAACACTACCCTAAACCCTAAAACACTAGCCCCAGCATGACCCTACACTACGCAAACACTACAACACAACCCTAAACCCTAAAACACTACCCCCAGCATGACCCTACACTACGCAAACACTACAACACTATCCTAAACCCTAAAACACTACACCCCAGCATGACCCTACACTACGCAAACACTACAACACTACCCAAAACCCTAAAACACTACCCCCAGCATGACCCTACACTACGCAAACACTACAACACTATCCTAAACCCTAAAACACTACGCCCAGCATGACCCTACACTACGCAAACACTACAACACTACCCTAAACCCTAAAACACTACCCCCAGCATGACCCTACACTACGCAAACACTACAACACAACCCTAAACCCTAAAACACTACCCCCAGCATGACCCTACACTAAACAACCACCACAACTCTACATTACACTAACACAACACTACACTACACAACACTACACTACACTACACAATCACTAACCCACGAAAAAATTAACACAAACCCACTTACCTCTCTCGTCATCGTGGTTTTCACAACGCAAATGCATTTACCATACATGCCTTTAAAACGTAATTCTTTGTAAAGGCATGCGCGATAAATGCACATGCGTTTTGAAAAAATGCGGGATAATGGTATGCGAGGTCAATGACCTTGCGGGATAATGGTATGCGGACTGAAAGTCTGAGGGATAAAAAATGCGGGAAAATGGCTGCAAACCATGATTAGCAGCAGACTTCCCTGGTGAGCACTAGCTTTACTAAAGTGATCTAATGAGCAACTAGAGTGCTTACATTCAGAATTTATGGCAAATATGTGACACATCTGAATGCCTTCTTGATAGAACCAAAGTAAACAAGCATTGAAAATGCAATAGATCTCGCCCTCGTTTAAGTTAAAGCCATTCTGTTTGTAATGAGGTGGCTTTTTAGCTTTGCTTTTATTAGTGTTTTTAAAACTTTCATGTAAATAACATGCATATGTATGCATATATGTATATGTATGCATGCATTTATATTTATATAGATATGCAGATTATATATGTTTATATATGTATATTACCTACTGGCGATAGCCAGTGGGTATATATAGTTAGGATTTTTTCTCTATGGGATTTCTGAAAATTCTATGTCTAATAACTTTGGCATTTGTGGACGGAATTGGCTGAAATTTTCAGGAAAATTGCACATTTTGTTTCTGAGCAGCCCCTGAAAATTTGGGGGGGTTTCGTCAAGGGGGGGGTCGAGAAAAAAGGGGGGTCCCAAAACGCATTTTTCCCATTCATTTTTCCATAGGGCGGTTGGACTCACTTTTAGCTCGAACGGCTGAATAGATTTACATGAAACTTGGCAAAATTGTAGATATGGTTTGCCCGACGTGCCTTTGCTATGTCTCAATATATGTGCTCCAGTGGATTTTGAGAAATGAACGTTTAAAAAAATATATATATCTGTGACAGCGCTCCGGTTAGCGCCCCGGTTCGCGTACCTGACGCGTAACGGAACTTCGCGAAGTGAAGCTGATTGGCTCTCCGGTGTCTGTCAACATTCTAAACAATCCGGAGCGGCCGCCATCTTGTCTCTCGGTACGATCGAGAGACAAGATGTGGTGAAAAACGAAGGGGGAAATGAAGGAAAGGGGGCAAGGTAGACCACTCCTGACCCCCTAGGATTGATGAGGGGGATATTAAAGTGCCCCGCGGGGCAAAAAATAAAAACATTTTTTTTTGTGATTTTACGCCGTAGAGGCGCGTCCCGGTACGCGAACCGGGCAGCTCACCGGGCAGCTAACCGGCAGCGTAGCTGTCAACATTGTAAACAGTCCGGAGCGGCCGCCATCTTGTCTCTCGGTAGGTTCGAGAGACAAGATGTGGTGAAAAAAGAAGGGGGAAATGAAGGAAAGGGGGCAAGGTAAACCCCTCCTGACCCCCTAGGATTGATGAGGGGGATATTAAAGTCCCCCGCGATTTTTCGCGGTAGAGGCGCTTCCCGGTACGTGAACCGGGCAGCTAACCGGCAGCGTAACGGGAGTCTGCCATCTTGTGTTTTTGGAGCGTCCGGTTCGCGTACCGGGTAGCGTCCCGGTAAGCGTAACAAGGGGAAAACCAAGAGAAACAGTAAAAAAAAAATTAAGGGAATAGATTTCCAGCAAACTTGGCAAAATTGTAGGGACTGTTTGTTTGATGTGCCTTTGCAAGGCCTCAAGATATGTGCACGTGTGGATTTTGTCTAATTAAGGTTAAAAAAAATATATATATCTGTAAGCGTGCTCCGGCACGCTTACGTTACAGGTTTTGTTTGCGCTGCAGAGCCGATACGTCACGGTTATGTGACGCGTCATGAGGCATCTCACGTGGCTACGTGATACGTCACGTAATAAAGAATATATTTTACAGCTATAGATATTAGCTTTTAAAAAACCAATGAAATTCACTGAAAAAACCATAGGTTATAGACCATATATAGTTAGGAATTTGCATTTACAAAACCTTGAAAATTCACTGAAAAAACCATAGGTTAGAGACCATATATAGTTAGCTGGACATTTTATTGACATAAAACCAATGAAATTCCATATATAGTTAGTTGCACTAACTATATATCGCGCACCCGCAATCCACTGCTGATGATGTCACATATTACATCATTCATGACATGGTCAGTGACATCACTGATGACATCACTGATGACATCTCAAATGACATCACTGATGACATCACTGATGACATCTCAAATGACATCACTGATGACATCATGACACACCAATACCAGTTACTACATACACACTCACTGATTCCTACGTCTACACACACATTCACTCATTCACCCATACAATCACTCATACATACAGTCACTCATTATTACAACACTATCATATGCACTCATACACCTATGCAGACACTCACACACTGCCACTCATCCATGGAGTTACTCACACACCTAGTCAGTCCTGTAAAGAATCAATCACACTTCCATTTCCTCATCTATACAGTTAAACACAGAACACCATACTTCAGTGACATCACTGATGACATCACTGATGACATCTCAAATGACATCACTGATGACATCTCAAATGACATCACTGATGACATCATGACACACCAATACCAGTTACTACATACGCACTCACTGATTCCTACGTCTACACACACATTCACTCATTCACCCATACAATCACTCATACATACAGTCACTCATTATTACAACACTATCATATGCACTCATACACCTAGTCAGTCCTGTGAAGAATCAATCACACTTCGATTTCCTCATCTATACAGTTAAACACAGAACACCATACTTTTCACACATATACTAACACATACTTACTCTCTTATACAATCACTGATACAAGTACACATTGATATGCACAGAGTCACACATCTCCCAGCCAGCCACACACACACTCAGTCTTCCATACATCCACTCATTCTTCAATATGTAAAACATATTTAAACTTTACAAAAACACACAGACACTAGATGATGTCATCAGTGATGTCATTTGAGATGTCATCAGTGATGTCATCAGTGATGTCATTTGAGATGTCATCAGTGATGTCATCAGTGATGTCACTGACCATGTCATGAATGATGTAATATGTGACATCATCAGCAGTGGATTGCGGGTGCGCGATATATAGTTAGTGCAACTAACTATATATGGAATTTCATTGGTTTTATGTCAATAAAATGTCCAGCTAACTATATATGGTCTCTAACCTATGGTTTTTTCAGTGAATTTTCAAGGTTTTGTAAATGCAAATTCCTAACTATATATGGTCTATAACCTATGGTTTTTTCAGTGAATATATATATACATATATATACATATCGATAATACACACTCGCTTCCTGTCGCAAAAGTAGACGGCACTCCGAGCTGTGATTAAAAAAGGTGATTTAGTGGCAGACCCCCCTGCCCCCAAGACAACAGACGCGTTTCGCCGTTAAGGCTTCCTCAGTGTCAACGAGTGCATTAGAATAGACGCCATTTTATCTCCACCTCTTTCTAATAATAGAGAGAGGACTAAGGTGCCAAGTTCTATATGGCGGCCATCTTACAGTGTACAAAATACATCGGAAAAAACATTAAAATGATTATGCAAGGAGAGTGGCGACATTAAAGTGCTTGTGCAATTATAAAATAATGTGTTACCCACCACATAATTTCGTTATACATAACATTGTATTGCATATCATACTACAGTTATTAAAAAGGGAAACAGACCATGAGTTGCTTTCAATTTCAAATAGGACTACACCTGTGCAATCGTGAATTTACAAGTTCCACATACATTGTACATAGACGATCGAATTTCTATTTCATTTTTGTATAATACAAGGTGTTTTCATTAATAATGGCCCTATTTTGAGTTATAGATTTTTTAATCAAGAACATATTGGTAAATTTTCCCATATTTAGATTTTCTTGAGTTATGTTATGCAATTGTTTTACCGCCCTGAATGGGCATTAATAGTATATTCATATTCTCACCTCCTCTGTTTCGCCCTGAATGGGCAAAGATGTCATTATAATTGTATATTAAAATCTGACCATTTTGGTAGAGTGAGAGATGTTGGGATGTTGTCATACTTCCTGCCTTTATATATTCCATTCAGATTTCATTATTTCATTTTCAGTGCCCAGACAGTTGGTCTATTCTAGGTGAACCCAAAGTTCCTCATCGTTATTTAACCCCCTAGGCTCTGGAGATCGATAATGTATTTAGATTCTAATGCCCACAATGATCTAATTTTGTCCCCACCTCGTTCTTTCCTCTCCAGCTGGTCTATGAGGAAGAACGTCAATAGGTCCCTATTGCTGTTGTGGTGGGTTTCAAAGTGGCGTGCCACCGGGTAGCTTTTATCTCTGTTTGTTATGGCACGCATGTGCTCTAAGATACTTTTTTTTGCCGGGTTGATGGTACTCCCGATATATCTCTAAGAGCATGGGCAAACCAGGCAATAAATTACAAATTCTGAATTGCAATTTAAAACTTTTGTGATCGTTCTGGTGGGTCGTGGGTCATTGGGTCTCCCCTCGTATTTTGTCCGCTTTTTGCTATACTTGCAAGCCTTACAGTGCATGCAAGGGAAAAAGCCTGGGATCGGTTTCATTTCCGATGGTTGGGGGGGTTCCTCAAAGTGGCTTTTTGTCAGGTGGTCGCTGAGGGACTGGCAACGTCTGTAAGTTACAGATGGTTTTGGGGGTAACTTATTTTTTAGAACTGTGTCCGTTTTCAAGATATGCCAATTTTTGTTCAGAATTTGGACCAGCTCGTTAGACCTCATACTATAAGTAATGATCATTCTTGTCACTGTCTCAGATTCAGTTACTTTCTTTTTGTTCTTCAAGAGGTCCCTTCTGTCCGTAAGCTCTACTCTATTCGAAGCATCACTTAATAATGCTTTCGAGTACCCTCTATCTAGAAATCTTGATAGAGCCTCCTCTCGTGCCTGTGAGAAATCGCTGTGATCTGAGCAATTCCTCTTGAGGCGGAGCAATTCACCAAAAGGAATGTTTCTTATCATACTTTTGGGATGATGGCTGGCCGCATGTAATACGGTATTGCCCGCTGTAGGCTTCCCATAGAGTTTCATTTGTAGAGAGCTTCCTACTGTAAAGACCTCCAAATCGAAATAGTGTACAGATCTGTCACTGATGGTACTCGTGAATCTTAGGTTGAGACTGTTGTCATTTAACGTTGCGACGTACTCCTCAGCCGAGGATCTGTCGCCCCGCCAAATGACAAACAAGTCGTCAATGTATCTTGTCCAGATCATTATGTGATCCAACCAATTTTCGTTGGTCCCCCCCCAGGCCACGTGCTTCTCCCACCAGCCCACGAACAGGTTTGCGTAGCTGGGGTCGAAGCACGTGCCCATGGCTGCCCCTCTAGTCTGGCAGTACATCACACCTGCAAACAGAAAGATGTTGTTATATAGGCAGAATTCTGTCATTAGGAGAAGCATACGATTATATTGATGATACTGTATGTTCTTCTTCCCAAGAAACCATTTTACTGCTGAGAGTCCTTCCTGGTGTCCGATACAGGTATATAAATTGGCGACATCTAAGGTGATCAGACGCATGTCTGCTTCCCATTTGATGCCGTCAATTAACCTTAAGAAGTCTTGGGTGTCCCTTACATAGGAGGGCAGATCTCTCACAAAGGGGGACAGGTAGTTATCAATGAACCTTGATGTAGCTTCCATGAGGCTTCCTATCGAGGAGACAATAGGTCTCCCCGGGGAATTTTTGATGTCTTTGTGCACCTTAGGGAGGTGGTAGAATGTGGGAATTATAGGATGCTCACAATACAAATATTCAAATTCATCTTTATTGAGCATCCCTTCATCCCTCCACCCTTTTAGAAGTGCGTGATAGTCATTGATGCATTTTTCAAAATCCTTTCTGTTGATGATCGAGTAACAGTCTTTGTCCTGTAATTGTCTTAAGGCCTCTTGTTTGTATTTGGTCTTACTGAAAATCACAATGTTCCCCCATTTGTCTGAGGGTTTAATTTCGATCGAGCTGTCCTCCTTCAGCGATTTGATGGCTTGCCATTCTATTCGCGAGATGTTAGAGTTCTTCTTTGTTAGTTCTATATTTTTGGTTGTCATTTTTTCCAGATCCTGTAAGATAGCATCGTAAAAGACATCAATAGCATCGTGTGTGACGTGCGGTAAGAATCTTGATTTTCATTTCAGATTACTAGGATCTCTTTTTTGCGTTATCTCTTCTCTCCTCAATGTTTCTATCGAGCTGGGTACTTCATCCGGTCCCGCCAGAGTATGTGTTGTTATGAGGAGAGGCAAGTCGTTGTCAATGAGAGCGCTCCAGGGTTCCTCTATTTCTTCCGGGATCGATATAGTTCCTGGTTGTAATTTTGACGCAAATATTTTTTGTAATTTTAGCTTGCGCACAAACATAAAGATATCAATTCTAGTCTGTACTGGGTCAAATTTGGCCGTAGGGCAAAAAGTCATACCTCTCTTTAAGACTGTTTCTTCATGTTTTGTCAACTTTCTTTCTGAGAGGTTCACTATGGTTTTTTCTTGTTTCACCATCTCCCTCTCTTTCCCCTGCTGCGAGTTGTCATAGGTGGTGCCGCCTGTGCGTCCCCTCCTGCCCCATCTGGTTTTCCTCCTTTTTTTTTTAAATGGTTTCTGTGGCATTTGGGACTGGGATCGTTGTCGGGTTTCTTTCAAAACCTGGAATTCGTCTAAAAAAAGGGACCGGGCGGTGTTTCCAGTACCTTTTTTCACGCTTTTGTTGCTCCTAGTTGTCTCATCTTCTGAAAGCGACGCCTCAGATTCTGATGTTATTGTGTCAGAAGCAGTTTGAACCCCTTGTGCAAGCCTTTTTCTCGTTGCGTCAATTTTTTTTGCCAAGGTGAGTATCCGACCAGTTAAATAGTCCTGCTCATCCCTTTGGAACTTCGTTTGTTTCCTTTTCTTTATCCCGCTTTCATATTCTTTTAGTCTTTTTTGCATTTGAATGCGCAGATCCTCAGTAGTTTTGGTGTCCTTGTCTTTAGCGATGGTATCCTCAAGTCTCTGAATCTCTGCGAGGGCTTTATCTCTATCGCTCCATGCGTATTTTATCAACATGAGCAGCATTCCTTTGCTGGAATCTGCGGTATATGCTGCCCAGTCCTTTAAAAGTTGCGGGTCTGGGTTTTCATAGGATGGTATCGCAAAAATACGTAAACCTCTTGGGACCCTGTTGCAATCCACATAGCGTTGGAGCGACGTAGCCTCCCACCACTTTCTAATCTCTCACTCTTGGATTTTCTCAAGTTGTTGAAATAGCAGCTGTAAATTGCTGACTGGTATTTGCGGGATTCCCATGCCTTCCGATCTCTTTGTGACAGTGTTAAGGCTTCTGAAGACATCATCCGCGTCTCTCTCTCTCTCCGCTGTTAATGACATGACGCTGGAGGGAGAAAGTGCACACTCACTTCACGCTGCGTGTAAAAAAAATATATATACACATATATATATATATATATATATTATATATTTATTTATTCCTGGTCAGTCAAATAAATCCTGTTAAGGGGCATGGGAACAACGGGAACAAACAAAATGTGGGCTGATGATATTTGAGGCTTTAGTGTTGTTGCCGTGTTTTATTTAGCTCAAAATGTGTCATCACAACCAAAATGGAAACAAGGACCCATCTCATGCTAAAATATAGTGATAAATTCCGGATTTGCATTATACCTAATTTTTCTGAAAGTTTGCATAATTACACAAAAACAAATTGCACAAATCTCACCTCTCCC
Source organism: Lissotriton helveticus (assembly GCF_964261635.1). Taxonomy (NCBI): domain Eukaryota; kingdom Metazoa; phylum Chordata; class Amphibia; order Caudata; family Salamandridae; genus Lissotriton; species Lissotriton helveticus. The sequence continues at coordinate 512,341,180 of NC_136072.1, read as the reverse complement.
AATACTACAGTCATATGTGAATGGATTCGAGGAAAGCGCTAGTCTGGTGGAACTTAGAATCGAAGACACAGAGAGCAGATCTTATCGCAATTATGTACGGGCTGTTTTCCCTGTCTGAAGAGGGAATGAATACTAATTTTTTTTTTGAAAAATTAATGAAAGAGAAAATGATAGTTAGTATTATTTGCTATACAGGAGAAAAAATGACTCCACTACCAGAGTTTCCACATCAGGTCCCCAAAAGAGGGCCTTCACCATAAACTTAATGAACCACAAGGTAAGGGAAATGACTCTTCAATGTGGCTATATGATTATGCATGGGGTATTGTTGTTCCAAAATGACATATAAAAACTACAGTAGCGAAAATAAGCATGTGATAAAGTCAAAATATCTATCGAGTTTGATTGGAATAAAATACATACTTACATTTCCACCAAACTGGGAGCCATTGCAGATAAAAAGAATCCTGGTTCTTCAAAGAATAGAAGGACACTTGGACTGGTGAAGGATAAGTTGTATATCACTATATGGACCTCCAGAATATCACCATATAACCCTACCACTATATCTCTTCCATTTTATCAACCACCTTTACATCGTCCAGGTAAGTGTAACATAATTGATATATTTACCATTATATTGTTCAACATCATAGCATCACAATTCCTTTATATTAAGTTTAATTCAACTGTTTTTATGACATATATTTAAAATACATGTATATATATATATATATATATATATATATATACATATATAGTTACATAAATATATATACATATATGTGTATATTTATATATATGGTTAATTGAAACCCCCTTTTAATACATGTATATACATAACTTTATATAATTTTTAACATATTATTATATATACTTAGGTACCAATGTAATGGGGGAAACAGTGCCAAATGATGGAGTGGTTAAGTCAGTATAATTGAGTCAATATACTTGTAGGACGATATTGGATTGGCAATATACTGGTGTATTGAAGGATGAATAGAACCTAGCAGGGGGCATTTGCAGCAGACATAAAGAAATGGTGGGAAGGTGATTACAAAAACCTCCAGCAGTAAAAGACTGAGGGTTATTTTTGAAGATGCTGGTAAAACCATGCATTAGTAAGAATAATCGAAGATGGGCCTCATTGAAGCATACAATCCAAGGGACTGAGTATTGGAGTTACTGCCAGCACTAAAGCATAAACTCATAGTCCAAAGGCATCTTGTTAAGAGGTAATTGAACCATGAAAAAAAATCATAAAAGTGAACCAAGTACACAAAAGGCAACAAATTCAGCATGTAGATCATGTAAGTATTTTAACAAAGGGATTGATCTAGAGCTGAAGCGTTTTAAATCTCTTCTTTCCAGTCAGTCAGCAGATACAGACAACATATTCCTTTATGTAGTTTAGAGGGTGTTTTTTAATACTGATTGTGTTATAGGGATAATCATCATCATTTTAACTTTATTTCGGTTTGTTTATGAACCATAAAAGTACATCGAAAATAGAAAAATACATTTACAAGAATAGACTAATACACAGTTACATCTCATTTTAGATATTTGCAATGAATCAGTTAGCGTGCGGTTTAAAATGTGACGATAAAAACACTAAGACAGTAAAATACATGGAATAAAAGTTTAAAACACGGTGGAAGGCTAGTTATTACTGAGACAAAACAGTCTACCTACATTAAAGTAGGTTACTACTACCGAATCAGTCTCCGTCTAATTAACCACATCGAAAACAAAAATTTAGCAATAGCAGTAACTATCAGTGCATTAGTATCAGTTTTTAAAATTCTAAAATACTCTATATAGTTCCTGACTCCTAGGTTCACACATAGCTGTATGATCCATTTTTTTCTGCTAACAGAATAAGCAGGACAAAACAAGATCACATGGATTAAGGATTCATTTGGATCATTGCAACCTGGACAAGGACGAACTAAACCCATTTTCCATTTATCGGTGTAAGAGTGGAGGGGTAGTGTACCATATCTGAACTGTAAATACAGTTTTTTTGCTAAGACAGGTTCTATAGTGTCTAATTCCTTCTCAAAACTGTAGACATTCTTGGAATCCAGAAAGCTGTCAGTGAGGCTAGAAGGCCTGGCTGATCGAAGGACCTCTTCTAAGTTGTAATGTTTTATAGACTCAGCCAGGGTTCTCTTGGAGATGGATTTGCATGTGTCCTCCGGGTTAGACCAGAGATTCTCCATGCCAATCCTAGACGCCTGCCCCCTTATGAAGGATAGCCACTTTATCCTCCCTGCACCCGGGCGTGCCATCACAATCTTTAGTTCTTCTCTATAGCACTCAAGCTCCGGGACACTCCATAATCTACTCCAATAGAGGAGCGGGCGTGAGGCAATTACTTCTGCAATGGGCCTCAGATTTATATCCAACCTTAGTGGAACTAGAGGAGTGTTAGTTGGTAAGGAGAGCAGCTGTCTAATAAATGTATTCTCTGATATGCTAATCTCATTCGCTGGACAATAGCCCCAGAGTTCCGCCCCGTAAAGGGTGGATGATCTGGTTTGAACCTTATATATTTCCAGCGGTACGCTGGCTACTTTATGGACACAAGATTTCTGCACTTTAAGGATCCCCCCCGTAGACTGAGAAAGGGTTAAATTAGCCTTAGTCATTTGAGTTTCCCAACTCATTTTATCATTTAAGGTCAGGCCTAAATAAGTGAAATTATTTACCCTTTCCAGGGCTCGTCCATCCATTGACGGGCGTGGGCAATTGGTTGCACTGGCATTAAACACCATGTACTTTGTTTTATCTATGTTAATCACCAGATTCCTGTTCCTACAGAATTTGGTGAATTGGTCTAACACCCGCTGCATCCCCATAGATGTTTTTGAGAGCAGCAGGGTGTCATCCGCAAACATAAGTGCAGGAAATTTACCACCAGCTAAGTTAGGGGCGTCACCGTTATGTACACTAATTAGGTCATCGACAAGGCCATTTAAAAAAAGGGAAAATAGCGTAGGGGCCAGTACGCATCCCTGCCTAACTCCCTTCTCAATAGGAAAATCTCTTGTCAGCTGGCCATATTTGCCATAACGAACCTTTGCATAGGTTCCTTCATGGAGTCTTTTAAATTGGTGACATAAATAGGGTGGAATCCCCATTGTTGTTAATATACTCCAGAGTTGGTTTCTGTCCACCATGTCAAATGCGGATTTGAGGTCCACAAATGTCAGGTAGAGGCTACCCCCTTCCATGACCACATGCTTCCAGTAGAGAACCTGGAGCCGTAGTAATTGGTCAATGGTAGATGTTTTAGCACGGAACCCTGCTTGCAGGTGGGAGAGGATGTTATTCTCACTAATCCAATCTTGCAAGCGTTGCAAAAGCAGTTTGGCATAGATTTTTTGAGTAACGTCAATAAGACTGATTGGCCTATAATTTGACGGGGCCAGCGGAGATCCCTTTTTATAAATCGGAATGATTTCGGCCCCCAGCCAGGTGCTTGGAGCCTCTTGGCCGTCAAGAATAGCATTAAATATGACGGTCAAATAGGGGACCCAGATCTTCGGCTCATCTCTGAAAAGATCACCAGGGATCTTGTCCAACCCTGGGGCCTTGTTACATTTTAACCCTTGGACTGCAAGTGTAACTTCCGACATGGTGAAGGGGGGAGGAGGGCATCCAGGGCCCAATCTCAAAGACGTTGTTAGTAACGCTTTATGAGGGGAAGCAGGGCTAGAGTAAAGATACACACCAAGTATGCACACCAGGCTTCCTCGGCGATGTTGGGATCGATCTTTACCTTACCTTCTGGCTTCCCAGTATGGACCAAGTTCCAAAAGGTTCGGGCATCTTTCGCTATTAATGCCTGTTTGATGGCCTGCCATTTCTCTGTTTCCCATTCGGATTTTACATGGGAGAGGAGATTCTTATAGGTATTCCTTGCGGCCATAATGGTTGCTCTATGGCCTGATTTGATGGCAGAAATTAGAGTAATCTTCGCCTTCCTACAAGACTGGTTATACCAGGGATTTGTGACACATGCCTGTCGGTTAGTCTGTTTTGCCGGTTTAGAAAAACTAACCGCTAGGGCCAGCATTAGTTCTTTATGTATGATTAAAAATTTAGCGTCTTTATCAGGGTTATGGGCATTTTCATGCAATATATTTAGGCGCTGAAACTGGGGAATGACACTTTTATACAATAATGCCAGATTGTCTGGCGACGACTTAATAGAGGCCCATCGGATTCTTTTGCCACCCTGTAAGATCCTAATGTCACTGGAGACCACATCATCTTCTTGGTACTCCCCGTCGTGATTTGGCACTTCCAGCTCTGCTACCAAGGGGTTATGGTCACTTTCCGTGCGGTCAAATACGTGGAAATATCGGATCAAGTGCCATAAGGACATACTAACCATAAGGTAATCTATTATTGATGAGTGGCCCATTCCATTGTATGTACTCCTTCCTGGGCTGTCCCCCGGGAAGCGACCATTGCAAGCTCTAAGTGAGAATGTATATGTCAATGAGGTGAGCTGCATGGCCATGGGTGTCCAGATTTTAGCTTGATCAACATGTGGGGGTGGATCCGGCAGGCGTCATCCTCATCTGTTGTTAACTGTGAAACCCCCCCAAGTGGTTCATAATGACAGTTAAAGTCCCCCCCCATTATCACCTTAGTATCACTTGAGAAGCTGTTTAATAGGGCAGTTAAGGACTCTAGAGTATAAGAAACCGTACCCCCCAAAACCGGACGTAGGTAGATGTTGATAATCGCTATTTTGGGTGTATTTCTGCGGGTTAGGAGAATACATAGAATATCGCAAGTATTGGTGTTAATCCTTTTGACCGAGAACCCAAGATGGACACCCACCCATATGGTCAGTCCACCGGATGGTCTACCTCTAGGACCTTTGATTGCAAGCTCGGCGTAAGTAACGAAACCCATTCTATGCTGAATAGCCCTGGCCCATATAGGGATAATATATAGTCTCCAGTTTAGTTTTCCTTTTTAACTTAGCATCTTTTTGAGATGGTGGTTTGTACATGTGTTTCACTAACACAAGAAAATGACACGCACACATATTATGAGTATAGGCTGCACTGTTAGTTCCAGGGTCACACATACTAAAACATGACATCCCTGCTTTATAATGGGCTAGCAGGAGAAGACTCTTTCCCTCCAGACTAAGTAATGCTGTCAGTGTCTTATTATTTAAATGATGCACATGTTGAAGCCGGAGAGAGGCACTGCACACTGGAGTTATCATGAACGCTACAGAGGGCTGTGAAAGATATTCAGGCCCATAGGCCCTGATATTCATCCTAAGAAGGAAGGTAGCTGCGCAGGCAGAAATGTGTGCAGGCATGCACACTCAGATAGCATGCATTTGTTAATTCACTGTCCCCAGCTTCCTGAGACATTACACCAAAGTATGGAGTTAGATCATTCCAACTAGGTCAGGCAGAGGGATACTTCTTGTATGCTCTCATTAAAGTAGAATATCATTGATAGATAGAAGTAACATTAGGAACAATTAACATAGTTTTTTTTTTTTTTTTTTTTTCGAAAACCTTTATTATAGCATTCAAGAAAATACAGGCATGGGCCTACAACCGCAAGGGCTGGCCGCTAGATAGATTAAGACCACCGATATTGCAGTACTACACAGCCCATCAGCTGACAACCCAGAGGTTCGGCGGCGATTCAGGACAAAACTGGTATATGAATGCAAAATTAAGTTTCAGAATGAGTCAGGTTTCGTTTTATATTATATGAGAGAGGATCAGGTGCCATACAATCAAACCAGATAATGCGGGGGACAGGGTAAGAAACAGGATAGACACATTATAACCACTGTGATGGAGAGTCGGCGCCAAAGGGTACAGATCGATGCAAATGAACACACAATATACAGTCCATGTTGCGCCAATTCTCGGAGCCTGCCCACCCGGAAATCGGATATCAGAAAAGCATGAGCACTAGATACAAGCATACGAGAAAAGTCCGAATGATTCGTAGCTATACTGATCCTTAAGAAAGAAAAGGAAGGAAAAGAAAGGCCATAGAAAATAAAAAAGGCAAAATAAAAAAAAAAAAAAAAAAAAACCCCGTCCAGCCCCCCACCCTGCACCCCTGCAGATGGCTACAGCCTAACCCCACTAGCAGCGTGCCTGTCGCCCCTAATAACTAAAACCCTAAAGGAAGGAAAAAGAATGGAGGAGGGCATAGACATTCGGGCTCCCAGCCCCTTTAGACCCCTTGCCAGATACAGCAACCCCCTATCAATAAAAGAACACTTATGACAACAGTATAGAAGAGAGTAGAGGGTACCGGAAAACACCGCCCAGCCTCTGAGAGCAATCAGTTGCAGGTCGAACACTTGTGAAAGTCACTCCTACCCTTCCCGACTTAGTCAATCCTAACCTAGGCCCTTCCGAACAAGAACACGGACCCCTCCCATCGAGACCCAAAGGCACACAGAGAGGTAATAAAGGAGAAAAGAGTCATCAAAAAGCAATCCATGGCGACTCGCAGGCAGTAGGTCCACGGGAACCTTAGACGCTGAAGACCTCTCCCTCCTGGACGAACAGTCCCAATGTATTCTGCACAGGAGTCGTAGAGTCACCAAGAGAGGAGAAGACGACCACAAAATGAAAGGAAAGTCACAAACAAAAGTCTCCGGGAGGGGAACGCCTCCTGATATCTCCCCAGCCGGTAGCGGCGGAAGGTTCGGTGATACCATAACATCCACGGGAACACCGTCTCCCAGGGCACCATCCGATGGTTCCAACGCTGGTTTCCTCACGGGGCTCTCGCACGGAGTCAAAATGACCACGGTTTGAATGGCTGCAGATTCCTGTTTCAATCGTAAGGCCGGGTCCGGGTCTACCCGGAGCATCTCTGATAGGCGCGAGTCCAATTTGCTCAATAAGACATCAACCTGTGATCGAAACGCCCAAATTTCCGCTAGTACTGACTTCAGCGATGGCTCATGCATCGTTCGATCCACGGTCTCATGCCCGATATCAATCCCAATCACCTCCCCGGGCGAATCCGGCATCCTCGGGGGGGACAAACAGGATTGCGAACAAACAGATGCGGAGGGTGACCGGTCTTTGCTCGCAGCCACGGTCCACACCGTTAAGGCAGCAGGTCAGAGGCCCCGAACCACGAACTCCGGCGGCCCCGATACCGTCTCCGCGGGACGGGAACCCCACTCACAACCAGCAATAAGCAGGATCACTCCTCCATTGATAATGAGCAATTGAAACGATCACCGCCAAATTCGGGCTTAAACAAAGCCTCCACTCCGGTCGACCGGACCCAGCCTGGTTCTTCTGGCCGATGTTGTTGCACTGCAGCCCGGCTGTGAAAGTACTCGAGGCCCCGGCTTCACCGCTGGAGCAGGCCGCAAACTTCAACACGACAGAACTTCTTCCAACAAGCCGATAAAAGTTTCCGGATTTCACCATCGGAGTGCGGAACAGTTCATGCACACAGAGACCGGGCGTAGAGTCAGGATAATGTACAGGATATCGCGGCGGGTTACGGAGGTCGGCGGAGCCGGGAGCCTAAGCAGCCATCTTGTTTGCTGACGTAGCTCCTCCTCCTCACAATTAACATAGTTGAATTGTTTGTGTTATTCACCATTCTAATAATGATTATAATAATGTGTCTCATCTGTTTAATAATCGCAGTTCACATTCTATTTGTAAGGATTAGATTCTTTCAATAAACATTTGACAATGTATTCTTGCCTCTTTTCTTTGTAAAACTCTGGGCATACAAAAATGACAAACAATAGGGTTGGATCTGTTTCCACAAATTCCTTGTGAAGAAGCTTGGTTGTATTTGTGGTTACTGACAGCATCTACGACTCTGGAGGTTGAGAGTTTAGATGCAGTACTGTGAGGTAGCCGGACCACCATTTACTGATGACATTAGTAGACTTAGTCTCCATATTCTGAAGTTTTGTTGACATAATACACAGTCCCGTATAACAATCTGTAAAACTGTTGTGTGGCCTGAAAGGATTGTGGCAGCTTGCTCAGCAATCCCATATACATTTTGTTTTTTGTCTCTACTGATGAAGGATAATATCCAGAAACACATGTGTCTAGAGATTGACAGCACTAACCTGCACCAACTTTGGTGAAACACTTCAGCAAAAACTCAAGTAAGCATTTAATATGAACTGCATTTACCATAATGCTAAGGAGTGAACTGTGCTGGGAGGTGAAGCAGTGTGCTCCCATCCCCCTTCTGTTTGAAAATGCTCCCTTGAGCCATTGAGCAGACAAGCTTTTGGAGATGCACCTGTGCGCTTGTGAGAGGTACTGAGACCTGAAAGGATTGTGGCAACTTGCTCAGCAACCCCAGATAAATTTTGGTATTTTTCTCTACTGATGAAGGATAATATCCAGAAACACGTGTCCAGAGATTGAGTGCACTAACCTGCACCAACTTTGGGGAAACACTTCAGCAAAAACTCAAGTAAGCATTTAAAATGAACTTCATTTACCATAATGCTAAGGAGTGAACTGTGCTGGGAGGTGAGGCAATGTACTCCCATCCCCCTTCTGTTTGAAAAGGCTCCCTTGAGCCATTGAGCTGATAAGCTTTTGGAGATGCACCTGTGCGCCTGTGAGAGGTACTGAAACCCGAATGGATTGTGGCAGCTTGCTCAGCAACCCCAGAATGATTTTGTTTTTTATCTCTACTGATGAAGGATAATATCCAGAAACACATGTGTCTAGAGATTGACAGCACTAACCTGCACCAATTTTGGTGCAACACTTCAGCAAAAACTCAAATCAGCATTTAAAATGAAATGCATTTACCAAAATGCTAAGGGGTGAACTGTGCTGGGAAGTGAAGCAGTGTGCTCCCATCCCCCTTCTGTTTCAACATCCCTTATTGTCTGTTCTTTCATAAAAAAACAGTTTTGAATTCTCCTGATTTTAAAGACGCATTTTTTCTACAGATGTATGTGTCAAAACATTTTTGGCCTTACACCAAGCCTCTTCTCCACCTCACTCCACCCAGGCTGACTAAACGGTTGTACTATTTGTTTTGCATTATCCAAACATCAGTCTTTAGGTGGAAAATGTTAGCTGTAAAAGCTATATCCTTTGTGCTAGAATGAATACTACAGCAATATGCCAGCATAATGGATATCCCAGCATTTCTGGATTTTGTAATCCAAAATCATAACATTAATCAACCAGCCCAGGTCTCAGGGGAGGGTACTCTGGGATGTGTTATAAGAGGACAACATTGCCGAAAAGAAAGGGACTTTTCTTTGTGAACAGGCACAACCCTTTAACCAACCAAGACCGGGGTCATCATAATATACACAGCAAGATGTCACATGAGACCATTAGGAACATTCTCTGGTAGTAATGTACATTACATTCAATCTACATCATTAATAAAAACAATTCTTTGATAAATGTTCAAAAAGGTACACAAGTCTTCCCTTTTCATTCTGATAGAAATGTATTTCTTGTATCAAATCAAATCAAACAGGGCTATACAATCAGTGACGTAGTGCAGACTGTATTGTGGTACGAAATATGTGTTATTATGAATAGAGGCATATACAAGCACTGTTGTAACCAGATATTAATGTCTATAGTGTAAAGAAGAATACTCTTAGAAGCATCTTAAAGGTTTTCACACGAATCAATTCAAATACAACCAATGATGTAGGTCCTGTTGGGGTTTGCCAGCACTGAGAGGTAATTTCAAATGTGGCAACTGTAAGGTGTGTAGCTTCACGATGAATGCCACAGTTCTTGAAATCAACATTAAACAATACAAACTAATGTCATATTCAAACAGCAACACAAAAAACGTGACATATGTAATCTGTTGTCCTTGCAATGTATTCTATAATGATCAAAGTACCTAAATGGTGAAACAGTTGATATGCTTACTCCGAAGCAAGTTAAGGTGCAAGATTGATGATGCCCTGTTGGTGGAACACTACACTAAAGCAGGTCACAAAGAAGGCAATAAGGAATGGCAGACCTTGGAGCTGATAAAATTAGACAGCGAGGTGGCAACATTACATAGTCACTGAATACCAGAGAATGTAAATGGATGGTCCTTCTGCGAACACTACAAATGAACTGAACGAGGTCTTTGAGCAGTGTAGCTTAGCATCTTTTTGTAAGCAAAGAGCAACATGTTGGGATTTGGTCTCTAGTTGTGGTTCATCAGAAATTACTTTAATAGGGACCTCTCTAGAAATAATGTAATTCCCCTCCATACACACCATTTTGTACTATATTGTCAGTCACCATCAATATGTCTGGATATGATAATTGACATAGCATTGTTGTATAATGATCAGACACTAGCGCAGCTCTAGGCGTGATTCGATCTTAGATTTTAGAAGACAATTTTTGGTTTTGTGCAATTGAAATCATTTAAATAATCATAGATCTATGAATGGCATCTCCCACAAAAAGTGAATATGTGGTTGTTGGGCAGTTTGCTTCATGCAATTCATTGTAGTGCGCTATCTGCATTTGGTTATTTTGTTGGTATTATTGAGATATATGGACTCAATCTGAATCCTTTAAAGCACAACTACTCACCTGCAAGGGTCTCAAGGTTCTGGGCGGCTGGGGATGGGGGGCTGGGTCAGCGGTTTATTCAAAGAGCCAGGTCTTGAGGTCCTTCCTGAATTGCGGCTGCAATGATGATTGCCTGAGGTGCAGAGGCAGGGAGTTCCAGTTCTTCGCAGTGAGGTAGGAGAAGGATCATCCTTCAGCAGTGGTCTTGAGGATCTGTCAGACGGTGGCCATATCTAGTTGGGCAGAGCAGAGATGTCTCGTGGGGAGGTGGTGGTTGAGGTATGCATGTCTGGCGGTGTGGAGGGCTTTGTAGGTGTGCATGAGAAGCTTGAAGGTGATTCACTTGTTGACAGGTAGCCGTTGAAACATCTCAATAGTTGTTTGCTCTGTCTTGTGCTGGAATCTCACGGCAGTGAGATTCCACAGCATTGTTTTAATGCGGAGCGTTCCTGAAAGGTCAGTTGATCATTGGCCAGCAGAGAATCGGTTCCCACTCAGTTACTGTCTCTGAATAAAGTAACTCACTTGCATTCACCCCTGAGAGTCTCCATTTACAACATTGTTGGTGACGAGCCGGCCAGCGGTGCGTGGATGACGTCATTTGAGATGCAGAACCGATAGCAAACCCGCACAAGTTACTGAGAAACTTGTTTGACCGGCATGAGGGTCTTCTAGAAGTCATGTGGCACCAAGTAAGCTCTCCCGGACCCTGTGTGCCAGGTGTGGATGCTGCAAGATCCAGAACGGGTAACTGGTACATCAGAGTGTGTCGTAGTACCAACGACAACCCTTACCGTTTTCAGCGCGGTAGGAGTCAGCACGGTTTAGTCTGCTGCTGACCTAAGATGCTGACGTGCCTCCATCTTGGAGCATCATTTACAGAACAGTGAAGCAGTTGGGAGCACATCACTGCAGGAGCAGTGCAAGGACCGGGAATGGTGCATGAAAGGTATCCGTTACGCACAAGGACACTCAGTTGCACCACTACTAGGTGCGGATGGTGAGGCAGGGGGTGCGATGGGGGAGCGGAGGAGGGAATAAAACAAATAAAAATAAAATTACTTACCAGGATGCCGCTAGGTGCTGTCACCTCTGCTCCATCTCCTCTGTACTGCAACAGATAGCTCCCAGCCTCCCAGAATCTCCTGTCCATTCATAACGCTACCTAAAGCAGCATTGTGATTGGTCTGAGCGCCGTTGATCGGCACTCAGACAGTGGCTCGGTGGTTTTGCATGTTCCCAACCAGGCTGTGTAATGCAGCCTGGTGGGGAAGATGCAAAGTGCGCATGTTGGTTTGACCGGCCCTCTTGGGCCGGTCAAACCGTCAGGCGCCCTTTAGAGTGTGCTGTACACTCCTCATGTGCCCCCTGCACTGGCCAGCCCGGCCCACTTGCATCTGAGCAGGAAGAAAAACTAAAACGATAATAACGTTAGTTAGTTATTATCGTTTTAGTCTTCCTTTTTACACTGCTCGCAGAGATGAGGGCCAACGCTCCTCCGCCTTAGCAGAGGAGCTGCCCCTGAGGATACTTCAGGTGATTTGTAGTGGTTTCTGTGATACGCACACCTTAAAGTGTGTCAGTACTTTCACGTGATGCGCACACATTGTGTTTAACAAAATGTTTTCAGTGATGGGCACACCTTGTTGTTTAACAGACCACACCTGCTGTGTAACACAAAGTTCTCTGACATGCACACACCTTGAGTTTGGCAGCGCAAACCGTAGTCATTTCATTGTACTTTTGGTGATGCACACACCTGTTGATTTAGCAGTATCTTTTTAGTGTACCCTCACCCTACTTGTCTTTTGTGGTTTTGCTTGGGTGCATGACAATTCTTTTTGCACTCTTACTATTCATTTGCCTTTCTCAACTATTACTATTCTTCATAGGTTTTAGTCATTGGCGAAGCCTCAGAAAGCCCCACACTAGCGTAAATGCACCTAGTGTATTGATTCCACATGTTTCTGTGACTCCAGCACTGTGTTTTTAGTGCATTCACGATCTCCACCAGTCCCATGGGATGATTGGATTATAATGATTGACAATTATTTAGAGGCTCTAGATGGACAATATTTCCGTGCATCCAGGAAAAGAGCATTATTATTGAGTGCTTTGGGAAATGAAGGCCAAGGAGTTTTCCATTACTTACCACAAGCTACTAAACATAGTGGCCAACTTATTTTTGATGCATTTGAAGAAGCAAAACGTAGTTTGGAAATTGGATTTGCTAAAGCGGAAAATTTGGTGAAGTCAAGGTATAAATTTTATACCCAATCTCAAAAGATTGATGAGTCTATTGATGAATTTGTCTCCAGATTGCTTGAGCAGTCAACCAAGTGTTAGTTTGGAGATATGACGGAAGAACAGATCAGAGACCACTTAATAGTTTAGTGCAGAGAAAACAAAGTACAAGAGCATTTGTGGGCAGCAAAGAATCCTACAGTGAGGGATGCCATAGATATAGCTATGTTGTTGGAGCAATCAGCCATAAGTGTGTGTGAGTTAGAGAAAATGGAAACAAGTATCTGAAATGGGCGCAGTAAGTAAAGCAGTACAGTCTGTGATGGCATGAAGGCCCAGAAATAGATTCAGGGCCTGTTAGCGAACCTAATAAGTGGTGTAATTGTTGTGGCAGTAATGCACATTCTTCGGTTTCCAAATTTTGTTTTGCAAATGAAAAGGAATGCAGAAAGTGTGGCTGAAACTGTCATTTTGCAAGGATATGCAGGATGGGTAGCCGCAACAAAGTAGCTTTGGTGTCAGAGAGAGGTTTATGTCCTGTTGAATCATGTAAATGAAAAAGAAGATTCTCTTGGAGGAGAAATAAAATAATGAATCACATCAACGTTAGATCCACCTCTTATCCTCACCCAAAAAGTGCAAAATCATAATCATATACAATCATTCAGCATGGCCCCAGACCCTACTAGTCAATTATAAAACATGTAAAATTACAAAGTAAATATATAAAATAGGCTTTTATTATTTGTCACTAACGTTTATCTCAAGAAATCAATACAAGATAAAAACAAAATACATAAAAACAATCAATTCATTAAAAACACAATATTGTAAACATATACTATGAGAGACAAAAAGCTACGTGCAAATGAATAATTGCATCTATTTTTGGTTGTTTCCTTTGGAATTCAGGGGCATATTATCAAGGGGGTTTATCTCCGCTTTTTTGGCTTTAAAAGCTAAGAAAGCGTAGATAAAATTATCTCCCTATTACCTAGCTGTCGCTAACACCAGTTAGTGACAGCTAGTAGGAGATAGCGACCATCTTGGGCCCAGCTTTGCATGTCAGTGAAATTTATCACTAATGACATGCAAAGTGGGCGTGCCAAGATGTTAGCGACTGGAAACAGTCGCTAACATCGCTATCTCCTATTACCAACTTTTGGAGATATCTCCAAAAGCTAACACCTGCCCTGAGCAGTTCTTAGCCATGTTATCCAATGGGAGGTGGATAACATGGCTAAGAGCATTAGCTCGGTAATGCATGAATATCGCTGACTTTTCAGCGATATTCATGCATTGCGGCCGTTTTTTATCGCATTTGCGATAAACCTTGATAATACCAAGGTTTATCTGCGGTAAAAATCGCCGCAGCTCAGCGGTAAAATTTTGTCTCTAACCAAGCAATAGCGATAATTATCGCTATTGCTTGGTAATATGCCCCTCAATTTGTTATATGTTAAAATGTCCACAGTTCTTCATATTCTATTCGACATTAACATGTTCCTGGGATTCAACCAATTAAAAACACAAGCGTTGACGCGTTTCGATGGTATAGCTCAATTGTAAACCACCTTTTTCAAGACTAATGTTATATAGCCGTCTCTCTTGTTACATAATACAATGAATTCCTAAAAAAACGAAAATAAAAATGACACAATAAATACCACATAAAAACTGTTTACCTCATGTAAAATCTACAGTTCACATTTTATAATAGTCTGACATCAAGGTCTAAAAAAAACTTTCTGTGCTTACATTTCATAAAGAGAATCTTTCAATTATATGAGTATATATACTAAACAATATACCAGACAAATAATTCCAAGACATTGTTGTATACTAGTCAGCCTCAAGCATTTAATCAGTCTATCTGGGATATTCCTATTAACAATGACCTTCATCCCCCTCCTCACAGTATCTAAATACTGGATTATTCTACATAATTGTCCACCAGGGTCTAGAAGCCATCATTCATACCAATTATTCATACACATTCTCACTATTTGGATCCATACACCCCCATCTGTGCATGATATCATGCACAAAAAATAAGAGGATAAACCAAGGAAGGGGCAATTTTACCCACCTCAATGGGTTCAAAAACAGCACGGAAATTTTGTATTATCCGGATAAGAAAAGGGGGGCTTCACCAGGCTCCAAACGCCAGTCTCGTATAATCTTATTATCAAAAGAGAGGGGTATAACAAATGTTGTTAAAACATACACACTAACCCCAATGGTCAAGCTGTCAAATCCTAAGCAAAGAAAAGGGGGGGGGGGGGTTTTAACCCGCCTTCAAAAATTAAGCAATAGTACCAGAACTTCTGTCTTCCTATTCGACTAGACAGGCCTCCCACAATCATCAACGTCAATAATACGCAATGATGAACAGATTATGGGTAAATATAAAACAAATATAGTCACCATGTCTACTTTCATTCGATGGTGTTGTTTCTAAAAATATATATATATATATTTATTTTTTATTTTCCTTATAATCCGAACCCTACCTTTATTGCCGTATTTTTCCCTGATGGTATTAATTGATAAGGGTGCACCCTACTTCTCTATAGTCCGGATCCTGTTTGGGAATCCTGTGGGTATGACAAAAGAGTCCCATAAGTCCGTTCCTACAATCTAGTTTGTATTTGTGAGAGGGACCTATCAAGGCACTTACCGCTGTTGTAAAATTAGGTGTGCTGTATTCTTATTAGCTGTTCGTGGCCTTATTTTCTTTTATTGGCACATCCACAGTGCTTCCACCAATTATGGAACCTGCGTTGTGTAATGAAAATGATAGAAGACAATATAGTCATACAGTAACTTGAATGAAAGGCCCTATATACCCATCTCTATACTCATTTATATGGGGAGTGTGTTCACTGTTCAGACTTTCCACGTTTTTTTACAGGCAAAATCTGCCCTTATACTCCGTATATCCATGCTGTCTGGAGTCTGTCCATAGTCTCAGACCGATCACTATATATATATAAAAAAGCTTTTCTAGCCACTGATTCCAGATTTAAAACAATGGCGTCTCTCTAAGATTCAGACTATACTTGTTCCTTCCATCAAGTTATATCTGGAGGCTATCGGCTTTGGTAGGTCACTGCCCGTGTGACAAATGACAGCTTTATAGAGCCGATATTCTTACGCTACCCTCGTTAAATCATTATCCATATAGTAACCCTGTCGGTTGTTCACAACTTAAAAGCCCAGCTCCTCGCTCTCATCTTAGACTAACAGTCGTCTCCTATCCCGGTTCTTATGTACATTAATTTTAATCCCGAGTGCGGGTCGAAAGTCGACCCTCAGTTTCAAAGACGACCACCTACTCCTTGTTATCTAGAGGGCTCACCTGGCACGACAGCTCAGTAGCAACTCTCGTCCCCACGTCTTTCGTAATAAAACGCCAATGTTGAAAAGTACGCGGTTTAAATAACCCGAACGATTACAAACAGCTGTGGCGTTGCAGGCACGGCTGGTAAACTCCTACGGTGGCCCTAAGGTTACGAAAGTGTTCACGCTCCTCATGTGCCTGCAGCCTCCTATGCTAGTTCCTTGCACGGCTCGAATCTTAAAGGGGCAAAGCACGGCTGGAGTCTTAAGGGGGCAACCTCTAAAGAAATCATAGCACGGCGAGTGCGGAAACAGTCACCAGTGGGTGTTAATGTCGGATAGAATATGAAGAACTGTGGACATTTTAACATATAACAAATTGAATTCCAAACGAAACAACCAAAAATATATGCAATTATTCATTGCACGCAGCTTTTTGTCTCTCATAGTATATGTTTACAATATTGTGTTTTTAATGAATTGATTGTTTTGATGTATTGTGTTTTTATCTTGTACTGATTTCTTGAGATAAACGTTGGTGACAAATAATAAAAGCTTATTTTTATATATTTACTTTGTAATTTTACATGTTTTATAATTGACTAGTAGGGTCTGGGGCCATGCTGAATAATTGTATATGATTGTGATTTTGCACTTTGTGGGTGAGAATAAGAGGTGGATCTAACGTTGATGTGAATCATTATTTTATTTCTCCTCCAAGAGAATCTTGTTTTTCATTTACCTGTGGTACCCCTTCTCTTGGACAGTGGGGTCGCTCCCTTCTTTCCTAAGTAATTTGTGTACAGCCTTCTGGCTGGGGAGTCCTTTTTTCCTGAATCTAGGAGAATTTTTATCCAGTTTTCCTCGTTTGGTGATACTGAGTGAGGTTCCCCTCTTGCTATTGACATTGACCCATTTAAAACGTTTGGGTTCAGTGAGTAACAATATAATAGAATTCTAATTATGAATACCAACAATGGCCGCAAGGTAACTGTTCTCAGTAGTAATAACGATAAGTGGGGAAAGATTCTCAATCTTAAAAAGAAGCTCACCAGGACAGAAATGCATGCTGAATTTTTAATACAATACGTGAAGGCAGGGGTAATCCCGGTAGGTCTACAAATTAGGAATGGTCCTGGGTTATTTGTTGAGCATAGGAAATTTCTAGAAACGTGGACCCATATAGCAAATAGATGTCGCCGGGATTGGCTCCTTTTAATTATTGAAACCGCACAGGAAATCATTGTCCTAGAGAAGCAGGAAATAGAACAATTGATCAAAAAAATTCAAGATAATTCAGCACTTGATGAGGCAAAAAAAGTCTGGAAGAATTCGAAATTGATATTAATGGATACAGGAACTATCTGATTAATAAGAAACCAAAAGAAACTAAGGAAAGATGTTGAGAAATATATTGTGGAAAGTAATTATCCATACTTAGAAAAAGATTACTATATACCACAGAAGGAACAGAGATGGGAATGGCCATATAATCAAAGGCCCGCCTTCTATAGGGGTGGTAGGAAAAGAATCACTTTCTTTGAATCATCGGGATCAGGGAGTGATGAGGGACCGAATACATGGAATGAACAGGGCAGAAACTATCGAGGGGTGATTATGGAGCAGGAACTATGGGCTCTACGGGTTCCTTGTTTAATGCACCCCCACCCACTTCCTCTTTTTTACAACAGCGCCCCAGGAGGGTACAGCGACCCAGTCAAGGGTTTGGGAGAGGTCAGAATGCGAGGCATCAACCTCAAGAGGAATATCTTCAGACCAGGACACACCAATATTGGAGGTAGCATCGATCCCCATTATTAATATGGACAAACGTACATTTTCACATATAGAACAACAGGTCTTAGAAAAGGGATTCACTTTTGCCCCAACCAGTCATGTAAACAAGTTTCTTTTAGAAAAGGATTTAAAAGCATTCTTTGGGAAAATACGCCTGACAAGATTCTTTGAGGACAAGGAATATAGAGAAGAAAGTAGTGCTTCAGGTCTAAAACCCAAGTCCACCTTCACACCCCACATTAGCCAAGTTGATAAGAAGGTGGAAATATTTGAACAGGTGGTGGAAACTAAGATTAGGAATCTATGTGTAAATCAGCCCCCTATTTCTCACAATTTGACTAGAAATCAGAAAGAGGCCATTATGGATCTAAAAAACTGATTACAATATAACAATCAAACCCGCCGACACAGATTATGAGAAACGCATTATGGAACTCCTCAGTGTGGAGGAACATTATCGCAAAGTACCCATGTCAGAGTGGGGCAAATTAACAAATAATATTACAGCTCTTTTATTCCAGGCCAAACAGAATAACTGGATATTGGAAAAAGAATATAGATTCCTACTTAATGAGAAAGCAATCATTCCAGCAATTTATGGACTTCCCAAAGTCCATAAAAACATAAAAAGCCCACCACTCAGACCCATTGTGAGTTGCATTAATTCATCCCTGGAACCTCTGAGCCAGTATGTGGACACGTTCCTTAAACCCCTGGTTCAGGATTTGAGATCATACATTAAGGATTCATCCCACATGATAAGAATGATAGAAGGCAAGGACTACAATTGTGAGACTCAGATATTAGTGAAACTTGATATCGAAGCCCTCTACACTAACATACCCCAGGATGCCACCATCAATACCATCTGGAGCATCCTGGGGCATACAGACTGTAGAGGGGCCAATGTGGAGTTTATTATATCCTGCTTAGAATTGGTATTAAAGAGAAATGTATTTCTATTTAAGGATCAACT
Organism: Lissotriton helveticus; assembly: GCF_964261635.1. Lineage (NCBI taxonomy): Eukaryota > Metazoa > Chordata > Amphibia > Caudata > Salamandridae > Lissotriton > Lissotriton helveticus. Next base: position 512,322,247 of record NC_136072.1, on the reverse strand, counting down.
TTTCCTATAATGTAAGGGGACCAGTATGGGGGCCACTTGTGCCCCCAGTCTGGCCTGTCTTTATGTGGGACAGTTAGAAGGTGTACATGTGTTCAATGAATCTGCTCCATTGTATGAGAATGTCATCACATGGAGCAGATTCATTGATGATATTTTCTTTATCTGGGAAGGATCGGAAGACCTCCTTCCGGTATTCCTTGAATGGCTTAACCTTGGCGATGCCAACCTTAGGTTTACATCGGAACAAAGTAGGAAAAGTGTCCACTTTTTAGATTTGAATATAAAAAACATGGGCGGTAAATTGGGAGTTGAGCTATTCAGTAAACCAACCGATAAAAACACCGTATTACACTATTCCAGCTTCAACCCTAAATCCCAAAGAGATAATATCCCATTTGGGCAGTTTCTGCAGTTGCGCAGAAACTGCTCCATTCTGGAGAATTTTTACAAACATGCGGAGGAGCTTAAGGGCAAATTGAAGGATAGGGGCCACCCTAAAAAAATTATTTCCAATTCTTTCAAAAGAGCCAGATTCTATAATAGGGATAGTATGCTCACTACAAACAAACACACCAATGTGGAGGAAGACCCCAATAAAATAGGAAGATTGGTTGTAGTGTAGTTCCTATCTTCCCAATAGGCTCTGCGCATTGGAATAATACCTACAGCAGTAAAGGCCTAGGCCAGACGTTAACTAGGTCTACTACTGTCGATACTAGACTTAAGTTTTGGGTTTGCCAGCGTAGCTCAGAGTTCGCTAGAAACTTTCTCGAATGTTCAGGAAAGAATTAACTCCCCTGATTAGACAAGAAGGGATTTAGTTTCTGACAACCATAGAACATGACAACTTTGCTCTCCCCTAATCAAGAGTGTATCTCCAGAGTCGTGTGAGCACAAGGCAATTATTTTACTCAGTCAGTACGTGCATTCTTAGTCTCATCAGATTGTAGAGAAAAGGAAGAGACGGGCGTGTTCAATAAAAAGATGTTATTTATTGATCAGTCTCTTTTCTCGTGCAAGAGAAATGGATCGATATTATTGCAATACTTATAGTTAAGTAAAGTGCATACATTAAAAGCAATAGTATAAAATAATACTGTAAAAACATTGATATGGTTTCTGAGCCATATGATGTTTAAAATGATTAAAATATATTTACATACACATATACATTTGACTAAACGTACTCAACTGGTGTTTCTAAATACGCCTACCCCGTGTACCTGACCTAAGTCTAATGCGTGGGCGGGAAAAGAAAGTTACAGTTTAAGTTAAGTTTGTTTTTGCCAAGTGAAATAACTAAAGAATTCTCTGTGAGGGGTTATTCAGTTCTGTACCTGGAAGTTAGGATGAATGAGGAATGGTATCTCTTTCTCTGGTCTCGATATTCCAGGCTGCCTGCGAGGGCTGCCCGAAAGCGCCGGTGCTGGGTCTCTCGGTAGGAGATAGCAGCGCGTCTCTCAGCGCGTCAGGAAGGCGGGGCTGCTGCCAGCGGGGTCTGCTCTGCTTCTGGGCTTCGGCAAGTATGGCTGCTCCGTCTCGTCACCACGCGTGTGTTTGCATAGGGCAAGATCGGCAATATTTATACCTTAAAGGTGCCGAGATTGACGTAAGGATGGACATAGATGCGTCAATAAAGATGTCATACGACTTGCTCGTTAGCACATTCTTTTACTGAAGTTCTCTGTGAAATCAAAACAATGGCCGCACGGATTTTCCAGGTTGTCATAGGTTTGATTTGTTATGAGAACGTCGTATGCCTTATCAGGGGCTGGAGGAATGTCGCTTGTCTAATTAGATCTCAAGCGTTATGACCTAATCAGATAACACGTTCCTGTGCCGTAGTGTGACTGCGTCAGATAACGGTATCTGCATCATGGGGGCTTTTCTTGCCTCATGGGCTGACTGTTAGTTAACTTGATAGTTAGTTTAACCAGAATAGGGTCAGGAATAGGGGGATCGATTCAGAACCTATAGGAATACATGACACCCACTCCACGCTAACTATGGTCATATTTACTAATCTATGCATAGTATAACATAGTACAACATACTATAGAGTATAGTGTATACCTCACCACCCCAAAATACATAAATGCATTTTGAAATTTTCAAATATACTGAAGAATTGCAGTCATATATATTGTATGCACTTAAGCTATGAATTAAACGCTAAAGTAAACACGCATTTGTAGACATTATTGCTTATTTGGTATATGAGAAATACACATGAAATGGCTCTTAATATGGCTATACAGAAAGAAAGTTCGAGACCATTTCATCACATAATAAAATATTTATGAACATACCAGCGGGCAACTAAAGTTTATAAAGTATCTAAAAATAGAAATCTTAGTTCTCTAGGAATAGTTTCTTACTTTAAGCAGAAGATAAGTGTCCCGAAATTTTTGTAAAATTTAATTTGGGGCTGCTAAAAAAATTGCTGTCCGTGAACTGGTGGGAAAAATTGTTCATGTGACTTTATTTTCAAAGTTGAAGGCCGAATTCAGGGAACGCCGTGTGCGAGCTTGCTCAAAAGTCTCTATTTCTGTTCTGGAGAGAACATCATATCATTAAGGCTTTCGAAAAAACTGTCAACAGCTTCATGGGAAAGTTCCACTAAGTCGGAAATAGGTGTAACCATGCATTCGTGCGCATGATTGCCTCCATTGACATTCTGATTCGCATTGCTGACAGAAGGTCGTACCTGATTAATGCTGCTTTCATCTTGAACTTCACTACTCTTCAATCGTAGTGGTGAAGACTCCACGAATGCCGTCATCAGGATTGGCAGCCTTTGAGGGCAGCACAAAGCGTGAACCTTGGTAGGAACCAACAATGTATCTGCATCCACTGGCGCATCCGATTGTAGCGTCAGACAGGTGTCTAACACGCATTCTTCTCCGCATTGCAGACATCTCAATACAGGTAAAACACACCTTTGCCACATTGGTCGAAATGATAGAAACCAAGTCATGTTCAGGTCTCTAAGCCGGGATAGTCCCAGGATTTTTTATATCCGGTCCCGGTATCCAATGGCTAGGATTGTATCTTCCATTGTCGCGAGAGTTTGATCTGTGACATGGGTTGCCATAACGAAAAATAAGGACTAAGAATAAGATTCCTGCAATTAGTCCCAGGATCAGGGGAAGTCCGCCAAAAATCGAATGGACGAAATCTGGAAAAATACCCAGTATGGCTTTGAATGGTGTTAATGCCATCGAAAATACTGTCTTAAATACCTTTGAGACCCCAGTGGTATCAGAAATATTTAAGATTTCGCTCAGGATTTCCGCGAAATGTACGGGGGAATTAGTTGATAATAATGTATGTATCTCTGCAGTCGTCCTTGCGACTTGTAGATCATACGTTTCTTTTGATGACGTCAGCCTTGTAGGCGTCTGAAGAAGCACTGTTTTCATTCTGCTTAAAGTATCTATTCGAATAGAAGTAATTTTCAAATTGGGCCATGCCCTTGCCTCCCTGTCTGGAAAGGAGCTGGGGAACAAAGAACGTCCACAGCACTTGACCTTCGCAGTCGTAGTGACTAGATAAGGAGTCCCGGGCATAAGACTACAACATTTGCGGTCTACAATAAGAATGTAACTCCCATTATAGAGTCTTTGAAAGAATGGTTCTATTTCAGTTGCAGGTGCGCCTTGCTGGTGACATGAAAGGTTGTATGAATTCCCTTCACAGGCTCCATGCAAACTAATTCCGTTACACAGAAGCGTGCCGCTTAGTGACATAGCACAATTGTTGCCACTAAGAAACACTTTCTGTCCTTTATTACTGACACATGCATGTGAATAGGGCAGGTTCCAAGTTGTTTTAAGGTACCCCTTTCCCAATTTCTCGTACATGCCAGCCTGTATATATTTTTGGCAGTATTGAAACCTGAAGGTTGAGATTGGAATATTTATGATTCCGTGGATTATCCATTCACTGACAGGTCGTTCTGACATTGTCATTGGTAATCTTTCTAGTTTTTCAATGCTCAAGATTGTATAATCAGCACCCTTTTGCGCCATACCGATTTGTCTATCAGTAAGGTTAAAGATTTGGAATAGTGACGTTGTGTTGATTAAACGCCAAGGCACATAGCCTGAACGCAGATTTTGTAACGTCCAGCCAAGCTGTACAATAGAACGCAATTGTGACTGACCATGTTGTAATAACAGTAAGTCTTGCGATAATATATCGATTGCTGAAGACACAATGCTGTCCAATGAAGAAATTCTGGAGGACAGAGTCATTAACCCATTGTCCACTACAGAAAGTGATTTTTCCAAATTAATACGGTCAATTTCCCGTATTCTCTCTGCTGTTTCAATTTGATTAACCTTCCAGGCCTCATTGTATGCTGCATATACAGAGGCTGCTATGAAACGCTTTTGACGCTGTTTGCGTGGTCCCATTATGAAATCACGCAAGTCAGCACCATCAGTAAGTAAAGTCAGGTGTTGCTTAATTTCAGGCAGTGTGGAAGTTTGTAGCCACTGAAGGCATAATTTGCCCACACTGTAGGTTGTTATTATCCCTGGGTGATGTCTTTGGGGATATCTAGGGTCTGGCCTGGTCATTTTGAACCCCTGTGTTTTATTCAGGAATCTGTCTTGACAGTTATTTGTATCTGTGGGCCAGATCAACCATTGTTTCCAATCAGGATGTGTTCTGTTTTGGTTTAATATATGGTTTACGTCTATCTCTTCATCCGTATCAGAGCTATTGCTAAACATTGTTGGCTTTGGAATAGACTGTTTATTTAAATCTTTGATTTTGGCTAGGCCAAGACAGGTGGTTTGTTGAACAGTGTCATTTAAAAATATCATTTGTTCTGGGATCTTGCAAGCTCTAAACAAAGCTTCTAAACCCTGTACTTGCCATTCTTTTGTACCCCAAACACTTTTCAAATCAACATTTTTGTCCCAATAATTAAATCCTAAAGTATTCATTTCTTCGAAGAATGAATCTGAATATATCAACTTTGTGTTGGTTATCATGGTTTTCATCCCTGTCTTGTTTGACAATTTATAATAAAATGTTTCAGCATTACTTGTGTTAAAACCTGAAAAATATGAATATTTGTCGTAAACAGTTCTTGAGCTCCCTTTTGGAGGTGTTGCACAATGTTCCCATTGATTATAATTTAAAACATTTCTAGGTTGTGCAGATTTATGTAAAAAATGGTTACCATAGTGGTTATAGCAATACATACTATCATAATTTGTAGAACCTTGCAAATAATCATGTTTTGTAAATTTAGCAGACATTACTAAGTCAGACATCATGTTATTAATGCTTTCGAAGTCCCAATCATCAGCAAATGAGTTTGGTTTTGCAAAGTCACTCAAGGAGATCTTGATTTGGTGTGGGTATTTCAGGATCTCGACCGGACCATAAATTTCATAGTCAGTGTTGTCCCAGGCTACCCCACCAGGTATAGGATTGGCTGTGAAGTTGGCTGAAGAAAGTTCTCTTTTCTCGACGTCTGAAGATGTGTGTGGTTTGAGGACCAAGTTGATGTTCTGACTTGCTGTGTCCATTTTAGCATATTTTCCCTCAATGAAGCGTCCCAAAGTTAATACCATGATGAGCCAAAGTATGAGGATAAATGCACCAAAACCCACCCAAAATTCAATCCATGGAGAAATCAGATATGTTTCTTTCAGTTGGTTCAAAAGTTCCTTAGCTTTGTCTTTAAAGGATTTTGATGATGGCTGTGTCTTTGATTCACTGAGGCTTTCAGAGGAATCATCGAAGTTGATGAAGTAGCCGGATGCAGTTCTGTCAATTGTTCCAATTGCTTCAGGATTTTTGTTTCTTGCATTTTCACTTGGTACTTCATTATAGATTGGTGTGTCCCTGCTAAATGTTTTTATTTGGGTTTTCAGAGGTCTGAGTTCTATTGCATCGTTGCAAAGTCCTTGTTGTTCTTCTGTAGGCGTTTCGAATGTGATGAGCCTCTTCGTTAGGACCTCTGTACTGGTAGCAAACCTTGGTGTTCTGCTACTTATTGGGAGTCCACTTGGCCTACTGTTTGTTATCGGCCACATGTTGTGGTTTTACCAGGTCGATGGATACAACTCGGTTCTCCTTTTTACCAGCAAGTGGCGGTAGTACAACTGATCTTGTCCCGTTGACAGACAAGACAGGAACTGCTTTTCTGTAAGAAGGCCCAAATTCCTTCTTTACCGCGATCTTCTCCCTGACTAGATCCCCGACTTTTGGAATCCAGACAGGTCTTGCTGGGACAGGTGGTGATTCTTCAGTGGTTGTTGGCTGTTGTTTCAACTGTATGTTGCTCAGGTTTTTTCTTGTTTTGTTTAAGTCCTGCAAAATAGCCAAACGGTCTTTGACATCAAAGCTTTTTTCTTTAACCACTGAAGTCTGACTGTCGAGGTCAGAGATAATCATTCTAGTTCCAAATAATAATTCGTACGGACTGAATCCCTTCAAAGAATTTCTTGGCAAGTTATTTAGACTACGTTGGACACTTATTAGATGTTTGACCCACCCAGCTCCCGAACCTAATATCCTTTCCATTATAGATTGCTTTCTGCCTTGGTTTTTTCTTTACACCATCCCGTACCCTCAGGAAGGAAGTGAGAAGATTCCCGCTGGGCTGTGCTCATTTGGCCATGTTTCCCCCCCGGCCGGAGGGCTAGAGTGAAGACTATGGTCAAACGTAACATGCTCTTAGCGTATATGCCATTTAGACTCGCAAATCTTTGTATAACAGTCCGGACGTCAGCCGAGTGCTGGTGATCTACATTATAAGTGGAAACTAGCCTGTATATGTTAATCGCAAGCCCTGCTTTTTATTGGTCATATTATCTGCCTTGATACGACGAGGTATTAAACTGTTTCTCTCCCCACTGCGATCTCTGTTGCAGTTTGGGCAGTTTTTTACAAACATGGTGTAATGCAGGCTCATGCCTGGCCACCAGTACCGTGATTGTAATTCTTCCAGGGAATCTTTCAGTTTGAGGTGTCTGAGACCCTCGCCCATGTGTGCGTCTGCGATTAACAAGTTTCTCCTGTCCATGTTTGGAATCACTCTATCCCCCACTCCAGGGATTCGAGCAAAAGGGACGGAGTTTGCATCGATTATGTATGTATAATTGAGTGGATAGTTGATCGGTAACGCTGAGCAGTCGCCTTTTGATGACGTTTTCACCGCCAGCACTGTTTCACCGTCAATGAATTTTAATGTACGCTTTTTTCGATCTATGGGAGCCGGTTTAGTGGCTGCCGCTGCGGCTGTTTCAGCCAATGAATTCCCTACAACGTGAACGCCATCACGCTGATGACTCAGTGAGTGTGTCACGTGAGTCTTTGGTAGTTCTTTTTGTAAAAGAGCTATTTGTTCCCAGAGAAATTTCTGCTTTATTGGTGCATCTGTGTCATCTTTGTAACCGTTCTGAATCCATGTCTGCAAATCCTTGTTATATGCTTTGACGCAGTAATATGAATCTGACACTATAAGTGTCGGGAATTCGCGATCCGCATTATCTAGCGCCATTTTTAATGCTATTATTTCAGTTTGTAATTCTGAATTAGTTTCAACTGAGTGTGTTTTTGTTAATAGAGGTCTTAGTTTACCTCCGCGCCACACTTCTTTTGTAATCTCACATGTGGGGTTGTATGCATGTTCTCCCCAAACGGAGGGTTGAGCATGTCCATCTGTATAGATTACACAGGCGTAATGTCATAGAGGCAGAATGTCGATTGGCAGAGGATACGTCTTTTCATATTTTAGATTTTTTAATTCTTCTAGTTCTGGATCAAAGTAGTAGTATACTTTGTCCGTTGTGATTGAATTCACCCATTGTATCCATTCCGGATTCAATGTTGTTGTTGGTAAATTACACGGTGTTGTTAGTGCCTCAAAGGCTGATTCTGCTGTTCTGACTGTGATATGTCTACCGTCAGCTATGTCTTTTTCTCTAGCTATTGCGGTTTGAACTGCACGAATGATTTTTTCTGTATTACTGAATTTCTGTTCAGCTTCTGTATACAAGTGTGATTTGAATGCAATTGGTACCTTTTCTCCCTCATTAGAGGTCAGGTATGTGAATCCGCATCTCCCTGGGATGACTCGAATCACAAGATTGCGTGTGTTATCACGTGTTTCTAATTTTGTTTTAATTAGCATGTCTGTTTGTAAGGATCTCAAAATTTCTGTGTGTGTTTGAGTCCAATTGGATCTTTTAAAGTCTGGTTTAATTAGATCATAAAGGGGTTTGACCCTTTCTGCGTAATTTGCAATGTATGTTCTTCCGAAATTTAGGAAGCCTAGAATTGACTGTAGGTTTTTTAGTGTTTTAGGAGCTTGGATTACGGCACATTTCTCTAGGAAATTGTCTGCCAGGCTTTTACCTTCACTTGATAACTCATATCCTAAGAACAGGACTGTCAGATGGGCAATTCTGGACTTTTTAAAGTTGAATTTGTAACCCTCTGCTGCGAACCCAAGTATTATGGTGTTCACTCTTTTCAAGTGAGTATCCAAGTCATCATCTGTTAAGTAAATGTCATCGACATAAGATAATGCTTCATTATCATATAGTTGTAGTAATTCTGTTACTCTCGCTGAGAATACCCCCGGGCTGTTCTTGTACCCCTGGGCTAACCGACAGAATTGCTTTTGAGTGCCATTTACTGAGAATGCAGTTAAATATCTGCTCTCTGGTGCTATGTTTTGACAAAAGAATCCATTGGAGATGTCCAAGGTTGTTTTGTATTTTTTGCGCACTATGTTATTCATTAGTGCAGCACTGTGTGAGTTTTGCACTGCAAATGTTTTGCAACATGTGTTAAGGTGTCGGTAATCCAAAACTAGACGATATGAATTGTCTGGTTTGGAGACCGGAAACAAAGGATTGTTCATTTGTGAGGTGCAAGTTTCAATCACCCCCTGGTATTCTAGCTGATCTAGTATTTCATTTACCTGTTTTTTAGCTTCTTGCTTAATTGGGTACTGCCTTTGTGCAGTAGGTTGTGATTTTAACTGGATTTTGTGAGGAGGAGAATCCTCATCCCATCCTACATGATTTTTATATAAAGCAGGTGCTAAGGCCACTGCCCACTTTCTAGCAAGTGTGTATTTTTTATGAATCGGGATTTGATTCGAGAAGGCAGGCACAATTACTTCTTCGCCATGAGGGCACTCCCTGACAAACTCTGGTGGCCAGTCTTTTTCAGCTAGAAGGATGTCATAGCCCTTGGAGAGGTTATCCCAAAATAGTCCCCTTATTTTCCTAGTCTTATCTCCCTCTATACGTAATGTTATCTCGTATATCTTGTGGGGTTTGCTAACTCTGGTGTCTGCAGTTTCCACTTGAAGATATTCATTCGTGTCCACTGTCTCCAGATGATTCATAAGGACTTTGCGAGCTATGCTCACTTCTGCTGCGCTGTCTAGCATTGTCTGAGCCCACTCTCCGTTTTTCAGTTGTGTCCTCAGTATTCTCGGCATTGTTAACTACCTTGATACTGGCTACCTTCTTTTTGGGAAATTGTAATTTCTTTTTTTGTTGAGCAGGTTCCTTGTCTTTGGACTTGGCGTGCTCTTCTCTTTGTTCTGATCGTCCTCTTCTTTCCGATTTCTGCGAGGAAGTCTGAAAAGATTGAGAGGGACGTGTATCAATGTCTTGATATCTATCAGGTTTTTTAATATTATCCCTATTTCTAAGGTTATATCTTTTCCCAGAGGGGTCACTCTGGGGTGACCTGTGTCTCTGGTTCGGAGATTTCTCCCTTCGCCTAGGAGACCTTCCTCGGGACTGGAATTTCTTTTCTTTTGGATTGGATTGTTTGTTTCCATCCCAGTTCTTTTTTGGTGAATTATTATTAAAAAATATTTTTTCTGGACTTTCAGTCAGTTGCGGTTTTACTGGTATTCCACCTAAACTATCTCTACCTAGTTCTTCATAAGATTTTTCTATGATTCTGGCAATTTCAGCTGGTTGGTCTGCTATATCTTTCTCTTTTAACCTCTGGCGGATCGCCACGTTTGCTGCTTCACCTTTTATGTTGGCTAATAATATAGCCGAGACCTGCTTGAAGTCTTTCAGTAATTTCATACCAAGAGTTAAAGCTGGTTCTGGACCGTATTCATCTTGAATTTGTTTTAGCACATCTGGTATTACCGAAATGGATGGAACACCGTGCGTTTTTGTGTAGATTGAATCAAAGACTGTACCCCAAGTGTCACAGTCCTCTATGTGTGGTGCGATTCCCATTGGGAGACATATAGTCAGAATCCTGTGTTTTTCTAGCGGGGTGGTGTCAGGAAACACCGCCTCTATTTGGGTGATTTTCTGTGCCAACCAGAATGGTATTTGTTCCCGTTTAGCCGGAACTTTACCTAGGCAGGATTGGATGTTCTGTGGTGTGATTTTATTTGTGTTCCCCTGGTGAGGGGTCAGCTGTGGAAGTTTAATCGCTGGCTGAATTGTTGAAGTCCGCATTACATACTGGACTAATTGTCTATGAATTTTTAGTAATTGTTTTAGCTGTATTAACAGCTCTCCAGTAGACATCCCTTCGATGTCTGGGTGTGGTGTGTATCCGGCTAAGACCGGCCACGTTGCTCCTGGTCTACCTAAAGGACCGAGCCTTGTAATGTGATTGTTATGTATTAGGGCGCCATCAAATAAGAGCAAATGCTCTTGGAATTTGAGTGGTACTTCCACCTCCTCGAAAGGAGTGTAAATGTCGGGTGGAACCTCTATTTTGTAATAGTGGAAGTACTTTGTTACAGCATTTGCTGCTGGAAAATGTATCCATGTATAGTATACCTCTGTCTGCCGATATTCGTGTGCCTCAATTACGAATATGACTGTGCCACCTCTAGGTGTCAGTCCATTTTCTATAAGTTTTAAGGTTATAGATTTCCTTTTGGCGACCGGGATGAGTATTATATCCCCGTCCGCATCTAGTGCTGCAGTATCAGCTGCTACTATTTCAGCTGCTAATCTAACTGCCTCTCTTTCTTCATCACTGTCTCCCATTTTACCGACAGGATGGTATTATGTTTGTTTGCAGATCAGGTTTCTTAATGGAACAAAGATTAGATGCACAATATTTTGGAACAGTTTATCCTTCAACGTTGACTATACCAAGAACCTTACATAGGAGTTCCCTCCTGCGAGGTTTTGGAGGATATTACCTTTCACGCACTCCAGACGTCTTTGGAGTATTTGGGAAAAGGGGTCTGAGTGAGAAAGCACGACTGAGTTACTCTAAATGTCTTACGTTAGTTTTATCGCCCTTTCCAAACGCGTTGGGCGCCATGTAGTGTAGTTCCTATCTTCCCAATAGGCTCTGCGCATTGGAATAATACCTACAGCAGTAAAGGCCTAGGCCAGACGTTAACTAGGTCTACTACTGTCGATACTAGACTTAAGTTTTGGGTTTGCCAGCGTAGCTCAGAGTTCGCTAGAAACTTTCTCGAATGTTCAGGAAAGAATTAACTCCCCTGATTAGACAAGAAGGGATTTAGTTTCTGACAACCATAGAACATGACAACTTTGCTCTCCCCTAATCAAGAGTGTATCTCCAGAGTCGTGTGAGCACAAGGCAATTATTTTACTCAGTCAGTACGTGCATTCTTAGTCTCATCAGATTGTAGAGAAAAGGAAGAGACGGGCGTGTTCAATAAAAAGATGTTATTTATTGATCCGTCTCTTTTCTCGTACAAGAGAAATGGATCGATATTATTGCAATACTTATAGTTAAGTAAAGTGCATACATTAAAAGCAATAGTATAAAATAATACTGTAAAAACATTGATATGGTTTCTGAGCCATATGATGTTTAAAATGATTAAAATATATTTACATACACATATACATTTGACTAAACGTACTCAACTGGTGTTTCTAAATACGCCTACCCCGTGTACCTGACCTAAGTCTAATGCGTGGGCGGGAATAGAAAGTTACAGTTTAAGTTAAGTTTGTTTTTGCCAAGTGAAATAACTAAAGAATTCTCTGTGAGGGGTTATTCAGTTCTGTACCTGGAAGTTAGGATGAATGAGGAATGGTATCTCTTTCTCTGGTCTCGATATTCCAGGCTGCCTGCGAGGGCTGCCCGAAAGCGCCGGTGCTGGGTCTCTCGGTAGGAGATAGCAGCGCGTCTCTCAGCGCGTCAGGAAGGCGGGGCTGCTGCCAGCGGGGTCTGCTCTGCTTCTGGGCTTCGGCAAGTATGGCTGCTCCGTCTCGTCACCACGCGTGTGTTTGCATAGGGCAAGATCGGCAATATTTATACCTTAAAGGTGCCGAGATTGACGTAAGGATGGACATAGATGCGTCAATAAAGATGTCATACGACTTGCTCGTTAGCACATTCTTTTACTGAAGTTCTCTGTGAAATCAAAACAATGGCCGCACGGATTTTCCAGGTTGTCATAGGTTTGATTTGTTATGAGAACGTCGTATGCCTTATCAGGGGCTGGAGGAATGTCGCTTGTCTAATTAGATCTCAAGCGTTATGACCTAATCAGATAACACGTTCCTGTGCCGTAGTGTGACTGCGTCAGATAACGGTATCTGCATCATGGGGGCTTTTCTTGCCTCATGGGCTGACTGTTAGTTAACTTGATAGTTAGTTTAACCAGAATAGGGTCAGGAATAGGGGGATCGATTCAGAACCTATAGGAATACATGACATGGTATTTGTGAGTCAATATTCCAACATGAGTAACAAAATTAAGAACATTGTGAACTCAGCTTGGAGTACCTTAATGATAATGGATTGAGGAAATTAGAAAAAACGTTATTTGCTTTTAAAAAGAACAACAATCTAAGACAGAATCTGTTACATACATACAGGGAGGGCCCTAAACAACTTCAATTGACAATTGCTGGAACCACGGCTGTAGGCAACTACAAATATGGTAGCTGCCTAATTTGTGACCAATGTATTCAGGGCAAGGAGTACACACATAAAGGACACACATTTAAACCAAAAACATTGAATAATTGCAGGACGAAAAATGTTGTGTACCTGATTATTTGCCCAAATAACCTTTGTTATATTGGAGAAACAGCACATGAGATCAGAGTAAGACTATTAGAGCACAGATCAGCTATCAAAACTCACAAAATAAATACCCCCTAGTGGATCATTTCAAAGAACAGGGACACTCTCTAACAGATTTTAAATGGTTCATTATTGAACGCATGGAAGGTAATAAGAGATGAGGTGACCCCACTGTTAAAAGAAAAAACCATGAACCGTGGTATATTTCAATTATGAATACAATTAGGGAAGGTTTAAACACCAAAGAAGATTGGTTGCGCATAATTGAGGGCTAGCGAGATATTGGTAGTCACCAGGAAAGACCATGGAAGAGAAACCTGTCATAAACTGGCGGGGTGTACCTCGGGGGCTCCCCACAGAGCTGTGGTAATGAACGAACCGGTCGTTCATCCACGACTGTGGGAGGATTCCTGTTGTCCACCTTGACACGAATTATAGGTTTACAAGTAAATATGTATGATATTGACTGTATAATAGTGATTTAGAGAATATAGCCATCATATTAGTAGCCATCTTTAAATTAGTTTGATAAAGAGGACCAAAATGGCAGGCAAATATAGTGAATACTGAGACATTCAGTCTCACTCTGCTCAGTTTCATATATTATCCCATTGCCTTTAGCGAATTGAACCCTGTGCATTTTACAATGGTGTGTAGGGAGCGGTAAGGGAAAGTTCTCTATGCGTAGATTAATAATTATTATCACTCTCCCACTTTTGTGGGACAAAGGGAAGAGTAATACTTTCAGTAATATATTGCACACAGGGGCAGATGGGCCCCACCGGTGACTGTTTTCGCACTCGCCGTGCTATGATTTCTTTAGAGGTTGCCCCCTTAAGACTCCAGCCGTGCATTGCCCCTTTTAGATTTGAGCCGTGCAAGGAACTAGCGTAGGAGGCTGCAGGCGCATGAGGAGCGTGAACACTTTTGGAACCTTAGGGCCACCGTAGGAGTTTACCAGCCGTGCCTGCAATGCCACAGCTCTTTGTAATCGTTCAGGTTATTTAAACCGCGTATTTTTCAACATTGGCATTTTATTACGAAAGACGTGGGGACGAGAGTTGCTGCTGAGCTGTCGAGCCAGGTGAGCCCTCTAGATAACAGGGAATAGGCGGTCGTCTTTGAAACTGAGGGTCAACTTTCGACCCGCATTTTGCCTGTAAAAAAGATGTGGAAAGTACGGATTGATGAATTTTTCTTATTGGAACTATACAGGGGGAATATATGGGTCATCAGCCTCTTTAAACAGTGTCTGAACAGTGAGCACACTTCCCATATAAATGAGTATAGAGATGGGTATATAGGGCCTTTCATTCAAGTTATTGTATGACTATATTGTCTTCTATCATTTTCATTACACAGCCCAGGTTCCATAATTGGTGGAAGCACTGTGGATGTGCCAATAAAAGAAAATAAGGCCACAAACAGCTAATAAGAATACAGCACACCTAATTTTATAACCGCGGTAAGTGCCTTGATAGGTCCCTCTCACAAATACAAAATAGATTGTAGGAACCGACTTATGGGACTCTTTTGTCGTACCCACAGGCTTCCCAAACAGGATCCGGACTATAGAGAAGTAGCGTGCACCAATGTTCCCTCTAATTTTTTTCCTCTGTGTGCGGCAGTGGAGGGTCTCTGTGCGCTGCAACCATGGCTATGTGCGCCAGGAACCAAACCGTGCGTGTCTGAGGCGCCAAATGGCACTCAAAACGTTTACTTTAAAAAGTGAAAAGATGGTGCATTTTCACACATACAGAGCCAAAATAAGGGTCTTAAAGGCAGTTTGCAAATTTATTGTATTGCCTGTATTTTCATTGTTGTGTCTCTGACTAGTTGTCTGTCTTCCCCGCTGCCTGTACGTGGTCCGTGCCCCTTTTTCTTCCCTCTGTTCCCCTCGCTGTCCCTGTGCTCTCTCTGCCCGGTCTTTCCTTCTGTCC